>NC_090383.1:73185610-73893705 GCF_036365525.1 Heterodontus francisci
TTAGCAAGGTGTTTGATAAGGTTCCCCATGGTGGTAGGCTCATTCAGAAAGTAAGGAGGCATGGGATACAGGGAAATGTGGCTGTCTGGATACAGAATTGGCTGGCCCTTAGAAGACAGAGGGTGGTAGTAGATGGAAAGTATTCAGCCTGGAGCTCGGTGACCAGTGGTGTTCCGCAGGGATCTGTTCTGGGACCTCTGCTCTTTGTGATTTTTATAAATGACTTGGATGAGGAAGTGGAAGGCTGGGTTAGTAAGTTTGCCGATGACACAAAGGTTGCTGGAGTTGTGGATAGTGTGGAGGGCTGTTGTAGGTTGCAATGGGACATTGACAGGATGCAGAGCTGGGCTGAGAAGTGGCAGATGGAGTTCAACCTGGAAAAGTGTGAAGTGATTCATTTTGGAAGGTCGAATTTGAATGCAGAATACAGGCTTAAAGACAGGATTCTTGGCAGTGTGGAGGAACAGAGGGATCTTGGGGTCCACGTCCATAGATCCCTCAAAGTTGCCACCCAAGTTGATAGGGTTGTTCAGAAGGCGTATGGGGTGTTGGCTTTCATTAACAGGGGGATTGAGTTTAAGAGCCGCGAGGTTATGCTGCAGCTCTATAAACCCCTGGTTAGACCACACTTGGAATATTGTGTTCAGTTCTGGTCGCCTCATTATAGGAAGGATATGGAAGCTTTCGAGAGGGTGCAGAGGAGATTTACCAGGATGCTGCCTGGACTGGAGGGCATGTCTTATGAAGAAAGGTTGAGGGAGCTAGGGCTTTTCTCATTGGAGCGAAGAAGGATGAGAAGTGACTTGATAGAGGTGTACAAGATGATGAGAGGCATAGATAGAGTGGATAGCCAGAGACTTTTTCCCAGGGTGGAAAGGGCTATACCAGGGGGCCTAATTTTCAGGTGATTGGAGGAAGGTTTTGGGGAGATGTCAGAGGTAGGTTCTTTACACAGAGAGTGGTGGGTGCGTGGAATGCACTGCCAGCGGTGGTAGTAGAAGCAGATACATTAGGGACATTTAAGCAACTCTTGGATAGGTACATGGATGAAAGTAGAATGAAGGGTATGTAGGTAGTTTGATCTTAGAGTAGGTTAAAGGGTTGGCACAACATCGTGGGCCGAAGGGTCTGTACTGTGCTGTACTGTTCTATGTTCTATGTTCTATATGGAAACAACAGTCAGAAAGAAGATAACACGACCACAATACTCCCCATCTGCCACCAGTCAAGTAATTTCCTGCATGATTCCAAAAAAAACAGTTTTAAACCCTGTACCAAGTCAGGGGAAAAACATTCTGGGAAATTCCTCTCTGACACCCAAAAGAGCAACAACTTGTATTTACATTGTTACGACCGAGGTTGGAGGAATGCACTGTCTTTCTCTAGTTTCACTACTCCACTGTCACAACATATATTTAAAAGTCTTACCCTGTTACCGATACAGCCAATTATTTACTTTATCCATATCAGTTTCAGAATAAAAATCTACCAACCAGGTTTCTTTAATAAACAACAAAATTGCTGATTTATTATAAAACAAGACTTATTCAATAAAGATGCAAAGCTTATTAACACACAGTTTGAAATATGAAAGTATCAATATCTACCCTTCTAAAATAGCCTAACATACCCGCACGCGCGCGCACACACGCACACACACACACACATTGGTTGAAGAAAAAATAAATAAAAATGACAGAAACTAGTTCTGCAGAGATCAACTTTAAAAAAAAAATACATTGGCCAAGTTATTGTCAATTCTTGAAGAAAAGGGATAAGATATGGAATGTTCTGGATGACTTTCGGTCTGGCGTCCTGGTACACGGAGATGGGTATCACTAGACACATGTGTTTGTCACTGGGATCTTTTCAGAAGCAGTTCATTAAGGAGATGTCACGAGGAAGTCTTCCAGAAGCTTATCAGAAGAAATGCTGCATCAGTTTCTCCAGCTCACACTGGATTCTCAGAAGATTTTGCAACACAGGTGGCAAAGGATGGGTTGGGTGGCTTCTCTCTTAGCAGGATACACACCAACTGAACTCCAAGAAATCCAAAAACAAACCAAAACTCCTGACAGCCATAAATCCTGACATGTGACTTCTTTAAGTCAAAGCAGTTCCATAGTCCATATGGCTCTGGCTGTTTACTTAGCTTAAGGCATGAGACTTCCAGTAAGTGTTTTTTAAACAAAATTCCAAGTGTCCTTTCAGTGACCCTTTAAAAAAATTCAAGACGAGGCATCTTCTCAGGTATTTTCCACAGTCTTTGAAACACAAGTCCTCAAAAAATATTAATAATGGAAGCACTTTCATGAAAACATCGAGGCTTTAACATAGTAAAATTTTCCAAGGCATTTCACAGAGACACTGGTGTCATGCCCAGTAAAGGCATGTCCTATTCATAACTTTAAACATGGACTGTATTCAACACAGAATCTTCTGAAACTGTATTTTCCTTTTTTTGATGAACCACAATGGACATTAAAAGGCTACATAAGATGGCTGCCAGGGTCAGGTGACTTTTACAATTTTGGACCAGACTAATTATCTCAAGCTTCTGAAAAGCTCCTAACTGAATGACCATGGGTGCAATGCCTCCCTTGAACAGACATACTGAGACACAATCATTTGCGGAATTCTCACCTCCTATTGTTTGTGGTCTGACTCAATACTCAATATCTATGGACTCTTAAGAGTCACTGTCTCTGAGCTCGAAACCTAACAAAGAGAGCTGTAAGAAAGCAGTTAAGTTTCAAGACATTCTGGGTGAACAATAGAAGTATTGAACAGGTGGTCATCTGACCGAAACTCATCACAAATAATGAATCTTATTACTCCAAGCACCAGGGAGAGATTGGTCAGTCTTCAATCACCGACTGCAGACATGGCAGCAAAGGCAGAACACCTATGCTTCAAAACTGGAGACGACAAAATTCTAAGGTCTCCAAGCTTGTTCCTTTACAAGTCCATCAGTACAGAAAACTGACCTCCCAGTGCTAAGACTACAGAGAGCTAACTTTGTGGCCTGTGAAAAATCCACCTCTTTGAGAGAATCCTGCAACGACTTCGATATACGACTCCAGCTATCAAATCCACCTAACGACACTTCAGGAGTGGAATATCTTCTTCACTGGGGCCGCAACACATGCCTTTTCCCCAAGTCGAGCCAAAATCATGTGACTTATGAACTTGTCCTTTGTTTTTAATTGGTAAAAGTGCACTATCATAGAACATAGAACATAGAAAAATACAGCACAGAACAGGCCCTTCGGCCCACGATGTTGTGCCGATCCTTTGTCCTCTGTCAAGGACAATTTAATCTATACCCCATCATTCTCCTTTATCCATATACCTATCTAAAAGCCGTTTGAAAGTCCCTAAAGTTTCTGACTCAACAACTTCCCCAGGTAAGGCATTCCATGCCCCGACCACTCTCTGGGTAAAGAACCTTCCCCTGACATCCCCCTTATATCTCCCACCCTTCACTTTAAATTTATGACCCCTTGTAACGCTTTGCTCCACCCGGGGAAAAAGTTTCTGACTGTCTACCCTATCAATTCCCCTGATCATCTTATAAACCTCTATCATGTCACCCCTCATCCTTCTCCGTTCTAATGAGAAGAGGCCTAGAATGTTCAGCCTTTCCTCGTAAGACTTATTCTCCATTCCAGGCAACATCCTGGTAAATCTCCTCTGCACCCTCTCCAAGGCTTCCACATCCTTCCTAAAATGAGGCGACCAGAACTGCACACAGTACTCCAAATGAGGCCTTACCAAGGTCCTGTACAGCTGCATCATCACCTCACGGCTCTTAAATTCAATCCCTCTGCTAATGAACGCTAACACCCCATATGCCTTCTTCACAGCCCTATCCACTTGAGTTGCAACTTTCAACGATCTATGCACATAGACCCCAAGGTCTCTCTGCTCCTCCACATGCCCAAGAACCCTACCGTTAACCCAGTATTTTGCATTCGTGTTTGTCCTTCCAAAATGGACGACCTCACACTTTTCAGGGTTAAACTCCATCTGCCACTTTTCAGCCCAGCACTGCAACCTATCCAAGTCCCTTTGCAGACGACAATAGCCCTCCTCGGTATCCACAACTCCACCAACCTTTGTATCATCTGCAAATTTACTGACCCACCCTTCGACTTCCTCATCCAAGTCGTTAATAAAAATCACAAACAGGAGAGGACCCAGAACTGATCCCTGTGGCACGCCACTGGTAACTGGGCTCCAGGCTGAGTATTTACCATCTAAGACCACTCTCTGCCTTCTATCAGTTAGCCAATTCTTAATCCAACTGGCCACATTCCCCACTATCCCATGCCTCCTGACTTTCTCCATAAGTCTACCATGGGGGACCTTATCAAATGCCTTACTAAAATCCATGTACACCACATCCACTGGTTTACCCTCATCCACTTGCTTGGTCACCTGCTCAAAGAATTCAATCAGGCTTGTGAGGCAAGACCTACCCCTCACAAAACCGTGCTGACTGTCCCGAATCAAGCAGTGTCTTTCCAGATGCTCAGAAATCCTATCCCTCAGCACCTTTTCCATCAACTTGCCTACCACCGAAGTAAGACTAACTGGCCTGTAATTCCCAGGGTTGTTCCTATTCCCTTTCTTGAACAGGGGCACAACATTTGCCACCCTCCAATCACCTGGTACCACCCCCGTCAACAGAGAAGATGAAAAGATCATTGCCAGCGGCTCTGCAATTTCATCCCTTGCTTCCCATAACATCCTTGGATATACCCCGTCAGGCCCGGGAGACTTGTCTATCTTCAAGTTATTCAAAAACCCCAACACATCTTCCCTCCTAACGAGCACTTCCTCGAGCTTACCAGTCTGTTTCACACCGTCCTCTTCAGTAATACACCCCTTCTCATTCGTAAATACCGAAGAGAAGTACTCATTCAAAACCTCACTTATCTCTTCCGGCTCAACACACAGTCTCCCGCTATTGTCCTTGACCGGACCTACGGTCCCCCTAGTCATCCTCATATTTCTGACATACGCGTAAAAGGCCTTTGGGTTTTCTTTTATCCTACCCGCCAAGCATTTTTCATGCCCTCTCTTAGCTCTCCTAATCCCTTTCTTCAGATCCTTCCTGGCCATCTTGTATCCCTCCAGAGCTATGCCTGTGCCCTTTTTCCTCAACCTTATATACGCATCCTTCTTCTTCCTAACAAGACTCTCAACCTCTCTTGTCAACCACGGTTCCCTCACATGACCATCCCTTCCCTGTCTGACAGGGACATGCTTATCAATGGCCCCTACTATCTGCTCCTTGAAAAAGTTCCACATTTCGACCGTGCCCTTCCCTGCCAGCATATGCTCCCAACTTATGCTCCTCAGTTCCTGCCTGACAGCATCATATCTACCCTTCCCCCAATTGTAAACCTTGCCCTGTTGCACATACCTATCCCTCTCCATTACCACAGTGAATGCTACAGAATTGTGATCACTATCTCCAAAGTGCTCGCCCACCAACAGCTCTATCACTTGCCCTGGTTCATTACCTAGTACCAAATCCAATATTGCCTCCCCTCTGGTCGGGCAGTCTACATACTGAGTCAGAAAAGCTTCCTGGACATACTGCACAAACACTACCCCATCCAAACTATTCGATCTAAAGAGTTGCCAATCAATATTTGGGAAGTTGAAATCCCCCATAATTACTACCCTGTGACTTCTGCTCCTTTCCAAAATCTGTTTCCCAATCTGCTCTTCCACCTCCCTGCTGCTATTGGGGGGCCGATAGAAAACTCCCATCAAGGTGACTGCTCCTTTCCTGTTCCTGACCTCAACCCACAGTGCCTCAGTCGGCAGATCCTCCTCGAAAATTCTTTCAGCAGTTGTTACACTATTTCTAACTAACAATGCCACCCCCCCACCTCTTTTACCACCATTCCTAATCTTATGAAAACATCTATAACCAGGTACCTCCAAGAACCATTCCTCCCCCTCACCTATCCACGTTTCAGTGATGGCCACAACATCGTAGTCCCAAGTGCCCATCCACGCCTTCAATTCACTCACCTTATTCCTGATGCTTCTTGCGTTGAAGTATACGCACTTTAACCCTTCTCCATGCCCATCTGTCCTCTGCGACAGTGCTACCTTCCCCAATACCTCACTACACTCTTTGTCTTTCTATCCTCTTTAACGGCTTTCTTTCTCAATTTTTTTGTGTGTGTGTGTGTGTTAGTGGTGAGTGAATGACATAGTGTTAGACTTTCAGGATGAACGTGTAAATAAAAATAATCTTCTTTAGTCAAACCCATGGAAAACATGCTGCTGGTTATTCAAATTGGCCATATACTCAGGGGTTAAGAAACACGCACAACTTCCTTGTCAAAAATGCACTGATTACGGAGAGTAAAGGGAAGGGAACTGGGGTTTCAGTTCACTCTCAATTCTATCCGTAACATTGGATGTTGAGTAGGGCAGGGAAAGGTTAAGGTGGGTTCTCAGATGGCTTTTGAATGAGAGGAGAGAGGTTACAATGCAGAAAGGCTTGGGGAGAAAGTTCAAGAATCTAGGGCCAAAACAACTGAAGGGTCTGTGATCAAAAGCAGAACAGAGAGAGGGAGGTGTAATTAAGATATGAGTCAGAAGAGTGGAAGACATATGCCGCCACATAGGGATGGAGGAAGTTACAGAGATAGGAAGGATCAAGGCCAAGGTGAGAGTTTGAATTCAATGCATTGTTGATCAGGAGCCAATAGATGTTGATGATGAAAAGGCATGTTAAGGGGCAGGAATTAATGTGGGATAACATACATGTGGCAATGTTATGGACACATGGCCTTCATGTATGATGGACCCTGGGAAGCTGTGGCGAAGAGCATTGGAGAAGTAGAGGCTGGAGGTGATGAACTTGTGGATGTGAGAATCTACCCCATATTGCTAATGCCTAAAGACATTTTGGTGTGTACAGTATCTAAGCCAAGCACTTTTACATAAGTTTGATGTTATAGCTTTGTGCTTCCCCCCAAGTGAGGGGGAAATATTGGCAGATTTTCATTGTCCTAACTCACTTCCTTGCTGAATATGTCTTTTGGCTAGACTTGTGATAATCCTAATGCACCTTTATCAGCTCTATTTCTCTATAGTGTGGCAACTAATATGCATCAAAAAGATCGATTCATATAAAGGAATACTGCAATTTGTTAGCAATTAGTCTGTCAGTCCCTTGATTTCCTAAACTAGAGCTTAAATCATGAAATGTTGCCATGTTATGGTGTCTTGCATGCAAAAGCTAGGCTGACACTCCAGAGCAGTGACTCTGAGGGAGAGCTGCATTGTCAGATGTACTGTCTCTTGGATGGGATGTTTAAACTGAGGTCCCATCTTCTCTCTCATGTGAACGTAAAACATTCCATAGCACTATTTGAAGAAGAGCGGCGAAGTTCTCTTCAGTATCCTAGCCAGTATTTATCTCTCAAACAACATCATTAAAAAACAGATTATCTGATCATCACTACTGTTTGTGCGACCTTGCTGTGCGCAAATTGCCTGCCGCATTTCCCTGTAAAGCACTTTGGAACATCCTGAGGTCATGAAAGGTACTATATAAAAGCAAATTCCTCCCTGTCAAACACATCCCTCCAAGTGCTGACCCTGTGAACTCTGCCAGCAGCTTTCACCACCCCTCTCCGTATCTCCCTCCAGAATGTCTGTTCACTTGCGAACAAGGCCCTTGCCATCCATGAGCTTGTTATGGACAACTGCATTGGCATCATGGCCTTGGTGGAAACTTAACTGAGGGGTGATGACACCTTCCTGTTAAATGAAGCCTCCCTGCCTGACTGTACCTTCCACCACTTGTCCCAACCAGATGTTGCAGTGGCAATGTAGCTCATCACCAAATCCCACCTTGACCTGTCCCCTTACTCCTCTGGCACTCCTCCTTTGAGCATCTTACCTTGTTCCACGCTCTTACCTCTCGATCAAAATCCTCATTCTCTAACACCCAACCAAGTACTATAAAAATTTTCTTAGTGAAATATCTTCACTGCTTTCCTCCCTCAGCCTCAGCACCGACTGACTTCTCATCCTTGGTGATTTCAACCTCCATCGCAATTCATCATGCTCTCTCTCCTCTGAGTTCACTGCCTTCCTATCATCCATTAATCTCTCCCTCCATAAAAACACCCCAACCCATATTCACGGCCATGCCCCACCACACCTCCCCCCCCCCCAACAACCTTGCCATATCTTGTGGCCTTGCTACTCCATAGTATCAATTACAGATAAGGCCATCTCTGATCACTTCCACGTATTGCTTTCCACTCACATCCTCCTTCCACCTTCTGCACTGCTCTTAAAAAAAGCTATCCCCCAAATCACGTACAACTGCACTTTCAAAATCCCAACAGTCTAGCCTTTGGCCCTCTATTCACCAGAACATTTCTGCTTAACCACAGTCTTATCTAAACATTTGATGTCATAGACCTCATTAAAATCATTACACATCTTGCCCTGGCTATTCACCCTGGTACAGTCCTCATCTCTACACCCTTAAGTCCAAGGGACACAAACTTGACTGATACAGCAAACAACTAGTTCAGCGATTTAGATCTGGCTGGACCAGTACAATCGAGTCCTGCTCTTGCCTGCCAAAATACCTCTCCATTCCAGGATCATCCTGGAATGCAAAAATAACCCTTAGTTTCTTTCCTCTATTGAAAATGGTCTTCTTAAATCCCTCGTCCCTGTCTCCTCCACCTCCAACAAAAAGTGCAAGCAACTCATGGACTTCTTTGTCATAAGATTGCATCCGATCAGCTGTCTGCCATTTCCCTCCCTTCCTCTAGCTCACTGGGCTAAACTTCCCTCCAAGGTTCCCTGTGCCCTAGACCTGAACTTGCATCATTCTCTAGTTTCTCTCCTATATCTCCTCATACCCTGTCTGAGCTCATCCTGTTCCTGAGAAATATCTTCTGCTCCTTCAACCCTATTCCCACTAACCTTCTGACCACCCAACTTCCCTTCCTTGTTTCCATGTTAGCTGATAATTTAAAATGGTTCTCTCCCTTTCAAACCTGCCATGATCACCCCGTTCCTCAAAGAACCAACTCTTGACCCCTCTACCCTTGCATATTACTGCCTTATCTCCAAGCTCCCTTTTCTCTCCAAACTCTGAACATTTTATATTATCCCTCCTTGTCCTTCTCGACCTGTCCGCAGTCTTTGACTCAGGTGACCAGACCATCCTCCTCTAATGCTTTTTCACTGTTATCCAGCTGAGTGGAATTGCACTTGCCTGGTTCCATTCTTATCTATCTAGTTGTAGCCAGAGAATCACCTGCAATGGCTTCTCTTCCTGCTCCCGCACCATTATCCCCAAGGATCTATCCTGAGCCCCTTCTATTTCGTATTTGCATGCTGCTCCTCGGTGGCATCATCCGAAAACACACCATCAGATTCCATATGTTTTCTGACGACATCTACCTCTGCCTCAACACCACCTCTCGTGACCCCTGTACAGTCTCTAAATTGTCAAACTGCTTCTCTGACATCCACTGCTGAATGAGCAGGAATTTCCTCCAATTAAATATTGGGAAGACTGAAGCCATTTTCTTCGATCCCCGCTACAAAGTACATTCCCTAGACACTGACCCTATCCCTCTCCCTGGCAGCTGTCTGAGGTTCAAGTTGTTCACAACCTTGGTGTCATACTTGACCCCAGGATGAGCTTCTGACCACATATCCACACCATCAACAAGACCACCTATTTCCACCTCCTTAGTGTTGCCCAATTCTTCTCCTGCCTTAACTCAACTGTTACTGAAACCATTATTCATGCTTTTGCTACTTCTGGACTTAACTATTCCAACACACTCCTGGCTAGCTTCCCACATTTTACCCTCTGTCAACTTGAGGTCATCCAAGACTCTGCTGCTCATGTCCTTACCCACCCATCACCCCTGTGCTTGCTGATCTACATTGGATCCTGGATCAACAACACCCTGATTTTAAAATTCTGATCCTTGTTTTCAAGTCCCGCCATGGCCTTGTCCTCCCCATTCTGTAATATCCTCCAGCCCCACAACTATCTGTGTTCCTCCAATTCTGGCCTCTTGAGCATTCCCAATTTTAAATGCTCCACCATTGATGACTGTGCCTTCAGCTGCCTGGGTGCTAAGCTCTTTATGCCATTGGTATTTAGAAATCTGTCAATCTCTACTTTAAACATACTCAATGACTGAGCTTCCACAACCCACTGGGGTAGAGAATTCCAATGATTCACAACCCTCTGAGTAAAGAACTTTCTCCTTATCTCTGTCCTAAGTGGCTTCCCCCTTGTTTTGAAATTGTGTCCCCTAGTCCTAGGCTCCCCAACCAGGGGAAACATCTTACCTGAATCTACCCTGTCTATCCCTTTCAG
Source organism: Heterodontus francisci (assembly GCF_036365525.1). Lineage (NCBI taxonomy): Eukaryota > Metazoa > Chordata > Chondrichthyes > Heterodontiformes > Heterodontidae > Heterodontus > Heterodontus francisci. The sequence goes on from NC_090383.1 coordinate 73,196,016, forward strand.
TACTTTGTAGGTTTCAATGAGATCACCTCTCATCCTTCGAAACTCTAGAGGACACAGGCCCAGGTCCCTTTGTACATCTACAAGTGTACATCTACACTTTCTAATCTCTTACCATTTAAGAAATACTCTGCACAACTGTTCCTCCTACCAAAATGGATAGCCTCACATTTTTCCACATTATATTCCATCCACCACATTCTTGTCCACTCACTAAGTCTGTCGAAATCCCCTTGAAGCTGCTTTGCATCTTCCTCACAACATACATTCCCACCTAGTTTTGTGTCATCTGTGGACTTGGAACTATTACATTTGGTCCTCATATCCAAATCATTGAAATATATTGTGAACAGCTGGGGGCCAAGTACTGATCCTTGCAGTACTTCACAGCCTGCCAACACGAGAATGACCCATTTATTGCTACTCTCTGTTTTCTGCCTGTTAACCAAACCTTAATCCATGCCAGTATATTACTTCCTATCCCATGTGCTTTAATTTTGCTAACCATCCTCCTGTGGGGGACTTTATCAAAAGCCTTCTGAAAATCCAAGTATACGACATTCACCGACCCCTTTATCAATTATGTCAGTAACATCCTCAATAAACTTCAACAGGTTTGTCAAACATGATTTCCCATTCATAAATCCGTGTTGACTATGCCCAATCTGATCATTATTATCCAAGTGTCCATTTATCACATCCTATAAAATAGATTCTAACATTTTCCCTACTACTGATATAAGGCGAACAGGTCTGTAGTCCCCTGTTTTCTCTCTGCCTCCCTTCTTAAATAGTGGGAGACATTTGCAATCTTCCAATCTGCAGGAACCGCTCCAGAATCTATAGAATTTTGGAAGATGATCACCAATGCATCCACTATGTCCATAGCTACCTTTTTCAACACTCTGGGATGTTGAATATCAGGTCCTAGGAACTTATCAACCTCCAGCTCCATTAATTTCTCCAAATCAACCTTCCTACTAATATTAATTTCCTTCAATTCCTCATTCTTTCTCATCCCTTGGATCTCTAATTCTGGGAGATTTCTTGTATATTCATCAGTGAAGACAGACACAAAGTAATCATTTAGCTTCTCTGCAATTTCTCTATTCCCCATTATAAATTCTCCTGACTCTGCCTGTAATGGATCCACATTTGCCTTAGCCAAACTTTTCCTTTTAACGTACTCATAGAAGCTTTTATAGTCCATCTTTATGTTTTTTCTGGTTTACATTCCTATTCTATTCTCCTATTCTTTATCAGTTTCTTCGTCCTCCATTGCTGTATTCTAAAATCCTCCCAATCCTCAGGTTTACTACTATTTTTGGCAACTTTATAGGCCTTTTCTTTTAATCTTATACAATCCTTAACTTCCTTTGTTATCCATGGTTGACTGCCTTTACTTTTGGGTTTTTGTCCCTTGAAGTAATGTATAGTTGATGTAAACTTTGTAATGATTCTTTGAAGACTATCCATTGTCTATGCACTGTCATACCTTTTAATGTATTTTCCCAATCCACATCAGCCAATTTGCCCCTCATGGCTTCATAATTTCCTTTGTTCAAATTTAACACCCTGGCTTCAGATTGAACTACCTCACTTTCAAACGTAATGTAAAATTCAATCATATTATGGTCACTCATCCCTAAAGGTTCTTTTACAACAAGATTATTAATTAGCCCTTTCTCATTACATGATACTAGATCTAAAATATCCTGTTCTCTGGTCGGCTCCTCAACATACTGCTCTAGAAAACCATCCCTAACACGTTCCAGAAACTTGTCCTCCACAGCATTAGGGCTCTTTAGGTTTACCCAGTCTGGGTGGCACAGTGGCGCAGTAGTTAGTACCTCAGCCTCACAGCTCCAGCAGTCCAGGTTCGATTCTGGGCGCTGCCTGTGCGGAGTTTGCAAGTTCTCCCTGTTACTGCATGGGTTTCCGCCGGGTGCTCCGGTTTCCTCCCACAGCCAAAGACTTGCAGGTTGATAGGTAAATTGGCTGTTGTAAATTGCCCCTAGTGTAGGTAGGTGGTAGGGGAATTGAGAGGATGTGGTAGGAATATGGGATTAATGTAGGATTAGTATAAATGGGTGGTTGATGGTCAGCACAGACTCGGTGGGCCGAAGGGCCTGTTTCGGTGCTGTATCTCTCTAAAAAAAAGTGTGCAGATTGAAGTCAGCCATAATTACTGTATTACCCATGCTACATGCTTCTCTAATCTCCTGATTAATACCATGCCCCACACTACCACTACTGTTTGGTGGCCTATAAACAACTCCTACCAATGTTTGCTGCCCCTTGATGTTTCTTAGCTCCACCCAAATAGATTCCACATTTTGTTCTTCCAATCTGAGATCCTTCCTTACTAATGTACTGATCCCATCCCTTATTATCAGCGCAAGACCACCTCCTTTTCCTTTTTTCCTGCCCTTCCTAAATGTCGAATATCCTTGAATATTCAGTTCCCAGTCTTGATCACCCTGTAACCACGTTTCCATAATGGCAATTAGATCATACCCATTTACCTCTATTTGTGCCTTTAAATCATCTACCTTGTTCCAAATGTTGTGTGCATTCAGGTAGAATGCCCTTAACTATGTCTTCTTGACATTATTCTGCATTCTCAACCTAGTTGATGCTTCTCTTTGTTTTGCCTGCCTTTTAATGTTGTTTGCTACTTTTCTACCTCCTGTTGCCAGCTTTACTTCCTTCCAATTTGAGCTACCCCTCAGGTTCCCATTCCCCTGACAAGCTATTTTAAACCCTCCCCAACAGCACCAGAAAATCTCCCTGCCGGGATATTAGTCCCAGTCCTGTTAAGGTGTAGCCCATCCATCTTGTACAGATCCCACCTGCCCCAGAACTGATCCCAATGCCTCAGAAATCTGATGAGCTCCCTCCTACTGCAATTCTCCAGCCACATGTTCAATCGATCAATCCTCCTATTCCTATGCTCACTAGCATGTGGCACTGGGAGATTGCTGCTCTTGAGGTTCTGCTTCTTAATTTCCTTCCTGGCTCCCTAAAATCTGCTTTTAGGACCTCATCCCTCTTCCTACCTATGTCATTGGTGGGAAGTGGACCAGGACCTCTGTCCGTTCACCCTCCCCCAAAAGGATGTCTTGCTGCTTCTCCGTAACATCCTTGACCCTGGCACCAGAGAGGCAACATACCATCCTGGAGTCACGTTTACTGCGCAGAAACGTCTGTCTGATCCCCTGACTATTGAATCCCCTATCACTATTGCTCTTCCACTCCTGTGCAGCTGAGCCACCAGTGGTGCCACGGATTTTGCTCTGGCTGCACTCCCCTGAGGAACCATCCCCCTCACCAGTATCCAAAATGGAAAACCAATTAGCCCTGGTGATCGTGTCTTACCTACCTCGGGTCCAGGGTTCCAGTACTGGGCCTGGGTTCGAGGCCTCTGCAGTACTGGCAGTGGCCACCGCTTTCGGTGGCACTGCCGATACTGTTAAGCTGCCTGCCCTTGGATTAGTCAGCATCTCTTGGAGGCGGGATCCCTGCCCCTAAAAAGACCGGATGATTACTCCGAGGATCAAAAGATTTTCAGAGGCAAGCTTTTCAGCCTGGTGCCAGGAGCCCCATCTCCTGCGTAAAATCCAACCTATAATTTCTCTTGTCAGTGAGCGGTGGAAAAGTGAGTTTGGTAAAGTCGACAAACTGGTCAGCTACATTAAAAAGATCTTCAAACCCTGTCCTAGCCACAAGTTTCGATACAGGCAACACATTGCGAATGCAGCTGAAATGGCTGAAATTAGGGAACAAAGCATCACTCTCTTCCAGTGCCAGTAAATACACATTGGAGTCCTTGATTTCGGGCAGTACAGCATCATGCAGCTCACCTGAAATATTACTCATTTAATCTCAGAGGAGCTCACAGACTTCGAAAACACAGGTTTTAATAGACATTGTAATCCATCTAAACAATGCTCAGCTTAATGAGGGGGTTCATTTTGTTGCCAAGAATGCTTCACAACTAATGGATTTAATCACTTGATTTGAAACTTGACATGTCACAATCTACAAAGCTTACAATAAAGTGTGGATGTACTGTTCTGGGCTGTAGCACAGTCAAACGAACAACACTATGATGATGCTGAATTAAATGCCTGTGCTCAACAGGTGTTTTCTTGCATGGCAAAGAAGATCAAACAATATTACTGTTACAGGAAGAGTCAAGTGGTGAAGAAAAAGCAGCTCAGAGGTTTCAACAACGTTCTACATCATTCCTGAAAGCTATGCATATCTTTGACCCTGCACAAATGTACTTATTGATGGTGGATTTAAACTCATTTCATGTGATTCCTGGCTTTGCCAAGAATTGTAGGCTAGAAATTCCTGTTTATAAAAGCATTGCAAAAGAAACAGATTATACTTTGCCTGTGCTGCAGTTTTGGAACTCTGTGGAATTCAGAATCCCCCACCTTCCAAGGCTATGACAGTACTGTCTGACAATTCCAACAAACTCTGTGGATGCAAAGAGAGCTGTGTCTAAACATGGACAGGTGTTCAGAGTACAGAGACAGGAAATGAAGAAAGAGATAGTTAGGGTTATGAATGCTCACATTCAACCAGACTTCAGTGAATAAAGAATGTAATTTGTTTATAGTTAGCTTTTTACAATATTTTTTGGGTATACAATAATTGCCATTTGAAACCAGAAACCTCCCTTGTCTTTTTTTGTTTTAAATAGATAATTTTCATGGTTTGATGCGACATTGTGAAATTTCGGATTCTTAAAATGCTGTGAGCGTGAAATTTGTAAAATTTGATCATGAATTTAGTAGGGTCATACTTATACACTTTAACAACTTGCCTTATTACCTTCACAGATTTTGAATATAAACCTCCAAATCCCTTTGCTCTTAAACCCCCCTCAAAATATATACTGTCTCTCCATGTTGTTCCTCCCAAAGTGCATCAAAGTGATGTCTCTTATGTAAAATAAGAGCAAAATACTGTGGATGCTGGAACTCTGAAATGAGGGCAGAAAGTGCTAGAAATACTCAACAGGTCTTGCAGCATTTGTGTAGAGAGAAACAGAGTTAAGATTTCAGGTCTGTGACCTTTCATCAGAACACCTTCTGTTCTCATTTGTTGTCTCTTATCGTCTGATTTACTTGCCATGCCTTCTCGTCCTCTTTTTTTTTATTGCTCTCTATTTTCTTCAGCCCCTCTCTCTTCTGTCCCTTCAGGTAGGAGTTGCACCTGAATGTAGGACAGCTATCATTTTACAGAACTCAATTTTATCACAATACTTTACTGCAAACAACAGTTGGCAGTTTGGTTCAACGAATACAGTGTGGCAGTAACAGTGCCCTTAGCTCTAGAGACAAATTGCAATTGGTGTTTACAACCGTGGGTTAACTGTTCAGCAGTCAGACTTACAGTGTTATAGGTTGTGAAGACCTGTTCATATTGGGTACAGAATTTGCCCTGGCAAAGTTTAAGTTATTTTATGGCAGGGTCTTGAAGGACACATTTATCAATTTCTGTGCACTGCGATTGAATGCACTTGAACTGTTAGGAAGGCCACATTCTTCAAAACACATCACCTCTACGTATAAAGAAAACTAATTTGTGTTAGTTGATGTTTTCCAAGCATGCTATACATTTGCAATTTGAAACTCTGCAACTAAAATAATATTTTATGGACAGAAAATGCTGCAGATAAAATTGCAACCATTATCAGCAGTCTGAGATTCAAGATAAAATGACGCTAAGAAAAATATTGAGATGCATTTTTTAAAAATGTAAGGAAAAATTGAAATGAGTAGATCCATAGTTCAGAAAAGGTGTTCTTGACCATGACTGAAAATATCCTTCCATTAGTATGAAATTACAACGTAAACTAAGTATTCTTTGCCTGGTGTCAAGTAACATTTTAAAGGCATCAATAATGTGGAATAAAGACATAAGATAGTTTTATACCTAAAGAATTAATTTGAGATTTGAGTGACTGTATAAAAAGAGTTTAAACATCAAGGATCTCTATTTTTTATTCTGCAAGGGCAGTCCTTTACTCACTCCATTCATTTTTCAAATTTCCTTTGTGAACCATTCATATCTGTGTGTGATTTTCAGTCAGCAACTTCAAAGATTTTTCTACAATCACAGACAATCCCTAGCTAAATAGTGTGGGAGTGCAGGTATGATGCATGCATTTCATCATGCCCCACAGCTGTGTCTCCTTAAATATTAATGAGCTCATTGTCATTCATTTCTGCTCTGCTTTTACGTTGCAGGAATTCAAAATGAGCAAGGGAGAAAGTGGTCTTTGATGGCAGCACAACAACCTGTGAGAAAATTGAACATGAACCATTTTTTTAAACAAAGTTAAGGTTGCCACTTTTAGAAAATACAAAACTGATATGAATGAGATTGTAGCACGGTGCAGTCAGAATGGGAAATATTATCATGGCGGAAGTGCTGGGGGCAGAAATTGCAAGACTCCCTCGAGGGTCTTGCAGTATCGGCCTTTTGTTGTTTGCTTTACTAGTATTGAAAATTCATTACAAATCATAATAACTTTAATGGCTTATGCCTTTATTCCATAAGACATCTAAGTAAGCAGAAATAAATCACTCAATATGTTCAACCAGCAAGGAGCATCAATCAACAAAAGTCAACAAAATATTAAACTGCATAGCCAAATAATAAAACACAAGTTAGAAGAAGCCATGATCACATTGTCCAGTGCTCTGGTCAGCTGCATCGTGAGTACTTGTCCAGATCTGTTCTCTGAGACATTGGAGAACTGTTCAAGCCTGTAAGTAAGGCAGAAGAGAGTTACTTCTCCCTGGCATTAGAGGTCTGACTTAAGAGGAAAGAATGGAGACACTTGGGCGTTTCTGTCTCAGGAAGCCTCTGAGAGGTGTGTTATGACCAGGTGAGAAAGGTGTCTAAGGGGTCTTTTACTGTCTTCACCTGGTCTTATGGTAACAGGGTATAATTTTAAACACATTGTTTTGAGCTTGCCCCTTTGTGAATCCTTGTTCACAGCTTTCCAATTATAAGGCAAAGAAATGAGCACACCAGGTTTTCTTTAGGTTTAAAGAAGAAAGTGAAATTTATTAAACCTTAAATTTAAACTCTAATACGCTTAACGCCTACGGATATACGGTGTGCCCATGCGAGCATGCATACACGATACAGACATGCAAATAGGGACAGAAAAGAGCAGAAGAAAAATAAAATCGAGAGGTTTGAGGCAGTCTCTAAAAGGGTGTTTCTTGTTACTGTTTCTGTGTTTCCAGTTCACCCGACAGTCCTTGATTGTAGACAGCTCTTACTTTTCGTTGGGACCCAGTATTCCTCTTAAACCTTGTTCACCGTACAAGACTTTTCTCTCTTGGGGTTCATGTCTTCAATGGTTTCCAAAGCTGGTGAGAGTGAGATGAGAGCAGATAGGAGAGAGGTGTTCTCAGTCCAGAAGAAAACAGCCCTCTGAGTTCAAAATTCTGTTGGAAGTTTAAATTCAAAAAACTCCAACAGTCAGTCATGTGACCAAACTGGCCCGACTACATCTGTTTGTGTATTTGGCCATCTTAGTAGCTAACCTGGAATGCTTCAACGTCTGATAATCAAAAGACCATTGTGGATTAAATTGGAGCAGGGAATATCTCTTTTGTCCTTTGAGATGCTTGTCTGTTGATATGCTAATGTCTCTCTCCAGCCAAAGTCTTTAATTGTTTTTAAAACAAGTTCTTTCTTCACCATCAGCAGTTTAAAATCAATGTTCACGTGGCAAAATTAAGTTTCCTCATTCTTGGCAGGTTGGGGGGCTTGCCCGACAGGTGTATAAGATAATAAATGCTACAGAAATGGTAGAATGAGGGAATTCATTTAAACTAAGTTGTATGGGTAGACGAAGGGGGCACAGGTTCAAACTATTAAAAGGCAATTTAGGACTGATACCAAGAACTTTTTATTCATACAAAGAGTGGTCTCCCAATTAGAGTAGTTGATGTGTGATTGCATTTAAGATGAAAACCCTGGAATTATTTAACACATAATTGGATAATTACAATGGAAGAACTGTAGGGTTTTTCTGAGTGAATGCACTAAGATGAGCTGAATGGCATTCCTCATCTGTAATTATTTTGTGATCTTTTGACTCTGTGGCTCATGTCCTTTCCCGTACAGTCAGCTAAGCTTCTTTTGAGCTCCAGCAAATCAACTTCAAAGTTCTCATCTTCAAAACTCTCTTTAGCCTTGCTGACACTATCTGAATGATATCCTCCTACCATATGTCTGTGCCTTTTGTTGTTTCTGCTCCTTCCACTCCATAATTTGAGGCCAATAATTTGTGTATTACTTTTTTGCTCTCGAGAACTCTTTGCCTATACCACTTAGCCTTCAAAACCTTGTGAACACCTGTCTTTTTGACTGTGCCTTCTGTCTCCCACCTTCTTCATTTCTTCCTTCGTGCTCGGTGTCTGCCTTCACAGTTTATTAAGCACACTGACAAATTCTTATATGGTAATACATTGAAGTAACTTTGTTCTGTTTTTAAAAAAACTTGCCTTCTTGTTTACATTTCACATTTGCACAGATCTCAATCAAAAACATACAAAAACATTGGTATGTTGGCCTTCATAGTGAGAGGATTTGAGTACAGTAGCAGGGATGTCTTGCCACAATTATGCAGGGCCTTGGTGAGGCCATACCTGGAATATTGTGTGTAGTTTTGGTCTCCTTATCTGAGGAAGGATATTCTTGCTATAGAGGGAGTGCAGCGAAGGTTTACCAGACTGATTCCTGGGATGGCGGGACTGACATATGAGGAGAGATTGAGTTGGTTAGGATTATATTCGCTGGAGTTCAGAAGACTGAGGGGGGATCTCATAGAAACCTATAAAATTCTAACAGGACTTGACAGGGTAGATGCAGGAAGGATGTTCCCGATGGTGGGGGAGTCCAGAACCAGGGGTCATAGTCTAAGGATATGGGGTAAACCTTTCAGGACTGAGATAAGGAGAAATTTTTTCACCCAGGGAGTGGTGAACCTGTGGAATTCGCTGCCACAGAAAGCAGTTGAGGCCAAAACATTGTATGTTTTCAAGAAGGAGTTAGATGTAGCTCTTGAGGCGAAAGGGATCAAAGGATATGGGGTGAAAGCGGGAACAGGTTACTGATTTGGATCATCAGCCATGATCATAATGAATGGCGGAGCAGGCTCAAAGGGCCGAATGGCCTACTCCTGCTCCTATTTTCTAAACTGTGCATTCCAGTACTTGTTTGTTATGCTGCATCAATGTGTGTAGATGGACTATTACTGATTGGAAGTATGGGCGGAAATTGGTTGGGTGTTGGGCTCAGGAAGTTCCTGATGAAAATAGACAGGAGTTCATTTTATATCTAATTATGCCAGGTACAATGATATCCATACAATTTCTTGTTTAGGATGCAGGAAATGTACTTTGTATACATTTTGCTCATAAATCAAGTTGCTAAGATCTGCCTTGGAATTGTAAGTAGTTTAAAGTGACAGAACACAGGTTTAATTAATAGCTTTGTATTCTGCTATTGAACTGTTTTCCTGCATGAGTTTTTGCAAGAATTTATTTTGTCAATGCAGTTGCTGATAGAATTTTGTGCCATAGTTTCGAAACAGGCATTTTTTTTGGATTCCAAAATGTTAAACAATATCAGGAGAATTTTAACTGCTGCCTGAAATGGGCATGAAGCCCACAGGGCAGCTACTTGGCCGGTTTGATCATGCTGGCGTGAGGCCCAAACCAAAGTTGGGCTGCCAAGGAGCTGCAGACATCAAACGCATATTCCACTGCACCTCACTGGCTCTGGACAACATGATACCGGGGGCCCCAGAGACTGACCCAGATAGCACAAGTAGGTCGGTTGCGTGGGTGGATTGTAGGGGGAATTGGCAGCCTAGGATGGCAGCAGCCCACATTATTCTTGAGGAGCACACCTGTTCCTCCTGGCCCCAGAAAAATCATTTTTCACTTACCTTTTTACATTCTGGTTTCTTACAACCGGCATGGGACTCTGATTTGTATATTTAAGCAGTGTTTGGCCCTTTTCAGACAGGTGGGCTGCATGAATATTGAGTCAGATGAGCCTTCAGGCACAAAATAGGTGGCCGTGAGGTGAATTTCTCCCATGGGTGAATATCCATATAGGAAGCTTTACTTGTTTGGAGGAAGAAGAGAAAAGGAGGAATGCACCAGAAAAGGATTTCACCCACCTTCTGTTGTTGTCCAATTGCATATACAGCTATGGGGACACTTACTTAGAGTTGTCCAAGGAACTGGGTCTGTGTGACTATCATTACCAAGGGATGATGTGAAAGAGTTGTGCTGTATGCTGCTCATTGACTTCCAGGAAAAGTCCACTATACGGCACCATCCGTGCTTGTCAAGATCAATTCAACCCTGATTTTTTTTTTGGCTCAGGTTTATTCCAGGCTGAAACAGGGATATTAGAAATATCAGCCAATCTGCACTCCACAAGTAAAGAAAGCAATTTATTGATGCCTTGTTTATCAGCGCTAGCAAGTTCATCATTTAACCAACAAGGAAAACAGCATAGATTGTTCCTAGAAGGCTATGGTCATCCTTTGAAGCCCTAGCTAGTGACACATGTACAACAATCACATACACCTGCTGAATACAGGGAATAATAAGGTACATACATAATAGAAAGCACAACTGATTTCCAATGGTCAGGATTTGATTAGGACCCATATTGTCACTGAGGCATCTCTTGTTAACTGGCATGTAGGATCATGTATAACAGTAAGAAAATTACACAGTCATTTTCTGTGCACTCAAGTAAATATTAAGTAACTGCAGTATAGTATTGAGAGACTGATGACTTCACATGCAAAGGCAACCTGTAAAGGCAACCTTGAAAATTTCAGCTGTCCTTAAGCTGGACAAAGATAAAAAAAAAGTCACCTATCAAATTTAAACAAACAGGAATAACACTTGGAAAGTGAGGCCAATCCCAGTAGTCCTTGTGAGGCTTTTGTTTTGTTCTTTTTCAAGTTATGCCATCTATTGTAATGTGTTTGCTGGAATGAAAGGTCATAAAGAGAGGTTACCCTTGCTTACTAGCCATCACTTAACTGGCCTTGGAAGGACAGGAAGAAGAATATGAAATGCTTCACTAATTGCCCCCTGGTGGATTGCCTGTCATGGATAACTTGAAACAGCTCAAGTAAGTAAAGTTACAACCTGTCATGAACAAAGATGTTCAGGCTATTAAAGAGGATGTTTCTTCCCTTGCAGAGTTGGCCAATATTAAAAATCAAAAATAGTATTAATGTTCAGCAGCTATGCGCCCAACTCTGTAGCATGTGATTTCCATATTCCACATCCTTGATCCATATGATGGAACATTTCCATCTCCAATCTCACAGTTTTGACATGTCAACCCAATAGAGCCAATTTTACCTTGCTCTACCCAAGGAAACATGTTGTCAATAGCCTGAAAATCATGGCGTTGTGCTCACCACCTTGCTCCCACTCAATTCAAGGCTTTCAGTTGGGCAATCCAGGTGCCTGACTGCTACAGGTGTGAACCTCATTCAAGTATTTAAATCGGGGTTCTATGATGTCAATAGCAGTATAACACCATTTTCAGTGGAAAAAGTGGAAGTAGCACGCAGTACTGGAGGATATCGGCATGAAACAGGATTTGGAAGTGCTACTTAAAGGAGCACTTACCTGCAAGTTCTTAAATCATTGGAATAAAAACAAGAAATGCTGGAACCACTCAGCAGGTCTGGCAGCATCTGTGGAAAGAGAAGCAGAGTTAACGTTTCGGGTCAGTGAACTTTCTTCGGAAGAAGGGTCACTGACCCGAAACGTTAACTCTGCTTCTCTTTCCACAGATGCTGCCAGACCTGCTGAGTGATTCCAGCATTTCTTGTTTTTATTTCAGATTTCCAGCATCCGCAGTATTTTGCTTTTACTTAAATCATTGGAATCAGTTTGCAAGTCACCTGGCTGGCTTTCGTCGCAAGTCTTTCCACTGGAATGTGCTGGCTTTCACTAATAATCCAAGTAGTTTTACCCTCCAATTTGGCCACATGCCTTTAAATGTTTCTGTTAGATTAGCTGCTACAGCCTTTGATGATGCTGCAGCAGCGTACAAAATACTGCCCCCAACTGTGCAAGCCCTGAGACCTACACACATTTCAGACGAGAGATCACACTGGTTCAAGCAGGGAGCTTGCGCAGATTTTAAAAGTTGGCAGTTAGCACATGATTGGTGGAAGAAAAACAGGCACAGTCACATTTCTGCTTTTATTTTCTTAACCTTGGGTCAGTTCCAGATTACTGAGCATTAGCCTAGAAGGAACGGACCGCAGAATAATTTGAGGATCATACTGACTTTGATGACCATTGGAAGTGTTGTATAAATGTGCAGAGGTTTCACTTTAAGAGAGGGCACAGACAGGGCAATGCCTTCAAGTTAAACCTGAGCCTCCGTAAATACATACTGTAGATGTATCTGGTAAGGGAGACCTGATAGGTTATGACATTTGATGGTAATGTATGTAAGCATCATGACATACAGACAGCTGTCACACACACCAGAGGTGCGATGATACATCAATCATGGACTAACTCTGAAGAGATATGAAAAATGGACTTGTCTTTAAAAAATGAACATTTATTTAAAAAGTGAACAATGGTCCAAAATGGCCACCGAAAAAAGGGATTGGCCTTTTTTGTATTCAAGCTGTCCGACAAAAACAAAGGACAAATCTTCAAAGCTAAAAGGTGTCAATGGAACCCATCCCACACCTATCCTAAAACATTTCAGAATTGAATGTCTTCTTTTGAAACAATGGAGGCGTGAAGTACCACTTCCTGGACTCTTGTGCGATCACCACGGGCAAGAAACCAGAGTGTCTCCTAACAGGAGGTGAAAGATAAAAGCTTTATCTTAACAAAAAAGACAGCCAGAGAGGGAGAGAGAGAGAGACTCACCCAGAGCGAGAGACTCACCCTGGAGAGAAGCAACATCTAACAGCTTGAGTCCCATCCAAGCCAGGAAGCATGTGCCCTGCTGAAAAATCAGACATCTACATTATACAGCAGTAAGACCTAAAGTAATCCACTGTCTTCAACAGAGCATTTAATCAAGAGAGATATCTACTATCATCTCAGGCCTGCATCCATCTAGAACTTGATTTCCAAGAGAATTCAACAGTTTATTGTAACCTTTCCCCCCACTAAAAGCCACCTTCCTTTTTCTCTTCTGTATCTTCCTCATCTTGTGTGTGTATGTGTGTGTGTGAGCAAATGCATGAGTGGTTGCGGATGTGACAATTTCAGGATAAGGCGTATTGATCAATAAACAACTGACTTTCTGTTTTTAAAACCCACAAGAAAATCTGTCGCTGTTTGTTTATTTGAAAAATAAAAAACAAAGGGGCTAAACTCTAATACAAATACATTTGCTGTGGTCAGGTGGGGAATTGAGCTTTGGGAACCACCCCCGTCACACCACGTGGTCGTAATACAGCCTCTAATTACTTAACCGAATCCTCCTTAGTCAAGTCCAGGGGTAGTATAGCACAGAATACCATTAATATATTGTACAAAACCTAAGACGTGGAAAGAACATTTGAAGCAATTTCCATTTCAGCAAAAGATACTTGTTTTTCATTGCAGTTTCTTCTTTAATGACTATTCCATCTGAGAGATTAACACATTGCACCAGTGATGTGTTACTACAGCAACATGGGGCACTTCCTTTTTAATTGCCCAATCTGCCATGTTAATTGCTGTTCTGCATGAATTGAGTGCAATAGCACTAAAAATAAATATTCTTTTTAAAGCAATTTTGTTAAGAGTTGGTAAATGGATGGTGAAGTAGTGCTATAAACAACCCTGACATTGCTGGAGACAATCACACATTTGCTGCCAGTGTAAAGCTTTACCCAAAACAGTAATTTCTAAGCTAAAATTAGAATCTTGAGATGGAATTTCCACAATATATGCAGCGGCAGCAAGAGTTGGCTACTTGCTTGAGCTAAACATGACCAATCATGCACTAATTGTGTACAATGTCAACCACGGCTCAGTGGTAGCACTTTCATCTGAGTCAGAATGTTGTGGGTTCAAATTCCACTTCCATCACTTGAGCACAAAAACTAGGCTGACACTCCAGTGCTGGAGTGGGGGAGTGATGCACTGTTGGAGGTGTCGTCTTTTAAATGGGGCATTAAAACTGAGGCCCTTTCTGCCCTCGAAGGTGACGTACAAGATCCCATTGCACTATTTTGAAGAAGATCAGGGAAGTTCTCCTTGGTGTCCTGGCCAATATTTATACCTCAACCAATGTCACTAAAACAGATTATGTGGTCATCGTTGCTTTTTGTGGGATCTTGATATGTACAAATTCGCTGCTGTGTTTACAAAAGTGGCTACACTTCAAAAGTGCATCATTGGCTGCAAAGTACCTTGGGATATCCTGAGATCTTGAAAGGTGTTATATAAATACATGTTTATATTTCTTTCCTTTAAAACTTCTAGATTACCATGATCATAGAATTTTAATAATCAATGCGAACTCCCTGCCTTAAGCACATTTGTTGTTGAGGAGCTCACACAGCGAGGACACAGAATTGCTGCAGCAGTTATGAAAATGCAAACATCAACTTAAATATATGTGATAAAACTGATTACAAAAATTAGTTTGGATAGGACACCTTTGCATAATTTTTTATCTTCAATGCATGGGCAGTTATCTGGCACAGGGCATCATCAAATGAATGGAATGAAAAATGTGTGGGTTCTACATCAAGTAAACAATCCACTCCATCACATTAATGGCCACGCAGTGAAGCTGAACATTTATCCCCGCATCTGAGTGATACGAAGTATCTGAATGGTAGCTGCATAAGATCCGCCAGATCAGTAACCGGCAGGAGTGATGCTAATAGTGTGTTAATGTGGTGGATGAGGAGATGTGGGGACAGTCAATGATGCCCTGTGCTTTGTAATCAGTGCAAATCCCTAAGCTCTCTTCTGCTGTTTCCATGGGGAGTGTGACAAAACCATTCCTTTTATGAAGAATGCCATTAATCACCTGCTTAATGCAAAAATGAACTGCAGACTGGTGTTACTGACATCTCTTTTGCTGCCTGGACGGATCCAGGATCAAATAAAGTAAGGCTGTAGTGATCTTGGGTACGAGAGGCAATACAGTGCTGGCTGCAGCAGTTGGTTTAGAACTTGTTGCAGGAGGCGACAGATCCCTCTTGAGCACTGTTGCTCAGAGAAGTACTGCTGTCTTAAATAGCTACCCTCTGTTGGAAGGGTAAGAATTCTTATGAGTGTGCAGTTCTGGTCGCCACATTACCAAAAGGATGTAGATGCTTTGGAGAGGGTGCAGAGGAGGTTCACCAGGATGTTGCCTGGTATGGAGGGCGCTAGCTATGAAGAGAGGTTGAGTAGATTAGGATTATTTTCATTAGAAAGACGGAGGTTGAGGGGGGACCTGATTGAGGTGTACAAAATCATGAGAGGTATAGACAGGGTGGATAGCAAGAAGCTTTTTCCCAGAGTGGGGGATTCAATTACTAGGGGTCACGAGTTCAAAGTGAGAGGGGAAAAGTTTAGAGGGGATATGCGTGGAAAGTTCTTTACGCAGAGGGTGGTGGGTGCCTGGAACGCGTTGCCAGCGGAGGTGGTAGACGCGGGCATGATAGCGTCTTTTAAGATGTATCTAGACAGATACATGAATGGGCAGGAAGCAAAGAGATACAGACCCTTAGAAAATAGGCGACATGTTTAGATAGAGGATCTGGATCGGCGCAGGCTTGGAGGGCCGAAGGGCCTGTTCCTGTGCTGTAATTTTCTTTGTTCTTTGTTCTTTGTTCTTTGTGTCTCCTTCTACTTAGTCTCACTACATCTGTAGTTGTTTTCTCATTCTTCCTCCTGCTGCTGCTGCGCTGCTCTTTCTCCAGCCAGTGGACATGCCAGAAGAGCTCTCATGTAGTAAAACGTTGTCTAAATCCCTTAAGAGTTCAGAAGGTTAGACAGCAACAACAAGCGCTTATCATTTAGTTAGCTAAAAATCACAATCCAAAACCAGCAAAATGTCTCCCAAATCTTTGCAGCATTTTAGCTGAGAACAAGTCAGAATCCTTTTAAATTCAACAGGAAATATCTGCTTCCAGGCCTGTACTGTCAATAAGCCTAGGGATTAGTGGTGGCAGCATGCATTGAGCCAAAAAGAACTTTGGGAACCTGACAACATCAGTTGACCCTGTTTGCTTATAGGTATTAGGTCCCTATCTGTTTTCTGGAGGAGTGTAGCTGGCTTAATTGCCCAAAATTCAGAACAGGCGGACTGCTGGCAGTAAGTTGCCTTTTTTGGGGGAATTTTCATCCCACTCTTGTTTCATCTATAGGTGTAAGTGGGACAATAATGAGATGAAAATTAGCCACAGGGAAAATCAAAGGTGGCAGACAAACACTTAGTGAGTTAGCATGGCATTCCTTGAACTGTTATTTTAACACATCATTAACCCATTTAAATTAAACAAGTTGACACCACTCTTAAATAATGGGCAGAGCTATGTCACAGAAATGTGTTAAAAGTTCATCAGGAATTATTGCCTCTCGAGTCTTAATGGTATTTTTTTAATGAGTTGAATTTCCATTTCAGAGTTAAGGGAACAATAGTTTCCTTTAAGGATGTCAGATCAATCTATTGATGGCTGGGGATTGAACCTTTAGCTAAATATTGTTGTCCGGACATTCTAATTACAGCAAAACTGCACAGTTTGGTGTCTCACCCTGCTGAAGAATGACTCGAGTTGTTTTCAGGAAGTTTTCCCTCTTGCCTTATTACTAAAGTGCTTTACAATTGGCTAGTTCCTCACCGGCAGTAATTTCCACAATTCCACCTTGATTAACATTTGATTTCCACATATGTGTGGAAAAGAAAACTGCCAAGTTTCTAAGGGTAGCTGATTAAACCTATTGTGTGTAAAATTGGGCTGGGTTGTGTCCATTTTTTGGGCGCCACAAGACCCCTTAAGGTTGCAAAATGGAGTCCAAAGTACATATGCACACTTATAGCATGAAGTTCACTGGCCAGTATATTGATGTGAGCAAAAGTTAAAATAAAAGCAAAATACTGCGGATGCTGGAAATCTGAAATAAAAACAAGAAATGCTGGAATTACTCCGCAGGTCTGGCAGCATCTGTGGAGAGAGAAGCAGAGTTAACGTTTCGGGTCAGTGACCCAAGAATTGCCATCTGCCCACGCTGTGGAGGATGATCAAGAAGACGGTGAAGATGAAGACTTACTGCCACTCGATTTCACAGTTGCAGCCACCAGCCCAGATACTGCCACTATGTGTATTTAGAGGATGGTAACCAGGTGGGATCTGTAAGCTGTGAGACACTGGGTACAAGTGTACTGGAGGCAGGGCAAGGGGAAAAGATAGCCCCCGAAGAAGGGTCCTAAGTTCCGAAGAAGGGTCACTGACCCGAAACGTTAACTGTGCTTCTCTCTCCACAGATGCTGCCAGACCTGCTGAGTATTTCCAGCATTTCGTGTTTTTATTTTATATTATATATTGATGAGAGCGTTAGCTTCTGCCAAACATATGCACAGCAGGCAGATCATGACGTTAATCAGCATACAATGTAGATTTGACACCAGCACTGCCATTTTGGAGCCCCAGCTGGCACCCTCTTTTAACCTTGCACAGCTGAATGCACGTTCAATAGCATGAAGGAGCCCTCCCCCACCAACACTAACTGTTTCATTAGGGCAAAACTCATTCACCAATCTGATAAGCCAGAATCTTCCCCACTGAAATACATTCATATGTTAATGGCTTATTCACGAATCCAATATGTAGAATTGTTGCAAGATTTAAAAAATTACAAGAAAAGCAGGAGGGGTTTGTGTCAATTATTGTCACAGGTGTGATATTTGTACTATAAGAAACATGTGTTCAGGGACAGGAACAACGACTTGCAAGGTAACCGCGGGCAGGATTGATCATTCACACAAATGGGAGCATACTCTTCAGAGTGATCGACAAGGTTTGTGCAGTTTGGAAATTATGGGACAGTATTTGTGAGTATTGATTTAACTTGAAGGGAGCAGGATACTGGTGTTTGTAAGGTATCGGTGGTACAATAAACTGTTTAAAGAATAATGAGTGTACTGAGTTGTGAGCCTTGACCATTTTCCTCACTCGGACGTGTTAAGGTTGGACTTTAGAGTTAACAGTACAAGAGGGAAGGTGTGGGTTCACTTACCTACAGTCTACAGGGACTGGTCTGGCCAGTGCTGAAGTCCTTTTTTGGTGACTTAAAAGCTTGTTCACAAACCAGTTGCTTCCAGATATGGATGGCCTAGTAGGGCTTCTTCCTGGCATTGAAAATGACTGGGAGGATAAGCAGAGATCATGCAGAGCAGAACAAGCTGCTAGAAGAGGGAGGAGGAGAAAGGGGTGAAGGGTTGTCAGCAAGAGGCCATATCTGCAGAGGTCTTTAGGGAATAGATCAGTTGGAGAGCAGATTGCTGGAGTGCTATGATGCCCTTAAAGACCCTTTGCACACCAGTATCCAGATCCATGATGGCAGCACTCAGATATAGGTGGAAGTTACTTATGCTGCAATGGAAGCTGAGATATCAGCATCAGACACTGACTGCATTATTGTTAGCTCAGCAGGTATGTCGATGGATGTGGCCACTCATTCCATGTTGGAAAGGATGGGTTCCAAGCTCTGCATAAATTCCTGAGCCAAGTTGGTGCTAGACTCCTCCATATTCCTTAACATTGATAGCAGTCTTCCTGGCAGGCTTTCCAGTGTACTAAGCATTCGGTGTGTACTCCCATCAGCCTTCTTCTGTAGCCTCACCAATCAAAGTCATCATCTGAGATCTCTGCAACAGAACTAGTGTGTCACCTTGCCCTCTGGCGGATTTGCACCTGTGCTATCTTTTCCCCTTGCCCTGCCTCCAGTACACTTGTACCCAGTGTCTCACAGCTTACAGATCCCACCTGGATACCATCCTCTAAATACACATAGTGGCAGTATCTGGGCTGGTGGCTGCAACTGTGAAATCGAGTGGCAGTAATTCTTCATCTTCACTGTCTTCTTGATCATCCTCCACAGCGTGGGCAGATGGCAATTCTTGGGTATCTGAAAGGAAAAAAGGACAAGGGTAAGGTTGTGAGGGGAGAGGAGTAAGAAGTGCATGCTTACACCATCAGCAGCTTGTCAGTTAGAAAAGATTATGGAATGAGGTAGAAGTGAGAAGAAAGAAGGAAGATTGTGTATGAGGATACCCCCATCCTCAATGGTTTTCAGCCCTGCCAGTGAACAGGGCCTTGGCAATAGTCCTTCTAATAATAGCCAGCACCATCTCCTCCATGGGGTTATAACATGAAGGTACACCTCTTCCTGTGCACTCACCGACCCCCTCCCCAGTTAGTTTTCCTGTAGCCTCTGGTTGTGCACCACCTTCTCCTGCAAGAGAGATAGAAGAGTGTCAGTGATGTTATGCAATCTGTTTGGGTGATGTGGCTGTTATGGTTGAATAGCTGCAACTGTGTGCAAATGGTGAGATGTGAGAGCAAGGCTTGCAACAGTGCTAAGTGTGTTAGGATGATCTGAAACATAGGAATGTTAGATGTTTGACTGATTGATAGCGCTTGTTGGGAGTGAGTGATGCAGGCATGTTGAATTAAGAATTGGCTGAGGCTCGTGCACTTAGTAAGATGTATCATTTGAAGATGTATTCATGTGAGGTCAGTGAACCTCTTGTGGCACTGCGTCCATGTCCTTGGGGCTATAATCCTGGCATTGACTGCTGTCGCTATCTTTTAACACTGCCTTCTCATCATGTATGAAGGACCCCCTGCACCTGCACATCAACTTATCACTTTCCCTTGGATCTCATGAGTTTTAAATTTTCTCAATGGTCTGCCATTTGGGAGCTTGTCAGAAGTCATGCTAAAATCTATGTAGACTACATCAAACATGCTACCCTCATTGACCCTCCTTGTTACCTCCTCAAAAAATTCAGTTGAATTAGTCAGACATGACCTTCCCTTAATAAATCCATATTGACTGCTCTTGATTAATCCGTGGCTTTCTAAATGGTGCTTTATACAGTCTTTCAAAATTTTTCCAGTAATTTGCCCACTACTGAGGTTAGACTGACTGGCATGTAATTACTTGGTCTATCCCTTCCTCCCTTTTTTAAACAATGATACAACTAGCCAGAGAGGATTGGAAAACGATGGTCAGACTTTCCCCTACTTCTTCTCTTGCTTCCTTTAGCAGCCTGGGACACATTTCATCCAGGCCTGCTGATTTATTCACTTTCAAGGATGTTAAACAGCTTAATATTTCCTCCTTTACTATGTTTATCCTATCCAATAATTCAAACTCCTCCTCCTTAACTGCAATGTCTCTTTCCTTCCTCTGTTTTATGAAAACATGCCCACACACAATTTACCTTTATGGTCTCTAATTGGCCCTACTCTTTCCTTAGTTATCTTTTTGCTGTTTATGTATTTGTAAAACATCCTTGGGTTTTTCTTGATCTTACATACCAATATTTTTCATGTCCTCTCGTTGCTTTCCTAATTTCCTTTTTAATTTCACCCTGGCATTTTCTATGTTCCTCTAGGCCTTTTGCATTATTGAGCTTTTGGCATCTGATATAAGCTTCCCTTTTTTTGCTTTTTCCTACTTTGTTGGATCTTTGACATTGGTGGGGTGGGAGGGGGGGCGGTTCTGGATTTGGAAGTCCCACCCTTTTTGTTTGTGGTGGATAGCTTTATTCTGAACCCTCTTTGGGGGGAATTTAATGCTTTCCCCCCACAAGGGGTTTGGAGGCAGGGAGAGCATGTAATCGGGTGGGATGATGTCGCTGGGTTGGGGGGGGTGGGGGTGCTCAGCCACCATCCCAGCTCTGCCGAGATTAAGTCCAAGCTGTGAATGGCCTTCCCGCCCCACTGCCCTCATCCCGCCACCGCCGCAATTAGCCCAGCGGCGGGAGGGCCTGTCGCCGCAAGGGGAGCATGGCAAGGGAAACCATGAGGGTTGGTTGCTGGCTCTGGGGGTGGGGGTTCCCTCATAAAAGGCATTTAGTGCCTAAATGAGGGACCCGGCATCGGGAAGGGGGGGCGCGCTGAGGGCCACCCTCCTGCCCTTGCTGCGGACCCCACATACACCGCCTTCCCTGCAATCCCCACCCCAGGAAACCCCTCCATCCCTGACCTACCTGTGGCTTGGATCCAGGCCTGCTCCTGGGCCTCATGTTCATGCTCTATTAGCAGCAGCCACTGTTTCTGCAGGGGCGCTGCTCAGTTAAAGAACTGCTAGCCTCTGATTGATCAGCAACTCTCAGAGGGCGTGATTTCTGGCGCCAGGGTCCTTGATCCCATGGAAGGCCTGTTCTGTCCAGTGAAGTTCATAATTGGCACTTGGGTTGATGTGCCACCCAGAGAAGGAGCATTGCAGGGTTCTTGCCGGTGCCTTTGCCGGAGGTCGAGACACCTGTCGCCCAGATAAAATCGCGGCCTTTATCTCCTCCTTGAAATCCTCCCACTGCTCTGACACTGATTTACTTTCAAATAGATATTTCCGGTCCACATCTGCCAAGTCACTTTTCAGCTTAGTAAAATTGGCTTTTAGCCTATCATTATCCTTTTCCATGGCTATTCTAAATCTAACTGAATTTTGATCATTGCCATTAAAATGTTCTCCCACTTCAATCTGCCCAGATTAATTTCCTAAAACGAAGTCCAGAACTGCCCCTTTTCTTGTTGGGCTTGCTACGTACTTGCTAAAAAGTTCTCCTGAATGCATTTTAAGAATTCTGCACCTCTATACCTTTATACACTGAATTATCGCAGTTAATATTAGAGTAGTTGAAATACCCTGTTGCTGCCATTTTGTTTCTGCATTTTTCAGCAACTTATTTACATATTTGCTCTTCTATTTCCCTCTGATCGTTTGAGGATCTGTAGTATACTCAGCGGTGTGATTGTTCCTTTTTTGTTCCTCAGTTCAACCCATATGGCCTCATTTGATGTTCGTTCCAGCACATCATCCCTCCTCACAGCTGTGATTGTTTCTGTGACCAATATTGCAACCCCACCACCAATTCCTTTTTAATCCCCTCTCTATCCTGTCTGAAAACCTTGCAACCAGGAATGCTGAGCTGCCATTCCTGCCCTTCTTTAAGCCACATTTCAGTAATGCCTATGATACTATCCTTCCAAGTGTCTACCTGTGCCCCTCAGCACATTTGCCTTATTCATTAGACTCCTTACATTGAAGTATATACCACTAATCACTGAACATCTCCTTTGGTGTCTACTTTCTAGCCTTTGTTTCCTTGACCTTCTATATTCGCTTACTAATTTTCTGCCTTCTATTTCCAGCTTTGCTTCTCTTCCTTCTGAATCTGCATTCAAATTCACATCACCCTGCCAAACTAGTTTTAACGCTTCCTAACAGCAGTAACAGCAGTCCCCGCCAAGATATTGGTCCTGACCCTGCTGAGATGCAACCCATCTGGCTTGTATATGTCCCATCTCCCCCAAAACTGGTCTCAATGTCCCAAGAGTCCAAAGCCCTCCCTCCTATACCATCTCTCCACTGATGCATTCAGCTGCACTATCCTTCTGTATCTGTACTCACTAGCACATGGCACCAGAGGTAATCTGGAGAGTACTACCTTTAAGGTCTGACTTTTGGATTTCTTTCCTAGGTCCCTGAAATCTCCCTGCATTACCTCGTCCCTCTTTCTACTTATGTCACTGGTACCAATATGGACCATGACCTTTAGCTGTTAACCTCCCACCTCAGAATGTTCTGCAGCCACTCAGTGACTTCTTTGATCCTTGCACCAGGGAGACAACATGCCATCCTGCAGTCACATCTGCCTGTCTGTTCCCCTATTGAATCTCCTATCACTATTGCTTCTCTGACCTTCCTTCTTCCCCATTGCACAGCTGTGCCACCCATGGTATCGTAGACTTGGCTTGAGCTGTATTCCCCAGAACAACCATTGCCCTCATACTGGTTGGAGAGCGAGATGAACTCAGGGGACCCCTGCACTGCCTGCTTAGTCCTACTTGACTGCCTCAAGGCTACCCATTCCTTCTCTGCCTGCACTACCTCTAGAAATGTGCTATCCATGTAGCTCTCAGCTCGCAGATGCACCACAGTGAGACCAGCTGTTGCACAAGCTCCAAAACCCTGAGCTCGATCTCCTCTAGCTGATAGTACTTTCTGCACTTTTGTCCAGGACATGAGAAGGATCCTAGAGTTCCCACATGGAACAGAATGTGCATTCGACTGGTCTGAGGTGCCCTGCCATGTCTCTATTTATTAGACTGACTAAACTTAAAAAAATAAACTACATTCTTAATAAAGACTTACAAAAAACTCAGCAGCTACCCTCTCCCCGCGCCCCCCCCCCCCCCCTCGCTCCTTGTGTTCATGCCTCTTCTGGGCTCTAGCAGATCTGCTGCTTCGACCCTGAACTCATTCACTCCTGTGCTCATTTGTTTCAGGTTCTCCAGTTGAGGCCAACTCCCAGGGCCTTGGTCTTTCTCCTCTCTGGCTGCTCTGCTGCTCCGGCCCTGAACTCCTTCAGGTCCGCATTCCTTTCCTCTAGGTCTCTGGTCTCAATAAATAAATAAATAAAATAATTTGAAAACATGAGCTATTAAAATCTACTTCAAAGTTTTCTCAGCATACTTTTTTGTCCAAACCTAACCAAGAATGTGGCAAATGCAAGTCTTCTTTGGTCAAGTGCGCTCTTAATATCTTACTGATTTTGATGTTTCAGTTGGAAAATGCTCATCATTTAAGGTGTGGTTTAGCACTTGCTTGAAAGATAAGTGATTATTAATTCAACAGTCTGATTATTGTGAGTGATCACATATAGTGATAATTGTTGCTATCCTATATAGATGATTTGAGCAACAAGTAGTTTTAGCTAATCTTAATTGTTGTAGGAAAGCTACAACAATTATTTATATAGCACATTTAATGTAATAAAACATCCCAAGGTACCTCACAGGGACATTATAAAACAAAACATGACACCAAACCACATGAGGAGATATTAGGGTAGATGACCAAAAGCTTGGTCAAAGAAATAGGTTTTAAGGAGCATCTTAAAGGAGAAAAGTGAGGTAGAGAGATTCAGAGGTTTAGGGAAGGAATTCCAGAGCTTAGGGCCAGGCAGCTGAAGGCACATCCACTAATGGTGGAGTGACTAAAATCAGGGATGCTCAAGAAGCCACAATTAGAGAAGATGTCCTGGAGGGTTGTGGGGCTGGAGATGATTACAAAGATAGGGCAGGAGAGGCGATGGATGGATTTGAAAGCCAGAATGAGAATTTTAAAAGGAGGCTTTGCTTAACTGGGAGCCAGTGTAGGTCAGTGAGCACAAGGTGATGGGTGAATGGGATTTCATGCAAGTTAGGACATGGGAACATAGTTTTGGATGACCTCAAGTTTAAGCAGGGTAGAATATGGGAGCCAGCCAGGTGTGCCTTAGAATAGACAAGTCTAGAGGTAACAAAGTTTTCCAAGTTATTGAGTCAAGGATAGGGGCTCAACAAAATAAACATAAGCAAGATAACTGTAATGGAGAAATTAATGGCATGAAAGAGCAACAGGTCCCAAGGGCCAGGTGGTTTTCATGCTAGAGTTTTAAAAGAAGTAGTTGAAAACATAGCTGATCTTCCAAAGTTCTCTCAAATTGGGAGCCGTTCCTGAAGATTGGAAAACTGTGCATTTCACTACGTCACTCAGCTATTTAAGAAAAATGAGAGAGGGAAACCTTGGAATTATAGACCAGTTAACCTAATTTAATAGGAATCTATTAAATTCCTAGTGTCTATAATTAAGGATAGGGTGACTGAACACCTTGAAAATTTTCACCTGTAAAGGATAAGTCATGCCAGACAAACATGATTGAATTTTTTGAGGAGGTGACTGAATTAGTGGATAGATGAATATCTATTGTTGCTATTTAAATGGATTTTCAGAAGGCATTTGATAAACTCCCTCATAAGAAATTGTTAGCTGAAGTTGAGGCTCATGAAATTGAAGGCAAATTGTTTACCTGGTTAGGAAATTGGCTGAGCGAAAGGAGACAGAGAGGAGGGATAATGGGCAGATACTCTAATTTCTCAAAATATGACTAGTGATGTCCCACAAGTATCTGTGTTGGGGCCTCAACTATTCATTGTATTCATTAACAACTTAGATGATGGGACAGAAAGTCACATATCCAAAATCACTGATGACACAAAGATAAGTGGCATTATAAACTGTGTAGATGGAGGCATAACACTACAAAGATATATTGATAGATTAAGTGAATGGGCAAATATATGAGAAATGGATTTCATTGTGGAACACCCACTTTGCACCTAAAAATGAATCAACCAAGTACTTTCTAAATGGTGTAAAGCTAGACCCTGGAGAGTGTTGGTGTGAGTAGAACAGATTGGATAGTGTACAGGAAAGCAAGGATAGAGCTGGAAAGGGAAGAAACCTTTATGCCAGACCAAGCTTTTTTTTAGACAGATAGTCCATGTTCTCAGTTCTCGAAAGGCTCCGGATTCGCTCAGAGTGCGGGACCGGTGCCGAGCTGCAATATGTTTCCACTCCTGGTACATGGTGGGTGAACGGAGGGGGTGACACAGAGGAGGAGAAAGAGAGGGGGAGAGAGTATGACACAGAGCGAGGGGAAAGAGGGGGACACAGAGAGGCGAGAGAGAGCAGGGGAGAAAGGAACATAAAGAGGAGACAGAGAGAGGGGGAGAGAGAGGGACACAGAGAGGGGAGAGGGCACGAGGGAGAAAGGAACATAGAGAGGAGACAGAGAGAGGGGGAGAGAGAAGGGGTGTCAGGCTCACAAGACGTGCAGCGATGAAAATACAGAAACATACTGAAGAGTTATAAAAATTAGAATAATTTTAAAAACCTGGTACATTTAGAATCATAGAAAGTTTAAGGCACAGAAAGAGGCCACTTGGCCCATCATGTCTGTGCCAGCCGAAAAGTGATCCACCTACTCTAATCTCACCTTCCAGCATTTGGTCCATAGCCCTGCAGATTACAGCACTTGAGATGCATATCCAGACTCCTTTTAAATGAGTTTAGGGTTTCTGCCACAACTACCCTTTCAGGGAGTGAGTTCCAGACCCCCACCACCCTCTGGGTGAAAAAGTCTTTCCTCATCTCCCCTCTAATTTTTCTACTAATTACTTTAAGTCAATGCCCCCTCGTCACTGACCTCTCCGCATAGGTGAATAGACCCTTCACCTCCACTGAAACCAGGCCCCTCAAAATTTTGTACATTTCAATCAGATGTCCCTCAGCCTTCTCTGTTCCAAGGAGAACAACCCCAGCCTATCCAATCGTTCCTCATAGCTGCATTTTTACAGTCCTGGCAACATCCTCATAAATCTCCTCTGTACCCTCTCTAGTGCAATTACATCCTTTCCATAACGAGGTGACCAGAACTGCACACAGTGCTCAAATTGTGGCCTAACCAATGAGTTATACAGTTCCAGCATAACCTCCCTGCTCTTATATTCTATACCTCGGCTAATAAAGGAAAGGATTCCATATGCCTTCTTAAACACCTTATCGACCTTTCCTGCTACCTTCAGGGATCTGTGGACATTCACTTCAAGGTCCCTCACTTCCTCTACACCTCTCAGTATTTTCTCATTAACTGTGTATTCTTTTGTCTTGTTTGACCTCCCAAATGCATCATCTCACACTTCTTCAGGTGCAATTCCATTTGCCACTTTTCTGCCCATCTGACCAGACCATCAATGTCTTCCGAAGTACAGCTATTCTCTTCGCTATCTACCACACGGCCAATCTTTGTGTTGCTGAAAACTTCTTGATCATGCCCCCTATGTTAATTTTTAATATATACCACAAAAAGCAAGGGACCCAGTGCTGAGCCATGAAAACAGCCCTCCAGTCGCAAAAACACATGTCAACAATTACCCTTTGTTTCCTACCACTGAGCAAATTTTGTATACAGCATGCTGCATTTCCCTGGATCCCATGGGATTTTATTTTTTTAACTAGTCTGCCATGTGGGACCTTATCAAAAGCCTTGCTAAAATCCATGTAGACTACATCAACTGTACTACCCTCATCTATCTTCCTTGTTACTTCATCAAAAAATTCAATTAGTAGGTCAAACAAGGTCTTCCCTTTACAAATCCATGCTGACTATCCTTGATTAACCTGTGCCTTTCTAAGTGACAGTTTATCTGGTCTCTCAGAATAGATTCCAATAATTTGATCACTACTGAGGTTAGACTGATTGGCCTGTAATTATCCATTCTATCCCTCACTCCCTTTTTTAACAGTGGTACAACATTAGCAGTTCTCCAATCCTCCAGCACCACACTTATATCCAGTGAGGACTGGAAAATGATGGTCAGACCTTCTGCTATTTCCCCTCTTGCTTCTTTTAACATCCTAGGGTACATTTCAAACGTTAACTCTGCTTCTCTCTCCACAGATACTGCCAGACCTGCTGAGTATTTCCAGCATTTCTTGTTTTTATTTCAGACTTCCAGCATCCGCAGTATTTTGCTTTTACATTTCATCCGGCCCTGGTGATTTATTAACTTTCAAGGATGCTAATCCCATTAATACTTCTTCTCTTCCTCTGTTTATCACATTCAATACTTCACACTTCTCCTCCTTAACTACAATATCTGCATTGTCCCCCTCTTTTGTGAAGATATATTCATTCTGAACCATACCAACATCTTCCGCCCCTACATATAAGTTACCTTTTTGGTCTTTTATGGGCCCTACTCTCTCCTTAGTTATCCTCTTTCTCTTTGTGTATTGATAAAACATCTTTGGGTTAACCTTGATTTGGCTTGCCAATATTCTTTCATGCCCTCTCTTTGCTTTCCTAATTTCCTTTTTAATTTCACCCCTTCATTTTCTATATTGCTCTCGGCTTTCTGTAGTATTGAGTTCTCGGTGTCAGACATAAGCTTTCCTTTTCTGCCTTATCTTACCCTGTGAGCTTCTTGACATCCATGGGGCTCTAGATTTGACTGTCTCACCCTTTTTCTTTGTGGGAACATGTTTACTGTGAACCCCTTGAACCTCCTGTTTGAATGCCTCCCACTGCTCTGACACTAATTTACTTTCAAGTAACTGTTTCCAGTACACGTTCGCTAAATCACTCCCCAGTTTAGTAAAATTGGCCTTGCCCAAATTGAGAAGTCTAACTCCTGTTCTATCTCTGTCCTTTTCCATATTTATGTTAAAACTGACTAAATTATGATCACTACCACCAAAATACTCTCCCACTGCCATCCCTTCCACCTGCCCATCTTCATTTCCTAAAACTAAGTCTATAAATGCGCCCTCTCTTGTTGGACTTTCTACATACTGGCCAAAAAAGTTCTCCTGAATGCACCTCAAGAATTCTACTCCCTCAATTCCTTTCATACTAAAACCATCCCAGTTAATATTGGGGTAGTTAAAATCCCCTACTATTACTGCTATATTGTTCTTGCACTTCACAGAGATTTGCCTACATACCTGCTCTTCTGTCTCCCTCTGACTGTTTGGGGGTCTATAGTACACTCCCAGCAGTGTGATTGCCCCTTTTTTGTTCCTTAATTCAATCCATATGGGCTCATTTGATTAACCTTCCAACATATCATCCTTCCTCACAGCTGTAATAGTTTCCTTGACCAAAATGGCCACTCCCCCTCCTTTCTTATCCCCTTCCCTATCGCGTTTGAAAACCCTGTAACCAGGAATGTTGAGCTTCCATTCCTGTCCCTCTTTAAGCCATGTTTCTGTACTGGCTATGATATCATACTGCTACATGTCTGTCTGTGCCCTCAGCTCATCTGTTTTATTCGCTATACTCCTTGCATTGAAAAATGCACTGCCAAACTCTTTTTTAAATTTTCTCACCTTTGTTTCCTCTGTCTTCCAGACTCATCCATTAATTTTCTGCCTTCTATTTACATTTTTGATTTTGTCCCAACTAAGTCTACCCTCAGGTCCCCAACCCCCTGCTAAACTAAGTTAAACCCTCCCCATCAGCACTAGCAAAATGTCTCACAAGGAACTCAGTCCCAGCTCTGTTCAGGTGCAGCCCATCCAGCCTGTACAGGTTCCATCTCCCCCAGAGCCTGTCCCGATGTCCCAGGAATCTAAAGCCCTCCCTCCTGCATCATCTTTCCAGCCACACATTCATCTGTCGTATCCTTCTATTTCTATACTTGCTTGTGTGTGGCACTGGGAGTAATCCAGAGATGACTACTTTTGAGGTCCTGCTTGCTAATTTCTTACCTAGCTCCCTAAATTCTGACTGTAGACCACATCCCTCTTTCTACCTATGTCATTGGTTCTGATGTGGACCACAACTGCTGTCTGTTTATCCTCCCACTTCGGGATACTCTGCAGCCGCTCAGTGACATCCTTGACCCTGGCATCAGGGAGGCAACACACCATCCTGGATTCATGTCTGCAGCCACAGAAATGCCCATCTGTTCCCCTGACTATTGAAACATGTATCACTATGGCTCTTTCAGTCTTCCGTGTACCCCCCTGTGCAGCTGAGCCATCCGTGGTGCCATGGACTTGGTTCTGGCTGCACTCCCCAGGTGAAGCATCACTTTCTTCAGTATTCAGAACTGAGTACCTGTTGGAGAGTGAGATGCACTCAGGGGTCTCCTGCACTACCTCCTGATTCTTTTTGACTGCCTGGTGGTCCCTCTCTCCTTGCATACTCTTAAGATGTGGGGTGACCACAACTAAAAACGTGCTATCCATGTAGCTCTCATCCTCACTAATGCACAGCAATGTTGCCAGCTGCCCCTCAAGTTCCAAAACCCAGAGCTCAAGCTGCTGCAATTGACAACATTTCCTGCACAAACAGTTCTCCAGGATACAGGAAGCATCCTGGAGCTTCCACATAGCACAGGAGGTGCACTCTCCAGGTTGAAGCACCCCTGCCATTAGTTGACCCTTTGCTACTGCTAAAAAAACCCTTGCTAACCTGCAACATCTTAGAATTATTAATAAAACCTTACTAGTGCTGATAAATCCTACTAAAAACTATACAGTTCACTAGTTAAAATTAACCTTATCCAAAAAGAAATACGCGCCAGCTACTCACTTGTTCCTTATTATTAACACTTAATTTTTGTGGTCAACAAATGGAGGACAAGTCACATGACCCATACCAACTCCTGCACTAAAATCCACATCCATATTGACTAGAACTGAAATCAATTAACCCCATCTGCATGGAAATGAGGCAGCTATCACACATAGATGTGAGCTATACACAAAATGAACTAAGACAAAAGCAATCCCCAAACTGTACATCTCTAGCTACCCTTCACCACAAAAGAGTGTGCACAACCCTCATATTATCAAAATGGGGCCATCAAAAGCTATTGTACCAGCCTAACAAAAACTGAAACCTAACGTCACATGGGTGAAACTAACACTTGTGAGTTCACCTTTGAAGGTAATTGCTTACAAGAGCAAAGGGGTCTTTCCAGTTCAGAACATGTCATCAACATCAGTCTGGGATCTCCAGCCACAGAGAGAACATCAAAAGCCATCTTTAATTCCAGTACAAGGCTGAGAGAGGGAGACAGAGAGAGAGAGAAAGACAGATCAATTCCAGCTAAGACATTTGAACCCTCTAGGAGACTTCAGCAACCCAGCAAGGGCAAGATGACCAGCAAATAGGCCTGCAACGTTAAAACTTACCTTCTCAGGGGATTCCATACGATTTTCCTGAAAACAGCAGACTTTTATACCTTGAGCTCTTAATGCCTCTTACTCTTTACCTTCTATCTATCTTTTCTTCAGTGTGTATGAGAGAGTGAATGCGTGCGTAGGCGGTGTTGCAAACATTTCAGGTGATTATTCTTTAAAAAATATTTAATCTTCTGTTTTAAACTCATGATAAACCTGCCACTGTCTGTTTATTTGAACAACAAAACACAGGGACTGAAACTTTAAACAAAACACTGCCTGTGGTCAGTTAGGATGTGACCAGCAGAAACCAACCATGCCATTTCCCATCTGTCTGTGACAGGGGGGACATAGAGGGGGAGAGAGAAAGGGGGGGACAAAAGGACACAGAGAAGGAAGAGAGAGAGGGTGAGAGGGGGTAAAGAGGGAGGGGGAAGAGAGAGAGAGGAACACAAAGGGGGAGAGAGAGATAGACACAGAGAGGGGGGAGAGAGAGGGGAGAGAGATGGGCACAGAGAGGGAGAGAGGGGGGAAAGAAAGAGATCAAGATCGCTCCTGACAGATGGACATCTATCTGAATTCTCTGCATCGCTACATCAGGTGTGCGGGCAGACATTGACAACTTGTGCAAGCAAAATAAATGCCATGAATCTCACTAAATTGGGAGAATGTGTTTTAAATTGGACTGTGTTTTCTTGGCATAAGGCTGGCTACACTCTTTATATACAGATTAATTTCCCCCATGTCCATGGCTGAGTGAATAATTATGTCAAATGTCCATGGTGCAGCATTTTGGTGCCTATCCCTGATTAAAATGTGTACAGAGAGAACCTTTAACAATATCAACTAACCTGGGGAGCCAGAGGGATGTTAGATCATCAGCAGTTTAATGGGAATAAGGTCAAGAGAAGAGGACGAGGTGGCTCATGGACAAGATGAGTTTGGAGAGGGCATGAAAAGAGATAGGAGAGAAACTGGAGAAAGATGCAAGTTCAGGGCTGGGGTAGTGGGCAACCATAAAGATTGTTCAACCTGGTGGGCTGGGGAAAGGAGGGGAATGGTGAGGTAGTTGATCAGATGGTCTTAATCCTAGCGACAATGAAATCTATGAGCTTCTCGCTCTTGGTGTTGGAGGTGATGGTGAAGGTTTAAAAGACAGTGTGCAGTTTGGAAAAGAAGCCATGTGTTACCTTTGCATTTCAGGATAATCCTGGAATAGTGAGCAATATTCACAGACAAGAGCAGGACCCACTAATGCTTTATGTGGTTCATCCAGATCTGGCAGAGATTGGCTAAACCAGTTATCCACCATATCCATAATGTTACAGACAGGTGGTAAGGGGTGTGGGTGGTTCCCACTGTTCACCTCACAACTGGCCACAATTGAATTTTGTTAAAATGATGCTTTATTCCCTGAGTGTCTCTAAGGTAAAATAAACAGGCAAATGACAGGTTTTCACGTAGGTAAAAATAATAACTATTTTTAATCAAATCCTGAAATGATCGCAACCTCACTCAGACACCCATTCACACACATATACATACACAAGAATAGATGGACAGAGAGAAAAGGATAAGAGGTAGCTTAAAGAACCAAAGAAGTTAAGTGTTTGTGGTTTACAGAAGATTATTGAGTCTTCTTGGGCGGAACAGTCTTTTTAAAAAAGTTGCAGGCTTGAACCGGCAGAGGTATTGTAGAGCTCTGGTGATTGTAATACAACCCAAAGCTGGTGGTGTGCAGTTTGTTACCTTCACAGATGGTTAGTTTCAAAGTCTCTGCTTTGGTGGCTGTTCTTGGTGAGCAGGGTTCTTCTCTTCTGCTGGATCCTTCTCACAGGTTTTCTGTGATGTTGGCTTGATTACTCCTCTCTCTCTCCAGAGAGCTACTTTTTAAAGTAAAAATCTCTTACATTAGCTTGTTAAGAGATGCATGGTCCTCTCCCCTGTTGTGACTACACATTGGACCACGATATATAATCATGACTATTGTTTGAATATTGAATGGGAATCATTTTGTTGTGATGTTGTTGCTTCACACCGTATTCATCTTGGTTTGGCTATGAACCAGACCGTCTCCAGAACCCTCTGTTAATCCATTCACGTCAATCCGTCATTATATGCAATAACTTCTTTCAATTTCAAAGGGGATCTCTGCAAAAATATTTCAGATGAGGTTAATGAGCCTCGTCTTTGCAGACAGGTTTGTGGATTTCCAGTACCGGAGGGGTCACATGGCTGCTACTCCATTTTTACTATGTGTAAGTGTCCGTGTTCTTGTGATTTTGTTGAGCAGTTTACTTCATTAAAAATTCATATTTCTTCCATTTCATCACTTATTTCATCATGGCTCTTTCTGTGCATGACAATAACCTGAGACATAAAGGGGATTGGGGATGAGGTTGGGGATGGAGGTGGACACAGCCTGAAAATACTGATGCAGCCAGCATGCTAATTGTGATATGGTCAAGTGAGGAGGAGCCGAAGGGCTTCCCTCTTTTCTCTCTCCTTGATTGACCACAACAAATTTAATTCTTTCTTAAAGTGGATCGACTGGCCAGTTCAGTAGGTGTTTTATTACTCAATTACTATGATCATAACAAGAACCAATCAGACAGGTTTTCTTGAGTTAACAAAGAAAGAGGTTAACTTTATTGTACCTAAACCGAACTAATAAAATAATAAGCAACGTGCCAACTTTCATTCACACACACACAGACTCTGGAGGTTTACTCACACACAGATAGATTACAGAGTGGGGAAAGATAGATTGGTTGAGTTAGAGTCCATCAAACAAAAGGGCATACAGTCTGTGGCGTTCAGTGATTCAGTTGGCTTCTAGCTGAATTCGGTGGTCCTGAGGCTTTTAGATTGAAGAGGTAGATGATTGGTTCAGTGGGTCTCTTGGAAACAGCGATGTGGGTGATTTCCTCCAACGGGGTTTCTGATTGTAGCCGAAGTATGCAAAGGTGGTCAGGCAACAAGTAGGATTTGAAAGCTTTCAAGCTGGAATGGACAGCGCAACAGAGAGAGAGAGAGAGAGGAACCCCCAGTTAGGCTCATGTCAGAGTCCAGGTGCTTCTCCTTTGCTGCAGGGAAAACACCAGCTTAAAACCACAGATAGGGAGGGGCTTGTCAACTGTCAGTCATCAGTCATTCAAATATGGTTAGCAGTATTTCTCTGATTGCTGAGAAAATAGGTAGTTCCTTTAAACTTCCTGGGTCTTGGTTCTTGCTGGGGACTGATCAGACATTTTGTTTCTCTCCTCAAGGTGCTTTGCAATGTAGGATACAGTGTAGAAAACTAGGTGATCATCTTAAACTGAAAGGATGACGTTTCCGGCAGTTTGTCTTTTAAAAATGTCTTTTAAAAAAATATAAATTCAGATCTCCAGTCAGTTGATTAAAGAAAATGATCATTCATAAAACACATTGGCCTAATAGTTTCAAGATGCCATTCTCGGCACCCGCCATGTTCACTGGGGTGGGTGTGGGGAACAGAACATCAGTTCCACTCGCCTCCCGATTGAGGCCAATTAAAGTTGTTAAGCAGCTCATTAAAAACCTGTTAGAAGCGGACGTTGAAATTTTGGCTGGGGAGCATGGGTTACACATGTGCCCTTGGCACTGCGCAGATGGCAGGGAGAGTGGGCAATCAGCACTTGGGCGTTGAATGGGGGTGCCACTTCCCTCCACTCCCACATGGTCTCCAATATTAGATCCAGGTTGGCATTGATGAAGCAAGGGCAGCCCTGCCCCAGGTGCCAGGCCTCCGGCTCTCCTGTGACATCTCACTTCCCCTTGGTGCTGTGAAAGGCTTTGACAGAATCAGCAGATTTCTCGCTTCGGACAATAGCAGCCTCAGTGATGACTGTTGTAGGGAGTCTGAGTCAGTCCCACATTTCATCTGACCTGCCTCTGTTCCTACTACCATTGACTCTAATTGGACAGTGACCAACTTTGATATCAAATAAAGGCTCACTCCTGTGAAAACCACGACTTTAATCAGTTTCCCACCAAAGGCAGGTCTCTGACCCCAAAAACAATCCCATCTCCTGTTTTCCGCCTCCGTGGGGAAAATTCAACCTATGCACTGGAAAGCTTGTAACAACAAAACTCAGAAATAAAAAGAGATGGATTCAGATAAGGGTAAAAATTCTAATCAGTAAACTTCACTTAACAAATATTTGAGATGCTTGCACTACATTTTTGTATTTACAGTGTTAACCTGTTTAATAAGGAATATTTTTAGAAAATGAAAATTACCTGCCTTGTTCTAGTTAGCTGAAAAAAGTCCAATTCCCTCTTGCTGAGGGTGCAGTTGTGAAATTTAGGCAATACCAATTTCCAATTAGTTGTTAAATGTGACTTATTTACTTAAAATTCATCCACAATGATTATGGAAGCAAAAGGGCAAATGACTCAATATTACCATATACCTTCTCAAGCAGCAACACATAAGACTTTCATTACCTACTTTTTGTCTGAACTTGCTGGACTAGTCTCTGCAGTAAAAACTTGTATGCAGATCCACAGGTCAGGTTACACTGTATGCAAACTATGCATTTAAAAAATGGCACCTTTATCAATAAGAATTCCAAGGTCAAAATGGAGGCCAATGTGAGAATTGGGCATTTACAAGGCCTGAGTTGACAACTAGGAGCATCTGCTCCTTATCGATTCATGGTAGATGGTATATTCGCAGTCAAGTACCCATGAATAATAACTACATAATGCTTGTACCAACAAAGTGCTGATAATGAATTTCATTAGAATAAGCTTAAATAATTCAGGGTGGAAACTTATGATCACAGCTGCTTAGCTGCCTAGATGGTAATGAAGTATTCATCCATTCAAGGAAACTTAATGCTGTCAATTAAACTGTAAGCGCTACCTTCCTTTAGCAAGACTGCATGGACAAAGGCTATTGATGAGATGCAGTTTATATCATTGCAAGTGTGAAAGGTCTATACAGTCACACACAAACTCAATGCTGGATAACCTGAGGATGATTCTGAACCTACATTTGAACTCGAGATTTGTTCAAATTTGGCCATCTGTTACTTATTCCAAAAATCAAACTAAACTGGTCCCAATTTATAGTAATTCTCAATCTGAGGATTTCAATGCATGATGCCATGCAGTTGAATGAATTCAAACACTTCCTACCTTCTGATATTCTGGCTGCAGTGATAGATCCAAAAACAGAGTTAGCCAGGTCTTTAACAGTTGAGTGACAGATGTGACAGGTTAGAAGTCTGTCCTATTTAAGATCATAAGAATATGCACAGTTATATATCAGAAGTTAATGAAGGACTGAGGGTTTTGTGTAAAAAATCAGCCCATCAACAAGGAAGCTTTTTTGATGTTGATTCCCTGCTTTCTGTCATAGTACATATTGGATTTGTCATGCTAGGCCCCCACCTGCCAAGAATGAGGCACATCAATTTTGTCATGAACACTGATTCTTAACTAAAAGCAAAATACTGCGGATGAAACAAAAACAAGAAATGCTGGAATCACTCAGCAGGTCTGGCAGCATCTGTGGAAAGAGAAGCAGAGTTAACGTTTCGGGTCAGTGACCCTTCTTCGGAACTGACAAATATTAGAAAAGTCACAGATTATAAGCAAGTGAGGTGGGGGTGGGGCAAGAGATAACAAAGGAGAAGGTGCAGATTGGACCAGGCCACATAGCTGACCAAAAGGTCACGGAGCAAAGGTAAACAATATGTAAATGGTGTTTGAAAGACAAAGCATTAGTACAGATTAGGTGTAAATACACCGAATATTGAACAGCAGCAAGTGCAAACCTGAAAAAAAAACCTGAAAAAAACAGTGGGTAAGCAAACTGAACAAACTAAGATGAAATGAAATAAATGCAAAAAAAAGATTGTAAAAAATGTAAAAAAGAATGTTAAAAAAAAGAAAAAATAACTAAAAATGAAAGTAAAATGGGGGGCTGTCATGCTCTGAAATTATTGAACTCAATGTTCAGTCCGGCAGGCTGTAGTGTGCCTAATCGGTAGATGAGATGCTGTTCCTCGAGCTTGCGTTGATGTTCACTGGAACACTGCAGCAATCCCAGGACAGAGATGTGAGCATGAGAGCAGGGGGGAGTGTTGAAATGGCAAGCAACCGGAAGCTCAGGGTCCTGCTTGCGGACTGAGCGGAGATGTTCCGCAAAGCGGTCACCCAGTCTGCGCTTGGTCTCCCCAATGTAGAGGAGACCACACTGTGAGCAGCGAATACAGTATACTACATTGAAAGAAGTACAAGTAAATCGCTGCTTCACCTGAAAGGAGTGTTTGGGGCCTGGGATAGTGAGGAGAGAGGAGGTAAATGGGCAGGTATTACACCTCCTGCGATTGCAGGGGAAGGTGCCCTGGGACGGGGACGAGGTGGTGGGGGTAATGGAGGAGTGGACCAGGGTGTCGCGGAGGGAACGATCCCTTCGGAATGCTGACAGGGGAAGGGAGGGGAAGATGCGACTGGTAGTGGCATCACGCTGGAGGTGGCGAAAATGGCGGAGGATGATCCTTTGGATATGGAGGCTGGTGGGATGAAAAGTGAGGACAAGGGGAACCCTGTCATGGTTCTGGGAGGGAGGGGAAGGGGTGAGGGTAGAGGTGCGGGGAATGGGTCGGACACGGTTGAGGGCCCTGTCAACCACAGTGGGGGGAAATCCTCGGTTGAGGAAAAAGGAGGTCATATCAGAAGCACCGTCATGGAAGGTAGCATCATCAGAGCAGATGCGTCGGAGACGGAGAAACTGGGAGAATGGAATGGAGTCCTTACAGGAGGTAGGGTGTGAAGAAGTGTAGTCGAGGTAGCTGTGGGAGTCGGTGGGCTTATAATGGATATTGGTAGACAACCTATCCCCAGAGATGGAGACAGAGAAGTCGAGGAAGGGAAGGGAAGTGTCAGAGATGGACCATGTAAAGGTGAGAGAAGGGTGGAAATTGGAAGCAAAGTTGATAAAGTTTTCTAGTTCGGGGCGGGAGCAGGAAAAGGCACCGATACAGTCATCAATGTACCGGAAAAAGAGTTGGGGGTGGGGGCCTGAGTAGGACTGGAACAAAGAATGCTCGACATATCCCACAAAAAGACAGGCATAACTAGGACCCATGCGGGTACCCATAGCGACACCTTTTACTTGAAGGAAGTGCGTGGAGTTGAAGGAGAAGTTGTTCAATGTGAGAACAAGTTCAGCCAGGCGGAGGAGGGTGGTGGTGGATGGGGACTGGTTGGGCCTCTGTTCTAGGAAGAAGCGGAGAGCCCTCAAACCATCCTGGTGGGGGATGGAGGTGTAGAGCGATTGGACGTCCATAGTGAAGAGGAGGCGGTTGGGACCAGGAAACTGGAAATTGTCAAAATGACGTAGGGCGTCAGAGGAGTCACGGATGTCGGTGGGAAGAGACTGGACCAGCGGAGAAAAGATAGGAAGAAATAAGTTGAGTGGGGCAGGAGCAGGCTGACACAATGGGTCTGCCGGGACAGTCCCGTTTGTGGATTTTGGGAAGGAGGTAGAAGCGGGCTTTCCGGGGTTGTGGGACTATGAGGTTGGAAGCCGTAGAGGGAAGATCTCCAGAGGAGATGAGGTCAGTGACAGTCCTTTGGACGGTGGCTTGATGTTCGGTGGTGGGGTCATGGTCCAGAGGGAGGTAGGAAGAGGTGTCTGTGAGTTGGCGTTGAGCTTCTGCAAGGTAGAGGTCGGTACGCCATACAACAACAGCACCACCCTTGTCTGCAGGTTTGATGACCATGTCGGGGTTAGACCTGAGAGAACGGAGTGCCTCAAGTTCAGAGGGGGACAGGTTAGAGTGAGTGAGGGGGGCAGAGAAATTGAGACGACCAATGTCTCGCCGACAGTTTTCAATGAAGAGATCAAGAGCGGGTAAGAGGCCAGGGGGAGGGGTCCAGGTAGAGGGAGAATGCCGGAGGCGGGTGAATGGGTCTGCTGGTCGGGGGGAGGACTCCTGGGGGGAGGACTCTTGATTCTTAACTGTTGTTGGAGCGAGGAAATGACTTGTTAAACAGATCAGCCGTGGCTGGAAAAAAACATTTACATACTAACAGACATCGAAGGTGAGGAAGTGCATTCCAGGTCCTCCTAATGAGGATACAATCCACAATGGCCAGGACTGGTTACACCAGCTGGTCACATGACTACCTGGCTGTTCCAAGGTTACTTTTGAATTGGCCACAGAGAGTTTGAAGGCAGAAAGTCTGTTTGCTCCTGAACTGAGAAGATCTCTCCTGTCTGCTCCCATCTCTTTCTCACAAGCCTCTGAATCCACTGAAGCCACATGAACCCCAAGAGAAAAAAGTCTCCGACAGTGAACAAGGTTCAAGAAGAATACTGGGCCCCAAATAAAAGCAAGATCTACCTACAATCAAGGACTCTACAGTGAGCTCAAAGAACCGTAACAACAACTCTTTGGATATTGCCTCAAACTTTTCCACTTTACTTTTCTTCTGCTCTTTTTTGTCTCTATTTGCATGTGTGCATCGCGTATGCATGCTAGCATGGGTGTGTCATGTATCCATAAGCGATAACCAAATTAGAGTTTAAGTTTAATAAATTTTAATATTTCTTCTTTAAACCCAAGAAAGCCTGTTTGTGCTGGTTTCTTTGCCTTATAATTGGAAAGCGGTGAACAGGGATTCACCAAGGGGGAGCTAAAAACACGGTGTGTTTAATATTAAACCTTGTTACGGTAAGACCAGGTGAAGGCTGAGAAGGACCCCTAGACAACTTTCTCACCTGGTCGAAACAGAAATTTGGCTGCTAGCATTTGGAATTGACCCACAGATAAATGAGAGAAATTGGAAGTGGGAAGTCAAATGGTTCCCAATCAAAAAAGAGCAAGATTTCAATACAGGTTTTCTTGTGATTGTGTGTGATTGAATACTAAGATGTCTGCAACTGAAGCTAGTAGCTCTCCAAGCCAGGGTGAAGTCACTTGGGATAAGTTAAAAGCACTGTCTATGGAGGAGTTGAGGAAAATGGCTGAGCAGTGTGAGATCACTGTACGTGGCAAGGCGAGGAAGTCTGAACTCCTAAGGCTATTGGCCAACCATTTTCCCTTGAATCTGAAGAAGCAGAAGCAGTGTTAGAAGTAGATCCAGACAGGGTACTGCTAGCAAAGATACAATTGGGACAAAGGAAACTTGAATCAGAAGACAGGGAAAGAGAAAGGGACAGACAGGAAAAAGAGAGAGAGACAGGAGGGGGTGAAAGAAAGAGCCTTCCAGAAGGAACAGGAAGAAAAAGAGAGACAGAAGAGAGAGAAAACAAGAGAAGTGAGAGAAAGAGAAAGAAGATTCCAGAAAGAATGCGAAGAAAGAGAGCTGAAGCGGCTTGAGTTGACTAGGGGGTGACAGAGTAACCCCAGTGAAAGCATGGCCAATATGAAGGAGCTTAATTCAAGGCTGGGTACAAGATGGCTAAAACTAGCTCAACTAATTCTAAAATTCAATGAGGAAGATGAAGAAGAATTTTTTTGTGTCCTTTGAGAAACTGACAAGGCAGCTAAAATGGACAGCTGAGACATATCCTCTTTTACTACAAAGCAAGCTAACTGGAAAAGTACATGAGGTTTATTCCATGTTGCCAGATGAGAGTTCATCAAATTATGAACTGACCAAAAATGCTATCCTTGGGGCATATGAATTAATACCGAAGCTTAGCCCCAAAAGTTTAGAACCCTCAAGAAGCAAGCAATCAAACTTATCTGGAGTTTGAAAGAAGTAAGCAACTGGCTTTTGACCAGTGGCTGAGGGCTCTTAAAGTACAACTCAGCTATGAGAATGTCAGAGAAGTAATTCTGTTAGAGGAATCTAAACACTCTCTCCCATTCTCCATAAAGACACATGTAGAGGAGCAGCGGGTCGACAGAGCCCGGCAAGCAGCCGTTCAGGCCGATGAGTTTGCTTTAATTTATAAGTTGGTTTCCCAGGGGGAGCATTTCCTAGTCACCCCCACAAAAGGACAAATCTTGAGAAGGTGATAGGAAAATAAGCAGTCCTGGGAGGGAAAGGAAAGCAGAAGACAGAGGGGGCCTTCCTCTAGCCAAAAAGGAAGGTGCTCTGAGCAAGAGTGAGACCCGGAGACCTGTGTGTTCCATTGTAATAAAGCAGGGCATTTAAAAGCTGACTTCTGGAAACTAAAGGGAAAACCATTAGAATTAATCAGGGCACAACCACTCAGTGAAGACGGGAACCTGATGGAAAGCACAGCAGAACAAGCTGTGACTTTAACTGCAGTAGGAGTGAGACCCAGGAAGTTTACGGCTGCAGGTGCAGGAAAAATTAATAGGATTCCTGAATGTTATCAGGGTTTTGTGTCAGAAGGGGAAGAGCCCATACTCCTCGAATGGGGCAAACAAGCCCATAGTAATTCTCAGGGACACAGAGGCCACTAGATCCCTTGTGGTGGTGAATGGTATTGGAGGGCAGTGTATGTCTGTACCTGTACGAGGTGTACCTGGAGTGCGATCTAGTTTCGGGACCTGTGGCCGGAGGGATTGTCCCTAGTCTGCCTGTGGACGGGGTTGACCTGCTCCTAGGTAATGATCCGGTGGGGGTGAAGATGGTAGGCTCCCCTGTAGTGAAAGAAAGACCGCAGGAGGTCAGAGAGACAGGACAGTGGCAGGAAATGGATCCCTGCAGTTTCCCTGACTGTGTCGTGGATCAGGCCATGACCAACCCAGCTACCCCAGAGGAGACTGAATTGGCACTACAGGCAGATGACCAGGTCTGTCTGTCCGAGACTTTCTTTGGAAAGTTAGGAGACCCAGGGAATTAACTAACTGGATTTTCTGTAGCTGAGGCTCAGTGAGCCGACCTAATATTGTAAGAGTTAGCACAGGCTGCCCAGTCTGAAAGTGAAGCAGAGGGAGTCCCTGATTACTACTATTTAAAGAAAGAGGTACTGATGAGGAAATGGAGTTCTCCTCACAGATCTGAGAGCAAGGAGTGGACAGTAGTTCACCAGTTAGTGGTGCCGCAGAGGTACCGGGGAGAAATATTAAGAAGGGCCCACAAGACTACAGTTGCTGTACATGCCGGTATAGGACAACAGTTTGACTGAATAAAACTCCACAAAGATGTGGTGGAGTACTGCAGGAGTTTCCGCATGTGCCAAATTGAGGGTTACCCCAAACTGCAGTGAAACATGCACCCCTAAGTTCTGTATCGGTGTTAGGAGGACCCTCCAACAGAGGGCTGGTGAACTGTAAGGGACCCCCGCCAAGTACAAAAGGGGACAGGCAGGCACAAGGCTGGCAAAAGGTGAGAAAGAGAAGGGGAAAAAATGACCAAGAGGGCAGGTTAAAGGAAGTCTGGGAGGAATCCTGGATGAAAACCCCTGCTGTCCATTCAGCTGACCACGGAAAATGTGAAAGGTTAGACCCCACATCCTCCGACATAACTGCAGACACTAGATGCAACCCACCAGAGTTGTTAACTGCATTTACAGGAACCTGCAGAGACCTCTAAT
The DNA here is from genome assembly GCF_036365525.1 of Heterodontus francisci. NCBI lineage: Eukaryota > Metazoa > Chordata > Chondrichthyes > Heterodontiformes > Heterodontidae > Heterodontus > Heterodontus francisci. The sequence continues at coordinate 73,238,316 of NC_090383.1, forward strand.
AAAGACCTCTAGGGGGCAGAGAAACTGTAAGGATGATGCCTCAGCTAGTCAAAGTGCCACAGGGGAGTGCAGTAGAGTCTGCACAAATACCTGCAGGCAGGAGTGTCCTCTGGGACAAAGGGGAGATTAGCAAAGAATCCTCTCCCACAGTCAGAACCAAAGAGAACCACACATCCCCCAAAGTCAAAAGCCTTTGCATGACTCAGTAAAGCACTGAGAGTTCAGAATAGACCTGCCCACTACTAACTCTCCTGAAAAATAAATTACCTCAGCAGGGATAATGAACCTAGGCAGCCATGAAAATGGGCAAATGGAAGAGAAACTTCCTAAAGAAGAATCACATGTTTACTGGGATGCCAAAGGCGGTGGGGGGGGGGGGGGAGCGGTGGGGAGGGGGCGGCAGTTTTAATAAGTTTTAGGATTTGTGAATGAATGAGAGAAATGCATGCTTTTTTTCTTTGTCTTATATTTTCTGTTGTCGGGTTTATTGAAATGCGCCTTTTCTCAAATTGCATTTCATTCCACTGAGTGTGGAGGTGTCATGCTAGGCCCCCACCTGCTAAGAATGAGGCACATTAATTTTATCTTGAACACTGATTCTTAACTGTTGTTGGAGTGAGGAAATGACTTGTTAAACAAATCAGCCGTTGCTGGAAAAAAACATTTACATACTATTGGACATCGAAGGTGAGGAAGTGCATTCCTGGGCCTGCTAATGAAGATACAATCCACAAGGGCCACAACTGCTTACACCAGCTGATCACATGACTACCTGACTGTTCCAAGGTTTTCATTTGAATTGGCCACAGAGGGTTTGAAGTCAGAAAGTCTGTTTAGTTTAGTTTAGAGATACAGCACTGAAACAGGCCCTTCGGCCCACCGAGTCTGTGCCGACCATCAACCACCCATTTATACTAATCCTACACTAATTCCATATTCCTACCACATCCCCACCTGTCCCTCTATTCCCCTACCACCTACCTATACTAGGGGCAATTGCTAATGGTCAATTTACCTATCAACCTGCAAGTCTTTGGCATGTGAGAGGAAACTGGAGCACCCGGAGGAAACCCACGCAGACACAGGGAGAACTTGCAAACTCCACACAGGCAGTACCCAGAATTGAACCCAGGTTGCTGGAGCTGTGAGGCTGCGGTGCTAACCACTGCGCCACTGTGCCACCCTGAACTGAGAAGATCTCTCCTGTCTGCTCCCATCTCTTTCTCACAAGCCTTTGAATCCACTGAAGACACATGAACCCCAAGGGAGAAAAGTCTCCCACAGCGAACAAGGTTTAAGAAGAATATTGGGCCCCAACCAAAAGCAAGATCTACCTACAATCAAGGACTCTACAGTGAGCTCAAAGAACCGTAACAACAACTCTTCAGATATAGCCTCAAACCTTTCCACATTATTTTTCTTCTGCTCTTTTCTGTCTCTATTTGCATGTGTGTATCTCGTATGCATGCTAACGTGGGCGCGTCATGTATCCTCTTATTCTTCTAAACTCTAGCGAATACAAGAATGGAGGTGAGAGGGGGATTACAGGGGGCAAAGCTCTGTAGGCATGAAGGGAGGTATTGCATAACCTCCCTCCATGAATTGTGTCCACTTTGCGCCATTGTACATTTGTGTGTGTGAAGGACCAATGGCACTCTAGTCACTCTGTGTGTGGGGAGGGTGCCAGAACTGGCAGGAGTGTAAAGACTACCTGGCTTTGGGGGCAATCAATGCAGCTGGTAGAATCTTTATGCGGTCATGCTGTGCCACTCTTAAGAAGAGCAAAGATGGGCGATGCCATGCCACACCACATAGTTGATCCATGAAAGCACCTGATCTACCCCTCAACAACAATGCCTGCCCTGTTTTGAGCCTTCGATTAAGTGAAGGAAAAAATGTTATTTATCACATGGAAATGGGTATGTCTCATTTGAGATTGTGTGATCTTATTCTCCTGAGGACCCATATGGGCCGGAGGCAAAATCAACAGGCAGGTGCAGTCCACCTAGAGGCCCCCCGGTCGTGGGCAGAAGCCCCCAAGGGGAACTCACCATTACAGGTCGCCGCACATCTACAGGCTCCACTTGACATGCCAACGGATGTCAGAGCACCAGTGTCAGAAGTGATTGAGCATATAGGGGGGGTGGTGACACGTCTCTGTGCCCTGCTCAGCTATGACCTGCAGCCCAGGGGTTTTGGTGGACCTCCTATGCCTGCGGTCGTCATAGTGGCAGCGGCTCTTAAGCTTGATGCCTATGTAACATTTCAGGGGCCCACCGGAGACCTTCGTGGGGTCACACAGTCAGCAATGCACCGCTGTATCAGGGAGGTCACCAATGTCCTGCACCAGAAGGCCAGTGAGTATGTCTGCTTCAGGACGGACTCTCACAGCCAGGCTCAGAGGGCCATCGGTTTCGGCACCATTGCCGGATAACCAAAGGTTTTTGGGTTCATAGACTGCGCCCATGTGGAGACCTCCCACCAGGCTACCACCTGAAGACGTTACCATTAAAGGAATCCTCTCAATCTAGGTGCATCTGGTATGTGATCAACGGAGAGGCTTCATGCAAATCTGTGCCCACTTCTCAGGCATCTGCCATGACACCTGGGTCCTGCGCCAGTCCCGACTGCCATTGCTGTTCACTGAACTGGCTCAGATGGAGGGGTGGCTTCTTGGAGACAAAGGCTATCCCTTGCAGACATGGCTGCTGACACCAGTGAGAGACCCCACCACTGCTGCAGAGGGGAGATACAATGCCAGCCACTGAGCTACAAGAGCCGCCATTGAGCAGGTGATCATCATGCTGAAAACACACTTCCAATGCCCGAATAGATAGGGTGGTGACCTGTACTATGGTCCGATAAGGCCAGCTCCTTTCTTTACTGCTCGCTGTGCTCTGCACAACTACGCACCCAGTAGGGGCCAGGCCTGGCATGATGAGGAGAGACATCAGCAGGATTCCTCCTTGGACTATCAAGACGCTGAGGACCTACAACAGGCAAGGCACATAGGAGGGCAGATGGCACCCAGGCTCCACATGCAGGGCTAGCAGTGAGCTAGGGATGTACGGCAGTGGCTTATCAGACAAAGGTTCTCTGCTCCATATGAACCAATGTGAGCTCTGCAAGCCACACATCACCCTCACTCACCTGCTGTGCACTAGTCCACATCTGCAGCAGCTGTGTGTAAACCATTAGAGGTAGCAGTCAACTGAGCCAATGTCCATGTCACTCCATCCACGGAGATGCTCATGAGCAATGATGGCATGGCAATGATGTTTTTGCATACATTGGCTTTCCTGAAGGGCCAAGGGTGCAAAGGGATGTGACATTGGTGCTACATGCTGGCACAGATCAATCACACAGAGAAAAGGACACACATGTTGGTGAAGAACGTTTAGTGAAAGATGTATTTACGTTGCTGTGACACCTGTGCATTCCCATTTATGCCAGGCCAATGAAAGCAAACAACGTGCACACACTCCTTCTCATGCCCATGGAACTTCTTCAAGTTCTGAGTTGACACCTGCAGCTTTGCCCCTTGTATGGGTGAGTTCTGCAAAGATAAATCCAAGAAAATTATTGACAATAAAAATACAGAAGTGTAACAACCTGATTCAAATTAATAGTGCTTCTGCTGAAAACTTTAAGAGCTGTGAGACAGTTATTGTTTGAAATAGGCATTACAAATTAAATGGTGTAAACTTACTAAATCTGCTGTTTCTTTGAAAAAAAAACTTGCTTTTGTTTAAGTTGATTTGTATTAAATTTGATTAGCCCTTCTTGCAGCATCACCTCCACTTGAACAGCCATCAAAAGAGGGTCATGTGCTGGGCTACTCCATTACTTGTCTGCAGATTCATTTTTAAGAAAGACAAAGAGACACAGCATGACTGGGTGATAAGAAATGGATGATGTCCTGTTGTAGGGGATGGAGGAAGAGCCTATTGAAACAGAGAGGAAAGAGACAGACAGCCTTAAACATTCACTCCTTCCACCTATGGAGCACTGTGGCTGCAGAATGTAGATGCAACTTGCCAAGGCTTCTTCGACACCACCTTCCAAACCCATGACCTCTACCGTCTAGAACAAGGGCAGCAGGTACATGGAAGCACCACCATTTGCAAGCTTCCCTCCAAGTCACACACCAGTCAACCTTGGAAATGTATTGCCGATCCTTCATCATCGCTGGATTAAATTCCTGGAATTTCCTACCTAACGGGACTGTGGCTGTACCTATACCTCACAGACTGCTGCGGCTCAAGAAGATGGCTCACCACCACAGGGCACTTAGGGATGGGCAATAAATACTGGCCTTACCGGTGACACCCATATCCTGTGAATAGATAAGTATAAAAAAAGAGATGGTCGAATGAGTGTTGAGAAGCGTATCCTGTTGTACAGTACCACTGGGAATATAAGGGTTGGTTGCTGTTGGGGCTTAGCCTCTGATTCGCCATGAGTAATGCCGTGTGATCCATTAGTTATGTTGTAAACAAAAGTAAGTTAAGCATTTATATGTATTTGGACTTGGTATTTGAAAGTTCTGTTATTTTCATTGGACCTCTGGGGATTTGATGCAAGGACTCTCCTCTTCCTAAGAGGACGTTAGAGAATCGGAGGCATACCAAACACAAAACAACCTGCATACACCCTTTCTCCTGCCTGTGGAACCCTCTCAAATTCAGAGTTGACACTTGCAGCTTTGCCCTTGTTTGACAAATTGCAATGTGAAGTTGAACTTTCTTTTGGGCCTCCTTATCTCGAGAGACAATGGATACGCGCCTGGAGGTGGTCAGTGGTGTGTGAAGCAGCGCCTGGAGTGGCTATAAAGGCCAATTCTAGAGTGACAGGCTCTTCCACAGGTGCTGCAGAGAAATTTGTTCGTCGGGGCTGTTGCACAATTGTCTCTCCCCTTGCGCCTCTGTCTTTTTTCCTGCCAACTGCTAAGTCTCTTCGACTCGCCACATTTTAGCCCTGTCTTTATGGCTGCCCGCCAGCTCTGGCGAACGCTGGCAACTGACTCCCACGACTTGTGATCAATGTCACAGGATTTCATGTCGCGTTTGCAGACGTCTTTATAGCGGAGACATGGACGGCCGGTGGGTCTGATACCAGTGGCGAGCTCGCTGTACAATGTGTCTTTGGGGATCCTGCCATCTTCCATGCGGCTCACATGGCCAAGCCATCTCAAGCACCGCTGACTCAGTAGTGTGTACAAGCTGGGGGTGTTGGCCGCTTCGAGGACTTCTGTGTTGGAGATACGGTCCTGCCACCTGATGCCAAGTATTCTACGGAGGCAGCGAAGATGGAATGAATTGAGACGTCGCTCTTGGCTGGCATATGTTGTCCAGGCCTCGCTGCCATAGAGCAAGGTACTGAGGACACAGGCCTGATACACTCGGACTTTTGTGTTTCGTGTCAGTGCGCCATTTTCCCACACTCTCTTGGCCAGTCTAGACATAGCAGTGGAAGCCTCACCCATGCGCTTGTTGATTTCTGCATCTAGAGACAGGTTACTGGTGATAGTTGAGCCTAGGTAGGTGAACTCTTGAACCACTTACAGAGTGTGGTCGCCAATATTGATGGATGGAGCATTTCTGACGTCCTGCCCCATGATGTTCGTTTTCTTGAGGCTGATGGTTAGGCCAAACTATGGTTGCAGATTTCCCAAGAATGACTCAACACAATTGATAATTCCTTATTATCTTCCTCCACTGTCTTTAAATTCTTTCCAAGAGATGTATCAATGGTGGCTGAGTGGGCAGGTGTTGTTAGATCTCCATCTATGTCACTTTTGTATTGGCTGCCAAAGGTACATGTTAACAACTTGTCTTCAATTGCCCTCCCCAATCCCTACCACTGTGCAGGATGTATATTCTGTGCTCAGTGCCTCCTTATGATGGTGTAGTGAGATTGTCACCTCTGTTGTGTAGCGATCATGGATCTGGACTTGCATCACACCACGTTGTGGTGTCATATGTTGGATCTCCAACATACTATATTACCAAACCTTTCAAATTCACACATTAATTTTTAAAATATATCTATACTTGTAACCACTCTCAGACACTCAGCATGATGGACAGCAAGTTTTGTGATATGGCAAACAAAAGGTACTGCACAAGTGGCAAAGAATATCTTACCCCTTATCACATCCCTGCATGCATGCTGACTTTATTTAAATTTAAAATGGTCTGAACTCGACTGACTTTGTATTTTTTTAAGTAAATCCAGACCTGTTCAGATACACTTCTCTGATTTCACACTTATACCTATTTAACCAACTCAGTCCCCACCATGGAAATCCCACAAGAAATGGGGATGGACTAACTCTTCTGATATACAATATTAGGTGTCACTGTGATACTGTGAATGTACAGAATGGAAACCATGATGCTATATTATGCTGTACAGGCAAGAACCAAGAAAATGGAGTGTCCATCTTTCACCAACTTGAATCTGATTTCATTCGAAACAAGTGTAAAAAAATCCTACATTATCCAAATTGACACAGTTTGAATGACTTTGAGTTTTTGATATATAATTTTTCAAAGAGTAGCAATGGAATCATGCGAGATAAGGAAAACCTAAGATGACCAGGCATCTCCCAACTGGACATGAAGTTACATTAATAGTCATAGAGGTCGATTATGCTTCACAAAAGCCCCTGCTTGAGGTATCTGGATATCTTGTTTCCTGCATTTAGATCCGTGCCAAGGCAGCAGGCAAAACTACATTGTACAGAGTAATTGATCTGTCTAATTTTAGGATCTTTTACCACTTATCTACTACGAGTACGATAATTGCTGGAGACCACAATCCAGAAGAACAGGTTTGGATCACTAATTGGTTTTTCAAGCTAAAAGCAATGCATTGACATCTCATTGAACTAATCAGACCAGTCAGTCTTACGTCGGTGGTGGGCAAATTATTGGAGAGGATTCTGAGAGACAGGGTTTATGATTATTTGGAAAAGCATAGTTTGATTAGAGATAGTCAGCATGGCTTTGTGAGGGGCAGGTCATGCCTCACAAGCCTTATTGAATTCTTTGAGGATGTGACAAAACACATTGATGAAGGAAGAGCAGTGGATGTGGTGTATATGGAGTTTAGCAAGGTGTTTGATAAGGTTCCCCATGGTAGGCTCATTCAGAAAGTAAGGCGGCATGGGATACAGGGAAAGGTGGCTGTCTAGATACAGAATTGGCTGGCCCATAGAAGACAGAGGGTGGTAGTAGATAGAAAGTATTCAGCCTGGAGCTCGGTGACCAGTGGTGTTCCACAGGGATCTGTTCTGGGACCTCTGCTCTTTGTGATTTTTATAAATGACTTAGATGAGGAAGTGGAAGGCTGAGTTAGTAAGTTTGCCGATGACACAAAGGTTGCTGGAGTTGTGGATAGTGTGGAGGGCTGTTGTAGGTTGCAACGGGACATTGACAGGATGCAGAGCTGGGCGGAGAAGTGGCAGATGGAGTTCAACCTGGAAAAGTGTGAAGTGATTCATTTTGGAAGGTCGAATTTGAATGCAGAATACAGGCTTAAAGACAGGATTCTTGGCAGTGTGGAGGAACAGAGGGATTTTGGGGTCCACATCCATAGATCCCTCAAAGTTGCCACCCAAGTTGATAGAGTTGTTAAGAAGGCGTATGGGGTGTTGGCTTTTATTAACAGGGGGATTGAGTTTAAGAGCTGCGAGGTTATGCTGCAGCTTTATAAAGCCCTGGTTAGACCACACTTGGAATATTACGTTCAGTTCTGGTTGCCTCATTATAGGAAGGATGTGGAAGCTTTAGAGAGGGTGCAGAGGAGATTTACCAGGATGCTGCCTGGACTGGAGGGCATGTCTTATGAAGAAAGTTTGAGGGAGCTAGGGCTTTTCTCATTGGAGCGAAGAAGGATGAGAGGTGACTTGATAGAGGTGTACAAGATGATGAGAGGCATAGATAGAGTGGATAGCCAGTGACTATTTCCCAGGGCAGAAAGGACTATCACCAGGGGGCATAATTTTAAGGTGATTGGAGGAAGGTTTAGGGGAGATGTCAGAGGTAGGTTCTTTACATAGAGAGTGGTGGGTGCATGGAATGCACTGCCAGCGGTGGTAGTAGAAGCAGATACATTAGGGACATTTAAGCGACTCTTGGATAGGTATATGGACGATAGTAGAATGAAGGGTATGTAGGTAGTTTGATCTTAGAGTAGGTTAAAGGGTCGGCACAACATCGTGGGCCGAAGGGTCTGTACTGTGCTGTACTGTTCGATGTTCTATGTTCTAATCCTGTGGAAAGGGGATCCCAGTATTCTTAGCAAACAAATGGAAAGTGCCTTGTAAAGATGCTCATCTTTCACAGGCTCAACATGATGTCAAGGTTTATCCACTGATAAAGTAATTAGATTCTGAATGATAGAAATGAAACATTTACTAGCCTGCTTTTGAAAGGGTTGAAACTGAATGCATGTTTTAATGAAAGCTAAGCAGATAAAGCATAAAATGAATGAAACATGACACAGTCTTTCTTCCTTTTCTACTGATCCGAAGAGAATATTTCAATGATCCTCCAAAAATGTTCCTACAGCAGATTAGTGAATTAATTTGAACCAATAACATAAGAATCAGAGTATTGCCCATGGACCAATTGTCACATTATCAGTTGTTCAAAGAAACCAAAGATTTTTCTGTTCTGGAGACATAAAAAGGATTTGCAGAGCAATATGATACATCACAGCAGCACCAATTCTTTGACAATTATGATCTAAAAAGTATTGTTGCAGTTTCAGTTTTTTAGTATCATCTTGTGAAAGTCAGTTGGGAATGCAGATACCCTTGGTTCCAGCCTTTGCATGAGTTTTTAGGGAACTTTGTTTGAGGCAGAATCTCCATCTATTCCAAACATGGTCCCCTGTGTCAGGGGAGGTGTAGCCAGGGGAGAGAGCTCCGAGGGCAAGAGTTTCCTCAGCCCTAGCTTGGGATCTACCAGGTGACCAGTACACTGGGTGAAAGGAGGCATACCAGCCTCCCACCTGGCAAATATGGGGTCCAGTTGTAGTTCCAGGTGCTGGAATTGGCCTAAACACCAGGTTTTGCTATTTGAAACCTTCTTCAGCTTCCTTATAAATGTGTTCTGTTCAGAGCTCAAAAGGGCAAGGTATTGAAGGGAAGATGCAAAGAGCATCTGACCTAACTGCTGAGTCAGATCAGGACTGAGAGAATCCTGGTGGCTACCACCTTTAACCTGGACACAGCCCTTTGCGATGCCACTAAAAGGGGATGACGACTGCTTTGGTGCTCCCCATCTTTCCTCAATGACAACAAAGTGCTAATGCAGAGAAAACTTGTGGAATGTTCAGAACTTCTGGGCATGTAACAGAATGGCTTCCTGTGGCCCAAGCAGTGAGGTGGAATTGTGACAAAAAGGGAGCAAAGTCTTTGGACTACATGAACTGTCACAGAGTGCCTTAAAGGGACGTCAGTCTCACAGAGGGGATATCTCTTTACCAAGGCTAGTTGTTGTCTGATTGCTTTAAGAGTGATGTCCCTTTAAGAACTCAGTATGTTAATGAGATAAGTACCAGGATGTAGTCATGTAACATTGCCTCTCTGCACTGTAACACCCCGGACAAAGGTTCGCTATATAGTTTGCTCTGTTTTGTGTGTATTAGTTTAGCTGTAAATAAATCTTCTAGAGATCTTCAAGCAACTGGAATCCACATAACTCATTGTGTTGCTTAAGATAACACAAAGAAACTCATGACATGGTGGCAGTGGTGGTGAAAAGACTAAATATAGGCTTGAAGACCACGGGTAAAACTGCAAATAGAAAACAGAAGAGAAAATATGAAGCAACAAGTGAAGAAACTTTAAAATAAGTTCTTGAAAAGAGTGAAAGAAAGCTACATACCTTAGAAGGCTGAGAACAGCTCCATTGAATGGAAGCGTGGCTGAAAAGCAAGTGATCGGGTGAGTCATTGTGCCGACGATGGAGAAATCCCAGTAAAAAAAGCCTTTGAAGAGTTTTTTTAAAAATTTTCTAACGGCTCCCTGTGAGTGAGAAAAAAAAGGGGAAAACCCTGAAAAGTGCGCAAACGGAAAAAAAGGAAGTCTTCTTTGGCCTCCTTGTCTCGAGAGACAATGGATAAGCGCCTAGAGGTGGTCAGTGGTTTGTGGAGCAGCTCCTGGACTGGCTGTAAAGGTCAATTCTAGAGTGACAGACTCTTCCACAGGCGCTGCAGATAAAATTGGTTGTCAGGGTTGTTACACAGTTAGTTCTCTTCTTACACTTCTGTCTCTTTTCCTGCCAACTGCTAAGTCTCTTTGACTCGCCTCTCTTTAACCCCACCTTTATAGCTGTCCGCCAGCTCTGGCGATCGCTGGCAACTGACTCCCATGACTTGTGGTCAATGTCGCAGGACTTCATGTCGCGTTTGCAGACGTCTTTAAAGCGGAGACATGGACGGCCGTTGGGTCTGAGACCAGTGACGAGCTCGCTCTACAATGTGTCCTTGGGGATCCTGCCATCTTTCATGCGGCTCACATGGCCAAGCAATCTCAATTGCCACTGGCTCAGTAGGGCATATATGCTGGGGATGTTGGCCGTCTCGAGGACTTCTGCGTTGGAGATACGGTCCTGCCACCTGATGCCAAGGATTCGCTGGAGACAGCGAAGATGGAATGCATTGAGACGTCGCTCTTGGCTGACATACGTTGTCCAGACCTCGCTGCCGTCGAGCAAGGTACTGAGGACATAGGCTTGAAACATTCGGACTTTTGTGTTCCGTGTCATTGCGCCATTTTCCCACACCCTCTTTGCCAGTCTGGACTTAGCAGCGGACATCTTTCCCATACGCTTGTTGATTTCTACATTGAAAGACAGGTTACTGGTGATAGTTGAGCCTAGGTAGGTGAACACTTGAAACACTTCCAGAGTGTGGTCACCAATATTGATGGATGGAGAATTTCTGACGTCCTGTCCCGTGATGTTCGTTTTCTTGAGGCTGATGGTTAGGCCAAATTTGTTGCAGGCAGCCACAATCCTGTCGATGAGTCTCTGCAGACACACTTCCATGTGGGATGTTAATGCAGCATCGTCAGCAAAGAGGAGTTCCTTGATGAGGACTTTCCGTACTTTGGTCTTCGCTCTTAGGTGGAAAAGGTTGGACAACCTGCCATCTGATCTTGTGTGGAGCAAAATTCCTTCTTCTGAAGAATTAATCGCATGTGAGAGCAGCAGTGAGAAGAAGATCCCAAACAGTGTAGGTGAGAGAGCACAGCCCTGTTTCACGCCACTCAGGATAAGAAAGGGGTCTGATGAGGCACCGCTATGCTGAATTGTGCCTTTCATATTGTCATGGAATGAGGTGATGATACTTAATAGCTTTGGTGGACATCCGATCTTTGCTAGTAGTCTGAAGAGACCACGTCTGCTGACGAGGTCAAAGGCTTTGGTGAGATCTATGAAGGCAACGTAGAGGGGCATCCGTTGTTCGCGGCATTTCTCCTGTTGCTGGCGAAGAGAGAACAGCATGTCAATGAAAGTCCCATAGTGGAAATAAAACATGGAAAGCCCAAGTCTCCATTAAAGCAGTCAAGCTGAAAAAAAATCAATAAACCAGTCAAGTGTGCAGAAGATAGATAAACTCGATCAAAAAAAGCAAAGGGAAAAACCCTGGATCTGTCTATCGAACAGTAGTGTAAGCATACAAGCCAAGTGCTGAAAGAGAAAAAAAAACAGAGAACACTGTCAGGCACCTGTTATACTCAGTTAAAGCAGCTAGCCTAAAAAAAAAATCTTAAAGGAGGAACAGTGCAAGGCTAATAGAACAAATTTTAAAACACAAATCGAAAACACAGTGCTGAAAGCACGCACAGAGCTGAACAAAATTAAATATAGAGCAGAAAGCAAAAGAACAACAGAAGGATGGATATCAAATTTCCCAGCATGAACTGGAAGGCCATTGATATCCTATCCGAGTTCCAACTTTTTAAACAAAGAATGCAGTTATGCTTCATAGACCAAGTGGTTACAGAACCAGAGAAGCAGGCTGTGAAAATACTGATAGCAGTTGGAAATGAGAGGTTACACAGAATCAATAACTCTGGCTTATCTAAAGAGGACCAGAAAGATCCCACAAAGTTATGGAAAGTGTTAGAAGATCAGCTTTGGTTAAGAGCGCATTTTAGAATTCATCGCCACGAATTGATGTCCTACAGGCATCAATTGATCAATTCTTCAGTAGATGCCGCAGTAAGGGCAACAAATGAGACTTTTCAGAAACTGAGCTGTTGGAGTGAATAATGTTGCTGGTGATTGTCTCAACCCTATTGAAGCATTTCAAAAAGACCTCTTGGGGAAAAAGAAAGGTCGCAGCATAGATGCACTGCTAGGAGATGGCAGGAAATATGAAGCCACCATTGTAGCCAGACAGCAGCAACTGCAAGCAATAGATACAGCCAAAAGTTTCGGCACGGTAAGCAAGTCATAAAAAGCAAGCAAGCTGTGTGGTAAGTTTGGCTTGTCCCACTCAATGCGAAGCTGTCATGCAATTCAAGATCTGTGCAAGGTGTGCAGTGCAAAAGGACACCGGGCCCACCTATGCAGGAAATCTAGCTTCAAAGACACAGCCAGAAGTCACAATAGGACACAAACAAACAGAAGACAGGTGCAGCAACATGGCAACAGCAGCATGGAGAGCACCAGAGACCTGTGTAAACGCAAGCCGATACATGAAGTCCACAGTGAAATAGACCTGAGACAAGACTCAGAGTAGAGCGATTCTCAGCCAGAAGATGAGCAGGTATTTGACATTGTGAACCTGACACATTGTGTTGATGAAGTCAAACAACAGGAAATTTTTGCTACTCTATTCATATCATGTGCCCAAAGAAAGTTGGCAAACACACACACAGGACTAAGATTGACATGGGAGCTAGTGCAAATATCCAGCAGTCTGATTCCTGAAGGATAAATACCGGGGTCATTGGAAATTAATGATACAACCGACAATTGCAAAGTTAACTACGTACAATGGGTCACCCATCCCTTGCAGTGGCACGCTAACAATGCAATGCAGCTATGGCAAGTCAGCATGGAAACCACAAATATTTTACCTGGTAGATATGAGTGGACCAACTGTGGCAGGGCTACCAGTGTTTAAGGATGTCAACATCATGACTATCCATGAGATCAGCAAGGTACCCATTACAGCAGAAGAAACCAAAGGTACCTACATTGAGTCAGCCAGGACTTACAAGAAATGTACCCAGTAAGGTTCGATACCATAGGAGATTTCAAAGGTGATGCTGTACTGCACCTCAGAGAGGATGCACTCCCTGTGTCCAGCCCCTGATGTCTGAGATTGAGTCACAGTTCTTCCAGGATTGCAGTGATTCTGGTTTGGAGAGTATCAACCCCTTTTCAGAAATGCCACATCAAGAGAATGAAGATCTAAGTTAAAATGGTGAAAGATCTTTGTCAACAGGCAGTGTTTCTTCGCGTTCCAGTGACTCAGAAGAAGAGATTGACATTGTAACCATTGAGAAGCAAAGGCTGGTAGTGGAGAGCATTGCCAAGTGGAAATCACCAAGGACTGGTACCCGCTTGCAGACTGTGGCCAGCATCAAACGTGCAGTCTGGAAATCCAGCAACAGCACAACCATGCTATACCCTGACCTATGCTCTCTAGCAAACCATCACCACCAAAATGAGCCAAAATGGACAGGTACCTTCATGTGGCCAAGTACTCCTTCCCCAACAAGTTCTTGACCTTGAGCCCCAGGCCTTCAGATGCAGAGATTGAGGAGAGATGAAGGACATACAATGTTCTGGAGAGGCAGAGGAGGAATGAGTTAAAGCATTGTCTGTTGGCTCTTTGAGATGAGGTACCGGAACTCTCCAAGAATGACATAGCTTCAGAAGTATTCTGAGAAAAGCAACAGAGTATGTTAGTAGGCTGAATGCAGACCAACAGAAACTGAATGCAGAGAGGGAGAAACTTCAGAAAAAACAGTAACAGCTTACATGTAAATTCTCCGAGATGCAGGAGACACTGCTCGAAATACAAGGGAGAATGAAGATGGTGCATGCAGAGACAGAACAATAGGACAACAAATGACACATTGACAACATGTTTGCAAACCAAAAACAGCCAAGGCTAAATCCACATCCCCAGAAAGTTATACCGTAACAAGATCTGGAAGAGTTGTCAACCCATCGAAACGATATATGGACTCTTAAGCTTTTGCACTCATAAATTTCACAATCCCTATCTGTATACTTGTAAATTTTATTATCTCTACTCCTGTATAAATAACTTTAATATTATCCAATTTTATGTGTTTTTACGTGAAGCATACAAGACTTATTTTTGGCAAGAAAGGGGATGTTGTATGATCGCTTTAAGAGTGATGTTTCTTTAAGAACTCAGTATGTTAATGAGCAAAGTACCAGGATTTAGTCATGTGACTGGAATCTATCATCCCTCTGCACTGTAACACCCTGGACAAAGGTTCTGTATATAACTTGCTCTGTATTGTGTGTATTAGTTTAGCTGTAAATATATCAGCTAGAAATTTTTGAGGAACTAGAATCCACGTACCTCATTGTGTTGCTTAAGATAACTCCAAGAAATGCATGACACAACTATCGTGAGGACATTGATGAAGCAGTTAATGAAGAGTAAGCCTGGTATGCTGACATTGGACTTTGGCAGATAGAATATTAGCTCGACTGGTTAAGGCGCAGATTGCCTTTCAGCTAGATGTATTAAACAACATACCCCTTTTTATTATTCTTTCATGGGATGTGGGCATCGCTGGCTAGGCCAGCATTTATTGTCCATCCCTAATTGTCCTTGAGAAGGTGGTGATGCCTTCTTGAAATGCTGCAGTCCTTGATTTTAACAATTTAAAATAAAGTTAATTACGCAGTTCTCCAGCAACATGATAACTATGCTAAAGTCAGATCTTCATTGTATCGCTGATGAGGAAATCTGAGATGACAGCTGATTGAAAGAGTTGCTTTGAGGCCTGGTATGAAATCATACACTCATTTATCCAAAGTTTGATGCTTATTGAAATTGCTTTCAGAAAAACAAGTAGAGGCTTCTAATGCTGAGGATCTCCAGCTGGTGAAACCATTATTCAAAGGTGTGTGTCCATGCTGTGATAGGGAGAATAGTGTCAATGTGCTAACACATTTTTTGATGAGTGTTGCTGCTCACTATGCTGCTTATGAGCAGCTTCTGGCACCCACTGTCTAACTAGCGATGACTCAACCTAGTACTTATCAATTGTCTAAAGACCAACTAATGACCAGCCCCTTGATAGGTAGGTGAGCAGTGTTTCTACATGGTCAAGGTGGGTTCCAAATTGGCATGCATAGTGATAAAAGTGTGGAATCAAGTCAGCCTGTGTCACAAATTTCATCATCTCAGACCTGTGTTAACAGGCCCTGCAGTACTTCAGGGCACTTTAGTTAATTAAGCATGCCAATTTGGTTCAGAAATGGAACTTGTCTGGGTAACTACATCACCAGAGACTGGTTTCTTCCCATTCCAGATAACTCTGTAAGCTAGTGCCCTAATGGGTAATGTTGTCTTGGCTGGATAAACAAAAGGAAGCTTATTAGCTCTCTGTGCCAGTAGGTTGCATATTTCAGCTGGTTAAACTCCCAACGTACCTTCAGACAATGCTAAAATATGAAGCAATGTGGTCAAGCCTTGCACGTGCAAATGTCAGTCTCTCAATGGCAACCTAATTCTTGCCCCTCCCTTCTTGCCTCTAGGTTCCTCTCAGCAGCAAGAATCTGATCCACAATTTGCTGCAGAAGACAACCCTGCTCCTGATGAATCGCTCATTACACATAATCATGCAATATATTCCTCCCAGTCAACAGCACAGAGATTGGCAACTTGGGTGGGATAGATAGCAAGTTAGAGGCATCTGCACCTCGTAAAACACATAGTACAAATGAGGAGGAGCACATACTAGTGACAGGGATAGGCCAGGAGTTGACTAGCCAGAGGGCACCGTCCTCTCCCCGTTCTGCTCAATGGGACAGAGATGTGGACCTCTGCGACCCCATTATGGAGAGAAAAATGTTTGAAGCATATCAGTGATTATAAGAAGTAGTGGAAGGCCTATCAAAGGCTTTTCAATACCATGTCAGAAAATATGAAGGAGTCCACTTCCAGCATGTGTGGGATTTTGTTGCATAGCATTTCTACTCTGCAATCTGCTTTGGAACATGTGGATACCTCCAGGAAAACTGCAGCCATTCTCTTACAGGCTCAGGCTCCCAGAGGGCACCGGCCAAGAGCATCTCAGGGATCCCAACACAATCCAGAGCCTTCCACTAGATCTGCTGAAGCCACTGGGGAACACTTGGTAGACATGATAGAGTGAGTAAACTTTATTTTAAATAAGTCACTTTACGTTGATGTTTGGGTGACTAGTTGTCTTGAGCAACTGATAGTGTTTGGCTGACATGAACATTTTCATTACTTTAGCACCTTAGTCTTCAGTGCGTTCATACTGATGCTTATGAGTCAACATTTTCAGGTAATCTTGAATGTGAATATTGGCAGAATGATTTCAATGTTATCAAATGCAGGATTAAGGGAATGATGACTGAGGTCCCCAGAACTGTTGGTGCAGAAAGATTTGGTTTCAGTGTTCAGAGCAGGGAACTGAGAAATCTAGCTGAACTGTTGTGCTGTTTATTTGTTCCATGCATCAGTCGCTGCAAGACCTGATGCTGCCTCTCCACCCTTGACCTGCTGTTCTTCATCAGATGAGGAATCCTATTGCTTACTTGACTTCTCCATTTGCATTCTTCTGTTGACAGCTATATTATGGAGGTCACAACAGGCCACAATGAGGGTAGATACAGGGAAAATGTTTCCACTTGAGGGCGTGACCAGAACTAGGGGCCATAAATATCAATATAAAGTATAAACATAAGACAGTCACTAATAAATCCAATTGGGAATTCAGGATAAACTTCTTTACCCAGAGAGTGATTAGAATATGGAACTTGCTACTACATGGAGTAGTTGTGGTGGATGTCATGATTGTATTTGTGGGCTTGAGTATGAGATAATATATGGTAGTTGGAAGTGAAACTGAAAGGAACTCATTGTTTTGGGGAAAACACTTGACCTGGGGATTGTTGTAAGCTTAGATAGGCAATGCTGCTGCTGTGAAAGGAGGTGTTTTTACTAAATCTTTACTAAAGTTAAATCTGTGACTTCAAGTGTGATTCTTCAGCCTGAGATGTGACATTGGCAGCGAGGTTATAAATACAAACAATACAGAGGTAAGTTTGGAAATATTTAGAATTGTGTCATGGCATTTGCTAGAACTGTTATGTCTGCAGTCCGGGAAATTGAGCCATTTGACCCAAGAGGTGATGCAAGCACCGTCAGTGTGAAATAGAAAGCATGGCTGGAAGAGTTTGAAGCATATGCTGACAGTTGCGGTTTGTTTTTGGATGGGGTGACGGAGGTGTAGAAAGCACAGCGATGGGCCTTATTGCTGTTCAATGCGGGTGCGTCGGTGAGGGAGACTTTCAAGACATTGCCTGACATGGGAGAAAAGGCGGATTATGAACATGCAGTGAAAGCTTTGAAGGACTATTATGTAGTAATGCCAAATGCCACATTCCAAAAGCACATTTTCTGTCAAATGAGACAAAGAGGGGGAAACAGTAGTAACATAGGAACAGGAATAGGCTATTCAGCCCATCGAGCCTGCCCTGCCATTCAATATGATCATGGCTGATCATCCACTTCAATGCCTTTTTCCCACACTATCCCCATATCCCCTTATGTCATTTATATTTAGAAATCTGTCAATCTCTGGTTTAAACGTACTCAATGACTGAGCTTCCACAGCCCTCTGGGGTAGAGAATTTCAAAGATTCACAACCCTCTGAGTGAAGAAATTTCTCCTCATCACTGTCCAAAGTGGCTTCCCCCTTATTTTGAAATTGTGTCCCCTGGTTCTAAACTCCCCAACCAGGGGAAACATATTAGCTGCATCGACCCTGTCTATCCCTTTAAGTATTTTTTAGGTTGTAATAGCCCAATTTGTGACACATTCGAGGCAGGTGTTGGATGGATGCAATTACGTTGCAATGGATTTGGATAACCAGATAATGGATCAGGTGGTCCAACATTGCAAGTCGGATAAGTTGAGACGTAGGCTGTTGTAAAGAGAAGGTGACTTAACATTGGATGACACTTTGAAGATAGCGACAGCATTGGAAGCAGTGGATGGACAAGTTCACAGCATGAAACCGGTCCCACTTCTAGCATCGGCACGACAAAATCTGAGGTTAATCGAGTGACGCAATGGAATCCAGGTATGTGTAAATGTAAACAACAAAAGTCTGAGAGTGTTTCAGATGTCGCAACTTAGTGCACTATGGAAGAGATAATTGCTGCCCTGCCAAGGGAAAGGTGTGCAGAAAATGTGAGGGCAGAGAACATTTTGCCAAGAAGTGCAGAAGCAAAGCAGAACAGAGCAGCAAACCTGGCAAACCATGTAAAGGAAAGAGAGATGAAAGTAGTACAACTATGAGATGAGTTGAAGAAGATGCAGTGAGTGAGGACATGAATAGCAATTTTGGATACATGTTTTCTGTCAATGGAAGCAATGATGAGAAAATTCCAGTGATTGACGGGGGTGTTGAAGTGAGCATTATTGTAGATTCAGGCAGTGACAGTAATGTCATCAGTAGAGCACTGTGGGAGGAACTGAAGACAAAGAGAATCAAGTGCACATCTCAAAAATGTGTCAAAAGACATTATCCTTACACATCTAAAAAAACACTTCAAACTGTTGGATGTTTCGCTGCCAGCACAAGAGCTGGGGACCAGAGTGTGGAAGCAGAATTTGTAATGATTTAGGGGGAAGGTGAAACTCTTCTGAATAGAGAAACTGGCCAAGCCTTGGGGGTACTACACATTGGATTGAAAGTGAATTCTGCAAAATCCTATGTGGAAAGGAGTTTGGATCAGTATTTCAAGGAATTGGGAAGTTGCACAACTGCCAAGTGAGATTAACAAGTGATGAGAATGTGAAGCCTGTACCTCAAGGAACTGGTTGACCAAGCCATCACAGAGCCAGCTGAAGGACAAAAATACAGATCTTCACTGGAGAGTGAAGCTGAATCATTTGTGCAGTTTGTGGCAGTTCATGCTAGACCGAGAGCAATGACAACTAGAGTGATTGAAGGAGAGTAAGACAAAGATCCAGAATTCAATAACAACAGACAGAGAATCCAAGTTGGAAATTGGGAGAATTGCCCATTCAGAGCATACATCATTGTATGAGATGAACTGTGCACAATTGGGAAGGGTATTCTCAGTGGTAACAGACTTATAGTGCCACAAAAGCTTCGGCCTAAACTGGTGATGCAAGCTCATGAGGGTCACTTTGGAGTGGTTGGGTACTAAGTAACACTTACAAACCAAAGTATGGTGACCAGGGAGGGAGAAAGATGTGGAGCAGTTTTTCAAAACATATCATGGATGTCAACTTGTCAGTAGACCCAATCCACCAGAACAAGTACGCAGTACATAATTACCGGCTGGACCATGGGAGGATGTAGCAGTTGACATCTTAGGTCCATTTCCATCAGGAGAGTCTATACTAGAGGTTATTGACTATTACAGCCGTTATTATGAGTATGTGGTAATGAGGTCTATAACAGCAAAGACAATAGTGTTTGCATTGACTGAAATATTTACAAGGCATGGTCTACCAGTCACTTTGTATTCAGACAATGGGCCGCAATTTATTTCACAGACCTTTGCAGATTGCATGCAAGTCACAGATATTCACCATCACAGAGTAAAACCAAAATGGGCATAGGCAAATGGTTGAGTGGGAAAATAAAACCAATCTTTCAAGAAACGGATGAAGATTGCTCAGGCTGAGGGTAAAGACTGGAAGGATATATTGTTGTCATATGTGGCCATGTAAAGAGCAACTACACACATGACAATGGGAAAGAGCCCAGCTGAGTTGTTATTTGGACGCAAAATACGCAACAAGATACCAGAGCTGAGGGACATTAGAGTTGATCAGGAGGTTCAAGATCATGATGCTGAGAAAAAAGGTGCTGCAAAGTTTTATGCAGATCACAGGAGAGCTTGACAGTCCGATGTGAGGCCAGCTGATGAAGTATTGCTGAGACGGGGGAATCTGAGCAAGATGAATACACCATATTATCCCAAACCGTACACGGTTATTGCCAAGAAAGGAAATAGTGTGACTGTGCAGTCGCCAGAAGGAGTACTGTATGACAGAAATTCTTCATGCGTTATAAAATATCATGATGACAAAGACACAACAGCAGATGAACCAGATGTAGGAGCTGAGGCAAAACTGACATTCAGCAATTCAGATGTCCAAGCCAGTGATGCTGTTGGCAGGCAGACAGCTTGCTATCCAGAGGGAGAAACATTGGTTCCAGAGGGACCAATGACATTTCCTAATCCTAACATAGTTACCGGAGTTTCTGAGACAACAGGAATACCATGGCGCAAAAGGAGACAACCAAAATTATATGATGGATTTGTGTTGTGATTATGTTCAAAAATCATGGATATGTTTTAGTCTGATAAGGGAGGAATGTCATGATTGTATGTGTCGGCTTGAGTATTAGAGAATATATGGATGTGAAACTGAAAGGAACTCAGTGTTTTGGGGAAAACATCTGACCTGGGGGTTGTTGTAAGTTCAGATAGGCAATGCTGCTGCAGTGAACAGAAGTGTTTGATAAAGCTTGTTAAATCTTTGTTAAAATTAAATCTGTGACTTCAAGTGTAATTCTTCAGCCTGAGATGTGACAGTGGATAGTATCGATGCATTTAAGGGAAAGCTAGATAATCACATGAGGGAGAAAGGAATAGAAGAAAATGTTGATAAGGTAAGATGAAGAGGTGGGAGGAGGCTCGTGTGGAGCATAAATATTGGCATGCACCTGCTGGGTCGCATAGCCTGTTTCTGTGCTGTAAATACAAGGTAATACTTTGCAATCAAATCTAATACAATGTAAAATATAATACTGTGTGAGACTCTCTCGTGCATATTCGAGTAGCCCCTAAATCAATCAAGGCACCTAAACCTTTGCTTGAGGAGCCTTATAGTGAGCTTGATGATCCTCCTCCTAGTGGTATGGCTCTGGTTTTATATAGGCTATGCAGGCAAATCTACTAGAATTCTTTGAGGATGTAACTAGTAGAGTTGATGAGGGGGAGCCAATGGATGTGGTTTATTTGGACCTTCAGAAGGCTTTCGACAGAGTCCCACATAAGAGATTAGCGTGTAAAATTAAAGCGCTTGGGATTGGGGGTAGTGTATTGCGATGGATAGAAAATTGGTTGGCAGACAGGAAACAAAGAGTAGGAATAAATGGGTCATTTTCCAAATGGCAGTCAGTGACTAGTGGGGTACCGCAGGGATCGGTGCTAGGGCCCCAGCTATTCACAATATATATTAATGATTTAGATGAGGGAACTAAATGTAATATCTCAAAATTTGCAGATGACACAAAACTGGGTGGGAGGGTGAGTAGTGAAGAGGAGGCAGAGAGGCTTCAGGGTGATTTGGACAAGTTAAGTGAGAGGGCAAATGCATGGCAGATGCAGTATAATGTGGATAAATGTGAGGTTATCCACTTTGGTAGAAAAATCAGGAAGGCAGATTATTGCCTGAACGGCTATAAACTGAGAGAGGGGAATATGCAATGAGACCTGGGTGTTCTCGTACACCAGTTGCGAAAGGTAAGCATGCAGGTGGAACAGGCGGTAAAAAAGGCAAATAGTATGTTGGCCTTCATAGCGAGAGGATTCAAGTACAGGAGTAGGGATGTCTTGCTGCAATTATACAGGGCCTTGTTGAGGCCACACCTGGAATATTGTGTGCAGTTTTGGTCTCCTTATCTGAGGAAGGATGTTCTTGCTATAGAGGGAGTGCAGCGAAGTTTTACCAAACTGATTCCTGGGATGGCGGGACTGACGTATGAGGAGAGATTGAGTCGGTTAGGATTATATTCGCTGGAGTTCAGAAGAGTGAGGAGGGATCTCATACAAACCTATAAAATTCTAACAGGTCTTGACAGGGTAGATGCAGGAAGGATGTTCCCGATGGTGGGGGAGTCCAAAACCAGGGGTCATCGTCTAAGGATACGGGGTAAACCTTTCAGGACTGAGATGAGGAGAAATTTCTTCACCCAGAGAGTGGTGAGCCTGTGGAATTCGCTACCACAGAAAGCAGTTGAGGCCAAAACATTGTATGTTTTCAAGGAGTTAGATATAGCTCTTGAGGCGAAAGGGATCAAAGGATATGGTGAGAAAGCAGGAACAGGTTACTGAGTTGGATGATCAGCCATGATCTTAATGAATGGCAGAGCAGGCTCGAAGGGCCGAATGGCCTACTCCTGCTCCTATTTTCTATGTTTCTATTGTGGATTTGCAAAGAGGTGTGTTGAGCCAATTTAGCAGAAGACACCCTTTGTTCCCAAGCAGCTATCTTTTGATATTCCTAACTTGGTCAAAAAGTGGAGAGATGCTGTACTCAGGAAGGGTGAGTGAATCAGAGCAGCTGCCTGGGTACCTGGCACAAACCAGCATGTCTTTTTATTTTTTATTTATTCATTTTTATTTAGAGATACAGCACTGAAACAGGCCCTTCAGCCCACCGAGTCTGTGCCGACCATCAACCACCCATTTATACTAATCCTACACTAATCCCATATTCCTACCATATCCCCACCTGTCCCTATATTCCCCTACCACCTACCTATACTAGGGGCAATTTATAATGGCCAATTTACCTATTAACATGCAAGTCTTTGGTGGTGGGAGGAAACCGGAGCACCCGGCGAAAACCCACACACACACAGGGAGAACTTGCAAACTCCGCACAGGCAGCACCCAGAATTGAACCTGGGTCGCTGGAGCTGTGAGGCTGCGGTGCTAACCACTGTGCCACTGTGCCGCCCTTCTTGGCATGACTGCATACCAGTTAGATATTGATAGAACAGAACCTTGTGCTCAACAAAAGCTATTGGCTTTTCCTACAATGCCCTGAATGAAATATGAGTGCGGTCAATTGTGCCCTGCTTTCTATGAAAACCAGCTATGCTGCAAACTGCAAAGATCTCTTGTTTTGGCTGTTTCCATCTATTGGGAATGGGATGAAGTTGTTCATTCTGCATTTATCACCAGTTTGATGCACTTATGGACTGCTGATTGTGAGATGTGATGTCTCCAATAGCAGGCTGAAATTATCCTGATGCAAAACAAATTCAGGGCAGCCGTCACTTTCACAGTCTCTGGCATAGTTTCGCTCTCTGGCACGACAGGCTGCATGTTGCATAAGGCCACAGAGGTAAGCAATTACTTGCCTCGATAAGCACAGTCTCCTCATAGGCAGCTTCTCAGAGATGTCCATGGTGACTCTTGGCTTATTACCCAATTGGGAGGATGAGGTCCTCGGTGAGCAGAACCATATTACTCAACAGCTGCTGTATTCTCAGAGGCTGCCCTGCTGCTTCTGATGGATGCTGAGACCTCTGTTACAGCTGTTGCTGCTGCTGCTCTTCTTCCTGCACTCTGAGCAACAACCATTATAAAGTTCTACAACATTTTCAGGGTCAGAAATAAGCAATATTGCAACTCACAATACGTTCCAACTACTAAAATCTCACTGGCACATAGATGCCAATGAGCTGAGTGTGTGGAGGTGCCTATGTGTTTAAATCCTACAGCCAATTTCCCCCATTTTACTTGGTGTGCATGGTCTGTTTATTTGAATCTGTGGAAGCTTTAAATTCTTTTTCATAACCGCGCATATGTGGTATCTTAAAGGAGGCAAGGTGTGAGCAGCCTACACGGTACTTCCGGCTTGTTGTGCAGCTAGATATGCAGCTTACAGGGAACATTACCTACAGCCTGATGAATATACCAGATGAAAGTGTTAGGTTTTACCCAGCGGGCTCAGCAATGTGCAGACCTTCTGCGTATCAGCGACAAAATGGCATTGGCTTCCTAAGAGGACGATAGCATAGTGGTAATGTTACTAGACCAGTAATCCAGAGACCTGGAACTGTGCTCCAGAGACATGAGTTCAAATATTACCATGATAGTGGGGAGAATTTAAATTCAATTAATTAATAAATCTGGAATAAAATGTTAGTTTCACTAATAATGACCATGAAACTATTGGATTGTCGTAAAAACCCATGTGATTCACCACTGCCCTTCAGGGAATCAAATCTGCCATCCTTACCTAGTCTGGCCAACATGCGATTCCAGATCAGCAATGTGGTTGACTCTAGCAAGCCACTCAGTTGTATTAAACTACTATAAAAAGTCAAATATGAATAAAACCAGCTGGGCCACCAGACATCAACAAAGGCACAGCCAACCCTGTAAAGTCCTCCTCAATGAGGAGTGTAGGAACAGCATCAGGCATACCTAAAAATGAGGTGCCAACCTGATCGAGTGAGTGATATGCTGCAATACAGGACTGCATGCATGCTAAACAGCAGAAGCAACATGCTATAGACAGAGCTAAGCAATCCCACAACCAATGGATCAGAACAAAGCTCTGTCGTGCTGCCATATCCGATGGTGAATCGTAATGGATAATTAAGCAACTAACTGGAGGAGGAGGAGGCTCCAAAAGCACCCCATCCTCAATGATGCGGGAGCCCAAAGCGTCAGTGCAAAAGACAACACATTTTGCAACCATCTTCAGCCAGAAGTGTCAAGTAAATGATCCATCTCGGCCTCCTCCTGAGCTCCCCAACTTCATAGATGGCAGTTTTCAGACAATCTGAATCACTCGACGTGATATCAAGAAACAGCTGAAGACAGTGGATACAGCAAAGGCTATGGGGCCTGACAACATCCCGGCTGCAGTATTGAAGACATGTTCCAGAACTATCTGTGCCTTAACGAAGGTGTTCCAGTACAGCTACAAAACAGGCACCTACTCAACAATATGGAAAATTGTCCAGGTATATCTTGTCTATAAAAAGCAGGACCAATCGAATCCAGCCAATTACTGCTCCATCAGTCTACTCTCAATCATTAGCAAAGTGATGGGGTTAGCATTGACCAGAAACTTATTTGGACCAGCCATATAAACAATGTGGCTACAAGAGCAGGTTAATGGCTGGGAATTCTGCAGTGAGTAACTCACTTCCTAACTCCCCAAAGCCTGTCCATCATCTACAAGGTACAAGTCAGGAGTGTGATGGAATTCTCTTCATTTACCTGGATGACTGCAGCTCCAACAGCACTCAAACATACGAACTTACAAATTAGGAGCAGGAGTAGGCCACGTGGCCCTTCGAGCCTGCTCTGCCATTCAATAAGTTCATGACTGAACTGATTACTCCACATTTCCACCTACCACCGATAACTTTCCACCCCCTTGCTTATCAAGAATCTATCTACCTCCGCCTTAAAAATATTCAAAGACTCTGCTTCTACCGCCTTTAAAGGAAGAAAGTTCCAAAGACTCAGGACCCTCTAAGAGAAAAAATTTCTCCTCATCTCTGTCTTAAATGGTCGACCCCTTATTTCTAAACAGTGACCTCTAGTTCAAGATTGTCCCACAAGGGGAAACATCCTTTCCACATCCACCCTGTCAAGTCCCCTCAGGATCATATATGTTTCAATCAAGTTGCCTTTTGCTCTTCGAAATTCCAGTGGATACAAGCCTAGCCTGTCCAATCTTTTCTCGTAAGACAGCCCACCCATTCCAGGTATTAGTCCAGTAAACATCTCTGTACTACCTCCAATGCATTTACATCCTTCCTTAAATAAGGAGACCTGTACTGTACACAGTACTCCAGATGTGGTCTCATCAATGCCCTGTATAGCTGAAGCATAACCTCTCTACTTTTGTATTCAATTCTCCTCGCAATAAACAATAACTTTCTATTAGCTTTCCTAATTACGTGCTGCACCTGCATACTAACCTTTTGTAATTCATGCGCTAGGGCACCCAGATCCCTCTGCATCTCAGAGCTGCGTAATCTCTCAACATTTAGATAATATGCTTTTTTGTTATTCTTCCTGCCAAAGTGGACAATTTCCCATTTTCCCATATATTATACTCCATTTGCCAAGTCTTTGCCCACTCACTTAACCTATCCATATCCCTTTGTAGCTCCCTTATGTCCTCTTCACAAGTTACTTTCCTACCTATCTTTGTGTCATCAGCAAATTTAGCAACCATACTTTGGGTCCCTTCATCTAAGTCATTTACATAAATTGTAAAAGGTTGAGGCCCCAGCATAGATCCCTGTGGCACACCACTCATTACATCTTGCCAACCAAAAAGTGACCCATTTATGCCAACTCTCTGTTTCCTGTTAGCCAGTCAATCTTCTATCCATGCTAATATCTTACTCACTACACCAAGAGATTTTATTTTCTGCAATAACCTTTGATTTGGCACCTTTTCAAATACCTTCTGGAAATCTCAGTACAATACATCCACTGGTTCCCCTTTATCCACAGCACATGTAACTCCCTCAAAGAACTCCAATAAATTGGTGAGACATAATTTCCCTTTCACAAAACCATGTTGACTCTGCCTGATTACCTTGAATTTTTCAAAATGCCCTGCTATAACATCTTTCATAATAGCTTCTAACATTTTCCCTAAGACAGATGTTCATCTAACTGGCCTGTCGTTTCCTGCTTTCTGTCTCCCTCCCATTTTGAGAAGCTCAACACCATCCAGGACAAAGCAGCCTGCTTGATCGGCACCCCATCCACAAACTTAAACTTTCATTCCCTCCACCACTGGCACACAGTGGCTGCAGTGTGTACCATCTACAAGATTGATTGCAGACGTTCATCAATACTTTCCAAACCCGTGTCCTCTACCACTTATAAGGACAAGGGCAGTAGACGCATGGGAACACCAGCACCTGCAGGTTAATAACTTAACCTCTAAGTCACACACCATTCTGACTTGCAACTATTTTGTTGTACATTGTTGTTAGCATAATTTGAGCATTGTTTACAGATGTCTCAGAGCCTTGTATGGCTAAATAGTAACTTGTTTATTTTTTAACTATAACTATTTACATTCTCCTTAAGCCTGTCCAGCTAACATTTCTCACGATGCTTCTAGCTTCTTCCAAGCCTAACACCCATGTGACCATTACATCATCATCACTACAGTAGGAGGGGTTACTCTCACTGTCTCAAACATTAACCCTTTCAGACACTTATACTACATCTCCCCACAAGTCTTTGTCCATATATATTTTTGATATATACATGCATCTATTCATTTTGACTTTACATACTAACCCATCTCCCCCCAAGGAGGGGATCACAGACTCGTCTATCAGGAGGTTTTACGACTCTCCCTTATCATATTCTTAATGGACTCGGAAGATTGGTAGTCTTTCTTGAAAGTCACGTTCGACGACTTGGATGGCCTTGACCAATGTTTGTGGCATCCTGTTGTTTCTGGGTTTCTTGATCATCATCTGGTTCTTCCAGATGTATGACTGATTGTTGTGTTTGAGGTACAGGGATAAATTTTCTCCTATTTTGGAATATAGTAGCCTCAGGAGTGACTACTACATAAGATCTCAGATGAACTTGATCTCTCTGGATGACTGTACCTTCACGTCCTAGATCTCGTATCAATACCTTCTGTCCTTCCTTTAACACTGGTCGGTTTCTGGTACAAAATCTCATTGTAATTTTGTGTTTGTTGGTTTCTGTAAGACTTCTCTCTGTCTTGAACATTTTTGTAGTCTTGTGTGTCTCGCCCCGGAAATAGTTTTCTGGGTAGAATACGAAATTGAGTATTTAACTTTCCTTCCCATCAACAGGTGATAGTCCACATAACAATGGAATAGATCAATAATTTATTCAAGCAGTTGGAAGATCTTCATTCTTCTTCATCAACGATTTAATAGTTCGTACTCCTCTCTCCGCTTCACCATTCGATTGAGGGTAACAAGGGGAACTTGTGAGATGTTCAAATCCCCACTTCCTCACAAATTGTGTGAAGATTCATTTGAAAACTGTGGTCCATTATCTGACACAACCTCTCCACAGATGCTGCCAGGTCTGCTGAGTATTTCCAGCATTTCTTGTTTTTATTTCGTCAGGAATACCATGTGTTGCAAAGATGTCTTGTGAAGCTCTAATAACAAGATTGTGTTGTTGTTGAGTAAAAATGTTTTCACTTCAATCCATCTTGAGAAATAATCATAGAAATCATAGAACGTTTAAGGCACAGAAAGAGGCCACTTGGCCCATTGTGTCTGTGCCGGCCGATATACGATCCACTTATTCTAATCCCACCTTCCAGCATTTGGTCTGTAGCCCTGCAGATTATGGCACTTGAGATGCATATCCAGACTCCTTTTGAATGAGTTGAGGGTCTCTGCCTCAACTACCCTTTCAGGCAGTGAGTTCCAGACCCCCACCACCCTCTGGATAAAAAAGATTTTCCTCATCTCCCCTCTAATTTTTCTATCAATCACTTTACATCTATGTCACCTCATCACTGACCTCTCCATTAAGGTGAATAGACCCTTCAGCTCCACTCTATCCAGGCCCCTCAAAATTTTGCACATTTCAATCAGATCTCCCCTCAGTCTTCTCTGTTCCAAGGAGAACAAACCCAGCCTATCCAATCTTTCCTCATATCTGCATTTTTCCAGTCCTGGCAACACCCTCGTAAATCTCCTCTGCACCCTCTCTAGTGCAACTACATCCGTTCTGTAATGAGGTGACCAGAACTGCACACAGTACTCAAGTTGTGGCCTAACCAATGAGTTATACAGTTCCAGCATAACCTCCCTGCTCTTATATTCTATATCTCGGCTAATAATGGAAATGATTCCATAGGCCTTCTAAACCACCTTATTGGCCTGTCCTGCTACCTTCAGGGATCTGTGGACATTCACTCCAAGGTCCCTCACTTCCTCTACACTTTTCAGTATTTTCCCATTTATCATGTATTCCTTTGCCTTGTTTGACCTCCCAAATGCATCAACGCACACTTCTCCAGGTTGAATTCCATTTGCCACTTTTCTGTCCATCTGACCACACCATCAATATCTTCCTGCAGCCTACAGCTATTCTCCTCACTTTCTACCACATGACCAATCTTTGTGTCGTCTGCAAACTTCTTGATCATGCCCCCTACATTTATGTCCAAATCGTTAATATATACCACAAAAAGCAGGGGACCCTGTATTGAGATGTGCAGAACGCCACTGGAAGCAGCCCTCCAGTCGCTAAAATTCCTGTCAACAATTACCCTTTGTTTCTTGCAACTAAGCCAATTTTGTATCCACCTTGCTGCATTTCCCTGGATCCCATGGAATTTTATTTTTTTATCCAGTCTGCCATCAATCACTATGATGTAAGATTTTCCATTGTATATAGATAAATCCATTCTTAGACATTCCCATGATCTGGTTGGAAATTGTGTAGTTATCAGCGGTTCCCTTTGGTCTGGTCTGTATAATGCTCATACTTGGCAATTCAAGATCATATTTTCTATGTCTTTGGATATTCCTGGCCACCAATAGATGATTGAGCTCATGCTCTCCATGTTGTGATTCCCACGTGGCCTTGCCAAGATATCTGATCGAAGAGAAATCAGAATGACCAGTCTGCCTTTATGCACCAGCAAATTGTCTACGACTGTGAAATGTCTCCTGAATTCAAAGAAAATTTTCATTACCTTCACACTAGGACATTCCTGTGGTCAACTTGTGTATAAGATTGGCACATCTGAATGCATTCCTCATCCCGCTTTTGAGTGTGATGAATTTCTTGAAGTTTCTGTGTACTTGCGACACTGTATACTGTGAATACAACTCTATCTCTTCAACAACGTTAACATCCTGTTGTGTCGGATGGTCAACAATTGCTCTTGATAATGCATCAGTGGAAGTTTGCACCTTTCCCTGAACATATACTGTCTCATAGGTATATCTCATCAACCTCAGCAGAATCTTTCAATTCTCAGAGGCATCCTTGCAATTTCCTTCTCATCCAGTAAGGTAACCAAAGGTTTATGGTCTGTCTCAATAATGATTTTCAGGCCAATAATGTAATCAGAAAACTTCTCACAAGCCCACGTGACTGTAAGTGCTTCTTTTTCAATGACAGCATACCTTGCCTCTGTCTCAGACAAAGCTCTAAGTGTATAATAGATTGGCCTTCAACATCCATTTTGCTGTTCTTGAAAGAGGATTGTCTCTAGCCCTGTTGATGAGGTGCTGCAATTATGGTTGGTGATGAAGGGTTGCAATGCACTAATATCACTGGTGAGACTAGCATCTCCTTAATTCTTTGAAATGTTTGATCTTCATGTGTGTTCCAACACCACGCTTGATCTTTTTTCAAGAGTTGTCTTAATGGTTCTTTTATTTGCGCCAAATTGGGTAAAAATTTTGCCCATTGATTCATCTTTCTAAGGAATCTTTGGAGATGTTGGACTGAAGTTGGAGTTGGAAAGTCATTAATTGCTCTTGTCTTTTGCGGGTCTGCCATTATGCCATTGCTACTTAAAATAAGTCCCAAGAAACAAATGGGCATTTTTGAGAATTTATGCTTGTCATTAAGTGTCAGCCCTTCTTCTTGAAAACGATGTAGAACTGCTTTTACTCTCTGGTCATGTTCTTCGACAGATTCCCCATGGACCAGGATGTCACCCATGTGACATATCACCCCTTTGAGGCATTGCAGAATATTGGATATGATCCTCTGAAAGATTTCAGGTGCAGACTTTATATCGAATGGTAAATGATTGAAGCAAAATCTTCCGAATGGTGTGATAAATGTTGAGTAATCTTGACTTCTCGTCCAATGGAACCAGCCAAAAACCACTATTAGCATCAAGTTCAGTGAACATTAGGCTTTTGGATAACTCTGCCAGGCTGTCATCTACTGAAAACATAGGATGGATGTCCCACGCCACAATGTTATTAAGCTGCGTTAAGTCCACACAAATACGGAGAGTACCATTTGATTTCAGAAATGGAACCAGACGTGAGCACCGCTCTTTGGCTTTGTGACAGGAAAAATGCCTTCCATTCTGGTCATCTCTTCCTGCTGATGTTGAGCTTGGTTCATCAACGGATGTGGTATCTTATGTAGTGTAAAGATACATCGCGGTCTGGCATCGTGTCTTAACGTAATGCTATACTCATTCTTCAGTCATCCTTGACTCAAAAATAGCTTTGTAAACTCTGCTTGAAAATGACTGTTGGAATCTGGCTGTTTGATTTCATCCACCTTTTTGATTAAATTTAGCTCTAAGCACACTTTTCTGCTTTTTTAGAACGTATAAGTTTTCCGTTATCCATCTTCCCCTATATTGAAGTGTAGCTTGTAGCTTTCTCTTGACTTTCAGTTCAATCCCTCCTGGACTGTGTAACTGAATGTCTGCTGGTTGTAAGTAAGGTCTCAACAGTCACAGTTCTTGGTCTGACAGAACTGTTACTCTTGCACCTGTGCCCAATTTGAAGTTAGTAGTATGTACATTGACATAAATGCCTGCCGTCCAGAATGCCTGATTGGGGTCATTAGTTTCCTTGAGGAAGTCTCCTGGTTTGTCTTCCAATGGAAGTTGTTCCACTTCAGTCACAGCTCTTCGTGTGAAGGTTTTTTACTTGGCATTTCTGTGAGAAGAGGTCTTGCTCTGGCACATCTTTCTGAAATGGCCTGTCTTGTTGCAATTAAAGCATTCCACTTTATTAGCAGGACACTGTTCATGTCTGTGGGTCTTTCTGGCTCCACAGCACTGACAGGATTTCACTGCATCTTGCACCTTCCCCCCTGAGTATACCTACTTATCTGTCGAGTGCTTTTCTGTCCTGAGCTTCAGGAACTATACCATCATCAGGCTCTTTCTAATTCAAGGCTTCTCTTCAGCCCACAGGATGGCTCTATTTTGTCTTCTGACCTCTCCCTGTCACACCATCCGAATCGCTTTCTCAAGAGTGAGGTCATCTTTTGACTGTAAGAAATCTGATAAAGACTCGTCAGCTATTCCCACCATCAGTCCCTGATCAACTCAGACTTCAATTCTCCATACACACATCCCTCAGCCAATCCGTACAAATCAGTAATGAAAGCGTCCACTGATTTGCCCAGCTTCTGGACTCTTTTATTAAACTTTGCTCTTTCCAGGATCTTAATATTTCTTAAATTAAAGTATTTGTCGAAGGCTTGGTACACGTCGTCAAACTTGTCTGAAGCTTCATTGATGCATTGCCTTAAGATTATGTCATCTACAATTGCACACCTGGAGTATAACTTGCTCAGCCTCAGATTTGATGTGTAGCTGAGAAGCTGTTCTAAATCTTAGAAATCTTTTTCTCCACATTGACCAATTCTGTAACTGATGGGGTCCTTCCAAATTCTGGAAGCTTTCAGGTATCGTATATTTCAAATCCATTTTTCCTAACTCTTTAGGATTTCTCTTTTAAGAATGTTTTCTTTGCTTTAATGGAGATGTTTCCTCTCTTTTTGGAGGTCTCCTGTTCTTTCTGGGTGTTCCCGCACTGCTCCAAGGTTTTCTGCTTTTTTCCAGTGTCCTCATGCTTTTTCTCCACAGTCTACTCGAGTAATGGCCACCAACTCCGAACTCGCCCTCCAAAGGGACTGACTTTTTTCTTCCCCATCTTGCCTATCCAGTGCATCGTTAAACAATAAAAGCACCCTTTCCAAAAGATTTCTCATCCAGCTCGGTGCTGTGACTCACAGCCCAATCACTGGACCTGGTTTCTGCTCACAGACCACCACGCTTCTGTGGTGCAGCCTGAATGCCTGCACACCTGACTCACTGTCCGTATCTTCCTTCGGCTACAGAACAACTCTGGAGCTCTTCGCAGTCACCTTTTGAGATCTGCTGTCTTCTTGGCGCTACTGTATGAGGTAAGGTATTTCAATAAGTTCTGGGTGTTTTCACCATTGCCACCATGTTGTATATTGTTGTTAGCATGGTTCGAGCATTGTTTACAGATTTCTCAGAGTCTTTATATGGCTAACTCATTTATTTTATATACATAACTATTTACAGTCTTCTTAAACCTGCCCATCTAACACCTCTTATAATGCTTCTAGCTTCTTCCAAGCCTAACAGCCATGTGATACTACATCATCATCATTACAGTGGGAGGAGGTTACTCTCACTGTCTCAAACATTAACCCTTCCTGACCCTGATACTACATATATCACTCTTCTTTCACTGTCGCTGGGTCAATATCCCAGAACTTCCTCCCTACCAGCTCAGTGGATGTACCTACACCACATGAACTATAGCGTTTCAAGAAGGCAGATCTCAAGGGCAATGCTGGCCTTGCCGGTGGCACTCACATCCCATGAAAGAATTTTTAAAATTGTGTCATAGAACCATAAGTTGCTTCATATTCATGAGACCCCTACTTGCCTGTAATAAGAGTCTCAGCCTGTGAAGTGCACCCCAGTAAAATGGCAGTGGGTGCAAAGAAGGAGGATCAGGACAGTAAATTTGCTCTCCTGATTTTTATCAGTCCCATGGCCTGTTCCCACCCAATGGACAGAGTTAAAATTCTCCCTATTATGTCCACGCCTGTCAAAAAATATCTTACAGCTGGTGGTCCATTTTATTGTATTAAATGAAGATACAAAATAAATCAAAACAGCACCAATTGATAAATAACAATGTGATGTGGAATGATGCATACTTGTCTGATGTTGTGCTCATAGTCTTTGACTGTGAATAGCTCACCCGGTTGTAAAAAGTAAAACATTTTGAAAATGGAACAGGCCATTTTGAAGCAAAATACAATCTGGTAACGCTTTGCTAGCATGAAAAAAACAACTACTCCACAGGCAGGACTGCTTTTGACTGCTGTGACCATTTCTGATGCAGCATGCCTGTGATCATGAAGTCCTCCATTCATGTTTCCACATTGATTTTCCTTCTGTATACAGCAATGCCTTTAGCAATGAAAGCAGGCATTTCCACATCTTACTTTACATGTTATATCAAATGGTTTTGAGCTAGCTCTCTATGTGGAGGAATATAGCCTAGAATGTGGGGCCTATGGCAATCGAAAGCCCACTTCTTTGACAGTTATGCATAATTTCGGTGAAGTCGCAGAAGCCTATTGATGAATACAGTTACCATATTGGGCATCATCTCTGTACTGCAGGCTTCATGACCCGATAGGGACAACATAAAATCTTAATAAAGAACTCAGGTGTTGGGAGAATAACAAGACACAACAAAACAGAAGAATGTATCAGTTCACCAGTAGATAGCTGCAAAAGAAACAGAACAAGATTTCAAAACTTTATTTGAGTGTACTCACTAAGTTTTACCCCATTGACTGTCATCTATAAAACAATTTTGTCTACATTTCTCCAAATTTGCTCTGTGTGGAAAATGTTGATATTAATGTAATGGTAGGACTCGAAAACCTGTTGAAACAAATGGAAATTCAGATGAAGAAACTGGGGACAAAAAAGATAAGAATGTGCAGCTCACACTAGGATTGAGAGTTCACACTAATTTGGACTTTGCATTTGGCTGTGGAATGTCTGAAACCAAAGTTAATTCTTATGATATAGTGGAGTTTTCTTCCCAGTTTTCTCCCCTCATCACCTGTAGGTAAAAATCCTGTACCTCGACCAAGTGCCTGTCATTTACGTGTGAGCTTAGCGAGAAAGTATTATGAGCTTTATGACTGTGAGAGCAGAAGCAAGGCACTGCCTAATGTTCACACACATGCAGCTTCCAGGCGAGGGTTGCTGGATAAAAGTCATGAGCTGGAACTGTGGTTCTGACTGATTTTCTTTTCCCTCTTCCTCACTTAGAAACTTTGGCCCTGGGATTTCTGGGCCAGGGAGGTGACTACCAGGGAATAAACCAGGTAGGCTTCCCTGCCCTTTTCTCTCTTCAATCACAAATTCTCAGGGGAGGAGACAAGGCACTTCTTGCACCCATCCTATTCTATCCTGACCACTAAAAAGAAGTGGGACAGGCAGTACGATGCCTTGTGATTTCCATCTTTCATGCTGCCAATGGAAAGTATGCCCACGTGATGCAGGTTATACTTTCTGCATAACTGCGAGAATGTGGGACCAGAATGGAGGTTTCCTAATGGCAACAGTGAACTGAGAGTAAATTATTAATGAAAAACTTCATCTTTTGGTGAACAGCCTGGCCCTCAATGCAAATACAAGGTGCCATACCAAAATTTCTGGTCCTCCATGGAGTGAATGTCCAGGGAGAACCATAAATGGTGCACAAATCTGACCCCATTGCTGGAATTTAGGGTGGGCGCAATGCTGGGTAAGTTGGCAGCTGAAGCTGCACCCTGCCACATGTCAGATGGTGAGACAGAACTCGAAGAGTTTCAAGGCTATTGAGATATGGGCCTCACAAATCCTTGGGCTACAGCCCTGGTGTAAGTGTATCAGAGCAGGTGTCACTGAGCTTATGACCCTGCTGGGGTATCTGGGGTCAGAGCAGTGTCATCTCATTAACATATGGTTGGTGCCCAGCAGGGGAAAGTGGTAGAGATATATTGCACTGGCTAGGCTCTGGGTGCCAGGTCTAATCCAATCCTGCAACCTCTTTGGTCCATTAGCTACTTTATTAAGAGCAGTAATCTGGAAAATTCATTAGCCTTTCCAGGGTTTTCAAGGCGAGGATCTTGAATTAAAGTATCATATTGGTTCAGTTGTACCACTCTTGCCTCTGAGTTAGAAACTTAGATTCAAACCCCTCCTCCAACATTAAAGCATATAATCCAGGCTGCCAATCCAGTACAGTACCAAAGGACCTCAGCATTTTTGGAGGTGACATTTTTGGATGAAATATTAAACTGAATATATCTTGAATATAAAAGATCCCATGACACTATTCAAAGAAAAACAAGGGAGTTCTTCTGGTCAACTAGCCAACATTTATTCCTCAACTAACACCAACAAAATATATTAGCTCATCACTGTTTGGAGGACCTTGCTCTGTGTAAATTGGCTACTGCATTTGCTGATATAAATCAATTTGTATTTAGATAGCGCATTTAACAGTAAAATGTCCCACGATGTTTCACAGGAGCATTATCTGATACTGAAACACATAAAAAGATATTAGGGAAGATGACCAAAAGCATGGCCAAAGAGATAGGTATTAAGAAGCGTCTTAAAGGAGGAGAGAGAGGCAGTGAGGTTTAGGGATGGAGTTCATGAACTTAGGGTTTCCGATCTGATGGCATAGCCTCCAGTGGTGATTAAAATCGGGGGTGGGCAAGAGGCCAGAATTGGATGAGCGCAGATATCTTGGAGGGGTGTCGGGCTAGATGAGGTTATAGAGATAGGGAGGGGTGAGGCTATTTAGGGATTTGAAACCAAAGATGAAAATTTTAAAACCAAGGCGTTACTCAACCGGGAGCCAATGTAAGTCAGCGAGCATAAGCGGAGGTGGGTGAATGGGACTTGGTGCAAGTTGGGACACAGACACAGAGTTTTGGATGACCTTAAGTTTATGGAATGTCAGCCAGGAGTGCGTTAGAGTAGTTAAGTCTACAGCTAACAAAGGCATTGATGTGCGTTTCAGCAGCAGATGAACTGAGGCAGCTAGGCTGAGACGTAACAATAGTGAATAGACTTCAAAAGTCCTCTATTGCTTTGGGATATCCTCAGGCTATGAAAAGCACTAGGTAACTATAAGTTTTTTTCTTTATAAGCTATGGGGAAAATAGAGGTTCAAGGGCCCTTCCTAGGTTTCAGCAGCATCCTATTCAGGCAGAAACACTTCTCTGCCAGATTCTCAGTCCCTCATTTTCTTTCACCTCCGTAGCACTCCTGGCTGATTTTCCCTGGGGATGCACCTTAGGTCCCTCGGAAACCTGAGATCCTATGATATATCTAATAAGATTTCTAATATTGGTCAAAAAAATTCCTTCTTCATTGGAAGAGCGCAATATTGAAGTACTGTGAGTTCAATTCAGATCAACAAAAGAAGAAGCAAGCCCACGTTGGAAATTTTAAGAAGACGGAGTGACTTTAAGACACAATTGCAGTTCTGATCTACAATAATACAAGCTTTCAGAGTGCCAATCAAGCTTTGTATTACTCAGTATGTCATAACATAGAGAGGATGCGACACATATGTATCATATAAGCAGTTATATTCAGGGGCCCCATGATCATGTGATGAAACATAGGTATAATAGGCTTAATTGAGTACAATTTAGATATAGTTAATATATTATACCTTTTAGAATTAAGGATTGGATAAATGGTCAGTTTTCAAGACTCACTCACATTCCCCTTTAAGAAGGTAGAGTTAGAAATTTCAAGGTCTTTCAAGGTCCCTTTTACAGTGGAATGTGAGCCAGAAACACCTTTTAAGTTGGGAAATCCATTTCAGTTGTTTCTGTTGCCAGGGACTTGGAGGATAAACACATTGAAATATCCTATGTGACATCAGTAAGAGGTATTAATAAACGTAAAATTAATTGATAGTGTTGGTAAGATGTAGACAGATTGACTCAAAAGATGGTTCAAGGTATCATAAAAGACAATTATAGATAATAAACTAATAACATGGAATTGTGCTTACAGGAACAAGATGCCAAGTAAAGCCAATAATAAACATTTTGACCGGATAAATGCTCACAACTTCAAGAACAGGGGGTTTCCAGCAAAACATTACGTGGAGATGATAGTTAATAATATTACCATATATGGATCACACAGAATGGTAACACCTATATGCTAAAAGGTCAGATAATAGTTTGAAAACAGTAAAAACATGAGGATTTTTGATGCAAAAATTAGAAGTGTTGGACTGAATTTTAAGCTACCCCAGTGGGTCAGATGGTGGCATGGGGGCGGCATAAAATTGAGCGGGAGGCTCCAGGAGGCCTTCCTGCCCCACCCCCTCCTTTGACCAGCTTTACAGCGGTTGGGCAATGGGGGGAGGGGGGAAGACAGCCCGCCCGCCCGAGGCTAATCAAGGCCTTTAAGTTGCCACTTAAGGGCCCTCACCTGCCACCATGGGTATTTTACCCATGGCAAGTGGGCATGCTGGGGATGTGAAAGGACGCCCAGCGATAGCTGACGGGCCTTTCCGCCGGTTGCGGGGGGGGTGGTCGTGCCATGGTAGTCGGGCACAGGGTGCCCAATTGAGGGCTTCTCAACCAACCCTTTGGGACTATAGATGCCCCCCTTCCCCCCCAAACGACCACCCTCGCCTCACTCGGGTGTGCCCGATTCCCTCGGTGAGGCATTGAAAATCTACC
Source organism: Heterodontus francisci (assembly GCF_036365525.1). Lineage (NCBI taxonomy): Eukaryota > Metazoa > Chordata > Chondrichthyes > Heterodontiformes > Heterodontidae > Heterodontus > Heterodontus francisci. The sequence continues at coordinate 73,276,635 of NC_090383.1, forward strand.
TTGGATCCTGGCTCGGTTGGCTGGGCTGAAGTCCCAGCAGTGGCCACCGCTCCCGGTGGCGCTGCTGGGACTAAGAGCTGCCAGCCCGCTGATTGTCTAGCAGCTCAATTGTCCCGCCTCGGGACAATTAAAGCCCGGGGACCAGTAAAATGCGGGTCGGATCCCCAGTTTGCCACCGACTTTTACATCAGTGGCAATGTCCCGTCTGCCTAAGATAAAATCCAGCCCGTTGAGTTCCTCATCAATACTTCTCACCCTATGGCTTACTCGGGGAATTTAAGATAAAAGTTTACTTTAAATTTTGATGGATATTCTAAGATATTTTGCTGTAACAATATCAAGGTTGAACTTTTGGATTCTATTTTAGAAATAAGATTATGTGTTACATCTCTTAGTAATATTTGATATTGTGATGTACTTGTCCACTTAAAAGTTTATTGCATGTTCAATTCTTTAGTAAATATATAAAAGTTAATAAATCGTCTCATGTAGCATTCTGTATACAACTACAAGAACCTCCTTCTGTGTCTCTTTAAGTGGAGAGATACATATTGAAGAGAGTTTCCCAGACCCTTATAATATCTGGAATATTTATTACTTAGCATAATTATTTTAAAAATAGGCTATCTGAAAGATGGTAATATTCTCTGTTAGTTTTCTTTCTTTGAGGGTAAACTATTTCAATTCTTTGGACCCAAATAAGTGTCTATAAGAATTTGTCTGGTTTGAACTTAATTAAAGGAGATCCATAGGGATGTACACCCGATTTGGTTTAGTCCCTATAGAGGTTAAAGTCATTCAAAACTTTAAGTTCAGTCCTGCACATTCCTCCCTGCATCTTATATTGAAAACAAGACTCATTCCTTCCTTTCTTACTCTTGCTCATTTTTTCCTGGCACCTCAAAATTTAATTTGCAAAAAAAAAACTTGTTTGTTTTTTTAACCATAATCTCTACAAACATTTCTCCCAACTTCAATAAATAATATGGATGGTTTCTGTGTTGAAAGGGAGCCCTCAGGAACATGATCTATATGTTCTCCAAGTACAGAACTTAGCCTGTGACATTGGTATTTATTGAGCATATTTAGTGTGTTTATTGCCTGTGCACTTAATTAGTACATGTGAATCTTGAGCCATTATTGGCCTGACAGCAATCTACATTGAATATAGTTTACACATACTCACGGCATTATTTCAAGTACTTTAGTTACAGCATTTATGTACCATTGTCTGCAGTTTAAAGAGGGAAGTGAATGATTATTGTCAGAATGCCCTGAGTGCTTAACAATGCCAATAGTAATTTAGGCTAATAGTGGACTATAAGCCACTGCTGAGTTTAAAACACATCTCGTGCATTAGCAGCAATACACATTTGTTTTGGGCTAATAATGTAATCTATTTTGATATATTTCATTCTGAATTGTAGCAAATAATATAATGTACAAAATAACTTGATTTTCCAATCTGTCACACACACTAATCAAAATCTAACTTCTATCACTTTGATAATGCCACTGAAAATCTACACTGCTTATATTTTAGTGGCATTTAATAGCATATTCAGGCAGTGAGTGAGAGAACCATGCACACAAGAAAGTTCTCCAGGCTGAAATATAGTGAATTAGCTGAGCTCAGTGAAGGTGATATCAGTGCCTTTGGGTTAAGAAAGAAAAAGTTCCTGATTAGAGGTCAGGTTCAGGCTCCACTTTCTAAACTCAAACAAAAGGCCATGACACCCATGAGCCATATCCCAGCAAGTAGCAGTGCCATCAAGAGAAGAGGCAGTGAAAAAAGGGGAGAAAGAATAAAGGTCTAGACTTTCACACGGTCAGCTACACCATTTTTACCTCAATAGCAAAATGTGCACAAATTGGCTGCTGTGTTCCCTACATTACAGCAGTAACTACATTTCAAAAGTACTTCATTGGCTGTAAAGTACTGTGAAATGTCTAAGGCACTATATAAATGATAGTCTTTCTCTCATGCACTAGCTTATATTCGTTCACCCAGGGGAATTATGTATGATTAGTCAAAATTTGTAGTATAAGGGTTTGAAAGGGTTAATGTTTGAGACAGTGTAAGGACCACCTCCCACCATGATGGTGTAAGGGATCACATGTGAGAGAGACTGGCGGGAGATGCAATATGCCTTCAAAGGAGTCGCACAGACAGATATGTAAAGTTGTATATAGTTAGAATGTAATAAAAGAGTTACTGTTCAAATTACTGAAGACTCAGTAATCTCTCTTAGCTAGACTAACCAAATGTACTAAGGTGGCAGCAGACTAACCAAACATGCAATACGGTGAACAGCGGTTGTTCTTACCATGCGACACCCAGAAGAATTTGAAGAAATACTTTGAAGAAGGATGACCTGAAAAAAGCACCAAAACGGCAGAACTCGAGAAGAGGCTGTGAAAAAGCTCCAGAGCTGCTCTGTGGCTGAAGGAGGCATGGAGAGTCCAGGAACTGGCTTGTAGAAGCATTCAAGCTGCACCACAGAGGCGGGTGGTCAGTGCAAAAATTCCAGTCTAGCAGTTGCAGGCTTTAAATCAGAGAACCAAGCAATGGTCAGGGATCTGGTGAGCAACGGTCAGGGATCTGGTGAGCAACCTTTAAAGACGGTAAAGAATTTGTTCCTAATAGCTCCAGGCAGGCAGCACCGGGAAAATGAAAAGTCCTCAGTAAGGGTGGATCCGAGGTCGGTGCCATTACACGAGGCAACCACGAGAGAGAGAGAAAAAAAAACAAAGCGGCTGCAAATACTTAACACTCTAAGTGAACGGAGTAAAAACAGTATTGTAAAAATGCTGCAAAACTGTGTTTTAAAAAAAAGAAATGCAGAGTCTAGCGGCGAGATTTCACAGGGAGAAACGGGGACCATAGTGAGTCAGTGCAAGGCTGAAAAGCGCAGGAAACTTTCGATACTAGAGGGAAAATTTTAAAAGAAAGTAAACCGAATAGAAAGCCATGGATATGAAATTCATGAAACCAGAGAGTTTCAGACACTTGGAAGGACCAAATCAAACTCAAAATTGGTCACTCTGGCAAAAAAGATTTTTGAGATACAGAATTGCTTCCAAATTACATAGTCAGTTTGAAGCAGAGCAAGTTAACACATTGCTGTATTCAATTGGAGCAATAGCAGATGATATTGCAAGTCAAGGCATTAATGAAACATCAGATAAATTTGATGAACTTTTAAAAGTCTTTGATGGCTATTTCAACCTGAGGAGCAATAAGATTCTGGAAAGGGCAAGATTTAACAGAAGAGTCCAGAAACCAGTTGAAACACTTCATGCTTTTATTAATGACCTTTACAGACCAGCTGAAGGATATGAATATGGAGACCTAAAAGCAGAATTAATAAGAGATTGCATTGTAATAAGTATTGCCGATGAATCCCAATCAGATTTATTGCAGTCTATGGAAGACCTCACCCTAGACAAAGCAATTCAGCTGGTGAGACAAGCAGAGGTCCGGAAGAAGAACAGAGCAATCCTGAGAGGTGAAGAAAGACCTTGGGTTCATGAAACCTCCAGCGACCATACAGTTCCTTAATCAGAGGGCTGTAAAAGAAGCACCAGAAAAGAAGGTACACTGGGGGCGGTGAGGGGAGTGCAAGACACAATGAAACTCTGCCAGCGCTATGGCACCAAAAATACCCACAAGCACGAACAGTGTCCTGCAAACAAAGCAGAATGCTTTCACTGTAAGAAAGTAAGCCATTTTGGGAAGATGTGTCAAAGTAAAATCTCTACTCTCTCAAGTACAAAAGAAAAAGTCTTCAAGCATAGAGTTGTTAATGAAGTTGAACAATCTCTATCAGGAGAGAAATTAAAAATCAATTATCCTAATCAGGCATTTTGGTCTGCAGCTATGTATGTAAATGGACTTATCACCAAATTTAAACTAGACATTGCAGCAAGTGTAATGGTCTTATCAGACAACAAACAATGGTTATCAATGCATTACCTGCAGCCAACAGAAACTCAGTTACATGGTCCAGGAGGGATTGACTGAAAGTCAAGGGGAAGCTAGAGGCAAGACTCCAATACAAGGGAAAGCAGATATTGGAAACATTGTATGTTCTACAGAATCAGGAATTCTGTCTCTTAAGTGGAAGAGTTTATATTGACCTTCATCTTATAAGAAAAGTGAAAGAAGTTAAGCAACAAGAATCCAGGAGTCACTTCCAAAAAGAATTTCCAAAATTATTTACTGGTCCAGGAAGACTGAAGACCGAATACAATATTCCATTGAGAAAAGATGCTAAATCTACCTGTTGCCAGGCCATCTTGCTTTGTTGAGTGATAATTTAATTTAATCCACCGACTGGAGATCTGACTTTATATTTTCTGAAGGAATTTAAGAGATAACAGATGAAAGATGACTTATCAGGCAGCTTAGGATGGCCACCTAATTTGCAACACTGTATCCGACATTGCAAGGCCTGTGAGAAGGGAGACAAAATGTCTGCTCATTCCCCAGCAAGAACCAAGACCCAGGAAGTTTAAGGGAATTGTTCGTTCTTTTTCTTTTAGCAAGAGGAAATACTGCTAACTACTATGCTTGACCTTCATTTGACAAGCCCCTCCCCTTCTGTGGTTTTAAGCTTGTGTTTTTTTACAGCAGCAAGGAGAAGCATCTGGATTCTGACACATGCAGACCCACGTGGGGGTCCCTCTTTCTCTCTCTCTCTCTCTCTTTCTTTCCATTTCAGTTTGAAACTTTTCAAATCCTGCCTGTTGACTGACCACCTTTGCATACTCCAGCTAAAATCAGAAACCCGGTTGAAGGAAATCATCCACATCACTGTCTCCAAGAGACCCACCGAACCAGTCATCTACCTCTTCAAACTAAAAGCCTCAGGACCACCGAATTCAGCTAGAAGCCAGCCAAATCACCAAACCCCACAGACTGAATACTCCTTTATTCTATGGATTCTAACTCAACCAATCTATTTCTCCACTCTTAAACCTGTTTGCATGCAAGTAAACCTCTAGAGCTGAATTTTATGTGCCCGCCACCCGAAATCGGCACCCCCACCTGTGCGGGCCGCATGTTGTGAAGCCGCTGCAATCTTCTGTGCGGCGGCTTATTTAAATAGCCAGGCTGGCCACCCTCCACTCCCCCTGCACCCCCCCCCTATCATGTGGAAGGGGCAGGCTGTCCATCCCCGGCAATGGCATCAACTGCCTATGCGCAGGCGCTGACACCATTTTTAAAGGGCTGTCAGCTCTACTGGGAAATTTAAATATTTAAAGGTGAAGTGAATAAAAATAAATAAATGCATTTCTTTTGCCCTTCTCCCCAAAACACTTACCTTTAAAATCTGACTTCAACCCCCGCACCCCCCCACCCCCCCACTGCCAAAGCGCACAAACATTCAACTCCAACCCTTCCCACCATCTCCTATGCCCATGACGTTAATTTGACCCCCATTTCCTTGGCTCCCACACTGATAAACTTACCTCCTCCCCCCCCTCCCCACCAGTATGGCGCCTCGTTTCCTGGGGCAGGCATCTGACGGCACAGGAGTGCTGGCCACTGGGCTGAAGATCACAGCGGGACACCAAGCAGTGATGTGTGTTTCATTAATTTATTCATTTAAATTTATTTAAATATTCAAATTGGGGCACTGTCACTGAGCGGCAGGGGCGCCGCAATGAGGCCTCGCCACTGCCGGTAATATCGGGCTGGGCCCTCCCAGTGTCAACGTGCGTGTTGGCCCTCTCCCTGAGACATCTTCAGGCCCCCCTGCCCCCGCCATGAAACCCAAGCCCCTCGTGTGTGTGTGTGTGTGAAAGTAGGCACATAGTTTTTATTATTTTCATTAGTTCCATTGGATAAGACGTAAAGGTTATTGACAACCTTCATTATTACGTTCAGAAGATTTTGTTTCAATCGTTCACCGTTCTGTATAACATCAGCATTGGAAACATTCTAAAGAACTATGTCAAATATTCTACAGGGCCTTAAAGGAATAATATGTCATATGGATGCCATATTAGTCCATGGTGAATCCGTTGAAGAACATGATCTGAGGGTCAGAACGGTTTTGAATCATCCACAGGAGGAAGGCCTGACACTTAATGAAAAGTGTGAATTTTCAAAAATATCTATCCGTTTCTTAGGACACATTGTCAGTAGCAACTGCATAATGGTAGACCTACAAAAGATGAGAGCCATTAAGAGGTCCCACTTCCTACTTCTGTCTAAAATCTTCAACAATTCCTTGGAATGGTTTATCAGTTGGCAAAATTGTGACCCGATCTAGCACAACTTACTGAATGCTTACGACAATTATAAAGGAAAGCTCAAACATGGTGTTGGGATGCACATCAGGAGCAAGCATTTCAAAGGGTCAAGAAGATGCTGATTTTGCCAGATATCTTAGCACATTATAATGCTTCACTGCCAACCACAATTGCAGCAGATGCCTGATCTACAGGGATAGGGGCAGTCCTTTTCCAAAAGCAGCCAGATGGATGTCAAAGAGCGGTTTATTATGCATCACGAGCATTGCCTGAGACTGAGATGAGGTACACCATCATAGAGAAAGAAGCTCTCGCAGTCATGTGGGTTTGTGAGAAGTTCTCAGATTATGTAATAAAAGCAAAATACTGCAGATGTTGGAAATCTGAAATAAAAACAAGAACTGCTGGAAATACTCAGCAGGTCTGGCAAAATCTGTGGAGAGAGAAGCAGAGTTAACGTTTCAGGTCAGTGGCCCTTCATCATTCTATATAAATATATACGGATTAAGACTTGGGAGATGTAGTATAAGGGTCTGAAAGGGTTAATGTCTGAGACAGTGTAAGGAATACCTCCCACCAAGATGATGTAAGAGATTACATGTGAGAGAGACTGGAGGGAGATGCAACATGCCTTCAAAGGAGTCACACATATGTAAAGTTGTATATAGTTAGAATGAATAAAAGAGTTAATGTTCATATTACTGAAGATGCAATAATCTCTAATCAAATGTACTAAGATGGCAGCAGACTAACCAAACATATAACAGAATTGACGCTGGGGATTCAATGGAGCAAGAGAAATAAGAAGTAGATGAGGATGTGTCACTGTTCCAATGGAAGTTGAGGAGAAGTCTGTCTTTTTCCTCTGAGTAGTGGGACCTAGAGCTTAGGTGTGCTTACTAGAAAAGAACATTTGAGGAATGTCGTACCAATGTCCTTGTTTCCAAGGATGTGACTTTTGAGTCTACAGCTCTCATTTGTGGCAACATCAGGGAAACTTAGGGCAGGATTTTCGGGTCCCGCTGATGTTAGGAACGGAGGTGGATGGGGCCCAAAAATACCAGCATGGGCCAGCGTGCCTGTTTCCCGAGCCTATTCCTGGCTTTGGCTATTTTGGCTGAGGCAGGTTTGAGGCCAGCAGGGCTGCCAGCCCTCATGAGACTGGCAGTCAATTAGGCTCATTAAGAGCCTTGTTAACGGGAGGTGATGGAGGCTGACTGGGATTTTCTGGTCAGCTTCCAGTTTATCAATGTGACAGGGGCCGAGAGACAGGCTGGGGTGCCAGCACTCCAGGCAGGTCTACAGGCCCTCCATGCCTGCCTGGGTGCAGGTGCAACCAAAGGCTGCCCTGTAGAAGGCGTTCACCATCCTGTTTCCCACCACCAAAGCAAAAATTCAGCCCTTTGTCTTTGTTGCAAGCACCAGTGGAAAATTTAGCAACTTCATTGCAATCTGCAATTTTATTGTGGAAATAGTTTTAAGTCCCATAATCCTGCCACAAAAAGTTACTAGCTACAATTACACACCAAAAATATGCTGAAGACAGTGTGGAAATTGATCTCTAATGTATTTATTGCAACAGAATTATGGGAAAAGATGCAGACAAGAGCGCTACAGTTTAAGTTACAAAAAGAGGAAAAGGCACAATTGAGAACTTTACAGGTGAAACAGTAACTTATTTGAAATGACGAAAGGTAACCAAAGTACAATTTTGTTTTCCTAAATTTATCCCGTTGTGTTAAGCTATTAGGTTTTCACCGAGATTCAGTAACAGATGAAGTGCAATCTGAGTTATAAGTCATACTTTCATTTACATTTTACATCTTGTGAATATCAGGGATGACTTATTTACCAATGTAATTTACAATAGATTTTTATACTGCTTCATTCTGCTGTGCTGTCATATATGAATGATAGTGAAGAGAAAGCACGCACAAAATTTATTGTTTATGGTATTAACATCTGTCATCTTTAGTATTCTATCTGTGGAATGTTGCTTAAGCCTGAAGGACACTCTGTTTAAAAATCTTTTGGGTATTTCTTGAACATCTAATTCCACAAAGAGGCAAGCTGTGAGGAAATGAAGTGTTACCGGCACTCCTCCAATCCTGGACTCCCTGTCCATCCCCAATTTTCATCCCTCCACTATTGGCAGCCATGCCTCTAGCTGCCTAGGCCCTAAGCTCGGGAGTTCCCTCCCTGAACTTTTCCACCTGTCTACATTTCTCTTCTCCTCTAAGACGTTCCTTAAAACCTATCTTTTGACCAAGCATTTGATTGGCTGTCCTCATATTTTCTTATGTGGTTCGGTGGCAAATTGTGTTTGTTAGCATTCCTGTGAAATGTCTTGGGACATTTTACAATGTTAAAGGTGCTCTATAAATGCAGATAGTTATTGTTGTTGTTGGTTTGAATAACACTACTGTGCACTACTAGGAGAGCGTCACAAAATTTCCCTTTATCTGTTAAGCAGCAATAGCCTAATGGTAGTAAATTTTCATTGAAGATCACAATCCCAAGTAGTATCTTGCTCAGGGCCAACTCTTCCTGCAGGGAACGAAAAATATAAATGAGCTACTCAAATTCACCTTTCAATGGCTGGCCATGATTTAGTACTCTTATTTAGCTGAAGTAGGTGTCACTCTGTAATTACAAAGAAAGTGATATAGCTCTTGCTTCCATGACTTGTTCTCAGCTGTAGCTGTAAGTATCACTTTTTTTCAAAGTTTGCATAAATCTTTCAACTTCACCATTCGCTCTTGGCCAATGAGGTGTGATTTTCCAATGAATGAACCCTAGGTAGCTTGTGAATTTACTGAATTCATTGTTGTTGAATGGGGTCCATTGTCAGTTCTTACTGTTTGAGGGATTCCAAACAAGGCAAAGATCTGGTCAAGCTTTGGGATAATCGCTTTTGTTGAAGTTGACATAATTCCATGGTTGGGAATCTGCTATAGTCGTCAGTGACAACAAACAGGTGTTCACCTGTAGGCAAATCTATGAAGACAACACTAACTTCAATTTATGTTCCTGGGGCTAGTTCAGACATCTTGAGAAGATCATGAAGATTTGACATTGTAGTTGCTTGATATGCCAAACATTGACTATGCGGTCGATTCCTGGGAACCATATCTTTTCCCTAAGGAGTTGCTTAGTTTTGACTATTCCCTGTGTCCTTCATGTGCTATGTCAATAACACATTCCCTCAATGAGTGTGGAATGACCATACAATTGTTACATAATACAAGATCAGATGTGACTGTAACGGTTAGCTCTTTTCGCACATGGTGAAGACCTGGTAGTGTGTGAGCAATTTTGTTTGTTGATGCTTTCTCAATCATATCTTTCCAGTTTCATTATTCTATAGCCTCCATACATAATTGCAAAGCCTCATCTTGCTTTGTTGCTGCTTTGATGTCAGCCAGTTTCAGCGACTTTGGCATCGTATTTAGGCTTACATAGTTAAAATGTTGTTCAGCAACCTTTTCCTTATGACTAGTAGGACCGACTGTCGGCAAAGGATGTCGTGAAAGGTATTCTGCTGGGTTGAGCTTCCATGGCTGACACTCCACTTGGAACTCATACTCTGAGTATCAAGCGTTCAATTCAAGTGAGTGGTTTGTTATGTGGATTGTTGAACAAACTCACTAGTGGTCTATGATAGGTTATTACTTTAAATTCACTTCCATAAGTGGAGATGCATTGAGGTCAAGTTTAACAAAGTGTTTAGCACCATTTACTTTGTCCATGATATCACTGATTGTCAAGTGTCATCTCGCAGCATGGCTTGGTTTGATAATCGCATATGTGTGCAGATTCTAATCTGAAATAAAAACAAGAAATGCTGGAACCACTCAGCAGGTCTGGCAGCATCTGTGGAAAGAGAAGCAGAGTTAATATTTCGGGTCAGTGACCCTTCTTCGGAACTGAGATTCTAATCTGGTTCTGTTTCTTGCTCTTGGGTTTCTTGACGACTTGTACGGGTGAGATCCAAGGGGTGGTTCATCCCCAACTTTCTCAATAATGTCAAGGTCAAGTAGACGTTGAAGTTCCTTCTCAGTCTGTTTCCTGACATGAAATGATATTCATCGCCATTGGTGCACAACTTGGGGCACATTAGGGTCACCATGCAGCTTGCATGTAATACCTTTCAGCTTGCCGATACCAGTGAAGTGATCAACGTACAGATAAAGAATATTTTTGTTATGTGAAGGAATTGCTTATATGACTTCAATCAAGTGCAGATCTGTTGCTGTATGGAAACTGATAAGCGCGTCACATTCTTCCAATCTGACATAGAATACAGCTATTGTTCTAGTGTCTTTTAATGAGACTGGCTTTTCAAAGGTCCCTAGGATTTTCAGCAGTTTGTCACTGTTGCAAGGGAAAATTTCATATTCCCTGGTTTGCAGAGAATGGGGCAATCCTGAAGTTTGTTGAATATTTTGTCTCCCCTGACACTGATAGATGTTCCTGTGTCTATGAGAGCATCTACATCCAGGCAGCCAATGGTCACTGTCACAAGTGCCTGATGTGTCTGAGAGGGAGCTCAAAAGTATTTTCAGGGTCACCTGCCTCTGCTTTGGCTACATTGTGTCACCTTTTTGCTGTGGTTCACATACGTGGCAACCTTCTGTTGGTGTTGGTCTTAGTATTTGATTTTGCTGATGAGTAACAAACACGAGCAAAGTGGTTGGGTTTTCCACAGGCTTTACACTGTTTACCGGTAGCAGGACACTCTGTCTGGTGTGGCTAAGCACCACCACAGTGGAAGCATTCTTTGGCTAAGTCAAACCTCTGTTTATGAGACAGCTGTTTTTGCTTTCCAGGTGGTTTACTGGCACATGAGTGATGAATAGTGTTCATAGGAGTTGAACTTGGAGTGTGCTCCAAGTAGCTCTGGACTCTGAGAGTGATAGTGATCTTGCTAACTCCAGCAGCTCGGACAGCTTTCTGTCTTTCTTGAGTGCTTTTCAGCGTAGTTGACTGGAGAGACAGCCTTCAACTATTTTGTGTTTTGATTTCCCATGCGACATGTTCAGCATCACCGAAGTCATATTTGGTTGCTAGTTGCCTCAAATGTGTGCAATATTGGTCAATTGTCTTGTTTGTTTCTTGCTTAATGCATTGGAAGGCAATAGTTTCAAAAATGGTGTTCTTCTTAGGCATGAAATAGGTTGTCAGTGCATTTTTTGCTGAGTCGTAGTTATTTCGATTAGGTGTAAGTGTCTCAGAGATATCTTCTAATTCTACACCTCCATAGTGTAGAAGCAAGGCCATCTGTGATTGTGAAACCTATCATCGCGCCTTCAAAACATTACAGCCACTTTTGCCAACGTGGGATACGTATGATGGCTCTAAATGCACATCAAAGGTGGTGGGTTAGGTATAGACAACACCATACTGATCAGCAATGCAGTGATAAAGGATCTGGGATCACGCTCCTTTCAGAGGAAACTTGTCTACAGTGATCCGAGATTATATATTTTTTTGGTTTGATGGTTATTTTAGAGAGATCAGTGTGTGAGTATACACTGTACAAACCTCCTGTGTGTCACTCTAGCAGTCTCCAAGTTAAAATGCTGTTTGTGAAAGTAGGCAAAAACCTTCCAAAATTTTCATACTTGAAAGCAATGTTTCCATTTTTTTTCATCCTTTTTCACTTTATCACATCACCATTGTGATGTCCTCAGGGATTGAATGAAGTCTGACCGGGTTTTAGTATATGATGTGAGGCAGAGATTGAGACAGAGACTGCAGCAGTTGAACATAAAGGCTTCTCCTTTTATTCTGTCCTGGTTTCACTTTCATTTTGCTAGCATGGGTGTTGCACAGCAGCCTCTAGAGTACACAATTCACAATGCAATTGCAATTTCAAAACACTACGATACTACAATTGTGTGTATCGGGGGTTCTGCAAGGGCGTTGTGTGTATTGGGGTCTCTGCAAGGAGTTTGTGTGTATTGGGGTTTCTCCAAGGGGGTTGTGTGTATTGGGGTCACTGCAAGGAGGTTGTGTGCATTGGGGGCTTTGAGAGGATTTAGGCTGGGTGTGGATGGGCTTTAGAGGGTTTCATAACTTCTGTGTTACAGTGTGTGGTTGTTCACACTGCTGGAAAAGATGGTGGCCTATCAGTAAATTTGAGTTCTGAGGTACATCAGGCATTCCGCCAAGCAAGTATTGATAAGCATAGTTGCGAAGGCAGGTTTGTTTCTGCATCTGAAGCGATCCAATGGGGCAAGTGGAATAAATGATGGGAACACAGCAATGAAGGCCAGACATGTTCAACAATATGCCAAGGAGACAAGAGACAATGTCATAATTACCCATTTTCAGCCATCCTGATGTCCACTCACTGAGAATCCAATACTCACCTTCATGCATGTATTCTACCGCCTCCTTTCCATCTGTATTCCCTGAATTCCAACTAGCTACAATGCGTGCTAGTTCCCATGGAAGAACATATGACAATGAGACCTACAGTAACATTGCCATGATAATGAGGGCTGTGGTCACACTGGCACTGCACTAAGGGGTAGGGTGGAAGTCAGAAGCTCACAATTAAGGCATGATGGAACATGGGTTTCACGCAATGATGGCTAATGATTGGCACAAAAGAATGTTTAATTGAATTCCAAAGAATATATTTGCAACACCTGTGAATCCCAAGTGTGGCTAGGTGCTTTGCTTAATAGGTTTGTGGGTGCTCCTCCATGGTGTAAGCCCTGCGCTAGCAGCTGTGCTGGAGGCAGGCTGCTGATCACAGTACCTCTCGACCTGAGATGACTTCGGCAGCCGTCTTCTGGGTGCCTGAGGCCTGGAGGGCCCCGGCTGCCTGAGGGTTTCCTACACTGGTGCAGGGCTCTCCTCAGATGTTGCAGCTACTGGAGTTAGGCTCATTGGCAGAGGGGCTGAGGAGCCGGTGTTCACACTCGGAGCACCCTGAGGGGAGACCGCAGATGTGGAGGGCAGCCTCTCCTCCTCCTTTTCAAGGCTTCCTGGAACCTCCCTGCTCACCAGAGAAGGACGAGGAGCGGGAAAAGTCTCCAGGCTCCTAGTCCTTCCCTCATCTTGCCATTGCTGAGTTGAGCTCATGACCAAGATGATGGTGTGCACGTCCTCATGCATCTGTGGTATCTGTCTCTCCATGAGGGTCACCAACCTCTCAATGGGGGAAGCCATGTGCTCCTATGCCTGGGACATGACAGCAGTCATGGCATGGATGAACTCCACCATCATCTGTTCATGGCTGCGCATGGCCTCTGGTATCTCCGCCAGATGTTCACTTACCTCTCTCTGCAACTCCAGCTTGCCCTGTGCTATTGACACCAGAGGCTCATCAGCCTGGAGCTCAGTATGGGCCGGACCACCCACAATCGTCCGACTGTCAGAGGCCTCAGCTGTCTCAGCCAGCTGCTGTGGCGCGTGTGCAGTGCACTCATCAGTTTGTGACCCTGATTCGAATGTGATTGATTACCCACTGAGGTGAAAGTATCTGCACTGGTGGAAGGTGCAGCAGAGTCATGGGATGGTGCATCCTCTGAGTGGTCCTCCTCCTTAAAGGTTGACGGGTGTCCCTCTGGGGCTGCAGTCACCTGTGAGCGCCGACATGCATGAGAGAACTGAAACATGTGTGGGTTAGGCTGCAGATCTCCTGTTATGCCAAACATACCTGATCTGGTTCTCTGTAATTCATGAATTTTCTGATGAATGGTAATAATCACTGTATTGCGCAGGGTCTCCAGTCTCTCAGTCAGATATTGTGCATCTGCCCTGGCTCCCTGGCAGTTCTAAAGCCTCTTCCTTGGCATGGCTTAGGGGACGAATGTCAGGGACCCTTCCACCAGTTCTGGCCACCTTGCTCCTGTTATGGGCCCTCTTCTCCTGCAAGAGGATGGATGGAAAAATTATAAATTGGCATAAGTATTACCATGACAGTTCTGCTACTATGCGCCTTTCATCCCCAGATGGGGGATCTGATATATCCCATGATGACACTTGCTGTCATGTGGCACCCTCACCATGTCGCACATCCTGTAGCAACATCCAAACTACAAAAAGAGCATTGGAATGTAGCACTCACCTTGGCTGAATGCAGGAGGTCATTGACCCTCTTCCTGCACTGGACCCAGTTGTGTCAGGTGACCCCCACGGCTGCTGATCTCATCTGCGATCTTCACCCAGGCTTGCTTGGTCAGGTGGGAGAACCTCTTCTTGCCATTGCTGGAGAAGAGAACCTCCTGCATTTCCCTTGAGGTCTGGAGGAGAATCTGTGGGGAGACATCACTGAAGTGCGGGACCACCTTGGTCTATCGTCGGCCATCCTGTCCACTCTTCCTAAGCAGGTTGGATGGCGTAGGAAACAGATCTGTGAATTTTTATGCTTCACGGTACACAAAGGTTCTATTGACTGCAAGGCAGGAATGATTGCAAGGCTGGCAGTCTTTTAAAGATCGTGCCAGCACTTGATCCATTGTCAGCTGGCACCGTAATCAGCCTCTCTCTTACTGCCCCGCCACCTGATTGGGGGTGGCTGGTACCTCCATTATGCTAAATAAGCGCCTACAGCATAATCGCAGTGAGGCCTGGAAATGCTGCCCTTTTCTGGGACTGCTGCCGGTCTCAACAGCGGGCTTATTAAATTTGGGCCAACATAATTACTTCCATGTCCTACTAGAGAGGAAATATATTGTTTCACCATATTGGAACATGTAGGAATTGTATTACTTTGCAACTATACATGGGGTTACCTGAATTTATAGTCTGGGGCTCACATAATCTTGGAGACCAAAAGTAGATTAGGTGACCACTTTGCGTAAACACCTCCGCTCAGTCCGAAAGCATGACCCGGAACTTCCGGTTGCTTGTCAGTTCATCACACCACCCTGCTCTCATGACCACATTTCTGTCCTTGGCCTGCTGCAGTGTTCCAGTGAACATCAATGCAAGCTCGAGGAGCTACACCTCATCTTTCGATTAGGCACTCTGCAGCCTTGTGGACTCAACATCGAGTTCAACAATTTCAGAGCATGACTGGCCTTTTTATTTATTTAAATTGTTTTATTTTATTTTATTTTTTTATCCCTGTGCCTGTTTTTCATGTGCTTTTGGACAGAGTTGCTCATTATACTGCTGTTAACACTCTTTCTGGACTAATGCATTGTCTTTCACCACAAGCACTAACACACTCTTTGCCTCTGTCCCATGACATTTTTGTTATTTAATCTCTACTGCCCTCTGTCCTATCACACACCTTTCCTTTTGTTTTCTCCACCCCCCCCCCCCCCCCCGCCCCAATCCCCCCCAACTTGCTTAAAATCTAATACTTTCCTAACCTTTGCCGGTTCTGATGAAAGGTCACAGACCTGAAACGTTAACTCTGCTTCTCTCTCCATAAATGCTGCCAGACCTGCTGAGTATTTCCAGCACTGTCTGTTTTTATCTCATGTAATCTCACTTCCCTAAAGCACTGTATACTCGTATATTTATTCTCTTCCATAATAGAAGTGCAGAAACACTTCTTGATTCAAAGCTAATCCAATCTTGACTACCCACCATTTATAGGTGTCAGCTGTGACTCCGTTGATAGCACTCTTATATCTCAGTGAAAAGATTGTGGACTCAAGTCCCACTTTAGGACCTGAGCAAAAAAAATCAAAACCAACATTCCACTGCAGTATTGAGGGAGTGCTGCACTGTTGGAGCTGCTGTCTTTTGGATGAGATGTTAAACTGAGGTCCTGTCTGCCCTCTCAGGTGGATGTAAAGGATCCGATGACACTACTTTGAAGAAAAGCAGAGGAGGTATCCCTGGTGTACAAACCAATATTTATCCAAAAATCAACATCAAACAAATGATTATCTGATCATTATCACATTGTGGGAGCTTGCTGTGTGCAAGTAGGCTCCCACGTTTTATACATTGCCACAGTGACGACATTTCAACAGTACTTTATCAGCTGTAAAGCACTTTGGGACATCCTGAGGTCGTGAAAGGCGCTATATAAATGTAAGTCTTTCTTTCTTTATCCCTCTGTGGCACCGAGCATGCTAGGCAAATCCATCCATTCCTTTGACAATTTAAAAAAAAATAATCTGAGGCATCTACATCCCCAGGGAAAGTAGAGAGGCTATTTTCTGTAATAATCTTTTCATTGGCATTCTAGGTAGATTGTCTTTGCTTAGAATTGCACCCCACAGTGAGATTCTCCTTTGGATTTCAGTCCCAAAGCTCATTCAACTGAATTTTATCCATATAAGGATTTTATAAAATTTCATTGTCAGTTCTTGTAAGTTTCATAACTATAAAAATTTTAAGAGATGGAAGTATCCATAACACCAACAGTCCGCAGTCTGGTAGATTAGGGTTCACTGTGATTGAAAAGAAAATGGTCCCAACTATTTCGTATGAGCAGTCAAAAGAGCTCATATCTAATACATATAAAAAATATCCAAGTGACAGATTTCACTGCATTGAGTTCACTATCTCAGGCACTTACTGTTTGCATCTGTTCACTAACTCTCGCTATTCTGTTCTCAATGGTCACCCCCCTGCTGAGGTTAATTGCTGCTTTTGGTTTTGCTCCTTTGAGATCTATGAGAAACAAACACTGTACAATGTGTAATTATTTTATGAGACCATAGGAGAACAGGCAGTGCGCAACAAAGTGCAAAATTAAAAAAAAAAATCAGATAATACAGGTCTATGAATAGAAGCTGTGAAATTGATAATTACTTTATGATGAAAAAAGGAAACATATGTCTTGAATACTGCATATGAAATATGGTTTACAAGAGAAGCCAGTGACAAAGGTTAATAAATAACTCATGCAGGAAGATTAATTAGAGGAAAAGGGTGTTGTCTGTGGCTATATTCGTGGTCAAAAGCATTTCTTTTTCCAATACTGCACATATAGGATTTCTGTTGCCTTGTTAAATGCATATCTGAGTTTATTGCAATACTTTATTTAACACTAGTTTACCACATTGTTGCCTGCATCATGCATCTTGCCTCCGTAGTATAGCAATATAGACAGAGATTTTAAGTGCTGTACGTTGATGGAAAAAATCACCACATCACACACCATACAAGTCATGACAACAAAGGTATGCTGTTTGCAAGAAAATGAACTGTGGAATGATCTCATTTATATGTTGAAGGAAAATCTCATGTAATGCACTCCCAGTGGAATTAGAGTCAGAAGTTAACCTCAAACCCTTTAAATAAAAGATTAAAGTTGATTTTGAGATTACGGCATCAACGAGTTAAGCAGGAAGAAATGCAAATGGCAGCGTCCTCTTGATTTATGTCCCGTACTGTGTTATCATTGTAAGCTGCCCTTGGGCAAAAAACAGTCGTAAATAAGCTACAAAGTCCATCTGGAATATTTTGTACGGGTATATTAAACAATTAGAGAAAAGAAATAAGACTATCACATCTTCATTAATTTATTAATTTCAAGTCAATTCCACTTATAAGTACAAATATAGGATTGCTATATTACATAAAGGTATAAGGTACAACATTTTAATTAAAGAATCATGAAAATGAAAGATGTCTACACTAAGTGAACATCAAATGCCTGGGAGAAAAGTGCTGTAAAATATAAAAATAAATTCTGATTGCCAATAGTCATGTAGAGGATTGCAGGGAGTGTTTCAATCTGAAGATCACTCAAAGTAGAGGGAAAAAGCTTTTGTAAGTTTTCAACTCAAGTTCTTTGACACAGAAAATAATAGTTGCATGACAGAACTCAAACATCACGAATAGCTTTATACCTTACTATTAACCCTAAACCACTAAAATAAATGACACATTTTAAATTTAGAAAACCTAAAAACGTTGCCTATGCTTACTGTTATCTCTTTTCCTCCTATTTTCTCTTCACTTTTTATTCCTTTGTTTATTTAAATTTAATTTTGTATTATTTTTTCAAACCTTTTTTTTCCTGTAGTTATTCGAGTTTAATTTTTTTTAACTTGCTTTTTCTTCTGTCTCCTCACTCCCACCATCAATTTTAGTGGTGAGTTAACTTTATAAGAAGTCCAATTTGGTTTGCCAACAAGCCACTTCAAAGATTAATTTTTCAGCCAATTAGTAAAGATTGACATGGCCACTTCTGGATGTAAACAGCCCTTGATCTGTTGATCCACATGCATGAATATACAATGCTAGAAAACACAACATTTAAAACAATTCTCTTTCACCAAGTCCCTTCCACAGAAAAATGGGCAAAAGATCCCAAAACATGGGTATTGCAGTTTGCCCCAGATTTAAGTGGAAAATAGTAATATTCTTTTGTGGCCTTCACAATTTTGCACTTCAGGATACGCTGAACAATGTGACCTGGACACAAAGGATTCGTCAGTGACTTCTGATTATTGTCACACATCATCTGAACAGAGTAGAAGTCTTCCTGGTGATGTAGTTTGGTGAGTGTTCTGTGGGCACCCTCAAAGCAGTATCAGTGTGATCAATTGCATTCTAAGATTTGTAAAAGCCAACAATCCTATAAAACTGTATTGCTCTATCTGACTGCTGCATTGCAGTAATGCCAAATTAGCCTGGTATCTTGTAAAGGACATCAGTGACCTGCCCATGCTGCACCCTGACTGAAGCTACACTGATTCCCTGTGGCTGCCTGAAATGACCCTCTGCCATAGATGCTGAGAGCAACGGTTACCTTCACAGCCACTGCAAAAGCAGTGTGGGCAGGTGGGCATGGCTTGAGGGTTTCCTGCAGCAAGTCACAAAGATGTCCTATTGCCTCTTTACTGAGGCACATTTTACTTGCTTACTTTTTTACTTACTGAAGCAATCTGTGTAGAAATGCAGCAATACCTGGACAATATCCAGGCTTGGGCTGATCAGTGGCAAGTAACATTCACACCACACAAGTACCAGGCAATGACTGTCTCAAACAAGAGAGAATCTAACCATCTCCCCTTGACGTTCAATAGCATTACTATCGCTGAATCCCCTGCTAGCAACATCCTGAGGGGTTACCATTGACCAGAAACTGAACTGGAGTAGCCATATAAATACCATGGCTGCAAGAGCAGATCAGAGGCTAGGAATCCTGTGGCAAGTAACTCACCTCCTGACTACCCAAAGACTGTCCACCATCTAAAAGGCACAAGTCAGGAGTGTGATGGAATACTCCCCATTTGCCTGGATGACTGCAGCTCCAACAATACTCAAGAAGCTCAACACCATCCAGGACAAAGCACGCCATTTGATTGGCACCCCATCCACAAACATTCACTCCCTCCACCACTGAAACCCAGTGGCAGCAGTGTGTACCATATACAAGATGCACTGCAGCAACGCACCAAAGCTGTTTATACAGCACCTTCCAAACCGTGACCATAACCAATCATATAGAAGCAAAATAGTGCAGATGCTGGAAATCTGAAAAAAAAACAAGAAATGCTGGAAATACTCAGCAGGTCTGGCAGCATCTGTGGAGAGAGAAGCAGAGTTAACGTTTCAGGTCAGTGACCTTTCATTAGAACTTTCATCAGACCTCTACCACCTGGAAGGACAAGGGCAGCAGATGCATGGGACCACTGCCACCTGCAAGTTCCCCTCCAAGACACACACCATCCTGACTTGGAACTATATCACCATTCCTTCACTGTCGCTGGGTCAAAATCCTGGAACTTCCTTCCTAACAGCACTGTGGGTGTGCCTATCCCACATGGACTGCAACGGTTCAAGAAGGCAGCTCACTACCACCTTCTCAAGGGCAGTTAGGGACGGGCAATAAATGCTGGCCTAGCCAGCGATGCTCACATCCCTTGAATGAATAAAAAAAAACTTATGCAAAACTCATTGAAAAGATCCTCATAAGACCAGCAAATTCCAAAGGGTGATCATCGCTGGTGGGCTGCATCCTCCTTAAATGGTGCAGATGCTCCTTAACTCAACAATTTTGTCCCTCTCTTCTTCCATGATATCCCTGTTCCTGAGTGGTCCTGAATGGAGGTTGTAGGGGGAGAGCGGGGTGAAGGGGGTAAAGGTCAAATGACACGCTAGTGGGCTGAGTCTGGCAGAAGCAAATGCAGATATTTATAGTCAGAAGTCCAATAAAACCTCTATAGAAATGTATTTCCAATCTGTCGAATATGTGTTTAAACTTTGCAGACTCGTCAGGCTCACAAACTCCTCATTTCGGCCTTGATCCGCTAACCATCAGCTGCTCTTCCTCATTTACCTCAGTCTAACTTATCGAGAGTGCATTAGTAATGCAAACTCAGGAAACTCACAGCTGCTATGCCACTGACTCTCATAATGACATTTGATAAAGTTCATTTCGGACTTGGCGGGAAAATCATGGGAAAATTTAAAAAGGGAGCTTTGGGGAAAGTGGTTTCATGGTACAAAATGGGCACCACATGGACAGAAACAAACAATTTCCATTCAATTGCCCTGCCTAAGAAGTAAGAACGTTTAAAAAATCAATGCAGGATTAAGCCATCCCACCCTTTGAGCTTGCTCGGCCATTCAATAAGATCATGGCTGATCTTCTACCTCAGCTACACCTTCCCACACTATCCCGATATCCCTTGATTTTCTTATTATTAAAAAAATCTATTGATCTCTGACTTGAATATAGCAAACGACTGAGCTTCCACAGCTCTCTGGAGTGGAGAATTCCAAAGTTTCACAATCCTTTCAGTGAAGAAATTTCTCCTCGTCTCAATCATAAATGATGATGACTTATTCTGAGACCATGACCCCTAGTTCTAGATTCCCCAGCCAGGGAAAACATTCTCCCAGCATCTATCCTGTCAAGCTCCTTAAAATTTTATATGTTTCAACGAGATCATCTCTCATTCTTCTAAACCCTTGGGAACATAGGCCCAGCCTATCTCTCCTCAAAGGACAATCCCGTTATCCTCGGAATCAGTCTATTGAATCTTTGTTGCACTCCCTCTAAGTGAAATATATCCTTCCTTAGGTGAAGAGACTAAAACTGTACACAGTACTCCAGGTGTGGTCTCATGAAGGCCCTATAAAATTGCAGGAAGACTTCTTTACTTTTATACATCAATTCCTTTGTAATAAAGGCTAACATACCATTTGCCTTGCTAGTTGCTTGCTGTATCTGCATGTTAACGTTCTGTGATTTGTGTACAAGGATAGCCAGCTCCCTCTGAATACCAACATTTCCCAGTATCTAACTGTTTAAAAAATACTCTGCTTTTCTATTTTTCCTACCAAAGTAGATAACTTCATATTTCTCCACATTGTATTCCATCAGCCATGTACTTGCCTACTCGCTTAACCTCCCTATATCCTTTTGCAGCCTTTTTGCATCCTCCTCCCAGCTTATTTTCCATCTACTTTTGTACCATCAGCAAATTTGGATGTATTACACTTGGTCGCCTCATCTTAAGTCATTGATATAGACTGTTAATAGCTGAGGCCCAAGCCTCAGTGATCCTTTTGGTACCCCACTAGTTACATTCTGCCAACTCGCAAATAACCTGTTTGTTCCTAATTTATGATTTCTTTCTGTTAACCAATCTCAATCTATGCTAATATATGACCGCTCCACACCACCACCACCCCCGCCCCCCACCCCCACAATCCCAAATTTTGTGTAATAACCTCTTGTGTGACTCCTTATTGAACATTCAAAAAAAATCTAAATACACAACATGCACTGGTTTCTCCTTATCCAAGCTTCTAGTTACAACCTCAAGAAACAGATTTGCCGAACACGATATCCGTTTCATAAATCGATGTTGCTGCACTGTTTATACAGCCCTGGGATGCAAAAATTGGTGAACAAATTGCCCCCTTCAATTAATTAAATACATTGGACTATAGTAAGGAACACGCAAACATTCAATCAGCATAAACGTAAAACTAGAAAGCCTATTTGTATAAAAGCAAAATACTATGGATGCTCCTACCTTCTCACTTAACTTCCTGTTTTTCCATGTAACTGAACCCTCCCCCCCCCCCCCCGCAACTATTTAGTTTAAAGCCCTATCTACAGCCCTAGCTGTACGATTCGCCAGGACTCTGGCGAGAGTAGAGACTGTAGGGAGGGATGAGCAGACTGACCACATCACCGTGGTACAGGGAGCCATTCAAGTGGGGGTAGAAAAGAGAAATGTAGTCGTAATTGGGAATAGTATAGTTAGGGACATAGACACTGTTCTCTGTGGCCAGGATCGAGAGTCCCGAAGACTCTGTTGCCTACCTGGTGCCAGGGTTCGGGATATCTCATCTGGGCTGCAGAGGAACTTGGAGTGGGAGGGGAAAGATCCAGTTGTCGTGGTCCACGTTGGTACCAACGATATAGGTAGAGCAAGGTTAGAGGTTCTGCTGAGGGAATATGAGCAGCTAGGGGCTAAATTAAAAAGCAGAACCAAAAAGGTGGTAATCTCCGGATTACTACTTGAGCCACGAGCAAATTGGCAAAGGGTCAATACGATTAAAGAGGTAAATGTGTGGCTCAAAGATTGGTGTGGGAGAAATGGGTTTGAATTCGTGGGACATTGGCACCAGTATTGGGGAAGGAGGGAGCTGTTCCGATGGGACGGGCTCCACCTGAATCTTGCTGGGACCAGAGTCCTGGCGAATCATATAACTAGGGCTGTAGATAGGGCTTTAAACAAAATAGTGGAGGGGAGGGTTCAGTTACATGGAAAAACAGGATGTTAAAGGAGAAGGTAGGAGTGCAGGTTAGTGGTGAGGCTGATACCAAATTGCACGAAGTATACTGGTTAAACCAGAAGAGAGAAGTAATAAACAGGTGAATAAAGCATCAGTGCTGAGGGACAGGTTAGGGGGTATAGTCCAAATAAGAGTTCTATATACAAATGCACAGAGTGTAGGGAATAAACTAGATGAACTGCAGGTGCAAATTCAAATGGAAAATTATGATGTGGTGGCCATTGCGGAGACATGGCTGCAGGATGGTCGGGAATGAGAACTAAATATACCTGGTTATAAAATCTACAGGAGGGACAGGGAAAATGGCAGAGGGGGTGGAGTAGCCTTACTGATTAGAAATAATATCAGCTCATTGGTGAGGGAGGATATAATGAGGGGAAAGCATCCAGTGGAGACCTTATGGGTGGAATTGAGGAACAGAAAAGGATCTAAAACTGTAATAGGTGTTGTGTATAGACCCCCTGGTAGCAGTTCTGAGGTGTTAGATTGTATAAATGCACAAATTAGGCAAGTGTGTAACAAAGGCAGAGTAGTATTAACGGGGGATTTTAACTTACACATAGATTGGGAGAGGCAGACTCGCACCTGTCAGAATGGTAGTGAATTTCTGGAATGTGTCTGGGATAGTTTCCTACAGCAGTATGTCCTAGATGTAACAAGGAAACAGGCAATATTAGATTTAGTTATGAGTAATGAGCCAAATTTAATTAGTAGCCTAACTGTGCGTGAACATTTATCAAATAGTGATCACAACATGATCGAATTCAAGGTACCATTTGAAAGTGAAAAGCACGAATCAGCTACTAGAAGTTTAGATTTGGGTAAGGCTAACTTTACCGGGGTGAGACAGAGACTGTCCATGGTAAACTGGGTAGATCTGTTAATGGGTAAAACGACTGAACAACAGTGGAGAATATTTAAAGAAACTTTTAATGAAATACAGAGCTAATATATACCCCTGAGAGGAAAAAGCTCTCATATGTCACAGAAAAAACAGCCATGGACAAATAAGAGATTAGGGATCGCATAAAACAAAAAGAAATGGCTTACAAAAATGCAAAACGCAGCATAGATCCGGCCAAATGGGATCGATACAAAAACCAGCAAACGGTCACAAAGCAGCTTATAAGAGCTACTAAAAGAGATTATGAAAGGAAACTTGCAAGGGACATCAAAATCAATAAGAAGAAATTTTATAGTTACATAAAGGGAAAATGGGTGGTCAAGAGCAATGTAGGCCCACTAAAAGCTGAAAATGGAGATATTGTCATTGATAATGGGGAAATGGCAGACATGTTGAACAATTACTTTGCCTCAGTATTTACAGTTGAAAAGGAGGATAACTTGCCGGAAGTCCCAAAAAAATTAATAGCTGATAGAGACTTAATACAATTAACGTAAGTAAATCATCAGTAACAAGGAAATTAATGGGACTAAAGAGTGAGAAACCCCCAGGACCCTGACGGTTTCCATCCGAGGGTGTTAAAGGAAGTAGGCGAGCACATTGTAGATGCCCTAACTATAGTCTTTCAGAGTTCCCTAGATTCAGGAGTGGTCCCTCTGGATTGGAAAGTTGCACATGTCACTCCACTTTTTAAGCAGGTGAAAGGGGGAACCAAGGAAATTACAGACCAGTTAGCCTGACACCTGTGGTGGGCAAGTTGCTGGAGTCTATAATCGAGGATAGGATGACTGAACACATAGAAAAATGTGGACAGCCAGCACGGATTCATGACGAGAAGGTCATGCATGTCAAATCTCACTGAATTTTTTGAAGAGGTGACTGAGGTAGTGGACAGGGGAGTGTCCATGGATCTTATTTATATGGACTTCCAGAAGGCATTTGATAAAGTCCCACATAAGAGACTGTTAACTAAGGTAGAAGCCCATGGAGTTGAGGGCAAATTATTGACATGGTTAGAAAGTTGAATGTTGGAAAATGTTGGAAAGAGTTATAAGAGACAGGATTTATAATCATCTTGAAAAGAATAAGTTCATTTGCGATAGTCAGCACGGTTTTGTGAAAGGTAGGTCGTGCCTCACAAACCTTATTGAGTTTTTCGAGAAGGTGACCAAACAGGTGGATGAGGGTAAAGCCGTGGATGTGGTGTATATGGATTTCAGTAAGGCGTTTGATAAGGTTCCCCACGGTAGGCTATTGCAGAAAATACGGAAGTATGGGGTTGAAGGTGATTTAGAGCTTTGGATCAGAAATTGGCTAGCTGAAAGAAGACAGAGGGTGGTGGTTGATGGCAAATGTTCATCCTGGAGTTTAGTTACTAGTGGTGTACCGCAAGGTTCTGTTTTGGGGCCACTGCTGTTTGTCATTTTTATAAATGACCTGGATGAGGGTGTAGAAGGGTGGGTTAGTAAATTTGCGGATGACATGAAGGTCAGTGGAGTTGTGGATAGTGTCGAAGGGTGTTGTAGGGTACAGAGGGACATAGATAGGCTGCAGAGCTGGGCTGAGAGATGGCAAATGGAGTTTAATGCGGAGAAGTGTGAGGTGATTCACTTTGGAAGGAGTAACAGCAATGCAGAGTACTGGGCTAATGGGAAGATTCTTGGTAGTGTAGATGAGCAGAGAGATCTTGGTGTCCAGGTATATAAATCCCTGAAAGTTGCTACCCAGGTTAATAGGGCTGTTAAGAAGGCATATGGTGTGTTAGCTTTTATTAGTAGGGGGATCGAGTTTCGGAGCCACGAGGTCATGATGCAGCTGTACAAAACTCTGGTGAGGCCGCACCTTGAGTATTGCGTGCAGTTCTGGTCACCGCATTATAGGAAGGATGTGGAAGCTTTGGAAAGGGTGCAGAGGAGATTTACTAGGATGTTGCCTGTTATGGAAGGAAGGTCTTACGAGGAAAGGCTGAGGGACTTGGGGTTGTTTTCGTTAGAGAGAAGGAGGAGGAGAGGTGACTTAATAGAGACATACAAGATAATCAGAGGGTTAGATAGGGTGGATAGTGAGAGTCTTTTTCCTCGGATGATGATGGCAAACACGAGGGGACATAGCTTTAAGTTGAGGGGTGAAAGATATAGGACAGATGTCAGAGGTAGTTTCTTTACGCAGAAAGTAGTAGGGGCGTGGAACGCCCTGCCTGCAACAGTAGTAGACTCGCCAACTTTAAGGGCATTTAAGTGGTCATTGGATAGACATATGGATGAAAATGGAATAGTGTAGGTCAGATGATCGGCGCAACATCGAGGGCCGAAGGGCCTGTACTGCGCTGTAATGTTCTAATGTTCTAATGTTGGTTGAGTGGTAGGCGACAGAGAGTGGGGATAATGGGTAAGTACTCCGATTGGCTGGATGCAACTAGTGGTGTCCCGCAGGGATCTGTGTTGGGGCCTCAATTATTCACATTATTCATTAACGACTTGAATGATGGCATAGTAAGTCATATATCCAAATTTGCTGATGATACAAAGTTAGGCGGCATTGTAGACAGTCTGGATGATAGCATAAAATTGCAAAGAGATATTGACAGACTAGGTGAGTGAGCAAAACTGTGGCAGATGGATTTCAATGTGGGCAAGTGTGAGGTTATCCATTTTGGACCAAAAAAGGATAGAGCAGGGTACTTTCTAAATGGGAAGAGGTTAAGTACAGTGGATATCCAAAGAGACTTGGGGGTTCAGGTGCATAGATCTTTAAAATGCCACATGCAAGTGCAGAAAATAATCAAAAAGGCTAATGGAATGCGAGCCTTATATCTGGAAGATTGGAGTATAAAGACACAGAGGTTATGCTGCAGTTGTACAAAACCCTGGTTAGACCCCACTTGGAGCATTGTGAGCAGTTCTGAGCACCACACCTTAGGAAGTATATGTTGACCTTGGAGGGAGTGCAACGTAGGTTTACAAGAATGTTACCTGGACTACAGGGGTTAAGTTACGAGGAGAGATTACACAAATTAGGCCTGTTTTTGCTAGAATTTAGAAGGTTAAGGGGTGATCTGATTGAAGTCTTCAAGATATTAACAGGAAAAGACAGGCTAGATAAAGATAAACTATTTCCACTGGTTAGAGATTCTAAAACTAGGGGTCATAGTCTAAAAAGTAGGAGCAGACCATTCAGTTAGGAAGCACTTCATCATGCAAAGGGTGGTAGAGGTTTGGAACTCGCTCCCACAAACAGCAGTTGAAGCTAGAACAGTTGTTAATTTTAAATTTGAGATAGATAGATTTTTGTTAAGCAAAGATATTAAGGGATATGGGCCAAAGGCAGGTATATGGAGTTAGGCCGCGGATCAGCCATGATCTCATTGAATGGCGGCAGACTCGAGGGGCTGAATGGCCTACTGCTGTTCCTATCTTCCTATGTTCTTATGCTAAAAATCTGAAATAAAAATAGAAAATGCTGGAAATACAAAGCAGGTCAGGCAGCATCTGTGGAGAGAAAAATAGAGTTAACATTTCAGGTCAATTACCTTTCATCAGAACTGGTCCCAGTTCTACCACGTGACAACATAAGAGACCTCTTTGCTCATAATCAGTGCCTGAATGAATAAGTCAATATCAAATGACTGCTCCCTTTCCTGTATGACTATCACCATCAATAAAAAAGATAAATGCTCATTTTGCTTCAATACAATAATGACCAAGTGGCTAATACCAGTCAGCCTATTTTTTTCTAAGACTAGGCTACCTTTGCATGCCTTGATATGCCTTTCTATCTTCTATTCTAGTGCTCCTCTCATCCAGACACCAGCTCGAAGATTATCATTCTGGGGGTGGGGAATTAAATAATTTTGATGAGGATGGGTGACCGGGAGGATTGGTAAGTGGAGGAGCAGTGCCCTCTTACCAGTGGAGCCTGAGGAGAAGGCTGTCTATAGTTGCAGCATTGTCAGAACTAAACCTCATAGGCACTCACCTGAGAAGAGCAATGTTTGAGGAACATCATGACTACCTGCAGGCTCTGAAGACAATCTACCAATACAACTGATGGATGGAACTGTTGTGACAACAGCTTACCTTTATAGCAACATCTCTGAAGCTTTGACTTCCTTGCAGGGACCAATGCATAGAGTAGAAGCTGGATGAACTCTATGGCAGGTGTGCCTGCTACTGTCTCACTCATCCAAAGATTTTCAAACCCTTGGCCTTCACCCACCGCAGTTATATCAACTCAGGAGCAACTATGATTTTCACCATGGGATAGCTCTATTATGCTATTATGGACAAGTAGGAAGAGCAGCAATGCTTAGAAAGAAAGACAGACTTATATTTATATCGCACCTTTCATGACCTCAGGATGCCCCAAACAACTTGCAACCAATGAAATACATTTGAAGTGGAGTCACTGTTGTGAATTAGAGCACTTGACAGTCAATTTGCACACATCAAGGTCCCACAAACAGCAATGTGACAATAACCAGATAACCTGTTGTTTAGTGATGTTGGTTGAGGGTAAATAGTGGCCAGAACACCACGAAGACCTCCCCTGATCTTCTTTGAGATAGTACCATGGGATCTGTTATGTCTACCTGAGAGGCAAAATAGGGCCTCAGTTTAATGTCTCATCCAAAAGACAGCCACGGAGGATCTCCAACTTCCAGTTCTGGTTAAATTACTGAACATCTTTCAGCAGTGTTCTGCACTCCTGGAAATGGGGGAGTTGGCAGTCAGTGCTAATGTTACCCCTCTCTGGGTATATTCCAGGCTTGTGAATTGCAGATCCAGGATTTAGTGCCTATCGGCTGCTATCATCCAGGAGGCCTTCAGCAGAAAGGTTCTTGGTTCTTCCTTTGGCTGTAGCCCTACCCTGACCAGTGATTACTGAGATCATTTGACTGATCATATGGCTGTCAAAATATGATCAAGAAATTGGTTAGGAATGCATTGAAATAATTTGACAGAGAAATGAAAGAGAGTTTCAAACTTACCTACTGTATCCCAGAGTGCTGCCGAAGAGTGTTGGCTGAACAGTGCTTTTAAAAATTGCACAGAAAATTTCTGAGACTCAACTGCTTACATCCATTTTAGATGGGTTTTATAAAAATGCTTGTCCCATTGATATGCAAATGAGCAACCCAGAAAACTTCCATGTTTCTCCTTCTGGAGGCCAGTGGTAGTTGTACCACCTTTCTTAAAGGTGCAGTAATGGTACAAATAACATTGACTTTGGATAGTGTGGTGGAGTCCCTACCACTTATGTGGGTTCTCATGTATGGCATTGACACTCTGCCGTCAACCACGGAGCTTCTGGTCACCTTGACAGCTATTGCAGCTGAACTTCCATGCAGAGGTCTGTGACACCAGTAAAGCATGGCTGTAACCATGTAGTCCCTGGGCTTAACCATCTCCTCTGTCTTGGACAGGCTGTGGGACCAAAAGGATTAGGGATTCATTTGGATCACTGATCTTTAGGAATTCTGAGCCACAGCCACATAGCAGGGACAATTATGCAAAGAGAATGGAACATGTTGCCATCTTTCATGATGATAGCCTTTCTATACCTTTACAACCCTCTGATCTAATACCTGTCCTGGTGCCAGGAAGCAAGCTGGGCCAGATAGCCCTGGCAAATGTTGAACACTATTTGATAGGTCCTCCTTATTAAGCCTAAAGTGAAAGGGAAATCATGTTTAACCAATTTATTGGAGTTCTTTGAGGGAGTTACAAGTGCTGTGGATGAAGGGGAACCAGTGGATACACTGTACTTAGATTTCCAGAAGGCATTTGATAAGGTGCCACATCAAAGGTTATTGCAAAAAATAAAAGCTCATGGTGTAGGGGGTAACATATTGATATGGATAGAAGATTGACTAGCTAACAGGAAACAGAGAGTAGGCATAAATGGGTTATTTTCTGGTTGGCAAGATGTAACGAGTGGCATGCCACAGGGATCTGTGCTGGGGCCTCAATTTTTAACAATTTATATAAATGATTTAGACAAAGGGACCGAAGGTATGATTGCTAAATTTGCTGATGACAGAAAGATAGGTAGGAAAGTAAGTTGTGAAGAGGACCTAAGGAAGCTACAAAGGGATATAGATAGGTTAAGTGAGTGGGCAAAAATCTGGCAAATGAAGTATAATGTGGGAAAGTGGGAAATTGTCCATTTTGTCAGGAAGAATAAAAAAGAAGCATATTATCTAAATGGTGAGAGATTGCAGAGCTCTGAGATGCAGAGGAATCTAAGTGTCCTAGTATATGAATCAATAAAGGTTAGTATGCAAGTACAGCACATAATTAGGAAAGCTAATAGAATGTTATTGTTTATTGCAAGGGGAATTGAATACAAAAGTAGGGAGTTTATGCTTCAGCTATACAGGGCATTGGTGAGACCACATCTAGAATATTGGTCTCCTTATTTAAGGAAGGTTGTAAATGCAATGGAAGCAGTTCAGAAAAGGTTTACTGGACTAATAACTGGAATGAATAGGCTGTCTTATGAGGAAAGTTTGGCTCGGCTTGTATCTGCTGGAATTTAGAAGAGTAAGAGATGACTTGATTGAAACATATGAGATCCTGAGGGATCTTGACAGGGTGGATGTAGAAACGATGTTTCCCCTTATGGGAGAATCTAGAACTAGGAGTCACTGTTCAAAAATAAGGGGTCGTACATTTAAGGCAGAGATGAGGAGAATTTTTTTTTTCTCAGAGGGTTGTACAGTTTTGGAACTCTCTTCCTCAAAAGGCAGTGGAAGCAGAGTCTTTGAATATTTTTAAGGCAGAGGTAGACAGATTCTCGATAAGCAAGTGCATGAAAGGTTATCGGGGGTAGGTGAGAATGTGGAGTAATCTGTTCAGCCGGGAACTTATTGAATGGCGAAGCAGGCTCAAGGGGTCGAGTGGTCTACTGCTGCTCCTAATTCGTATGTTCGTAATAAAATGAATAAATTATTGATTCACTTTTCTTATTTTACATAATTTGTCCTATTTGGTGCAGGTGCAACCATCAACTCAACTCTGCCTTGACCTCAATAACCTAGAACTGACAGTTGACAAGATTAACATATCAATATTTAACACATTCATATGATATTCCTCTATCTACTATTTAACGCAAATGTTAACCTAATTGAAATTAATGGTTTAATGCCTGTGCTGAAATAACAGATAGATAAACATATTAAACGTTCATCCAAGAATATTTTAAAAGCAATCTTTAAGTTAATTTGAATAATATTCTGCACTTTTTTTGTTTTCTTATTTCAATATCTGAGTTATTTAAATTATTGTGTATATTATTATAATATGGTTGTCTTCAAAGCTGCTATCACCAACACTGACATCCTAAACTAAACTTTTTTATATTACATTTCATAGGCTTTTATTTTCTGAGTTCACAGTTTAAATCTCGGTATAAATGGTTTTCTAAGAAATTGGAAAGAAAAGGATCCACTTGTCCATTTTGACAGTTTTATTTCAAATAATGCAACTGAAACAAATTAACTAAAAGTAAAAAAAAGCAAAATACTGTGGATGCTGGAAATCTGAAATGAAAACAGAGAATGCTGGAAATACTCACCAGGTCTGGCAGCATCTGTGGAGAGAGAAACAGAGTTAACATTTCAGGTCTGATCTGTCATCAGGTGATAATGTGAAATGTTAACTCTGTTTCTGTCTCCACAGATGCTGCCAGACCTGCTGAATATTCCCAGCATTTTCTGATTTTATTTCACTAAAAATCAAAGCCCTTTAATTCGTGGTGATACATGCTTCGCCTGAGTTAAAATTGCAGTCAGGTTCAAATAACCCCATTGGGATCCAGCATGCATATGTAAAGAAGGACAATGCCAATTTTGGGCAAGTGTCATTACTGCCTGATCAGGAGAACAGGTTAAGATCATGGACAGAAGGATCCTGGTACCGCCAGGGTGGGGTAAGTAACTCAGGGAAATTTACCAGGCAGATCAGAGTTAGAATCACCCCAAAGTTTCGGAACTGAATGACTTAGTTCCTGCAGGAATCCATAGGTGAAGTGAGCATAGTAATAGACAGTCAGGTGATTCATGGCTTCAGGTCAAACAATTCGGAATCCTCCTGCTGATCAGCACCTACCAGCTCCCCTGAACTAATGAATCAGTATTCCGCCAAGTTGAATCTCATTTGGAAGAAGCTGTGAGGGAAGCAGAATGTACTCTGGATGTGGACCCCAATGTCTACAAGAATAGCATCATCACTGACCAAACTCCCTGAGTCCTTAATACGCAGCTGCCAGACTCGCTTACATAAGGTGGTGATGGAGCTAATATGAAGAAGGATGAAGGCACACAGTAGCATTGATAGAGTGACTGTCAATGTGACGGCACTCACATCTCTACTATACTACTACACCCCGTTGTGTTGTGCTTCACGTCTACTGTGCTAAGTGATCGCCATGCCCCAACACTGAGCATCCATGAGCTGCTGTGGGCAATCAGCAGCATCAGAATTGTATACCTCCACTAGCACATCCCTCATTTTTTTCATCACCATCAAGACAGGACACAATCCTGCTTTCATGCAGGATTCAGAAGTGTTGTCAGGATCAGCTCCAGGTATACCTTAGAATAAGATACGAAGCTAGTGAATCTACTATACAGGACTAGCTCCATGCTAAATACCAAAAGCAATAGGCATTAGACATAGCTAAGCAGTTCCAACATCCACGATTCAAAGTGAAGCTCATTAAGCCTACCATTGTACAGTTGAGAATGGTGGTGGAAAACCAGGCAACTAACAGGAGGAGGGGACTCCATGAGAATCCCCATCCACAACCATTGTGAAGATCCGTACCTGAATGGAAGAGACAAGGCTGAAGTCTTTGCAAGTACTTTCAGCCAAAAGTGACAAGTGAATGTTCGCACTCTGCCTCCTTCACATAAGAAGTGGCTGAGTACACCTGGACACAGTGAAGGCTATGGACCTTGACAAAATCCTGGCTGTATTGCTGATGACCTGAAAACTAAAGCTAGCTGCTCCCCTAGCCAAACTGTTCCAGTACAGCTATGGCACTAGTATTTACTTGACTGTGGAAGATTTTCCAGGCATTCCCTGTATACAAAAAAAATCAGGATAAATCTAACCTACCCAATTACCAAAGAGAGGATGGAGTATCCTGCCCATGACATCAAGGCACCACCACCTTAGGGCGACTAGAGGTGGACAATAAATGTGGGCTTGTCAATGTTGCCAAAATAAAACCATGGGCACTTCCAACAAGGAAAGATAAAAGGCTTTGTATAGCAATACCTCCTGTGTCTCTTCTCCACCCATCCCAAGGTATTTCTATAGAAAAACGTTTTACAAAGTGTGAAAGAAATAGCAGAAGAGAAGAAAGTGAAAACTCCCTTCCTCCACTTCCAAAATATCCCCACCTCTTCCAGTTCATACTGAACTGATTGTAGATGACTCAAAATGCAAATGGCATAATATGACTGTTACGACCAGGTGAGAAAGGTGTCTAGGGGTCCCTCTGAGCCTTCACCTGGTCTTACTGTAACAGGGCTTCATTTTTAAACACACCATGTTTTTAGCACCCCCTTGGTGAATCCTTGTTCACCGCTTTTCAATTATACGGCAAAGCAACCAACACAAACAGATTTTCAGAAGAAAAATTGAAATTTATTAAACTTGAACTTAAACTCTAATTCAGTTGACGCCTACGAATACATGATGTGCCCATGCTAGCATGCATACACAATACACACATGCAAATAGAGACAGAAAAGAGCAGAAGAAAAATAAAATGGAAAGGTTTGAGGCAATATCTGATGAGTTTTTGTTATGGTTCTTCGAGCTCACTGTCAAGTCCTTGATTGTAGGTAGATCTTGCTTTTCGTTGGGGCCCAGTATTCTTCTTAAAACATGTTCACTGTAGGAGACTTTTCTCTCTTGGGGTTCATGTGCCTTCAGTGGATTTGGAGTTCCGTGAGAAAGGGATGGAAGCAGACTGGAGAGGCTGTGGCGAGCCAGTCAGGAGTGATCTTTTCAGTCCAGGAGCAAACAGACACTCTCAGTTCAAACTGCTCATACAATTCAGAAAAACACAGGTTGCCAAACAGTAACCTGTTTTGTCAGTGACTAACTTGGCTGACCATGTCTTGGATTGTATCAGCTTCGCAGTCTCTCGAATGCTGCTCTTACACACATTACCTGGTGATCGAGGTCCATTGTAGGTTGAATGTGTCAGGGAATGGTCCTTTGTCCTTAAAAGTACTGTCTGTCAATATGCAAATATCTTTTCAAGCCACGTCTGATCTGTTTAACAAGTCCTTTCTTCACTCCAGTAACAGTTTAAAATCAATGTTCATGACAAAATTATTGTGCCTCATTCTTGGCAGGCAGAGGCCTAGCATGACAATGACCCAAAAAGACAAGAAAAAGAACAGACACATTTATAGCAATTACAATTGATCCTACATTGTAGGAAATTTTGTTTGGTTTATGAAATTGCAAATTGTTCATTTTAGCAGGTTTAGGTAAAACCTACTGTATCTGACTTCCGAATAAAGCATCAGTGTTTTTAAAACTACGCAATGGAAAACTGCTGCAAG
This sequence comes from Heterodontus francisci, assembly GCF_036365525.1. Taxonomy (NCBI): domain Eukaryota; kingdom Metazoa; phylum Chordata; class Chondrichthyes; order Heterodontiformes; family Heterodontidae; genus Heterodontus; species Heterodontus francisci. The sequence continues at coordinate 73,311,080 of NC_090383.1, forward strand.
AGGAAGCCATGTTAATGAAACCACATATCACATAACCACATCTGGCACAATATTGGTAAGCCAGAGTCAAAATGAACTTTAGGGACTTATTGCAATATCCACGCATTTGTGAGTGGTTTGGTCTTTCTTTCATGTTGAGTCACAATGAGAACATGTATCAAATCAGACGTAAGCCTCAGATGGAAACTGCAGGAGCTAGTGTACATGTATCATAAGAGTGTGTCATTCTCACGCCTTCACAGCAAAGCTCCCTTCCTGTATGAAAAATGAAAAGCAATTGTGATTCATGTCACTTCAGCTTTGAACATGCTTCTGAGTCTTAAAGTGCATTCTGGATTAGCTGTTGAGTGATAAAACCTAACCCCTACCACAACATTCTTTCGGAAATCCTGGTCACAAGCTGAGCATAATCACTTTGGGGATTTTTTGGGAACAAATTTTGAAAAGTCCAATTAAAAAAATACTTAAATCATTTAGGATAAAAACTGATTTACACAACATAGCATAAACCCAATTAGATTTTTAAACGGTGGCTTTTCAGTACTCAGGAATATATGGTAATAGAAAACTTAGGTTCAGCACAAGAGTTACACAGTCTCAGTTTTATATTAAATTTCAAAAGTTGCATTGTTTCTCCATGGCAATTCATATTTACTGATCAACACAGGCTTTTCACCCATATTTTAGTCACTTTATAAAATAACAGATCACCCTCATATGAAATGGGAACACAGATTTGATGCAAAATGGTTTCCTAAAGACTAACAATTGTTGATTTAGATGTATTCAAATAATCCAAAACAATGATTTGTGAACAAGGGATTCTGTTTGTTGAGTAGCCACATAAAACCTTCATTACATCCCTTTCTTATTGTCTGCATCAACATTTAAGTAGTGACAGTTGATAGCATTATGGGAAATGAAAGTAGTTCTTGAGACTAGCTTTGCGAGGGAGCTGTACTGGCATCCAGATTACAGGGTAGTTTAAAGATATCAAAAAAAGAAGAGAAAAGTAGTTGCATTTTATTATCCCTTTCACCTCTTTAGGACATCCCAAAGTGGTTGACAGCCAAATAATTACATTTTAAAGTGCAGTCACTATTATAGGCACATGTAGCAGCTGAGCGCATGAAGGCCCTGAAAAGAGAACAATCAGATAAATGACCACTAAATCTCTTTTTGGTGATATTAGTTGAGAAAGGAATGACAACCAGGATAAAGACTTCCTCAGGAACAAACCAGATGAAAATCAGCCCTAAGTAATTTCCACTTGTGGGTAAAGAATGACACCCCCTCTCTTATGGAGACAAGCAGCTTACATAAACCCAGGGAACCTAGCTGCAAGATGGCAAGAACCATAGTATAAGGATTCCCAGATGTGTGTAGAATTACCGCTGGAGTGTTGCCAGCTACAAGGTGGACTGGTAAGCTGTTTGTAAAGCTCAGACCAGTCTATGAATTAGAACATTGGCTTACAGGGTTACCTGGGGATAAGCAGGAAGAATGCCAATTCCCGATGACAAATCTGTCACTCCTCAACGCACAAATTGGTCAACCAACAGCAGTCCTGCCTTAGATATTGAATTACCAAGACTGTCATAGAAATCCACTTGGTTCCAACAGTTAGCATCAAGAATGTCATCTTGCAACAAACTTGACTCCAAAAACTCCTTGGGCTGAGTTTTATCAGCTCGTCGTCATTCTCGGCGGCGAGCTTGAAAGAAGGCACAGCGCACAGTTGACTGGTGTGCCGCTGAGCTGTTGTGATATTTCGCGCAGTGGCTCTTTTAAATGGAAGGGGCCGAATGGCCGCCCCCCCCCCCCCCCCGCGCGATGATGTAGAGGGGATGACCACTCCGTCCCCGGCAATGGCATCTGGCGCCATGGCACAGGCGCCGGCACTGGAACCATTTTTGAAGGGCTTCAAGACCTTACCAGCAATTTAAATGTTTAAAGTTACATGGAGGGCAAATTAAAAGTTAGATCTTTATTAACAGATTGAAGCCCCTCTCCTACCCCTCTCCCCCCCCCCCCCCCCCCCCCCCACCCCCATGACTATTTAATGTATTTTGCACACAGGAAAAATGTTATTCCCAACCTGAACTTTCCCCCCTCCCGAACTTAGTCACTTTTACCCTTCAACCCCTTCCCACCATCCCCACAACCAATAACTGTGATAAGCATATAGTGATGTAATATCATGAATGATTTATCAGCTTAATGGTTTCTTGACAACTGAAATGGAGCAAAAACAGAAAACTGCATATATTGGATATAGCTTTGACTTTAATGCTGCGTGCTATTATTAGCCCCTCATCTCATATCATCAGTCTCAATGTTTGTACAACAATCAGGACCAAAGAATCATCAGTGACTGGAAGGCTTCTGCCCTGCACACTTAGGGAGATAGCAAAACGTTGTTAAACAGTAATCATAATTCTTTGCATTGATTTTTAAAAAGGACTGCAGATGTTGACAGTAATTCTATACTATCTGCTCCTAAGCTATTACCTGTATAATAATCATTCACTTCAAATTAATTCATTGCACTTGTAGTATCTTGAGGTACTTCTGAAAGCCATGAGCACAGTGTATGATATTAAAGCAAATCAGTCCTTTCTTTTTTTTAAAAATTAGCCGAAACACACTAAGTAACCGCAACAAAACTGACTGAGATTAATAAAAAGTCTGCTGAAGGATCCCACACAAAACTATAGCTTGTTTTTCTCCTTCATACACCGACCTATGCTCTCGACATTTCTAGGTCCAGAAACAATCATGGTGTTTGAGCAACCCACAGCGAAGTGAATGAGAAGGGGCAACATGGTCAGGAGGGACATGTTCACAGAAAGAAAGGAGTGGCAGCGATTGAATGCCTACACCTGCTGTTATTATTGAATCTGGAATATTATTAGAAAAGGGAAACTCCAGCTTTAACAGAGCATTTGTGAGTGAAATAAGTAACAGCTGCAATGGAAACAAATTAGGGATTTGATAGCTTAGTGGTTATGTCACTGCACTAGTAATCTGGAGGCCTGGACTAATGATCTGAAGACATGAGTTTAAATCCCACCACAGCAGCTGGGGAAATTTAAATTCAGTTAATTAAATAAATACCTCTGGCAGTAAAAAATCTAGTATTAGTAATGGTAACCAAGGAACTACTGGATTGTCATAAAAATCTATTTCATTCACTAATGTCCTTTAGGGAAAGAAATCTGCTGTCCTTACTTGTTCAGGCTTATCAGTGACTCCAAACCCACAGCAAAGTGGTTGACACTTAACTGCTCTCTGAAATGGCTGAGCAAACCACTCAGTTGTATCAAAAAGCTACAATAAGAATAAAACTGGATAGACTACCCGGCATTGACCTCAGCAATGGACATGACAAACACCTAGCCCAGTCAACCCTGCAAAGTCCTCCTCATTTACATTTAGGGACTTGTGCCAAAATTGGGACAGCTGCCCCATGGACCAGTCAAGCAACAGCCTGACATAGTCATCGTCACAGAATCATACCTTTCAGCCAACATCTTTCACCCACCAGCAGGACTGACTCTCCAGAGGTGGTGGCACAGCGATAGGCAATCAAGAGGGAGTGGCCCAGGGAATCCTCCTGCTGATTGTCACCTAACATCCTCTCCCAGGTGATGAATCAGTACTCCTCCATGTTGGACACCACTTGGAAGAAGCACTGAGGGTAACAAGGATACATACATTTACTCTGAATGAGGGAGCAAGAGCGGCTCTGTAGCACCATTACTGGCTGAGTCCAGAAGGACATTGCTGCCAGACTGGGCCTACAAGAAAAGAACCGACTTGACCACATCCTTGCCAATCCACATGTTGCAGATGCAATTGTCCATGATAGTATTGGTAGGAGTGACCACTGCACAGACCTTGACAAGATTAAGTTCCATCTTCACACTGAGGACACCCTCCATCATATTGGGTGGCACTATCACTGTGCTAAATGGGATAGATTCATAACAAATATAGCAGCTCAAATTTGGGCATCCATGAGACATTGTGGGCCATCAGCAGCAGCAGCAAAATTATATTCCACCACAATCTCTAAATTCGTACCGCAACATTTTCCTCACTTTAACATTATCATCAAGCCAGGGGACTAACCCTGGCTCAATGAGGAGAGTAGACAAGCATGCCATGAGCAGCACCAGGTGTGCCACAAATGTGGTGCCAATCTGGTGAAGCTACGTTACAGGACTATATGCATGCTAGATAGTGGAAGCAGCATGCTATAGACAGAGTTAAGCAATCCCTGAAACAACAGATCAAATAAACGCTCTGCAGTCCTGTTGCACCCAGTGATGAATGGTGATGGACAACTAAGCAACTAATGGGAGGAGGATGTTCCATAAATATCCCTTTCCTCAATGATGGTGGAGCACAGCACATGAGTGCAGAAGATAAGGCTGAGGCATTTGCAACCAAATTCAGACAGAAGTGCCATGTGGATGATCCATCTCAGCCTCCTCTTGAAGTTCCCACCATTACAGATGCCAATCTTCAGCCAATTCGATTTGCACCACATGATACCAATAAACAGCTGAGAGCACTGGATACAGCTTAGGCTATGGAGCTGAAAAAATTCCCACTGTAGTACTGAAGACTGGTGCTCCAGAACCAGCCATGCCTCTTGTCAAGCTGTTCCCGTACAGCTACAACACTGGCATCTACCGACAATGTGGAATATTTCCGAGTTATGTCCTGTTCACAAAAAACAGGGCAAATCCAATCCAGAAAATTACCTCCCCATCAGTCTACTCAATCATCAGCAAAGTGATGGAAGGTGTCATTGACAGTGCTATCAAGTGGCACTTATTCAACAATAACCTGCTGACCAATGCTCAGTTAGGGTTCTGTCAGGATCACTCGGCTCCAGACCTCATTACAGCCTTGGTCTAAACATGAACAAAAGAGCTGAATTCCAGAGGTGAGGCAAGAGTGAGTGCCCTTGACATTAAGGCAGGATTTGACTGTTATGTGGAGCAGGCCCAAAAGAGGAGTTGAGGCCTGGGACAAATCAGCCATGATTTTATTGAATGGTGGGGCAGGCTCCAGGGGCTGAATGGCCTACTCTTGCTCCTACTTCTTGTGTTCTTGGGACTGAGTCTGACATCAAGGAGCTCCAGTAAAATTGAAGTCAATGGGAATTAGGGGGAAAACTCTCCACTGGTTGGACTCATACCTAGCAGAAGGGAAGATAGTTGCGGTTGTTGAAGGCCATTCATCTCAGTCTCAGGATATTGCTGTAGGAGTTCCTCAGGGCAGTGTCTGAGGCCCAATCATCTTCAGCTGCTTCATCAATGTCCTTTCCTCCATCATAAGGCCAGAAGTGGGAATGTTCGCTGATGATTGCTCTGCGTTCAATTCTATTTGCAAATCCGCATGTAATGAAGCAGTCCATGCCCACATGCAACAAGACTTGGAGATCATTCAGGCTTGGGCTGAAAAGGGGCAAGTAACATTCATGCCACACAAGTGCCGGGCAATGGTCATCTCCAACAAGAGAGAATCTAACCATCGCCCCTTGACATTCAACAGCATTACCATCATCGAATTCCACACTATCACCATACTGGGGTGTTACCATTGACCAGAAACTTAACTGTATCAGCCATATACATACTAAGTTCTGACCCCCATGGATAAGACAAGTGCTGGACATTATGGGAAGGACCATTGCTGAGACTGTGGCCATCAGTGAAGCTAAAGTCATTGAAGATGATGGTATCCTCATTCCTAATCCTCCGTCTCTCATCCCACTTCTCCTTCATTCCACAGTCTTTTCCGACATACAAGCTGCAGATGGTGTAAGCACACACTTCTTACTTTCTCCTGTTCCCTCACAGTCACAGCCACCAGTTCAGATACTGACACTGCACCTATTTTAGAGGATAGCATAGAGGCAGGATCTACATGTGGTGGGATGCTGGGCACAAGTGCGCAGCACCCAGGGCTGGAGGAAAGGATAGCACAGGTGCCAGCTTACCTGAGGGCACCAAGAAATGCTCCTCCCTCTTCTAACAGCATGTTCTCTTTGCTCTGTTTGCCCTCTGCTCATTCCCCTGTCATGCTGAATGCCAAGATGAAGTCTTACTAGGCCACCCATATCTGGAAGTAACTGTTTTGTACACAAGCCTTTAAGTCACCAAAAAAGTGCTTGAGCACCAGCCAGACCATTCCCGGCAGTCTATTGAAACTTTTAACAAAAATGGAAAAGCACCCAATACCTGTAGAATTATAGCAACAGCCAGAAGAAATAATCCAGCAACTAACCTGTAAGTAGTTCATGATTCCTTTAGTGTGGGAGACCTTCATGCTATTGAATGCATGTTTAGCAGTGCGTGGGTAAGAGAGGATGCAGGCTGTAGTGTGAAGCTCCAAAATGACAGCACTAGCATCAAATCAACGTGTACACACTGATTTATGTCATGATCTGCCTGCTCCTCATGCTGTTGGTGGTCATTACCTGCACATGCACACAAACACTTTACAAATATGACATCCACCGCACTTCCCATCTGAGGTGTGTGCATGCATCGCTGACACCATTTTGGTCATTTAAGATGGCTAGTAGCACCCAAAAAACAGTCCATTTTCGCCCTTGTTGACTTTTGGCAGTAGGAAGCAATTGCAATAATTAATAACACAGACATGTTGAAACCTTGCTTAAAGTTAAAACTAAGGCTGCCCATGTACATGATCTCTAATCCAGCTACTAAAATATTTAAAATAGCATGTCAGCATTGGACACAAACTAAAAACTGGGCAATACCATATCTGTGACACTTTTTATCAAGTATTTGCTCCATTTTAAGTTGCAGCAGATATTTTTCAGTGGAATTTACTTGGGCATCATTTTATTGAAAGAATTCCAAATCCTCTTTTCTCAAATTCTGGTATTAAAAGAATAAATTACATTGCTTTGCTCTCATTATTTATGTTTCTCGGGAGCGAAGATCTGTCTGTTACAATAAGCACCAATTCACCATGGCCACCAAATAACATAGTATAAGCTATAGCATAAAAAAGGCAACATCCAGTGCTAGTAAGTTTATTTGAGAGACAGTACTATAACATCGTTTTTAAATGACTAGGGTCACATTGAATCAAATTTATCTGTTTCAGCATTATTCAGAGCAAAGAGAACAAATAAAATTAAGTGATAGTAATATTCTGTTATATTCAAAATGATGGAAAAGACTTTTTTTTTTTGCCTATGACTATATAACATATGCGCCAGAATTTGCTGAAAAATAATGGCAGGTAAATGAAACACGCCGCTATTAATGTGCAAATCAGCCAGCGACTTGTGGCAAGGAGAAAATACCTCATGAATTGTGCATTGACACAAGTTTCTGGATGGTACGCACTGCTCCACCATCAGTTTCACTACAATGGCATTGCACTCATAACCTCCTTGAGAGTTTGATGAAGTTGTTGTATTTGCACATTAATTGCCACTAAACTCATCACAGAAAGTTAAGTCTAGTAATTAATAGCATAACTACCCTTTTATCAATCAACCTCTCTTGCCCAGAAAGTGAACAATTAAAATTGTGCAGTCTCATTTGTTCAGGTAGTGAATTGCTGTTGGAGATTTTAAGTATTCAAATTTTAAATTACTTCTTTCCTTCCTGTCTTTTTTTCTTTCTAAATCCAACCTTTCATTCCCTCTCCTTATTTTACTTTCTGTAAATAATCCAACATTGAATTCACCGACTCTAATTCACCCTCCTTCTCAGTCGTTCTTCTGGTTAATTCTCAATCTTCAGATCTCATTGGTTAAAGAGATAGATTGTTGGCCCTGTCATTCACCAAGTTTCCCTTATTATCAGCTCACACTTCCAGGGTTAAATATTTTTGAACTGGAGGGTGCAGGAAAAAGTCTAACTAGCTGGGTACAGCATGAGATGCCCCAGCAAATTCCAGCCCAATGTGTAAAACTCAAATCTGGGATTTACAGGAACATTGTGAAATTCCGGAATAGAAAAATGTTTTTTCATCTTTGGTTTAAAAGATAAATCAAATGAGAGTCACTTGCCCAACTGTTGGATTAGCCATGGTAAAAGGAAGAAAAAGGCATGAAGATTAACAACGTATAGAGTTCATGAAATAACGTTAAACATAATACTTGTATGCACTTTCCTGCAGAAGTAACTAGTGATTTTATGTTACTGTTACTTTTAGGATCTTCTTCTCTCCTCCATATCACCACTACGCACTGCCAATAGTATTAACCTCCCCCTCATCTCACATGCATGTCAAGTTGCTGTTACAATAAACAGTAATTTCTGAAACTGTGGCAATAGGCATGATTTTAACCTATGTGTCAGTAGGCAGTTAAAATGATTTGAGTTACTTACCCGCTGCATTGTCACCATGTGATTCCATCGACAGTGGCTTTTATTTGGGCTACTGGACGAGGGTGTAGCCCATTCACCTAAAGCCGATCAGGGCTTAAAATATGCAGATCAGGGTCTAATTATATAATTGGGTTCTGACTATAATTTTAACACAAGCTGAGTGGGGAAGTTGCCGTGATTTTCCTGCTGGGTTGAAGAGAATCAGGATACGTTGGGAAAATGAAAAGGCCCAAGCAGGTAACTTTTTTACATTCCTTTATGGGTCCAGGAAAATTAACCACTTCCTGCCATTTCTGAATGGGACCATGTTAATGAGACCAGCGAGTTAAAATAGCCTGAGTCTTATATTTTCTCTTAGTGTGCTTCACATTCACTCCAGCCTCTGAAAATCTGAAACCAATCAGGGTTAACATCAGCTTTAATGTATCTTGTACATTCCTACAGTAGGTTTAACAGCAACTTGTGCAATTTAGTTCTCAATTCTTTTCCCCATTGCCATGACACAGTGTGATAATATTTAGTGATCTGTAAAGGGGTAAAGCAGTTTTCCATTATGTTTTGTATTTCTCTACTGGTCACTTACTTCATGTCATGTTGCCATGGCAGTAATCCATGCCCCCCACTCTGACTTCTTGAATTCCTCCACTTTTGAAATTTTGAAGCTCTTTCCATAAAATTCTCAATGTCTCCTGCCTTTTTTTGGTGTCTAACATCTCTATATTGCTCCACCATAAACTGTATCCCTCACCCTTGTAAGTAATGTGGAATTAAATAATTTGAGTCATGACATGTGGCAAGTGTGGCATGTGTAAGAGGGAAAAGGAGATGTTGGACCTCTGGTCCACAAAACTCTTCACCACTGGAGTTTTCCTCATGTCATTTCCAAGTCTCCTGTAAACTAATTGGTACAGATTGATTGCTATGATTAGTCAACAACTGATCATTTTATCATGTGACTACCATGTTATTAGAAGATGAATTAGACGGTCTTTTACCATCTGGCAATTTCTATGTTCCTAAAAAATTAGTGTCTTATGCGATTAGCATTAACTATTTATGTTTCTAGTTCACCAGAACATACAAATATTCCTTTACTAATGACATAACCACTGGGCATAATGATTCGGAATAAAAATCTTTCTGTTTTGAGGGTGTAATTATGCTGTCAGCGGTAAAGGAATGTACAAAATAAAGAAAAATGTTTTAACTATATTTAGACAAGATTGCTAACACTGTGCCAAGATAACACATTTCAGAAAGAAACAAGAGACAGAAATGCTGTGGGATAATTTTGTCCCAACGGTATCAAAACAAGTAACAGGGTTCATGTAATTATTTTGAGCATTTGAAAATGAATAGAAAGTATTTCCCAAACAGTATTCATGAAAGTGAGCCCCTATTAATAAAATTATATTTTAGGCTACAGCACTCTTTTATCATAGTTTGTAGATAGCTATCAATTTAATTATTTAAAGATTTCTATCCATTTAAATATCATGGACCATAAATATCAAACAGTTACTATAATGAATCATTTACAGAAATTGTAATGGGGGCAAAAAATAGATGAACCAGCATAGATTTGAAGATCAGTTTGGTTCAGCTGATCTGGCCATAACCCATTGAAGGTCTCACATCTGTCATGTCATGTCTTATGCTAGATTGATCCTATAGCGGCAATGACAGTGATATCTATGGAAGTACTCACTGCTGGGATGTCTCAATTAATTTCTGTCATTCATTAAAACAACTTTGTTCCAAAATAATAATAATCCTCATTTACCTATATGAGTTCCTACCCAAATCTTTTTAAGATATTATTAATTGTTGGTTTTAAACTGAAGACAAACATCATAATCAATCTTATTAATTGGAAACTTGCCCTTCGACTAAATCTTAACAATTAAATTGTGATTGATGTGGAAACATAAACAATTTTGATTACAACTGGTTTTACTTTGTGAAGTTGTCCACCAACAAACCTTTGAAATTTTGACAAAATTACTAAGTTGGAGCTTTTTAACAATAATCTATAAAAGTTAATTTGATTCCTACAAATCAATACGGTTGCGTTTACAATTTGTAGCAGTAATTTACATGATCTTGACCATGTTGTGAGGCACTTACTTTAGTACAATCAGCTCTGCTGCAGCATCACGACCAAAACTGCAGAAAATGGAGAATTAAGCTGACATTTAGGACTCTGATCATTTATAAACAATTCAGGCTAATGCAGAATTTATTTTAATGTTTTGCACTAATTAAACAATAGTTTTTTTTCCAAAATACACTTTATTCATAAAAATTTGTAAAAATACATTACAAAACAGTTCAAAACAGCACCAAGTCGACAATACAAAGAGTGCAAAGGAGATCAGTTCCCTTCAATATTGGAGAGAGTTGCCTCACAACCCTTCCATTTCATTTTGCATGCCATGTACATTTTGCAGCAAACCCATATTTTCTGGATACAGCCCAAGGGGTTTTCCATGGATCCAGTCCCTCAGTTCACCTTGGTGTGGGGACCTTACACAGTGGTCTTTCCCCATTGAGCCTTTGGCTGCCCCAAGCTTTAGTGCGTCCCTCAGCACGTAGTCCTGGACCTTGGAATGTGCCAGTCTGCAACACTCTGTCGTGAACAATTCTTTGCGCTGGAAGACCAGCATGTTTCGGGCAGACCAAAGAGCGTCTTTCACCGAATTGATGGTCCTCCAGCAGCAGTTGATGTTTATCTCGGTGTGCATCCCTGGGAACGGCCCGTAGAGCACAGACTCCTGTGTTGCAGAGCTGCTTGGGATGAAACTCGAGAAAAACCACTGCATCTCTTTCCACACCTGCTTTGCAAAGACACATTCCAGAAGGAGGTGGGCAACCGTCTCTTCCCCACCACAGCCACCCCGAGGGCATTGTGCAGAGGGGGTGAGACTCAGGGTGTGCAGAAAGGATCTGACAGGGAGGGCTCTTCTCACCACCAGCCAAGCTACATCTTGGTGCTTGTTTGAAAGTTCTGGTGATGAGGCATTCCGCCAAATGACTTTGGCAGTCTGCTCGGGGAACCATCCGACAGGATCCACCATCTCCTTTTCCCGTATGGCATTGAGGACATTCCGTGCAGACCACTGCCTGATGGATTGGTGTCAAAGGTGTTTTTCCACAGAAACCTTTCCACGAAGGATAGGTGGTATGGCACGATCCAACTGGATGGAGCGTTCCACTGCAATGTAACCAGGCCCATCCTTCCCAACACCGGGGACAGATAGAACCTTGCACCTGATGACCAGGTTCTTACCATAATGGAGAGAGTTCGCTGCTCCCACATGCTCAGCTTGTGTTTTACCCTGGCTACTCGCTCCTTCCAGGTTTTGGTGCATGCCCCGGCCCTTCCGAACCATTTCCCCAGCACCTTCAGGTAGTCTGACCTGACGGTGAAGGGGGATAAAGGATCGGTCAGCCCAGTTCCCAAAGAACATGGCCTCGCTCTTGCCGTGGTTAACTTTGGCTCCCGAGGCCAGTTTGAACTGGTCGCAGATGCTCATCAGTCTGCGCACAGACAGCAGGTCCGAGCAGAAGACGGCGACGTCATCCATGTACAGGGAGGTTTTTACCTGAGTGCCTCCACTGCCTGGGAGTGTCACCCCTGTTATGCTCACACCCTTCCTAATAGACTCAGCAAAGGGTTCAATACAGCAAACAAACAAGACAGGGGCGAGAGGACAGCCCTGTCTGACTCCAGATTGGATCGGAAAACATTCTGATTCCCACCCATTGATTGAGACTGCGCTACTGATGTTTGTGTAGAGCAGTTTGATCCAATTGCAGATTCCCTCCCCAAATCCCATTTTGGAGAGCACGTCCATCATGTAGGTGTACGATATCCTGTCAAAAGCCTTCTCCTGGTCCAAGCTGATGAGGCAGGTGTCCACCCTCCTGTCCCGTACATAGGCGATCGTATCCCTGAGGTGCGCGAGACTATCAGAGATCTTCCTGCTGGGTACAGTACAGGTCTGATCGGGGTGGATCACGAACTCCACAGCAGACTTGACCCGACTGGCTATGACTTTTGACAGAATCTTGTAGTCAGCATTAAGCAGTGAGATGGGCCGCCAATTTCTGATTTCTGCCCTCTCCCCCTTCCGCTTGTAGATGAGGGTGATGATGCCTTTCCACATGGATTCTGATATGCTGCCGGCCAGGAGCATACTCTCGTATACTTCCAGCTGGTCCGGGCCGACCCAGTCCCACAGGGCCGAATACAACTCAACGGGTAAGCCATCACTTCCGGGAGTTTTACTCATCTCGAAGGACCCGATGGCCTTTGTCAGGTCGTCCAGAGTTAGCGGCTTGTCCAGTCTCTCCCTCATGCTATCATCTAAGACCTCTGTGATAGATGACAGGAAGGACTGGGAGGCTCTGCTGTCTGTGAGCTTCGCGTCATACAGCCCAGCATAAAAGGATTTGCTGATCCTTAGTGTGTTGGACTGCGAAGACGTTACCGAGCCATCCTCTTCCTTCAGGCTGCTGATAACAGAGCTCTCTGTACCTTTTGGAAGAAGCAACGCGAGCACGTCTCATCCTGCTCAATGGAGCGGACTCTGGACCGGAAGATGATCTTGCTGGCCTCCGTGGCAAAGAGCGAGGCCTGCTGGCTCTTCACCTCTTGGAGGTCCTCCTTGACCTCAACCCCCATTGACTGCAACCGGAGCAGATTTTGCATACTTTTCTGGAGTCGGGACAATTCCCTCTGTCTCTCTCGCCCTCTGAACACCTTTGTGTATGAAGAACCTCTTGATGTTCTCCTTAATCGCTTCCCACCAGTGAACCGGAGACTCAAAGAGGGGTTTCACGGTCCTCCAACCTTGGTAATCCCTTTTGAGTTCCTCAACGTTCTCTGGGATTAGCAGTGTAGCATTGAGCTTCCATATCCCCCTGCCAACCCGCTGGTTGTCCTGTAAGTGACAATCGGCCAGTAAGAGGCAATGGTCGGAGAAGGACACCGGCTTGACGTCGGTGGAACTGACCGTGACAGCACGGACACAAATAGGAAGTCAATCCTGGAACGGGCAGGCCCGTCCGTTCTTGACCACGTGTATCTACGCCGTGCTCCGTCTGCAGGTTTGCTGAAGACATCGTGCAGTTTGGCATCTTTTACTGTTTCTATTAGGAATCTGGACGTAACGTCCAGTTTGCTGTCGTCTCTGCCGGATCGTCCAGCTGCATCGATGATGCAGTTGAAGTCACTGCCTAGGATGACAGGCAATGGTTGCGATGGTGGTCCCACGGGCCATCGATCTGGTCAGGGGGTAATGATTCCTGTTCCTCCGGCCTGGGTATTCTGCTGCGGGGAGGTAACTTCACCATGTCCGAAGTTAAGGAGTTGGTGGGCGGTCGCCTTCTTGTAGCAGATGTAATGTACAACAATGCTCTGCTCCGGTTGATCAATGTGTACGCTCCGGTTCAATGCAGCGAGCAGCTGACCGTCTTCCATCAGCTCCCACTGCTGCTGGCGACGTCCAGGCCGGTCATCCTAGGAAACTAATTAAACAATAGTGGAAGTGAAGGCATTTAATTGTTTTTGGCTCAGGATCTAGCCCACTAGGAAACATTGGTTCCTTCAGACAATAGCCCTTAACCTCCTTGTTGCCTTCAGCAGATATGCCATTGTTACACCGTTTGGCAGCTGAAAAGATTGAGGAATATTATTTTTAGTACATGTGGGTATGTTTACACCATTATTGCACTAAACACAAGTTTTCTTGATCATTTTAACAGTGCAAAGCTTATGACCATTAAAGACCCTCATGGTTCATTTGCATAACCGCACTGTTGAACCATACAGAAGTTTCCTGAGTTTATGCCGAAATTCGTGTAACGTTACACCTTAAAAAAAAAACTGGTCTAACTTCAGACACGTCAGGCACTGGGGGAGACAGTGGCGTAGTGGTAATGTCACTGAACTAGTAATCCAGAAGCCCAGGCTAATGCCTGGGGATACAGGTTCAAATCCCCCCCTCCCCACCACCCCACCACCCCCCACAGCAGCTGGTACAATTTAAATTCAATTAATTCATAAATTCAATTGATAAATACAATCTGGAATTGAAAGCTAGTTTCAGTAATGGTGCCATGAAACTATCATCGATTATCATAAAAACCCATCTAGTTCACTGATGTCCTTTAGGGAAGGAAATTTGCTGTCCTTGCCTGGTCTGGCCTACATGCAACTCCAGACTCACAGCAATGTTGTTGACTCTGAAGTGGCCTGGCAAACCATTCAGTTCAAGGGCAACAAATGCCTGCCTGCCAGCAATGCCCACATCCTGTGAAAGAATTTTTAAAAAGTTTAATTGATGATGTGGTGAGTTGAGAAAGGTCTCAGTCATGGAATTGCACATCTGATGTGGCAACAGAGTAGCAACACCTCAGCCTTACCTTCTTCAACCCACCCTACCAGATGACACCATGACAGATTTGTTAAGCTCAACAGTACTTCGTCACAAAGCAACACCTGTGTGGAAAAGTCCAGAATGTGCTCTCTTTCCTGAAAGACGGTCATATCCAGAAGTAACAAAATACAAGATAACTGAACAGATTACTTATTGATAGAAAAAAACACGTGTGTGAGACATTAAACCGAGGACCTGTCTGCTTGCTGGGTGGATGTAAAGATCCAATGGCACTATTTCAAAGAACAGCAGTTACCCCTGGTGTCTTGTCCAATATCCCTCAATCAATATCACAAAAACAGACTATCAGGTCATTATCACATTGCTGTTTGTTGGTGTTTGCTGCCGCATTTCCCACATTACAACAGTGGCTACATTTCCAAAGTACTTCATTGGCTGTAACGCACTTTGAGATGTCCGATGGTTGTGAAAAGTGCTATATAAATGCAAGCCTTTTTGTCTTTTTAAATTATAACACTTACTACTTTTTCTTAGCATCATGAATCCCTCTGATGCCGAACTGTGCCTTTCTTTCTCCTATCCTAGAGCTACATTTAACTGCTCTCTCAGGTGGCCCTCGTCTTATGCCAGGATGAAGGCTTGGATATCTTCACCGAAGAGCTGATTGTACTTCTTCTGCCTGATGCAATTGTGCAGTGCCCAGTGGGAGCAAATGACAGCTATGCTTGTGCCACTCTGAACTGGCACTGTGTGGAAGAGATGTTGTCAAGTGATTTGGTGGAAATTGGTAGCAACACTAGTTGCTGGTTGCTTACCTTGCTGATGGATAATGTTCTGCTGCTGCCAGATTCTGTAAAGTGCTTTCAAGCCATTGTTGCATGGAAGTTTTCTGGAGAGAGTTAGCAACTTACATGGTTTCTACGCTCTAGTTATACCAGAGCTGCACCAAAAATATTTAAGTCAATACCCCAGGAAACTTGTGTGTGTAACTCCTTCTGCTGGTGAACAGCCTATCTTTCTGATATAACTATGGCATAAGTAACATTGAGGAAATTCAGGGTCAAGTCTGTGAAATTCTTCAGAGCTACTCCTGCTCTGTTGACGATACCTTGTTGTAAGTGCTACGGAAAGCCCTTTACATGTGTAAACAGGATTTCTGCTGCAGTTCCAGCAAAATAATACCAGCAGAGCGGAGGCAGCTCTGAGGAATTTCCCGGTCAATATCTTCATTGTTTAAACCTGAGTTCTGAATTAAATTTTGCCATTGGATTCCAGTTTTATGAGCATTACTGATTATAACAATAAATATAAAATCTAACTTCTCCTATTGTAGTTCAATTTCCAATGTAGGGTTGGACAGGACCAGGCTATACAGTTCTCAGTTATATTCCAGCCTTATTCCAGTCATATCAGCCTGGGTCCATAGTTAGCCTGTGTATCATATGGAAGGAGTGGAACAATTAGCTTGGTTTCCACTGTTGAACCTTCTTCAGTGACATCTGTTGGAAAGTGCCTGTCTGTACTTCCGTGCATGTTGTGTGAGAACAGATTCAGACTTGACTGTGATATTATTCAGCCCTTGATTAAATAGTATACTGCTCAAGGCTCACAATTTAACATTGGGTGAAGTATTGGAAGATTGCTGGTACCTTTGAAACTATACCCAAGCACCTTCAAGACAGGAAGAAGAAAAAGGAAATAAAGTTGTGGGAAGATGAAGAGAGAAGGGTCACAATTTCTTACTCAGTTTCATTGTAACACACTCTCTGGGCTCCCTCAATTTCATGAAAAATCCCTGGACCTCATAGAGTTTGCTTTCTTTTCCTGGTCTCCCCATTCAAAACTTTCAATCAAAGATGAGTGATGAAGGTTCTAGCCAATGAAAGGGAAAATGAAATGAATGAATTGGCATGGAGGGAGAGATTAGAGTATAGGAGCTGGATTTTATGAGGCCTCTGGCGACAAGGGTCATGATGGGGTGCCTCGCAAAATTCTTCTGGGAGAGGCCAGCCACAACCCGCAACGCCAGGAATGCCTCGCCACATTTTACTGGCAGCAGCGAGGCCTCAGTGCAACCACCACCCAACCCAACCACTCAGCGGCGGGGCCTTCATTTTAATATTAGATTGTCCCGGTGGCCATCCCACGCCAATATTCTGACTGCTGGCCACAACTCCTGTGCCTTCGAAACTCCATTTGGAGTTCCGAGGCATGACACTGATGGGCAGGGGGAAGCAGTGAGATTATTAGTGCAGTGGGGGGGAGCGGGGAAAACACTTTGTATTGGCTGTGGAGATGTTGGGAAGGGGTTGAAGGGCAAATGCTATGAGGTTGGGGGAAAGTTTGGGTTGGGAATAAAGTTCATTTTGGTGATATAGGCCCAAAAACAAACATTTGTGTGGCGGTGGGGGGAGGGGGGGAGGGGTTGGTTGGGAAAGGGCCTCGAGCATTTATTTAAATTTTTAAAACATTGCAACACAATATACCTTTAAAAATTAAAATTTCTTCTCAGGGCTTGAAGCCCTTTAAAAATGGTACCGGTGCCTGCGCGGTGGCTCCAGAAGCCGTTGCCGGGGATGGAGTGGCCACCCCTCTACGTCATCAGGGGCGGCCGCTTCACCCCCTCCATTTAAGTGAGCCCCTGCGTGAAATATATTGCGGGGACTCAGCGACAGCGCATCTGCGTGGGAAGAACGGCGAAATCAGAGCGTGCCGCCGCAATTTGTGGCATAAAATTTAGACCCTAGGGGTATGGCAGGGAACTCAGTCAAAAGGATTCAATTTCATTGTACCCCTTAGAGCCAGCCTCAATATTCCTTCCACGATTGGCTGAAACAAGCACAAAAGTAATCATTGGTTTTAATTTTCTTTTTTTTAAAGTTGAATGACAGTCATGAAGTGTTTCTTCTTTTGTTAAAATAAAGAATTATGTGGCTATATAAAATGAATGTGATGGCTGGGGGTCATTGACTTTACTCATGGTATTACACATACCTCAGAACAAACTAAATTACATTCTTAAAATAGAATGTGTGTATTCCAATGACTGTGTTTAAATGGAAATGTATCAGTTGCATTATCAAAAACTTTTAATCGCATTAGTTTCTGTAGATGAACATCAAAAGATATAATCAAACTTAGCAACCTCTGAATCTAACCCACTGATAAGGCACTAACATTGATAGTGTATGAGACACAGAAATAGTTCTGACATTTCTATCTGACTGATTTTGAGTTAATGTTGATTCAGAAGAGAATAATTAACATGGCACTATCAGTATGATGAAGTTTCTTGTACATTTACTGTAGTAGAATAGACCACAGCTCATCATAGATTTTTAAAAAATCTTTGTACAAATATAAGGTTAATTGGCTCTATATTGCTGCAAATAATGTACCTAAATTAATTCGTGGTTGCATATAATTTTGTTCCCAAAAATTTCATGAAACTCATCAATAAAAGGACACTAGGCAAACATGCTGTAATAATGCTACTTGAAGACTTTTCAAACACCTAAATAAGGTAAATAGTGAACATTGTGTTCATGCATCAGAGAAGTTCACAAAACTTATTTTAAAATAGCCAAGGAAAGCAGGGAATTTTGACATGGGGGAGTGGGTGAGATTTATTGTGGGTAAATGCACAAAAAATAGAAGCATGTCAGGAAACCAACTCCAATCCACTGACTTCTGGGTTTTACTCAGGTGGAACAGGGGTGGGAAGCCAGCCCACTCCCAGGAGGTGGCTTAG
The DNA here is from genome assembly GCF_036365525.1 of Heterodontus francisci. Taxonomy (NCBI): domain Eukaryota; kingdom Metazoa; phylum Chordata; class Chondrichthyes; order Heterodontiformes; family Heterodontidae; genus Heterodontus; species Heterodontus francisci. The sequence continues at coordinate 73,329,628 of NC_090383.1, forward strand.
CATTTTAAATATACTAATGAGGCTGGAAGCCTCTGATTTAACCTGCTATGCAGTTTTAACTGTGGTCGGCCAAATCTCCTGGGCTTTGGAAAACCCAGAAACTACAGCAAGGCAAAGGCAGTCTCCTATGGGTCAGATGGAGTGACAGTGCTTCAGCCCAAACTCCCTAGTCATCAGTCACCCCCTTACAAATGCCATGCCTTTGGGTCCAACCCCACTCCCCCACCAGGATAGTAGATCAGGTCCTCCGCCTTCCCCTTCACTAAGGTCAGAAAACTCCCCTTGGGATCAGACTCTCTACTGGTGTTGAACATTGGATGTTCCCTGGGATCAGGCTCCCTGTGGGTCATGGATTGGACTTCCCCCTGTGATTTGACTCCTCCCCTCCACCTGGAGGTCAGGGATTGGACCTACCTACTCCTGCGGCCTTCTCTGGAGTGTTCCCCACCTGACTAGAAGTTAAAGCCTGTCAATCAAGCTAAAATCTGGCAGGGAACCTATCAATGTTGGAAGACACACACTATGGAGTTAAATTTCCATGGCCTGTGGGAACACCCAGACTTCCAGCTTTCCTGCATGTTACCGTACCCACGCTGCACAAGCCACCACCACCCACCCCCAACCCACACCAGCTCACAGCACACCAGAATGTTAAAATTTCCACCAAAGATTCTGCAAAGGCCATTTCACAGTGCAAGACATAGATATCTTGTACATTAATGTGATCAAAATACACGGTTAACATTTTGGGCTAAATGAATGAAAAGCACTTGATTGTCAATTATCAATAGGCCTCAAAGAAATTGACAACAAAATCACAGCTCATGTCAACTCAGGGCCCAAGGCTATGAAACCTTAGAAAAAAATAATTTTCATGATTTGAAAAAATGACCATGGGAAGGAAATAAGATTCATTCCAATTCATTCAGTCTTCGTTCCCTTTCATTGAAAGTTAGGAGATGTATTGATTGAACGTTATAGGTGAGATGTTAAAAGATGCAATTGAAATAAATAAAATACGGACCCAACTTAATGACTTACAGACAAAACAGTCACTGCTAACATAGCGAGTATGAATATATATGGTGGGATGAAGGAGCAAATAGGAATTAATTTCAAAAACATGAATTAAATAAATGGAAACCAATTAAAGGAATGAATAAAATGCAGTTATCTTTGAACATGGTGTACATTATTCAGAGAGCCAGGTAGAGAATCTCAATCAACAACAGCAAAACAAAATGCAGTTAAATAAAATGCTCACTTTTCCACATTATTTCCAACAGATGTTATAAATTGTTAATCAGAAATAGGTACAAAATATGAATATATAAAGCCGTAGTTTAGTATTATAAATTGGTTATCAAGATAAAAAATGAAGGAGAGCAGCTTGTGAACAGTGCACCATTCCTCCTTTTCACCCATTCAGAAAACTTTTAATATTCTGCTCCCATTTTGCTCGAAACCAAATCTGTTGACCCATATCCAAGAAGCCTGAAATAATTTATGAATGTATGTGAAAATTTGCTATTATTAAATAGAGGGAAAGAGAGCAGCACCCTGTACTGGAACAAACACATTTGAATCTTAATATGTGGCACCTGAACATAACAGCATGTTAGGAATCTGGGTCATATCCGTGATCCCATATGTAATGAATCTACAATAATCTGCAAAGATACTAAACAGATGCTTGGTGACTTTCCACAGGGAGAGAGGAAGAAACTAAGGGAAATCACCCAGGGCTAACTCATGCACTTCTTAGCAGCCAGTTAGCATGGCATGAGCAGGCCTCTCAGCCTGAAGGCAGATTGCATGGGAAGAGCTGAATAAAGAAAGATGGAGAAAGCTCATTAATAAGGGTAAATGTCACATTTATAAAATCTAGATCAATAGCTATACATATACAGTTGTTTAAAAATAATTACAGAACTTTTATTATAATTATAACCATTTTTATATTTTAATTATATATAATTTATATCTATATAAAATAGAATATATCTATATAAAATATATAATTATAATTTTAATTGTAAAATTAATGAAATAAAATGAATATAATAATAAATAATATTTTAAATATAATTAAAAGGCCTATATTCCCTAGAATTTAGAAGAACGAGAGGTGGTCAAATTAAAACATGCAAAATTCTTAAGGGGCTTGACAGGGTAGATGCTGGCTGGGGAGTCTAAAACTAGGGGTCGCAGAGCAGAAAAAGGGGTCATCCATTTAGAACTGAGAAGAGGAGAAATTTCTTCACTCAAAGGGTTATGAACCTTTGGAATTCTCTACCTCAGAGAACCATGGATGCTCAGTCATTGAGTATATTCAAGACAGAGATCAATAGATTGTAGGGAATTATAGGTTATAGGAATAATTTGGGAAAGAGGAGTTGGTGTAGAAGATCAAACATGATCTTATTGAATAGCAGAACAGGCTTGGAGGATCAAATGTCCTACTACAGTTTTTATTTCTTTCTTATGTCCTTATGATCTTATTTAAAAGGACCACAGTGTTTGCCATAAGTAGTGTATAACATCATTAAAGGTCAAAGGGTTGAAAGAATGATGAAATAGTCCACAACTGTGCACAGCCGGGCATGGTCTAACTGGCATTCAGCTCCATGGAAAATCAGTAAAGGCCAATGAACTATGAACAAGTAAATGGAAATATATGTTTTCCACAGGAGTGTGTATATTGATATATGAATATGTTACCAGCTGCACTGAAATGCAACAGGTCCAACACAAATATAAGACAATGTATTGGTGCTCAAAAGGTAACGTGAATGACTGAGAAAAGAGGGGCACCGGAGAAAAAAACTGGACGGGAGACAAGCAAGATGTTTGCAAAAACAAAAAAAATGATAAGACAGAGTGTCTTGGCTTGTAAGTCAGATCAGTAAATCAGAATCATTATCTAATGAGTGAAATAAATCTCAATGATTGGTGTTGATGGCTGATGACAGAGAATAAATAGGAAGCCAAATGTAGTAAACAGCACGAATCATCAAAATGAGGTTAAAGTTGCTGAGGTAAGCTCCAAGAATGGCATAATCAACTCACAGTGCTGCACAGTATGGCATGACAGGACGATACTAAATTATTGCTAAAAATAAAAGAATTACCTGTGTTATCATAAATGCACTCAAGAAGATTTACAGATCAATAAGTGTAGCTGGATAGTAGGGTTGTCTCTTCCGCGATAGTGTTCCTACCCAATACTAGATATAACAGTGTGTCTATTTTGGTGTTCATTACACTTTTGTATTGTGTATAGTGAATCATAAGCACAATGACAAGGTGTACTTCTCCAGTTAAAACAATTAATAAGATTAAAGTAAGCTATCAACAAATTAAAACAAAAAGATTTCCTCAATTTTCCCCCTTCTGTCTAGCACGTGCTGACTCGTGTCATGGTCCCTAATGTGCCAACAATCCTCCACTAGCTTATAAAATGACTAATCTTCCTCAGTTATCCTGGCCAATGAGTGATGGCAAGATATTTGCTGTGGGATAATCACATCCTCACCTTACCCAATGTCTAGAAATGTGGGCTGCAAAATTCGGTTGCTTAGGGCCTGTATTTTCGGTGCTGCGGGTGCCATTTTTAGTCCAAAATGGCATCTGCACCACACGTGCATAGTTCTGGTGTGGACCACACATTTTGAGTGGGTCATTAGCGTGGGCACAAGGAGTATATGCAGGAAGTATGCAGAGTGAGCAGATCATGATGTTAGTCAAGGTGTAACACTGATTTAACTCTAGTGGTGTCATTTTCGACCTCAAATAAAACCTCTGTAAATAGCCAGGTTGGTACACTGCTGTTAAGGTATGTGTTAATAGCTAGAAATTAGAAAAAAAAACTTAACATTAAAATGTATATAACTACCTTATAATTAATAAAGGCACACAAGCAGAAGTAAGAGGCTGGTGATTCTCCTGTTCTGTTTTATTTTTAAGCGGCAAGGTTTATTGTATTACTAAGGTTTAAATTGGCATAGTAAGTGCTGGTGAGGAGAACCATTAACTAAAACATTAATTAAGTAAATAATTGATTAGTTATTTAAAACACAATAAGGATGACAGGACAGGTGATGTGTTGGAGCTGCAGTATGTGGGAGCTGGTGGACACCAATGTGATCCACGGCAACTATATCTGCAGTAAGTGTCTGTGGCTCGAGGAACTTAGGCTCAGAGTTAATGAGCTGGAGTCCAAGCTGCAGACACTGTGACACATCGGGGAGGGGAACGTTACCTGGACACTTTGTATCAGGACGTGGTCACACCCCTTAGGATAGAATCTTCTGATTTCGTCCATGGTCAGGGACAGGATGGTGTGACTACGAGTGAGGCAGTTATGGGGAACCAGAACATAGAAGCGGTGGGGCCTCAGCCTTTGCAAATGTCTAACAGGTTCAAGGTGCTCTCAATCTATATGTATGAAAGTGGGGGCTGCAAGGTGGAGGAGCGAACTGAGCATGGCATATTGGTACAGGAAGCCATTCAAGCGGGGGGAGTAAATAGGAATGTAGTGGTTGTAGGGATAGCATAATCAGGGGTATCGACACAGTTCTCCGCAGCCGAGAACGAGAGTGCAGATGCCTGTGTTTCCTGCCCAGTGACAGGGTTCAGGACATCTGCTCTGGACTGGAGAGGAACTTGCAGTCGGAAGGAGAGGATCCAGTGGTCGTGGTCCAAGTAGATGCCAATGACATAGGTAGAACTAGGAAAGAGGTTCTGCTGAGGAAGTATGAGCAGCTGGGGTCTCAATTAAAAAGCAGAACCTCAAAGATAATAATCTCTGGATTATTACCTGAGCCACATGCAAACTGGCATAAGGTACATAAGATTAGAGAAATGAATGCGTGTCTCAAAGACTGGTGTGCTAGAAGTGGGTTCCAGTTCGTGATACACTGGCACCAGTACTGGGGAAAGTAGGGGCTGTATTGTTGGGACTGTCAACATGTGAACTATGCTGGGACCAGTGTTCTAACATGTCTCATAACTAGGGAAGTAGAGAGGGTTTTAAAATATATAGTGGGGGCAAGGGATCAAATTTAGGAAGAGCTGGTAAATCATAGAGTACAGACAAAGCAAGAGAGAAAGGTATTAATATGGGAAATGATAAACCGTGACAGGAATGGAGAGTAAAAATCTAAGAGTAAATCAACGGTAAAAAAAATTAAAAAGGACAAAACTAAAGGCTCTGTATCCTGTCATGAAGGTGCTTCCATTATTAATATTTTTGAGGACTTGTGTTTAGAAGACTGTGTTTAGATTTTGTGGAAAATACATGAGAAGATGCATGGACTTGTTTTTTTAAAAGGGTCACTGAAAGGACACATGGGATTTGGTTTAAAAAGATCACTTACTGGAAGTCACATGTCTTAAGCTAAGTAAACACCCGGAGACTTATGGACTGTAGAACTGTTTAGACTTAGAGAAGTCCCATGTCTGGATTTATGGCTGTCTGGAGTTTTGGTTTCTTTTTTGGATATTGTTTGGAGCTCAGTTGGGGTTGCAGCCGCAGAGAGAGAGAAAAGCAACCAACTGATCTTTTTCTACCTATTTTGAAAAATCTTCTGAGAATTCAGTGTGATAGCTGAAACCACAGATGCATCTGCACCATAATGTCCTTCAGGGAAGGAAATCTGCCGTCCTTACCTGTTCTGTCTTACGTGTGACTCCAGACCCACAACAATGTGGGTGATTCTTAAATGGCCTAACAAGCCACTCAGTTGTATTAAAACCACTACAAAGTGTAAGAAAAGGAATGAAACCAGACGGACAATCTGGCATCAACCTAGGCACTGACAATGACAACGGCAAACCCAGCCCTGTCGACCCTGCAAAGTCCTCCTTATTAACATCTGGGGGCTTGTGCCAAAATGGGGAGAAATGTCCCACAGACCAGTCCAGCAACAGCCTAACATAGTCATACTCACGGAATCATACCTTACAGACAATGTCCCTGACACCACCATCACCATCCCTGGGTATGTCCTGTCCCACCGGCAGGACAGACCCAGCAGAGGTGGCGGCACGGTGCTATACAGTTGGGAGGGAATTGCCCTGGGAGTCCTTAACATTGACTCCAGACCCCATGAAGTCTCATGGCATTAGGTCAAACATGGGCAAGGAAACCTCCTGCTGATTACCACCTACTGCTCTCCCTGCCATCCAGTTGATAATCAGTCCTTCTCCATGTTGAACAAATATGTGGAAGAAGCACTAAGGGTAGCAAGGACACAGAATGTATTCTGGATGGGGGTCTTCAATGTCCATCATCAAGAGGAGCTCATTAACACCATTGACCAAGCTGGCCGAGTCCTAAAGGACATAGCTGCTAGACTGGGTCTACGGCAGGTGGAGAGGGAACCAACATGAGGGAAAAACCTACTTGACCTTATCCTCACGAATCTACCTGTCAATCTGCCCATGACAGTATTGGTAGGAATGACCACCGCACATTCCATGTGAAGAGGAAGTCCCGTCTTCACATTAAGAATACTCACCTTCGTGTTGTGTGGCACTACCACCGTACAAAATGGGATAGATTTTAAACAGATCTAGCACGTCAAAACCAGGCATCCATGAGATGCCATGGGTCATCAGCAAAAGCAGAATTGTATTCAACTACAATCCATGACCTCATGGACCGGCATATTCCGCCGCTCTACCATTACCATCAAGCCGGGAGACGACCCCTGGTTCAGTGAAGAGTGCGGGATGGCATGTCAGGAGCAACACCAGGCAGACCTCAAAATGAGGTGTCAGCTTGGTGAAGCTTCAACACAGGACTATTTGCATGCCCAACAGTGGAAGCAGCATGCAATAGACAGGGCTAAGCAATCCCATAACCAACGGATCAGATCTAAGCTCTGCAATCCTGCCACATCCCATCATGAATAGTGATGGACAATTAACCAACTAACAGGAGGAGGAGGTTCCACAAATATCCCCATCCTCAATGATAGGACAGCCCAGCACATCAGTGCAAAAGACAAGGCTGAAGCATTTGCATCCATCTTCAGCCAGAAGTGCCAAGTGGATGATCCAACTTGGCCGCCTCCTGAGGTTCCCAGCATCACAGATGCTAGTCTTCATCCAATCCGATTCACTCCATGTGATATCAAGAAACGGCAGAAGGCACTGGATGCTGCAAAGGCTATGGGCCCTGACAACATTCCAGCAATAGTACTGAAGACTTGTGCTCCAGAACTAGCTGTGCCCCTAGCCAAGCTGTTCCAGTACAGCTACAACACTGGCATCTACCTGGCAATGTGAAAAATTGCCCATGTATGTCCTGTACACAAAAAGCAGGACAAATCCAACCGGCCAATTACCACCTTATCAGTCTACTTTCGATTATCAGAAAAGTGATGGAAGGGGTTGTCGACAGTGCTATCAAGCGGCACTTGCTCAGCAATAATCTGCTCACTGATGTTCAGTTTGGGTTCCGCCAGGGCCACTCAGCTCCTGACCTCATTGCAGCCATTGTCCAAACATGGACAAAAGCGCTGAACTTCAGAGGCAAGGTGAGAGTGACTGCCCTTGACATCAAGGCAGCATTTGACGGAGTATGGCATCAAGGAGCCCGAGCAAAACTGGAATCAATGGGAATCATGGTGAAAACTCTCCACTGGTTGGAGTCATACCTAACACAAAGGAAGATGGTTGTAGTTGTCATCTCAGTCCCAGGACATCACTGCAGAATTTCCTCAGGGTAGTGTCCTAGGCCCAGCCATCTTCAGCTGCTTCATCAATGACCTTCCCTCCAATATAAGGTCAGAAGTGGAGATGTTCGCTGATGATTGCATAATGTTTAGCACCATTCGTGACTCCTCAGAAACTGAAACAGCTAATGTCCAGATGCAGCAAGATCTGGACAATATCCAGGCTTGGGCTGATAAGTGGTAAGTAACATTCGTGCCACACAATGGCAGGCAATGACCATATCAAACAAGAGAGAATCTAATTAATTCACCTTAATGTTCAATGGCATTACCATTGCTGAATCCCCCACTATCAATATCCTGGGTGTTACCATTGACCAGAAACTGAATTGGACCAGCCACACAAATACTGTGGCTACAAGAGTAGGTCAGAGGCTTGGGATTCTGCGGCGAGTAACTCACCTCCTGACTCTGCAATGCCTACCTGCCATCTATAAGGCACAAGTCAGGAGTGTGATGGAATACTCTCCACTTGCCTGGATAGGTGCAGCTCCAACAATACTCAAGAAGCTCGACACCATCCAGAACAAAGCAGCCCACTTGATTGGCACCCCATCCACAAACTTCAACATTCACTCCCTCCACTACTGATGCACAGTGGAAACAGTGTGTACCATCTACAAGATGCACTGCAGCAACTCACCAGGGCTCCTTAGACAGCACCTTCCAAACCCGTGACCTCGATCATCTAGAAGAACAAGGGCAGCAGATGCATGGGAACGCCACTACTTGCAAGTTCCCCTCCAAGCCACAAATCATCCTGACTTGGAACTATATCGCCATCCCTTCACAGTCGCTTGGTCAAAATCCTGGAACTCTCTTCCTAACAGCACTATGGATGTACCTACATCGCAAGGACTGCAGCGCTTCAAGAAAGCAGCTCACCACATCTTCTCAAGGGTATTTAGGGATGGGCAATAAATTCTAGCCTAGCCAGCGATGCCCACATCTCAGGAACGAATAAAATAAAAGATTGAACATGTATTTTGCATCGGTCTTCACTATCGAGGATATAAGTAACATCCCAGAAATAGCTGGAAATCAGGAAATGGAAGGGAGGGATGAACTCAAGAAAATTACAATCACCAGGGAAGTGGTACTGAGCAAATTGTTGGAGGTGTGCACTGACAAGTTCTTGGGTCCTGATGGACTTCACCCTAAAAAAAGTGGCTAGTGAGATAGTGTATGCGTTGGTTTTAATTTTGCAAAATTCCCTAGATTCGGGGAAGGTCCCATTAGATTGGAAAATAGCAAATGTAACTCCTTTATTCAAAAACAGAGTGAGACAGAAAGCAGGAAACTACAGGCCAGTTAGCTTAACATCTGTCTTGGGGAAAATGTTAAAAGGTATTATTAAAGACATTATAGCAGGGCACTTAGAAAAATTCAAGGTAATCAGGCAGAGTCAACATGGTTTTGTGAAAGAGAAATCATGTTGAACCAGTTTATTGGAGTTCCTTGAAAAAGTAACATGTGCCACAGAATTCCCAGCCTCTGACCTGCTTTTGTTCCCACAGTATTTTTGAGGCTGGTCCAGTTCAGTTTCTGGTCAATGGTAACCCCCAGGCTGTAGATGTATCTTACTTAAATTTCCAGAAGGCATTTGATAAGGTGCCACATCAAAGATTATTTCAGAAAGTAAAAGCTCCTGGTGTAGGGGGTACCGTATTGGCATGGATAGAAGATTGACGAGCTAACAGGAGACAGAGAGTAGGCATAAATTGGTCATTTTTTGCTTGGCAAGATGTAACGGATGGTGTGCCACAGGGATCAGTGCTGGGGCCTCAACTTTTTACAATTTTACTAATGACTTGAGTGAAGGGACTGAAGGTATAGTTGCTAAATTTGCTGATGCCACAAAGATAGGTAGGAAAGTAAGTTGTGAAGGGGACATAAGGAGGATACAAAGAGATATAGAAAGGTTAAGTGGGTGGACAAAGGTCTGGCAAATGGAGTATAATGTGGGAAAGTGTGAAATTGTCCATTTTGGCAGGAAGAATAAAGTAGAAGCATATTATCTAAATAGTCAGATATTGCAGAGCTCTGAGATGCAGAGGGATCTGGGTGTCCTGGTGCATGAATCGCAAAACGTTAGTATGCAGGTACAACAAGTAATTAGGAAAGTTAATAGAATGTTATCACATATTGTAAGGGGAATTGAATACAAAAGTAGGGAGGTTATGCTTCAGTTATACAGGGCATTGATGAGACTACATCTGGAATACTGTGTACAGTATTGGTCTCCTTATTTAAGGAAGGATGTAAATGCATTGGAAGCAGTTCAGAGAAGCTTTACTAGACTAGAATGGCGGGTTATTTTATGAGGAAAGGTTAGACAGGCTCGGCTTGTATCTGGGAATTTAGAAGAGTAAGAGCTGACTTGATTGAAACATATAAGATCCTGAGAGGTCTTTACAGGGTGGATGTGGAAAGGACGTTTCCTCTTGTGGGAGAATCTTGAACTAAGGGTCACTGTTTAAAAATTAAGGTCACCCATTTAACACAGAGAGGAGGAGAAATTTTTTCTCTCAAAAGTCGTGAGTCTTTGGAACTTTCTTCCTCTAAAGGTGGTGGAAGCAGAGTCTTTGAATATTTTTAAGGCAGAGGTAGATAGATTCTTGATAAGTAAGGAGGTAAAGGGTTATTGGGAGTAGGCGAGAATATGGAATTGAGGTTACAATCAGGTCATACATGATCTTGGTGAATGGCGGAGCAGGTTCGAGGGGCCGAATGGCATACTCCTGCTCCTAATTCGTACATTTGTACACTCGTATGTTTGTATGTAAAGCTCCAGTTAATACCTTCTCTTAATCTCATACAGCAGGAAGGACCCCTCCCACAACAATGCTACTTAAAGGGATCATCAACCACTTTCAGATTAGTTGCTGATTGAGTTCTACTGGCTGCTGGTGTTGAGTTAAGAGAAGTGTTTAGAGGTTTGTACTGCTATTTAAAGTTGGTAAAGATTACAAGAACTGGTGTGGCACATGGGGAAGGCCTTGGTTCTCACTTCAGGGGTTCCGATTAGACCACTTGCTCCCAGTCATGGGTGCTAAAGTTCCCATCCCCCTTGGCCTGCAACATAACAGAGAGAATGAACTGAGGTATCAGAGAAGACAAGCTGTTTGAAGAGGGGGAGAAGGACTCTCAGCAGGAGGCCATATCCACCCAAAGTCTTCAAGGAGCAATTCTCCTACCTCAACATAAGCCAGGAAAAATGTGTGCAATGTCTCCATTTCGCTAAGGAGATGCTCACTGAAATCTGTTACTTCTTGCAGGCTGATCAGGAGCCTTAAGACAGGACGAAGAAGGCATTGCCAGTAGATATAAAGATAACCTTGGCCATGAAGGGCAAAACCTTACCCGCTGCACAAAGAGCAAAATCTTACCAGCCGCACGGAGGCGACTTTGTTGGCAGGTGGTGGTGAAATTTTTGAGAATGGCACATCAGGACGGCCTCCTGACATGTTCCCACCTTTGGCCAACCTTGGTGGAAGCAGGTGAGCAATGGAAATGGCTAACTGCCTGGCAGCAGCAGATAGCCAATTAGTGCCAATTACCTGGCAAATTGAGGCAATGTACCAAGCATTTCATTATCTAGGCCCATCAGCCTTATTCTGTAGGCTACTCTATCGAAGACCTCGCCTGAGTCCTGTCAGCAGAATTCATGTGTGACTTTGCCGTCCAGTGAGCTGGCACCTGCATTATCCTTTCCTTCTGCCCTGGCTACATGCCATTCATGTCCAGTGTCTCACCACATACAGACTCCGCTGCTAAACTACCCTCTGTGATAGACACAGTGGCAGGATCTGAGCTGCTGGCTGTGAGTGTCAAAAGAATGACAGTGTTTCTTCATCAACAGTCTCTTCTTCTTCTACTACTTGTTGCTCCTGCAGTACAGCTTGACCAGGTTGCAGTTCTTGTGTATCTGAAAGGAAAAAGGCGCAAAGCAGGGCTGCGGTCAGCAGAGGGGGAAAGCAAAAGGTAAATCTTTAAATCATCTGCAGCTTGTAAATCAAAAGAGATTGTGGAATGAGGGAAAAATGGGATGTGATAAGAAGGAATAGGTATGCGAATACCGCCATCTTCAATGGTTTCAGCCATGCTACAGGCCACAGTCTCAGTCATGGCCACTTCAGTGATGATGAGCAGTATATCCTCCATCAGGATGAGAACATAGAACCATGCCTGTCTCCCGCTAGTTCGCTGCCGCTGCCTGTGGTTGTACTCCACCATGTCCTGCAAGCAAGGGAATAACGTGTCAGTGGCTTGTGTTGTTTTCTTTGGAACAGAGGAGGCTGAGGAGAGACCTAATTGGAGTGTATAAAATTATAAGAGGTCTGAACAGAAGGCCCTATTCCCCTCGGTTGAGTAGTCCATAACTGGGGGCATAAATTTAGGGTAAGATGTAAGAGGTTTAGAGGGGATTCGAGGGAAATTGTTTCACCCAGAGGGTGGTGGAAATCTGGAACTCGTTGCCTGAAAGGGTGGTAGAGGCAGAAACTTGGATATGCATGTGAAGTGCCATAATCTACAAGGCTAGGAACCTAAAGCCAGAAGGTGGGATTAGGCTGGATGGCTCCTTGTTGGCCAGTATGGGCACAATGGGCTGAATGACATCCTTCCATGCTATAAATTTCTATGATTCTATTAGTGTGGTGCAATGTGTTTGGGTGATGTGGCTGTCATGGTTGAATAGCTGGTAGTGTTTGCAAGCTGTGAGATGAATATGAGGCTTGCAGCAATGCTAAGTGTGTGAGGGTGTGGTGTAGCTATGGGAAGTATGAGTCATGGTTGCTAGATATTGCTGGAAAATGCGTGAAGGTGGTGGTGAACTGAGCAATCTATGAGGCTAATGGTTCAGTTGTAAGGATGTGGCATTTGAAGATGCATTTACTGACCTTGACCACTCATGTGAGATCATTAAACGTTTTGCAGAACTGTAGTCGTGTCCTCAGGGCTACACTGCTGGCATTGACAATGATGGCTATCTGTTTCCACTGCTTCTGCAGTGTCTGTCTGGAGGGCCTCCTTGTCCCCTGTGGATTTGGAGCCCTCTCTCTCCCATGTTGTACCATTTTTGTGTCAAGCTAACTGTTAGATTGACTTCCAGTCAAGATGTCCAGTCTGGTTTTAAATAGTGCTTGAACTTGTGGTAACCTCTTAAAATTTTGCACCCCTGCTCAAGTGTGCAGCCACCCAGCAGCATGCTTAGTGCTGGCTGCGTGCAGAAATGGTGTAAATGAACAGGCATTTCAGTGCTGCCTGCATCAGACGCAACGGATGCAGATCAATCGTGCATCGTGATCCCAGCACCAGTTTTCGGACCTTATCCAATTTTGCACTCATGTACTTTCCCACAGTTCCAGTATAGCAATAAGGAAAAGAGAATGTTTACTGATTATCCCCCTCCCTTGCCCAGGGACAATGAGGCCAATTATAGCACTCCTACCAATATTTGCACTGAGATCAACAAACTCAACACAGACCATAGATCTAAGGTAGGCCCTCACTTTATTGAATTCCTTTATTTGGCATGAGTAAGTAAAAGGTTTTTGTTTAATCTGCATTTTCTTTACATGTATCTTTTAATAAGAAACAAACAAAGAATGCACTTGCCTTCATATAACACCTTTCAAGAGCACTTTATAACCAATAAAGCACTTCTGAAGTGTGGTCACAGTTGTATTGTAGGAAACGTGGCAGCAATTTGCATTTCGGAAGGTCCCACAAAAAGCAATGTGATAATGACCAGATAATTGTTTCAGTGATATCAGTTGAGGGATACATATTGACCATAACACTGAGAAGAACTCCCCTGCTCTTCTTCAGATAGTGTTATGGGATCTTTTGCTTCCACCTGAGAGGGCAGATAGGGCCTCAGTTGAACATTTTGTCTGAAAGACAGCACCTCCAACAATGCAGCACTCCCTCAGAAGTGCATTGAACTGTCAGCCTAGGGTTTGTGCTCAAGTATCTAGAGTGGGATAAGTTCATATGTTGTTTACAGTTTTAATACAGATCTGTGTTTATTTTTACAAACATCTTGGGCTGGATTTTATAGGGGCATCGACATTGGGATCTGTGGCGAGGGGAGGGGGGGGGCATGAAGATTGCCCTGGATGAGGCCTGCCGAGAACCTCAATGCTGGCAGGGCCCGTCCCGATCTTGCTGGGCTTGGTGGCACCCCCCCCACCCCCCAACTCGCACGGTGATGGGACCTTAATTTAAATAATTTAAATAATTAACTGACCTGCATTAATAAACTTCCCATTGCCTCCTGGGGCTGGGAATATTTCTGTAACTATTTTTAATAAGTTCACATGCACTGTCCCTTTAATAATTTAAACTGTCAGTACGGGCTTTAAGCCCTTTAAAAATGGAACCGCGCCTGTGTAGTTGCGCCAGACGCTGTTGCCAGGGACAGCTTGCCCGCTCCTCTCCATGTCATCGGGGGTGGGGCGGACCGCCCTAGACATGTCAATAAGCCGCCGCATATAAGATCGCGGCGGCTCTGCGGAGTGAAACCCACATGTGTGGGCCGCCATCTCTTATGGCCACCACCATACTCAGCGACAGCGACATAGAATCCAGCCCCTGGAAACCTCGGGTAATCCAAAAAGATCCAAATTTGATAATCAACAGTAAAAATCAATAAAAAAACCATATAATTTTTATTTATAGTATATTTGTCTATATGCTTACAAAAATGATTAATAAGCTTTTTACAGACCACATTAAGATATGGAAATTTTATGCTATGAGAAACAAGAATACCGTTTTTACGACTTTATTAAATCAGCAATATAAATGCAGCACAGAAAATCTAACAAGATAAATCCACAATTTATTTGAGCCGAACATTAAATGCATTATTGACAACGTCTTCCATTCAGTAAAAATCTTGACCCATATATATGCGGTGGCAAAAATATTTGATTATAATTGGCATATGGAATCGTAGAATCATAGAATGGTTACAGCACAGAAGGAGGCCATTTGGCCCATTGTGTCTGCGCCGGCTGTCTGCAAGAGCAACTCACCCACCTTTTCCCCGTAACTCTGCAAATTTTTTCTCAACAGATAATTATCCAGTTCTCTTTTGAAGGCCTCAAATGAATCTGCCTCCACCACACTCTCAGGCAGTGCATTCCAAGTTCTAACCACTCGCTGTGTAAAAAGGTTTTTCCTCATCTTGCTGTTGCTTCTTTTGCCAATCACCTTAAATCAGTGTCCTCTGGTTCTGGATCCTTCAGCCAATGGGAACAGTTTTTCCCTGTCTATTCTGCCCAGATCCTACATGATGTTGGTAATATATTTTGGGTTGCATGTACCTGAAATTTAATTATACTTGAGTCAATCTACTACTAACATTTGATGGAAATATTAAAAAAATAGAATGAACTCCAATTAACTGATTGTGGTTAATGTTCATGTTCCTTTATAAGGCATTTTTCCAGCATCAGTTAGTTCCCACTGTATGAAATCTATAACAATGAAATTTGGTCGTATTGATGCCCTAAAAAATTACAACAATTATTTTCATCTTGTTATCCTAATTAACGTATTATAACCACATACCAATAGTAACTTTATTAAATTTATATGAAGGAAATTCTTTGGGGGAAAGATAAGTGTAATAATTTTCCAGGAGAACTAATGCTGTGCAGAACTCACTTTTTTCTCTCTTCTATTTAGTGGGAATGTTTTGCAGGTATGTCCTTATGTAGTTAGTAAAAGCATTTTTCCTTCTTTAACATCAAGGCCTGGAGTTTCCAGCAGGTTGTGCCAATATTTTCCATGCAATTCACCCAGAATCGACCAACACAGCGCAATCAATTGAGGAATTTCAAATGCAAATTATATCCAGCATAAATCAAATTTCTGTGATCTTTTGCACTAGTTTAAAAAGATCACACTGGAAGCTGGCCCTGCCCACAAAATAAGCCATGCCTCCAGATCGAATTAAACACCAGGGCAAGTTTCTGTGAACTGTGCCCCTTTGCGGGCCTTCAAGAAGGTTCTTAAAATATAGCTATATTTAGACACAAGGGTACTAATAGGCACATTTGCATAGAATAGTACAGCACAGAAAGAGGCCTTGCAGCCCAAATTGAGTCTGCACCGGCTTTTTGAAAGACTGATCCAGTTAGTCCTACTCATTCTCTTTTTCCCCATATAATTCATTGGTAGCCTGTTAACTATATGTATAACATCTAAAATCCTTTTTCCCTGTTTCTTTTGAATATTGTTTCCTTTGCACTTCAGAATCTGGACTTCAGTTGCTTTATTGGACCCATGATGTCATAGGGGTATCATTGTTTAGTACTGATGGCTTCTTGCGTAATGACAAACTCACTCTAATGTGACACTGGCCATTCTTGGAAATGGAAACATAGGAGAAAAGGTAACTTTTACATTTTGCACAAAAGAATTGCTGAAATGCAGAGGCTTATTGCTATAGTATTCACATTAGTCTATGTAGTTAGTTCCAGTTAAAAGAAAACACAATTTTCCAAATAAATCCTTGCTCTTATCAATTATTTCCCTTTCCAGTTTTACTTTCATACAGTCAATGACCTCAGGTTGGAGCAGTAACACCAACACGGACTTGTTGGGCTGAGAGACCTTTTTCCACAGTGTAATTTTATTTGATTCTGTGGAAAATGTTGCATTCACAAATATTGTTGGCCTTTCCCAGAATCCATGCATGTAATTGTTCAGCTGATAAAAGTTATGCATGCTGGTCTCATGAAGTAATGGCTTTAGCTTAAGGCAGGAGGGTTGGGCTAAGGATATCCTTGCAATTTTTTCTCCTTCAAGTATTTATCCAATTCCTTTTTGAAGGTTACATTGAATTTGTATCCACCACCGTATCAAGCAATACATTCCAAATCCTATCCACACATTACGTAAGAAGAATTTTTTTCATGGTCTTGTTCTTTTGCCAATCAC
Source organism: Heterodontus francisci (assembly GCF_036365525.1). Classification (NCBI taxonomy): domain Eukaryota; kingdom Metazoa; phylum Chordata; class Chondrichthyes; order Heterodontiformes; family Heterodontidae; genus Heterodontus; species Heterodontus francisci. The sequence goes on from NC_090383.1 coordinate 73,346,325, forward strand.
CTTAATTCTGTGCCCTCTTGTTATCAACCCTTCAGCCATTGGAAACAGTTTCTCTTTATTTACGCTATCTAAACCCTTCATGATTTTAAACACCTCTACCAAATTTCCTCTCAGCCTTCAATGTTCTAAAGAGAATATTCTCGTAACATTGATCTTAAAATGCTTTTGATGAGCATCTAAATTAAGCAATGAACCACACTTCCATCTCTCAGCTCTCTAATCCACTGGGAAGCTGAAATAAAATGAGATTCTGATCAGTCTACTGTGCATTTCCAGAGTACCACAGTTGTGATTTCCATTATATCTCTCCTATCAACAGGAGCTGGAAGTGTACATGGCTAATATATGTGAGAATCTCTTCTGGGTTCACGCATGTTCAACGACTTTGGGCGTAAGCAGGTGATGCACCAGCAGTACCACTCCAGTTGACTCATGCCACATGGGCCATGCAGGAAGTGGAAAGCGGCACTCCTGCATTACATCTCTGCAGATAGACCTGTGGCTCTGTGAATGAATTTTGCACCCTCTAAATATAAATGTTAATTTTTTGATAAACCCTATTTTCAGCTGTGTTAATAAAACTGCACCAGGTTACCCCTCTTAAACATATCAAGGGATATCTTTTAATGCAAAAAAAAACTTTCTAAAATGCTGTCCAATTGCCCTGGTTCACGGATGATCTTACATTTGACAATTTACAAATACCGTTGAACAGAAATTTAAGCAAAAATACACTTCTGAAAACTAGTGCACTTTTGAGCACAATTTGCGCCCAGATCACCGATTATATCAAAGCAGAACCTCTTGACTCTTGTCTCCTTGCTAAAACCATTGTTTGCTTACTTGTTGAGAAAGGGTATGATTCAGGGGTGGCACAGTGGCGCAATGGTTAGCACTGCAGCCTCACAGCTCCAGCGACCCGGGTTCAAATCTGGGTACTGCCTGTGTGGAGTTTGCAAGTTCTCCCTGTGTCTGTGTGGATTTCCTCCAGGTGCTCTGGTTTCCTTCCGCAGCCAAAAGACTTGCAGGTTGATAAGTGAATTGGCCATTATAAATTGCCACTAAAATAGGTAGGTGGTAGGGGAATATAGGGACAGGTGAGGATGTGGTAGGAATATGGGATTAGTGCAGGGTTAGTATAAATGGGTGGTTAATGGCCGGCACAGACTCGGTGGATCGAAGGGCCTGTTTCAGTGCTGTATATCTAAATCTAAAACAATGCTCACAATTTTCCATTCTAACTAGTTAGCTGCTCTTTAATTACTCTACTGCTGAATAACATTTCCCGTTTATTTGAATGTTACAATATTAATTGTATTTTAGTAGAATATATAACAATCACGGTAACACACAAAAGACTTCTATTTAAAACATGCATTAAAATAAAGAGAAAACTGTAATAAAAACCTTATTTGCAAGAAGTGTCTCACACATATAAATACTCAATCAATTCCCATTTGTTATTTTTATTTTGCTCGTAAAAAAGAGCTGGTTAATTCAGCAGGATACATCCACTCACATACTTGCATTAAAATGACAGATTATGCAAACAATTTTCATTCAAATCTCTACGAAGGCAAAATGTTCTAGTGAGATTTTATTTTCCATTAGTAATACATGAATGTGCACAAGACTTCAGCTTATGCCACATGATTTAGTGTTAAAGCTAACATACAGTGTTGGGGGAAAGTCCTTGCACCCCCTTTGTTTAGGCATCAATCCATGCTGTAGAAATACTGCAGAAAAGCTGTGGCTATCCTGTAATCTTCTTCTTTGGCCTCCTTATCTCGAGAGACAATGGGTAAGCGCCTGGAGGTGGTCAGTGGTGTGTGGAGCAGCGCCTGGAGTGGGTTTAAAAGCCAATTCTAGAGTGACAGGCTCTTCCACAGGTGCTGCAGAAAAATGTGTTTGTCGGGGCTGTTACACAGTTGGCTCTCGCCTTGCACTTCTGTCTTTTTTCCTGCCAACTGCTAAGTCTCTTCGACTCGCCACACTTTAGCCCCGCCTTTATGGCTGTCCGCCAGCTCTGGCGAATGCTGGCAACTGACTCCCACGACTTGTGATCAATGTCACAGGACTTCATGTCGCGTTTGCAGACGTCTTTAAAGCGGAGACCTGGACGGCCGGTGGATCTGATACCAGTGGCGAGCTCGCTGTACAATGTGTCTTTGGGGATCCTGCCATCTTCCATGCGGCTCACATGGCCAAGCCATCTCAAGCGCCGCTGACTCAGTAGTGTGTATAAGCTGGGGATGTTGGCCGCCTCGAGGACTTCTATGTTGGAGATACGGTCCTGCCACCTGATGCCAAGTATTCTCCGGAGGCAGCGAAGATGGAATGAATTGAGACGTTGCTCTTGGCTGACATACGTTGTCCAAGCCTCGCTGCCATAGAGCAAGGTAATATCCTGTAATATTTTGGCAGAAATTGAAAGGTGAAAAACAATGATGGGAGTGAGGCCTAGCAAATGGCTGGCCTGCCCAAGAGTGACAATGTGAGGGTCAGCCATTTTTAATAGCAGGGCATCATTAACATGCTGCTGGGTGACTTCCCGACCAAAGCTGCCATGAAGTAAATGGGAAGCAATGGAAAGTTGGAAAGTATTGATGTAATAGGACCCCAAGGCTTCCATCAGACGTAGGCAGAGCGTCATACCTCTTAAAACCTGGCATTTTAAAATCACAACTGATTGGGGATGGAGTTGGTAATTCACCTGCTCCATTTTAACTGCACTTCCCAGTCCAGTTTTCACAAGGTCACCTTTATACAATTTAGGGTTAGAGTGTATTGTACTGCGTTGTGTGCTTTGCTTATCCAGCTGGAGTGGGTGTAAAGGGAACTTACATGCCCAAAGAAACCATTGAAGAGACAGGGTTTGTGTCTGATTGTTTTCCTTCCTTTCTTTGTTAATATTTTTTGGAGTGGGCATTGTTCCTGACTTTTTTTTTGGCTGGGCGATTTCAGAATATATGGGCCTGTTAATGAAGAAACAAAAAAGAATCTAATATTGAGTGGCAAATGATCAGAAAGCCACCCATAGTCAAAGTAATTCACAAGGGTTGAGCAGAACAGGAAGAACACAGGGGGACATGAAAAGAGGTTCATACAATAGAAACTTTATTGCAGCTTAGGGAGGCACAAGTCAACATCAAGCTGGAGTCTCATGTCAGCTGCCAAATCAATGTCAACCTAACAATGGAAAAAGCTTTAAAAATGCCTTAAATATGATATTTCATGATAAATGGTAAAAGCTTAAAGAAAACATGCCTGAGGAATCAGCAGACACTCTGAACCCACCTTTATTTCAACAATCATATATGGAAATATTAGTGCACATATTTCTCAGTAACTGAGGATAACTGCCTCCATTAGCCTCTGAGCCAGCATGGAGACAGTTGCAGAGCTCTGCCATCTGCTGCAAGTGTACCTGCATCCAATCTGTTTCAAAGGGATGGCACTGCCAGTGGCAGTCACATTTTCTGTCCCTGCCTTTATTTTGCTTGGTTTTTGCCAGACATTTTGCTGACTCACAGAACTTAGTTTGTTCAGATAGGCAATGCATTTTGAGGCCACAGCCTTTGTTGTTGTTGTTGGAAAGGCGACCAAAAATCATTTGCCCCACATGCAGCCATTTATATTTAAGTGGCCACATCCCTTTAAAGACTGGCTGTAGCTCTTTAAGAGTTTCAGCTATGCCACATATTCTTTGTCTGTCCTGCTTAAACACCCAATCCAGACCAGGAGCTCACTTTGCCCATCAAATGAGGGACAACCCTGGACAATTTGCTGGAGTTGGATATTTCCATTTCAGGCAGGCACTAAGCTCACAGCATCACTGTCAGAAGTTAATGGGGGCAATGTGATATATTGGGAAAAAGAGCAGGGAATGAACAAAAATTATGCAATATGAACAAAGACAAGACATAGAGAGATGGCTGTTGGGTTAAAAGATAACAAGATGATTTTAGGATTGCAAATCAAGAGTAAAAATACTGCAGAAGTTAATAAATAAAAGTTAGCGATATACAAAGTTATGCCTTCAAGACTCCTGGATGAAAGTGTGAACAAAACCATTACAAATTACCTATAAGTCGTTTAGAATTAAAGTACACAAAACATTACAGACAAATGCCCTGAATAGTTGGAAATGACATCACCCTAATTGATATTTTAAGTATTTTTAAATAAGAAAGCGTAGGATCTTTTTTATTTTAAATTTCCAAAATAACTACCTTGCAGACATGAATGTGGTAGAATATGTTTGCTTTTGACCAGTAAACCACCACTTTCTTGAAAGAATGAACACATCAGAAAGTTCAGTATAAGCATCGCCAACACAAGTGTACCTTCTCTTTAAGTCTTCACAGAATAGAAAAGGAAGTGGTTTAATTTCTATAATAAAGGTACACCACAGATATGCGCTTTTTTCCATGTGCGAGTGGAAAAAAGTCATCACTGACACGTCAGTAAAATAACCTGGGTAACACCTTCAAAAAATAGTTGCACAGTTACGTAATTGCTCCATCGTTATGGTGTGAAATGTGTCATTTGCACGCCTGTTTTTAGTAGATGCAGCACATATACAAAGTCAGGTCCCATACTGAATGGACAACCACCAACCACCGACCCAACCCTGCCCCCCCACCCCCCACCCCCCTACCCCCTCCCCCATGTCTGTTCTTATTTTCTGAAAGCAGGATAATATGTTAAACAGCTGTACATGCACTGTTTAAGCCTTTAAAAAGGAAATTAGCATTACAGTGAGAGATCTATTTCACAGCCTGTTCAGTCACAACAACAGTCCACATTCATTATAATTGCATTTTGTAAAATTTAAACTTGCTATAGTTAATGTAGTTGGATGTAAATTTGGAATCTTTTCCAATTTATCACTCTGGTAGGGTGTGAGAGGTATGACTATATAGATTTCAGGGAATCTCTCGAGTGCAAAAATCAGTACATGTGATTGGTCACAGTTAAGTATGCAGGATAATACCTTGGGGCCAAAAATGCCATGGCAGGCATTCCATGTGCACTGTATATGTGAACGTTATTCCAAATCATCTTTCGCACAATGTGCACAAGGCTCCTGAAGGCTGTGAATTTTATGTAAATCAGGGCAAAACCCAGAATTGAGCTGAAAATAGCACTCCTTATTACTGCGTGGCTCCCTCCTCCAAGTTGGGCCACTTTTCATTGCAGGACCTCCTGCACCAGGGCATCCAATCTGTGAATGGGGCCTTGCTGCACTATGACAATTTTCTTCAGCAAAACACAGGCACAACTTTATTGGTAGCCAACAGCATTTCAAGAATTTCTGGCATCAGGTAACCATTCCACGTTGTTCTTCCAGCATGCCTTTGCGTAAATGCTGGGAGTGCCTATAAACTATTTAAATCAGCTGACTTCATATGATGGTATGAGGTCTAAAGATTAGCCCTCAAAGTGCACATGGCTTCTTTGTGCTGCAGAAACAATAGATTTATTATTTCTTACCAATACGAATCTTATTATTAATATAGTAAACAAGTGTGTGCATGTAAGTAATTAGCTCTCATTAAAATAAACTTTAAAGAGATTGTAGTCAGTTGTGATCCACCTGAATTTAAAGCTCAAGGGATTTAAATGTAAAAATTAGCCATTTTAGTACATCAGTTTGATTAATTCAATTCAGAATAGGTACTGGATTACAAGTATTATTTTCTTTTTCTTTCTTTTGGGCCTCCTTATCTCGAGAGACAATGGATACGCGCCTGGAGGTGGTCAGTGGTTTGTGAAGCAGCGCCTGGAGTGGCTATAAAGGCCAATTCTGGAGTGACAGGCTCTTCCACAGGTGCTGCAGAGAAATTTGTTTGTTGGGGCTGTTGCACAGTTGGCTCTCCCCTTGCGCCTCTGTCTTTTTTCCTGCCAACTACTAAGTCTCTTCGACTCGCCACAATTTAGCCCTGTCTTTATGGCTGCCCGCCAGCTCTGGCGAATGCTGGCAACTGACTCCCACGACTTGTGATCAATGTCACACGATTTCATGTCACGTTTGCAGACGTCTTTATAACGGAGACATGGACGGCCGGTGGGTCTGATACCAGTGGCGAGCTCGCTGTACAATGTGTCTTTGGGGATCCTGCCATCTTCCATGCGGCTCACATGGCCAAGCCATCTCAAGCGCCGCTGACTCAGTAGTGTGTATAAGCTGGGGGTGTTGGCCGCTTCAAGGACTTCTGTGTTGGAGATATAGTCCTGCCACCTGATGCCAAGTATTCTCCGAAGGCAGCGAAGATGGAATTATTAGTATTAGTATTATTACTACTAACTAATGTACATGTACATGTTATTAAGATATACATGTGGTAATTGGACTTTATATTAGCACAGCAAAAAAAGTTTTTAAAATGATACTCTGCTCAGCAAATTGAACTCATAAACTTACATAAATTAGGTTTACACGACTTAAAATGTGAACATTTCCAGAGGAAAAGGAACTATAAAAAGGAATAAAATGCACCTTTGATAAATAAAAGGAAATGCCTCAGAATACTTAAGGAGGTGAAAATGTAGTCACAAGCAGGAATAGGAGCAAAATTTATAGTAGGGACTAGTTTGATGACACCATTAAAGTGAAGGGCTTTTAGGAAGCTTTTAAAGGCAATCAGGAGGTAGCAAGAGAAGTTGGTTTTGGGGAAAATTCTGGGGGACTGAAAGGTCAGCCTTCAGTAGTGGAAATGAAGAGCGGGCAATAATCTAGCACAAGAGGAAAGGGAGTGTGGGTAGGGGTGCATGGCTGGGAGTGAAGCTTTGGAAGGATTTGAAAGTAAGCATAAAAATCTCAAAGGTTATTCACTCAGACACAAAGATCCAATAGAGCTTAGCAAGGGCAGGGGCATTGGAGATGTGAGACTTTGAGCAGGAGAAGAGTTGGGTTCCAGATTTTTGGATTATCTAGAATTTGCGCAAGGTAGGAATGGTGAGAATAACAAGGGCAGCATTGGAGAAATCAATTCTCAAAATGATGAAAATGTGAATTGGGATTTCAGGAGTGGCGGGGGACAAAAGTATGCAATGTTCTGGGAACACAAGAGTGTGGTCTTGCTGACAATTCAGATTTATGGCATAAAGTTAAGTGTGAAGCTGAACAACAGTTTGAAATCCTCATCACTAGCCTGAGAAGGCAATCAGCGAAGTTGATGGAGTCAGGACCAGAGCCACATAAGTGATGACAAGAGCGGAAAAGGATGGGTTCCATTTAATTGGAGGAAATTTCGACCTATCCAGTACTAAGTCTCTGAATGGTGATGCTAGAGAAATGATTTTCTCCAGGTTTGATGGCATTTTTCAGTCTTGCTTTACCATGTGGATTTTTTTTTTAGAACATCTGAAAGATTTATTGCAATAAGGTAAGTTTTGTAGCAAGGCTGTCTAAAGTAGATGAATAATATGCTTTTGAGAAACAAATGGAATTACTTTAACAAGCCTACAGTAATTTTCAAGTCTGCATAATGATTAATTAATTAACACTAAAAGCACAGCATGCTGTCATGCTCAGAAGCCCAGACCCATTATTATAATGTAAACAGATCAGCATGATGTCAGAAATTTAAGGTATCATCATGGGAACTGAGTTAAAGTAACATGGTTTATTACAGCTTGGAACCATGATGCTGAGTGCAGAAAACAAAAGCAGAACATGGTCAGCCCATAAAACTGTTTTTAAATACTTCACCCCCATCCAATGTTAATTTTATTTCATTGTATCATCCATTATATCAATGTATTTTAAGCAGGCTGAGTGCTTGGTGGTTTCATGGTAACAGCCATTCATAACCAAGTCAATCCTTCATCTTTTCAAGATGGGTACAAGAAGGTGTATATTTCTTTATTTTGACAAATGACTCTTCAAATTTCCCTTGAGCTTTTCTGTATTTATTTTTAAATCCAAATTGTTTGCTTGAAGGTCAGCTCTGGTCTGAAGTCTTCTTTAAACAATAAACTGAATCTGTTACACTTTTTCCAAAGCTGCTAAATGATACTAAATCCTAATAATAATAATTGACCTCCAGGCGCGTATCCATTGTCTCTCGAGATAAGGAGGCCCAAAAGAAACAATTGAATTAAACAAAGAAACCACCCTGACCAAAATGCAGGTGTTTTTACTTGAATGCTTGTGTGTGTGCGTGTGCACACATGCATGCGATTGTCCTAAAACTACCAAAATTATCCTTTTTACATGGAGTGAAGCTTACTCCATATACATTTTTATGGTGACCCTGTGCCATCTATAAGCATTTTACTCATAGATTCAACCTTATGGAAGTAATCTTTGACAAACTTCAAGACTAGAATTAATTTGTTATAATGCCTTATCTTGTTTTTTTCTGGCACTTGCTTTACTAAAACATTATTCGTGCCAACATGAATGCAAGACTACATGCCATGTTGTACAGTAAGGCAGTCTGAATACCTGGTAATGATAACTAATATGTTAATTGAGAAATGACATGTTATGGGCTCTATCTCTGTACTGTCCTGCCATTTCAGGCCAGTATATATTGTCCAGAACAGACTGAAAAAGTTCTCCATGAAGAGTCAGCATGGACTCGATCGGCCGAATGGTCTTCTTCTGTGCCGTAAATGACTCTAAAAAGATCAGCAGGTCGGGCAGCACCTGTGAAGAGAGAAATAGAGTTAACGGCCAGAACTTTACATCCCCCCAAAGAGCGGGAAGGTGGCAGGGGGGCTTAAAATGGAGCGGGAGGCTTGGGGGGGGCACGTCCCGACCCGCTCCTGCCTCCATCGCCACTTTACTCAGGGAGGCGGTGGCGAAAAGTGGCCCACCCATTCCAGGCCTAACAAGGCCCTTAAGTAGCCACTTAATGGCCACTTAAGGGTCACTGCCCACCGCGACAGGGATTTTACCTGTGGCTGGTTGGGCGGCCCAGGCCTGAGAGAAGCCGCCTGACAAAAATAGGCAGCTCTCTAAAGGTCTGGGGCGGGTGGGGTGAGGGGGGGCCTTCATCACCAGGCACCCTGTGCCCTACAAAGGGCCGTCCCCACTGCCCCAACCAACCCCAACATACCGCCCGCCCGCCACCCCCCCCCCCCCCCCCCCCCGTCCTCCTAATTGACCACCCTTGCCTAGCCGGGGTTTGACTGATCACCCCCGATGAGGCACCAAAACGTACCTTCGTTCCGGGCTCCCCAACACCTTCTTTGCTATGACTGGATTGCAGTCCCAGCAGTGGCCATCGTTCCTGGTGGCGCTGCTGGGACTAAGAGCTGCTGGCTCGCTGATTGGCCGGCAGCTCCATTAGGTGGAATTTCCTGCCTCAAGCGGGTGGAATTCCCGCCTCAGACCAATTAAAGGCCGGGGAACCGCAAAATGTGGATCGGATCCCCAGATAGATGAGCTGTCATCAGAACTGGGAAAAGTAAGAAATGTGATAGGTTTTAAGACGGTCAAATGTGGGAGGGTGGAAAAAGATCAAAAGAGAAGGTCTGCAATGGTGCAGAATATGGGAGACATTAAATGACAAAACAGCCAGTGGGGCAGAGCCAAAGGGTGTAGTAAAGTGCCTAATTTGCATGAATCACTGGCCCTTTTACCTCCTCTCTCTTCACTGTCCAAGCCCCCAAACTCCTTCCAGGTGAAAGAGCGATTTACATGTACATCTTTCAATTTAGGATACTGTATTCGCTGCTTTCAAAGTGGTCTGCTCTACATTGGGGAGACCAAATAGAGATTGGGTGACCACTTTGTGGAACACCGCTGGTCAGTCCGCAAGCATGACTGCAAGCTTCCGGTAGCCTGCCATTTTAATTCTCCACTTTTTTCTCACGTTGACATCTCTGTCCTCGGCCTATTGCAGTGTTACAATGAAGCTCAACACAAGCTCGAGGAACATCAGCTCATCTTTCAATTAAATACTTTACAGCCTTCTGGACTCAACATTGAGTTCAACAATTACAGACTGTCACCTCTTCCCCATCTTGATTCCTTTCCTTTGCATGTTTCAGCCTTAATCTTGTTTTTCTCTTGTTTTTGCTTTCGGACAACAGTTTTTCTTTACACTGCCAATGACACTTCCTCTAGACACATAGGAACATAGGAGCAGGAGTAGGGCATCTGGCCGCTCGAGCCTAGTCCGCCATTCAACCAGATCATGGCTGATCTTCTACATCAACGCCATTTTCGCCCACTATCCCCATATCCCTCCTTAGGTAAGGAGACCAAAACTGTACACAATACTCCAGGTGCGGTCTTACCAAGGCTCTATATATTGCAGCAAGACTTCTTTAGTCCTGTACTCAAATCCTCCTGCAATAAAGGCCAACATACCACTTGCCTTCCTAAATGTTGCTGTACCTGCAAGTTAGCTTTCAGTGACTTATGAACAAGGACACCCAGGTCCCTTTAGATACCAACACTTCCCAATCTCTCACCATTTAAGAAATTTTCTGCATTTCTATTTTTCCTACCGAAGTGAATAACTTCACATTTTTCCACATTATATTCCATCTGCCAAGTTCTTGCCCACTCACTTAGCCTGTCTAAATCCCCTTGAAGCCTCTTTGCATCCTCCTCACAACTCACATTCCCACCTCATTTTTGTCATCAGTAGACTTTGAAATATTACATTTGGTCCCCACATCCAAATCATTGATATCATGTGAATAGCTGGGGCCCAAGTATTGATCCTCATGGTAGCCCACTAGTCACAGACTGCTGACCTGAGAATGACCTGTTTATCTCTGTTTTCTATCCGTTAACCAATTCTCAGTCCATGTCAGTATATTACCCCCAGTCCCATGTGCTCTAATTTTGCTTACTAACTTCTTGTGTGGGGCCTTATCGAAAGCCTTCTTAAAATCTAAGTACACCACATCCACTGGTTCCTCCTTATCTAATCTACCAGCTACATCCTCAAAAAATTATAACTGGTTTGTCAAACATGATTTCCCTTTCATAAATCCATGTTGACTCTGCCCAATCCTACCATTATTTTCTAAGTGTTCAATTATCACATCCTTAATAATAAATTTTAGCATTTTGCCTACTACTGATGTAAGGCTAACGAGTCTGTAGTTCCCTGTTTTCTCTCTCCCTCCTTTCTTAAATACTGGGGTGATATTTTCTACCTTCCAATCTTCAAGAACTGCTCCACAATCGATAGAATTTTGGAAGATGATCACCAACGCATCTATTATCTCTACAGCCACCTCTTTCAACACTCTGGGATGTGGATCAGCAGGTCCAGGGGGTTTATCAACTTTCAGTCTCATTAATTTCTCCAGTACTACTTTTTTACTAATACTAATTTCTTTCAGTTCCTCATTCTCGCTAGTCCCTTGGTTCTTTGGTATTTCTGGAAGGTTTTTTGCACCTTCCTCCATGAAGATAGACACAAAGTATATGTTTAGTTTCTCTGCCATTTCCTTATTATCCAGTATACATTCCCCTGTCTCTGCCTCTAAAGGGCTTACATTGGTCTTTGATAATCTTTTGCTTTTCACATACCTATAGAAACTTTTACAGTCCATTTTTATGTTTCTTGTTAGTTTACTTTCATATTCTATTTTCCCTTCCTTTATCTGTTCCTTGGTCACACTTTGCTGAATTCTAAAATGCTCCCAATCCTCAGATTTACTACTTTTTTGGCACCTTTATAAGCCTTTTCCTAATACAATCTTTTTCTCTTATTAGCCATGGTTGTGTCACCTTTCCTGCGGGTTCCTGTGCCTCAAAGGAATGTAAATTTTGTTGTAAACCATGTATTAATTCTTTAAATGCGCGCCATTCCCTGTCGAATTTCATACCTTTTAATGAAGTTTCCCAATCTACTAGCCAACTTTCCCCTCATACATCCATAGTTAACTTTGTTTAGATTTAAGACCCTAGTACTGGATTGAACTACAACACTTTCAAACTTATAGTAAAATTCTATCATATTATGGTCACTCTTCCCAATAAGATTATTAATCAGCCCTTTCTCATTGCACAATACTGGATCTAAAATTGCCCATTCTGTAGTTGGTTCCTCAACATACTGTTCCAGAAAACCATCTCAAATACATTCCAGGAATTTGTCCTCAACAGCTAAGTAGGTTTACCCAGTCTATATGTAGATTGAAGTTCCCCATGATTACTGCATTACCCTTGTTACATGCACCTCTAATTTCCTGACATATACAGTACCCTACATTACCACGCTAGTCTCTTGGTTCTTTGGTATTTCTGGGAGGTTTTTTGTACCTTCGTCCATGGAGATAGACACAAGTATTTGTTTAATTTCTCTGCCATTTGGTGGCCTATAAACAACTCCTACCAATGTTTGCTGCCCTTTGCTGTTTCTTAGCTCTACCCAAACTGCTTCCACGGCCAGGATTTTTCCCTCAGCGGATGGGAGCTGTCCACCAACTGAAAAGTCGGTGGCGAACCCGCCTCCGCCTGGCCTGGGGATCCGATCTGCATTTTGCAGTTTCCCGCCTTTAATTGGTCTGAGGTAGGACTTACACCCGCTTGAGGCAGGAAGTCCCGCCTAATGGAGCTGCTGGCAGCTCTAGCCCCAGCAGCGCCACCAGGAGCGACAGTCACTGCTGGAACTGCAACCCAGTCATCGGGAAGAAGATGTCCGGGAGCCCAGAGAACGAATGTAAGTTTCTGGTGACTCGCCGGGAGTTATCAGTCAGGCCCCAGTGAGGTTAAGGTGGTCGATTGGGGGGGACGGGGGTCGTGTTGGGTGTTGGGGGTGGTTGGGGCAGCGTGGGCGGCCCTCCGTCGGGCACAGGGTGGCTTATCATGAGGACCGCCCCCTCCAGGCCGTCAGAGAGCCGCCTACACCGCAATCATTACTCCCTGTGGCTCTGCCCCGCCAACTCTTTTGACATTTAATGTTTCCCATCTTCCGCCCCATCACAGACCTTCCCTTTTGTTCTTTTTCCACCCTCCCCCATTTGACCTACTTAAAACTTATCACATTTCTAACTTTTCCCAGTTCTGATAAAAGATCTCAGACCTGAAGCATTAACTCTGCTTCTCTCTCCACTGATGCTGCTGCACCTGCTGTGTATTTCCTGTATTTACTCTTTTAATTTCACATTTCCAGCATCCACAGTATTTTGCTTTTTGTCTGAAAAGGTTCAGGCTGCTTCCAGTAGTGAAAGTATCAAAATTACATCAATAAATGGCAACTCATAAGACAATAAATTGTATGGGGACTATATATTGAACCTTAGGATGTTTTTGGTATCATGTGGCACTTTTCACTAATAGCACTGGGTAGTCCCTGAAAATGTACAAGAATATGCCCTCGCCACTCACAGCTCCTATAGCACTCTGACAGAAATCCAGTTTGACATTTAAGTAGATGGGACAGGGTGTGACATCTAATCTGAAATTTAATTTGCATTTTCTCTTTTATTGTATCACAAGTTGAAATGACATGTATTGTTTCATTATGAGCTGCTACACCCACCCTCCCTTCTCTCCCCTCCCAGCAATCCCTAGACCATGGTAAGGAGGCACAGAACTGGCATAAAGGATCTCTGACCTTTTCCTCTGCTTTGTGCCTATGGAACTGAGCATTCTTCATGCGAGAGAGAGTGAAATCATCCCCCAAATGTCTTTGATTTATCCAATGTTCCCTATTTCCTCTTCTGACTGTGGCAACTCATGTAAAGCAGTTCCATGGGCATGTAAGTTGGCATTCATGTGAGAATCTTTACAGTGGTATCAGAGGGGTAATTAACTACATGAATCACAACTAAGTCTGACTGGCAGAACTGGCAGAAAGTGATCCAGAACATTTGCCTATTTTACAAGTAGGAGCAAGAGGCCTACCAGATACTTGTGAAATATATGATCTATGATGCTGAATGTTGGAGTGCTAATGTTCAAATTGAGAGGACACAGCTCAATCACTCTCTCCGCTCTGTGTAAGCCATTTATAATGGAAGGTGCTAAGTGAAGGCTGCAGTGCCTCCTAACAGGAAATGAAAAATTGAGCAGAGTACCCAAGCAGTCAAACTCCCTCAGCCACCCAAAGGGGCCACTGGTAAAGATGCGTCAGCACAACATCCTCTCAGAAGCAGTGCCGTGATCCTTGGATGAAGAATGGAGATATCTTGAAAATAAATCAACATGTAAAAAAAAATGCTTATTAAGGTTTCAAATTAACTTCTTTATCAGTAATCAAACCATGATTCAACACCTATCCAGCCCCTCTTCCGTGTTCAACTTGGCAATAATGCTAATGCTATTTTGGTGTACTCCCACTAAAATATTCTCGTTATACATTTAAAATAGTAATGCATAACCTCTGAATACTAGTTGTATCGCACTTGATACACTTTGGGAAAGACTAATTACTGGCTAGCTGTTCTATTTTCAAACTTGCAATTAGTGATAAGCAACTCATCTCTTAAATAGGGAGTATCAAATATTCTTTTGTGGACATAAAATACACTGCAGATTGATTGGCTAATTATAGTTGAATAGTAATAACTATGCACAAGAGTTTTTACAGCCTTTTGAAGAAATAAGCTACTCTTGAAATTGTTAGGTGAGCAGCTAGTGCTTACTACACCATGTAGAGACTAACTGCTGTTAGGACTGTGGTAGAGCTTTACGCAGGGAACATGCAAGTCTAGGAAAAACACTAAAATGCGAGACATCAAGGCTCACATTCTCAGGAACACACATATTGTCATGCATTAAGTCAGCCAGACAGAGAAGGATTAAGCAGCTGAAGGTGCTGCTGGAAGAGTGATGTGAGAGGGCGTGTTTCAAGTTTGAGTGGCACTGGGACCAATTCTGGATGAGAAAGTGGATGCATGAAGAAGAAGGGATGGATTCTACCTGAACCGGCACTGACATCATAAGAACATAGGAAATAGGAGCAGGAGTAGGCCATTCGGCCCCTTGAGCCAGCTCCGCCATTCAACTAGATCATAACTGATCTTCTACCTCAATGCCATTTTGCCGCACATCCTGGCACCAAGAACACATAGAACTGAGGATGTGAGTTTAAACTGGTTTAGAGAGGGTTTCATGAAGAGACACACCTGGGAGTATGTGGGGGAGGAGTTAAGAATATGTATAGCAAAGGAGTAAAGCAATTTGAAATAATAAGCTTTAATGGAATATGTCTTAGGCTGATCAATATAAGACAAATGAAAGAAAGAAATGTCAAAATTGTAATGAGTTCTTTATGTTGTGTGATGCAACATAAATGAAATGTGTGGAGTCCAGTTTGTTGAAGATCTCTGACATGTTTATTAACAGCTAATCTAGAATATACACTACAGAGCAATCTATTTACAGAATCTTTGTCTGGGTGTTACAGTTGCAAAGTGACTAAGGCTTCTAGTCACATGACTATGTCCTGGTACTTAGCTCATTAGCATACTAAGATCTTAAAGGGACATCACTCTCAAAGCGATTGTACAACATCCCCTTTCTTTCCAAAGATAAGCCTTGTATGCTACAATTAAATACACATTAACTTGGATAACATCAAAATTAGTTACACAGCGATAGAGGTTTTAAAATTTGCAAGTACAGAGGCTTAAACGTCCATATATCGTTTTGGTGATTTGACAACTTTTGCTTGGGGAGTTTGTGGCTCATCTGTTGCTTTTTTTTAAAAGTTTCTCCTTCTCTGCATTCAGTTTCTGTTGCTCTGCCTTCAGCCTGCTAACATACTCTGTTGCTTTTCTCAAGATGACCACTTTTGAGAGCTTGTCAATCTTGAAAAGTTCCAGCACATCATCTCGAAGAGCCAAGAGACAATGCTTCAACTCACTCCTCCGTTTCCTCTTCACAACATAGTGTATCCTTTGCCTCTCCTCATCCTCTGCATCTGAAGGCCTGGGGCTGAATGTCAAGGACTTGTTGGGGGAGGGGTACTTGGTCTCCTGGAGGTACCTGTCCGTTCTGGCTCGTTATGGTGCTGGCAGTTGTTTAGAGAGCAGATGTTTGGGCGCGGCATTGCTGTGCTGTTGCTGGATTTCCAGACTACACCGTTTGATGATGGCAGTACTCTAGATGCGGTCTCACCAATGCACTGTACAGTTGTAAAAAGACTTCCCTACTTTTATACTCCATCCCCCTTGCAATAAATGCCAACATTCCATTTGCCTTCCTAATTCCTACTCCCACCTGCCAATTTTTTTCCCACACACTTAACCTACCTATATTTCTTTGCAGGCACTTAGTGTCCTCCTCACAACTTGCTTTCTTACCTATCTTTGTATCATCCACAAATTTGGCTACAATACACTCGGTCAAGATTGCAGTTCTGATGAAAGGTCACAGAACTGAAATGTTGGGTGGAATTTTATGATCTCCCCCTCGTGGGTTTGGAGGCAGAGAGAGCATAAAGTTGGGTGGGATGGTGGTGGGGGTGTTGCAGCCACCATCCCATCTCTGATGAAGTTTAGTCCGGGGTGGGAAGGCCTGTGAATGACCTTCCCACCCTGCTGCCAATTGAGGCCTTAACTAGGCAATTAACCCCCAATTAAGGGCCTCTTCCTGCCGCAATCACAATTCCCCATAGGGCGGGTGGCCCTGTTGCTGCACAGGAAGCAGGGTAAGAAAAACTGAGCGGGCTGCTCCCCGGCTCAGGGATGAGAGGGTGGTGGGTGGGTCGGGGGGGGATCCTCATTCAAAGGCACGGTGGCTGACTGAGGAACCCAGCTGTGGGAAGGGGTGGGTCCTCTGAGAGCCACCCCCCTGCCATCGCTGCCAATCCTCCTCCCTCAAAACTCCCAACACACAAGACCCCTCGTGGTCTGACCTACCTGAGGCCTGGTTCCAATGACGCTTCTTGGCCCCCAGGACAGTCACCTCCAGCAGCAGCCGCCACCTCTACAGTAGCACTGCAGCTGCTGGCCTCTGATTGGCTAGCACTTCTCAAAGGGCAGGAATTCCAGTGACGGATTCCTAAATCCTATGGAAGGCCCATGTCTGTCCACTTAATTGCCTGATTGTTGCTAAATTTGGCAGGTTTTTTAGAAAAGAGGCAATGCGGGGATCTTGGCGTCAGTTTCTCCCGATGTTGAGACCCCACCACCAGCATAAAATTCCCCTCATTAACTCTGTTTTACTCTACACAGTTGATGCCTGACCTGCTGAGTATTTCCAACATTTTCTGTTTTTATTGCAGTATTTACATGTGAATTTGAAAAGTTTTTTTTTATTCATTCATGGGATGTGGGCGTCGCTGGCCGGGCCAGCATTTATTGCCCATCCCTAATTGCCCTTGAGAAGGTGGTGGTGAGCTGCCTTCTTGAACCGTTGCAGTCCATGTGATGTAGATACACCCACAGTGCTGTTAGGAAGGGAGTTCCAGGATTTTGACCCAGCGACAGTGAAGGAACGGTGATATAGTTCCAAGTCAGGATGGTGTGTGACTTAAAGGGAGAACTTGCAGGTGGTGTTGTTCCCATGTATTTGCTGCCCTTGTCCTTCTAGTTGGCAGAGGTCGCGAGTTTGGAAGGTGCTGTCTGAGGAGCCTTGGTGCATTGCTGCAGTGCATCTTGTAGATGATACACACTGCTGCCACTGTGTGTCGGTGGTGAAGGGAGTGAATGTTTGCAGATGGGGTGCCAATCAAACGGGCTGCTTTGTCCTGGATGGTGTCGAGCTTCTTGAGTGTTGTTGGAGTTGCACCCATCCAGGCAAGTGAAGAGTATTCCATCACACTCCTGACTTGTGCGTTGTAGATGGTGGACAGGCTTTGGGGAGTCAGAAGGTGAGTTACTCGCCTCAGGATTCCTAGCCTCTGACCTGCTCTTATAGCCACGGTATTTATATGGCTACTCCAGTTCAGTTTCTGGTCAATGGTAGCCCCTAGGATGTTGATAGTGGGGGATTCAGCAATGGTAATGCCATTGAAAGTCAAGGGGAGATGGTTAGATTCTCTCTTGTTGGAGATGGTCATTGCCTGGCACTTGTGTGGCGCGAATGGTACTTGCCACTTATCAGCCCAAGCCTGGATATTGTCCAGGTCTTGCTGCATTTCTACACGGACTGCTTCAGTATCTGAGGAGTCACGAATGGTGCTGAACATTGTGCAATCATCAGCGAACATCCCCACTTCTGACCTTATGATTGAAGGAAGGTCATTGAT
Organism: Heterodontus francisci; assembly: GCF_036365525.1. Classification (NCBI taxonomy): domain Eukaryota; kingdom Metazoa; phylum Chordata; class Chondrichthyes; order Heterodontiformes; family Heterodontidae; genus Heterodontus; species Heterodontus francisci. Next base: position 73,364,447 of record NC_090383.1, read on the forward strand.
GAAGCAGCTGAAGATGGTTGGGCCTAGGACACTGCCCTGAGGAACTCCTGCAGTGATGTCGTGGAGCTCAGATGATTGACCTCCAACAACCACAACCATCTTCCTTTGTGCTAGGTATGACTCCAGCCAGCGGAGCGTTTTCCCCCTGATTCCCATTAACCTCAGTTTTGTGAGGGCTCCTTGATGCCATACTCGGTCAAATGCTGCCTTGATGTCAAGGGCAGTCACTCTCATCTCACCTCTTGAGTTCAGCTCTTTTGTCCATGTTTGAACCAAAGCTGTAATGAGGTCAGGTGCTGAGTTGCCCTGGCAGAACCCAAACTGAGCGTCACTGAGCAGGTTGTTGCCAAGCAAGTGCTGCTTGATGGCACTGTTGATGACACCTTCCATCAGTAGGTTAGAGTAGGTTAAAGGTTCGGCACAGCATCGTGGGCCGAAGGGCCTGTACTGTGCTGTACTGTTCTATGTTCTATGTTCTATGACTTTACTGATGATTGAGAGTAGGCTAATGGGGCGGTAGTTGGCCGGGTTGGATTTGTCCTGCTTTTTGTGTACAGGACATACCTGGACAATTTTCCGCATTGCCGGGTAGATGCCAGTGTTGTAGCTGTACTGGAACAGCTTGGCTAGGGGCGCGGCAAGTTCTGGAGCACAGGTCTTCAGTACTATTGTCGGAATATTGTCAGGGCCCGTAGCTTTTGCAGTATCCAGTGCCTTCAGTCGTTTCTTGATATCATGTGGAGTGAATCGAATTGACTGAAGTCTGGCATCTGTGATGCTGGGGACTTCAGGAGGAGGCCGAGATGGATCATCAACTCGGCACTTCTGGCTGAAGATTGTTGCAAATGCTTCAGCCTTATCTTTCGCACTGATGTGCTGGGCTCCCCCATCATTGAGGATGGGGATATTTGTGGAGCCACCTCCTCCAGTTCGTTGCTTAATTGTCCACCACCATTCTCGGCTGGATGTGGCAGGACTGCAGTGCTTAGATCTGATCCGTTGGTTATGGGATTGCTTAGCTCTGTCCATCGCATGCTGCTTACGCAGTTTGGCATGCAAGTAGTCCTGGGTTGTAGTTTCACCAGGTTGACACCTCATTTTGAGGTATGCCTGGTGCTGCTCCTGGCATGCCCTCCTGCACTTTCATTGAACCAGGGTTGGTCTCCTGGCTTGATGGTAATGATAGAGTGGGGGATATGCCGGGCCATGAGGTTACAGATTGTGGTTGAGTACAATTCTGCTGCTGCTGATGGCCCACAGCGCCTCATGGATGCCCAGTTTTGCATTGCTAGATCTGTTCGAAATCTATCCCATTCAGCACGGTGATAGTGCCACACAACACGATGGACGGTATCCTCAATGTGAAGGCGGGACTTCGTCTCCACAAGGACTGTGCAGTGGTCACTCCTACCAATACTGTCACGGACAGATGCATCTGCAGCAGGCAGATTGGTGAGGACGAGGTCGAGTATGTTCTTCCCTCGTGTTGGTTACCCCACCATCTCCCGCAGACCCAGTCTTGCAGCCATGTCCTTTAGGACTCGGCCAGCTTGGTCAGTAGTGGTGCTACCGAGCCACTCTCAGTGATGAACATTGAAGTCCCCCACCCAGAGTACATTTTGTGCCCTTGCCACCCTCAGAGCTTCCTCCAAGTGGTGTTCAACATGCAGGACTACTGAGTCATCAGCTGAGGGAGGGCGGTAGGTGGTAATCAGTAGGAGGTTACCTTGCCCATATTTGACCTGATGCCATGAGACTTCATGGGGTCCGGAGTCGATGTTGAGGACTCCCAGGGCAACTCCCTCACTGCTGTATACCACTGTGCCACCACCTCTGCTGGGTCTGTCCTGCCGGTGGGACAGGACGTACCCGGGGATGGTGATGGCAGTGTCTGGGACATTGTCTGTAAGGTATGATTCCATGAGAATGACTATGTCAGGCTGTTGCTTGACTAGTCTGTGGGACAGCTCTCCCACAGTTTCACTGTAAATGAAGTCATGGAACTAGAGGTACTAATTAAAATGGTGTAATGTGATGTTGTAGCATTCATAGAAAATTAACTTCAGCCAATACAGACAGGAAACTAAATATTCCTGAATATAAAACTTCCAGGAGTGATATAGAAGTGAAAAAGGGAGTACGCAAATCATTATTACTGAAGGATATGATTACAGGTGCAGAGAGGAAAGTTCTCTTGGGCTGTTGATCCTGGTACAGTTACTGAGATCTGCAAAGTGTTTAGGGTCAGGGGAAGTTACCTAGGTGGGCATCTGCACAACTTGCAGCATTATAATGGAGCCAAAATATTGCAGGTTTTCAGGGTTCCAGACCTGGATAATATTAATAAACGGGAAAGAAATCAACAGGCAATGTAGAGAGGTTTTCAATCGTAATAGAGCTGTCATAATGGGAACTATAAATATCCTGAGGTAAACTAGGATAAGACAGTCAGCATAAATTTGTAAACAAAAGCAGAAGATGTTGGAAATATTCAGCAGGTCAGGCAGCATCTGTAGAATGGGAAACAGGGTTAACATTTCATATTGATGACCTTTCATCAGAATGATGCAATCAGCAGGATTGGGAGCAGGTCAACAGTAAGGTGAGGATTGTCGGCAATCAGAGCTGGGGAGGTTGACCTGAAAATTTGGGCCCAGGCAGGTGGAGGCAGGCTCTGGTGCATGCAGCGTGGACATGTCCTGGAAAATGACTTTGGGCTGGGAGCGCGACATCATCCCGCCCTCTTCCGGCTTTTCCCAGGGCAAGTTCCGAGTTCCAAGACCCTGTTGGTCTGATAGGAAATCAACTGAGATGATTAAGAAGGCAATTAGGAGTCCTTTTAACAATGAATTCCTTCTCTCCCAACAGTGCACAGCTTCCATGCTGTGTCAGCACCTCACCAGGGTCGCCACAGTGAGTGAAACTGGTAAGCTGGGAGGCCTGGATCAGTTACACTGAAGAGCTCCAGCCATGGCCATTGAGAGGCTGCTGTTCAAAACACTTCTACTCTCAGATAGTGTTTTCACTGTTTGACAGGTGACTTCCAACTTCTTGACATGCACGTCATCTGTCCTGCCCTTCACCTTCAGCTGCACTTCCCAGCTGCCAGACTTCAACATGGCATGGGAGAAGTTTATGCAGCTTCACCTTCCAACTCTACTGAGAGACAAGAGCAGAAGCCACTTCACTGCCAACATATGAAGCAGCAGCAGGAACTACACCAAAAGCAGCACCAATTGCCTTCTCCTCAACTGCATGCCCCTCCACAGGGAAAGGTGACTGAAATCCAGCTTGAAGGAGGCAAGACCCCCAATACAGGGTTTACAGGCAGTGGATCAGCTCTCTTGACATGTCTGAGAAGGACATGTCTGAGCACCAGTGCCTCAGGAGACTCAGGCTCTCAAGGAAGATTGCTGCTAACATCTGCAGCCTCCTGGAACAAGACCTCCTTCCCATTGGAGCAGGTGGGCACATATTGCCAATGGCTGACAAGGTGTCTTTCACTCTGCCTCTCACCAAATTGTGTTCTCTCTTCTCCTGCAAGGGGACAAAGCAGAGAGGTGTCAGTGTTTGCAATGGCTTCTGTGAGAGGAGGGAAGGACACCATTTGTGGAGGGTGACTGTGAGGCATGGGAGTGAGAGAGCAGTAGAATGAAGGTGAGTGAGTGTTGGCTGTTCAGATGGAGACATAAGGAGAGGAATGAGTGGACCTGCAAAGTGTGTTGTTGTGAGGAATGCTGTGCAGGAGAATGCTGGGCAAGTCAGAGAGTGGGGTGTGGCACCTCAAAGTGTTATTCCACTCACCTGTCATGCCTTCTTGAGGTCCTGGATCCTCTTTGCGGACTGTTTCCAGGCTGGAGGGAGCACTCTTCTACTGCTGACTACTTCGGCCACTTCCATCCACACCTGCTTGGTTGGAGAGGCTGTCCTATTCCTCCCATCCTTGGGAGAGCACAACTCACTGCAACCCATCGGATCTCTCAACAGAAACTCCAAGTAAGAGTGAGAGACCTGGGGAGCAGATTTCTGTGATTGCTGGACCCTCAAAAATCCAAGTGCTGATGAGCCCTTGTAACCCATGCTGTGGTCCCTTCATTTAGAAATTTTTATTCATTCATGGGATGTAGGCATCACTGGCTGGGCCAGCATTTATTGCCCATCCCTAATTGCACTTGACAAGGTGGTGGTGAGCTGTCTTCTTGGACGCTGCAGTCCACATGGGGTAGGTATACCCACAGTGCTATTAGGAAGGAAGCTCCAGGATTTGTCCTAGCGACAGTGAAGGATCGGCAATATAGTTCCGAGTCAGGATGGTGTGTGACTTGGAGGGGAACGTGCAGGTGGCAGTGGTCCCATGCATCTGCTGCCCTTGTCCTTCTGAGTGTAGAGGTTGCGGGTTTGGAAGGTGCTGTCTAAGAATCCTTGATGCGTTACTGCAGTGCATCTTGTGTACGGTACACACTGCTGCCGCTGCGCGTCAGTGGTGGAGGGAGTGAATGTTTATGGATGGGGTGCCAATCAAGTGGGCTGCTTTATCCTAGATGGTGCCGAGCTTCTTGAGTGTTGTTGGAGCTGCACCCATCCAGGCAAGTGGAGATTATTCCATCACACTCCTGACTTGTGCCTTTTAGATGGTGGACAGGCTTTGGGGAGTGAGGAGGTGAGTTACCTGCCACAGGATTTTGACCTGCTCTTGTAGCCACGGTATTTACATGGCTATTCTAGTTCAGTTTCTGGACAATGGTAACCCCTCAGGATGTTGATAGTGGGGGGTTCAGTGACTGTAATGCCATTGAATGTCAAGGGAAGATGGTCATTGCCTGGCACTTGTGTGGCATGAATGTTTCTTGCCACTAATCAGCCCAAGCCTGGATATTGTCCAGGTCTTGCTGCATTTCTACACGGACTGCTTCAGTATCTGAGGAGTCATGAATGGTGCTGAACATTGTGCAATCATCAGCGAACATCTCCACTTCTGACCTTATGACTGAAGGAAGGTCATTGATGAAGATGGTTGAGCCTAGGGCACTGCCCTGAGGAACCCCTGCAGAAATGTCCAGCAGCTGAGACGATTGACTTCCAACAACCACAACCGTCTTCCTTTGCACTGGGCATGACTCCAACCAACTGGAGAGTTTTCCCCCTGATTCCCATTGACTCCAGTTTTGCTAGGCTTGGTCAAATGCTGCTTTGATGTCAAGGACAGTCACTCTCACCTCACCTCTGGAGTTCAGCTCTTTTGTCCATATTTGCACCAAGCCTGTAAGGAGGTCAGGAGCTGAGTGGCCCTGGCGGAACCCAAACTGAACGATACTGAGCAGATTATTGCTGAGCAAGTGCTGCTTGATAGCACTGTCAATGATACCTTCCATCACTTTACGGATCGAGAGTAGACTGATGGGGCAGTAATTGGCCGGGTTGGATTTGTTCTGTTTCTTGTGTACTGAATGGGCTCATAATCCTGTCTGCCCTCCCTAACTGGTCAGGGAATCAGGAGGCAGGATGCTAATGCTGTTGCTCTGGGAAAGTGCCTCAGCATAGCCCCTTCATGAGTAAATAGTGTTCCCGACCCGTAAATGGTCCCACCGCGGGAACTAAGTGGCAATGATTCCACACTTTTAATTCTGTTTCTCTCTCCACAGATATCGACTGACCTGCTGGTATTTTCAACATTTTCTGTTTTTATTTCAGATTTCTAACAGCCACAGTATTTTGCTTTTAAATTTGTACTTAACTAATGTCATTGAATTGCTCCAGGAGGTGCATATGGATTTTCAGAAGGCAACTGATCAGATGCCAAATAAGATACTAGTTGCAAAAATTAAGGCTGAATAGTTGAGGTTAGGCATTTCCCGACCATTTAAAATGAAAGGATAGAAAATCATGAACTGGAATTTTTGTTATGTTTCTGGTGGGCGAAATCTGAAAATGACACCATACAACATCATTTAAAAGTGAACCAGATTAAATATCAGAAAATTTAATAAGTAAGTAAAAATGAGGAAAGGACATTGAATTGGAATTAGAGTGAATAGCTCCAGTTGAACAGCCAACACTGGCATGCACCCATTGGGCCAAGTGGCCTGCTTTAGTCCTTTAAAGCCCCAATATTTACAGGAGGCAGGGAGGGTGATGGTGAGGTCAAAAAAGGGTGAAGAAGGCCGGAGTCACGCAGGTCTTGTCAAACTAAACAGAACGACTTTACTAACACTTTGGTGGTCCATCTTCCCCCCAGCAGCCAATGAAATGGACAGTCTAGCAGGTGGCCAGGAAGAATCATCAGCCACATGTGGTCACAAACAAGATCCCTTGTGTACAGTGCCCAGAAAACAGGACAGGGGAGAGGAATGCAATCAAGAGAGCTGGGGGCAGATCAGCAATCAAGGCTGGGGGGACCTCGGCAATCTGTGATGGGAGTTGTCATCGATCAGAGCAGCGGAAGTCAGCAATCGAAATTAGGGCTTGTTGGCAATCGATGTTCGGTGGGGTCAGCAATTGAGGCTGTTTTTTTTTTGACATTTGGGACTGGGGAAGAAGTTGACAATAGGAGCTGGGGGAAGGTCAGCAGTTAGGGATGGGGGGAAGTCAGCAATCAGAGTGGGGTGAGGAGGCTGACAATCAGAGCTGGGGAGGTCAAACATTTCCTTGAGGGGCCTGTTGCAAGAACCTCTGTTCCTCCTGGTCCACAAGGAGTGCTAAAAGATGCATTACCATGGGGAGTCGGCAGCTCCCGCCTTCCTTTCACTGCCAAGTTTCCTTGACTCCTGTGCAGCAGCAGTAAAATTCAAATCGGACTCTCAATTGCACTGAAGGAGCCTGATTTAAATATGATAATTTATCATCACACCTCTCCATGACAGAAAAAGCGGACGACCCATTAACCCCCACCCTAAAAAAGGCAGAGGATGCATTGGGGTCATGTCATTGTATTTCACTTTTTAACAGCCCTGATGCTTTAGTGTTGTGGTTGGTGGTGTGGGGGGCAGGGGCGTGAAGTGTTAATATCAAGGCCCATGATTCTGTGGAAGTCATTTTTGCACAACTTGCACAATCATGGCACTACTTGGAGGATTGCATGACTGTCGTTCAGTATCATAATCATTTAGAAACAGTATATATTTTAGAAGTTGATTTTTTAATAAGAACTGCAGCACTCTCATGAAAACTCAATAAGATGATTGAAGAAAGCGTAACTTTTAAAGCTGCAAAGTTCTCCTCTTAGCACCTACCTAATAATTCCAAATCAATTTGGTCATCTCAAAACCAACCAATGATGATCTCTGTTAATTAGAAGTAAGGAAGACAAAGATAATAGCCAATATTTGAAAACTTTTCACTAAGCATGAGCAAAAATTAAATCAATGCAGAACAAAGCTTGATGGTATAGTTGTAGACGGCAGCAGAGAATTACAAAGAGAAATTGAGGTGAGTGAGCAAAACTGTGGCAGATGGATTTCAATGCAGTTAAGTGTGAGGTCATCTATGTTGGACCATATAAAAGATAGATCCAAGTATTATTTAAATGGTGAAAAACTAAAAGCAATGGAGGCCCAAAGAGATTTAGGGTCCATGCACACAGATAACTAAAATGTAGTAGTTAAATATAAAAAATAATCAAAAAGGCTAATGGAATATCAGCCTTTATAACTTGAGGGCTAGAATATAAAGGGGAGGAAGTCTTGCTACAGCTATACAAAACCAAGTCGGACCACACCTGGAGTATTGTGTACAGTTCTGGGCACCACACTTTAGAAAGGATATATTGGCCTTGGAAGGAGTGATGTGCAGATTCAACAAAACGTTCCCAAGGATTAGATAATGAGGAGAAATTATATAAACTATGATTGTATTCACTGGAATTTAGAAAGTTAGGGAGTGATTTGATTGAGGGTTTTTTTAGGATTTTGAAAGGAATTGATAGGTTAGATAGATGGAAACTTTTTCCATTGGTGGGGAAGTCGAGAACAAAGGGACATAATCTTAAAATGGGTGCCAGGCCATTCAGGAGAGAAATTAGGAAACACTTCTTCATGCAAAGGTGATAGAAATGTGGAACTCTCTGCCAAAGAAAGCAGTAGATGCTAGCTCAATTAATCATTTTAAGTTTGAAATCGCTAGATTTTTGTTCGGTAAGGGTATAAAAGGATATGAAACCAAGTTGGGTGGAATGATTTATGATACAGATTGGCCATGATCTCTCTGAATGATCAAAAAGGCTCAATGAGCTGAATAGCCTTCTCCTGTTCCTTTGTTACGAACCTAATTTTTGAAATTTAACATATGTTGAGCATTTTTGTATTTGTATCATTTCTTTTGACGACAACTTGTTCTAGTCTCCAACAGAACACTGTAGCAATCTCAATCTTAACCGTTGATTTTGCTTCTCTAATTTGTAACACTGTATTAACAGTAATGGAAATAAGTACAAGTCAGACTCCTCGGCACAAGAGAGTGTAACAGGGCAAAAATGTTTCATCTGAAATCAGATCACTTCTGTGTTTTGCTCACATCCTTTCCAACAGATGGTAAAAATAAAACATTGCTGATAGCACCCCTCCATTATCGTTAGCTTACAGACCCTGTTGTACTTTTTTTATCAATTCTATTTCCAGGCCATTAACACTGTGCAAAAACATTATCCTGCATCTGAGAAAAAGACAGCTGAAACCCATGATCTTCTCCCAGTCCCAGTACAATGATCTATTGTACTGCCCGAGGCAATACATCTCCTAGATAGGGATTTCCAAGTAATTTTTCAGTTAACGGACACTCTATTAATGGCAATACTCATTTACAGAAACATTTGCTCAGGCACTGACTCGCTCCCCATGCATTTAAATGAAAACAATTAACTGGTTCACAGCGAGGTTGTTGTTTAAGAGGCTCAATCCTTAAACAATACTAGAACAGATTTAATATTATTTTCCAAGCACACAGGATATTGTGGATTAGCATTGAAAAGGCGGGGAGCTGGAATAAAGCTGACTAAGATTTCTAAATTGATTGGCTTGAAGTGGATTATTGTATTGTTGAAATTGCTGCCGATTCATCTTAAATGCAATACATTTTCATAGCCAAGGCAATTTTACAAAATTGTACCACCTGCTCAGAGTTTTGGCCACTGCAATTGAGAGGAATTTGGTCATGTGCCTGAAATCCCAGCATGCACAACTGCCATGGGAGGCTCACAGCCGGGAGAACAATTTTGTAAAATCAACCCTCCCAAATTTGTATTGAGCTTCAAAGTTTGGTTTAACATGCATATCATACTTCAGGATTTTTATCAATTTATTTATGGAAGGATTTCATATTAAAATGTTACAATTAAATTAAATTCAGGTCACGAGGGATTAAATTCACTGAAAAGCTTCACGTTGGGAATGCAAATTAGACCTAATCAAATTGCCTGGGGAGTATTGCTTCTCAAATAGTACTTCAACGTGAGTAAATAGCAGTTCATTTAGATATTTTAGTGAACATTCACACCTATCATGTTGGGGTGAAGCCATTCATTTGAGCCCAGCACGAGGTTGCTTTCAGGTAATGCTCATCTAGGAGGGCAGTAGCCAATTTGCTTGGCAGCTGTAGTGCCCAATTTCCATACAGAGCACTGGGCTAGGTTCAGAGGTCAAAACCATTAACTTCCTGTCCAGGTAGGAAGTAAGGAAACACTCAATCTGGAGGGGACTAGAGACATCTGGTACTCTGGTAAGATAGGCAGTTACAGGACGTTGAAAGTTTCCTGCTTAAGCTTAGTGCTGATCATTTCAGAGAAATTAATGGTCAGAAATTACACTGCTAACAGGGACAATGTGCTATTTTTTTCTCTTTTATTTGAAGTTCGTTAAAATTCACTGTAAATATTCTGCTCGCTCAGGTAATATTTGTAAAATGAATCATCCTGTTGGTTTATAGTGGTTTGTAAATGGCCTAATATCACTGAAGTGGCCATCTTTTTGATGGCATGAGAAGTGTACAAGGAGATACATGTGAGTTCACATAAACAGTTTTTTATTGTTACAACGCTAGGTCATGCTATATAGGATAAGGACATTTTGGCAGGAAGAATAAGCAGCTATTATACTCGTTAGAAAATAAGTGCCTTTTTTTATTCATCATGAGATGCGGGTGCTGCTCTCAAGGCCAGCATTTATTGCTCATCCCTAATTGTCCTTGAGAATCTGGTAGTGGTCTGCTGACATGAACTGCTGCAGTCCATGTGGTGAAGGTACTCCCACAGTGTTGATAGGGAGGGAGTTCCAGGATTTTGATGTGGTGCCGATGAGGGAAGGATGATATATTTCCAAGTCAGGGAACACATCTAACTTGGCGGGGAACTTGCAGGTGGTGCTGCCCTTATCTTTCTAGGTGGTAAAGAAACTTTGGCAAGTTGCTGCAATGCATCTTGTACATGGTACACACTACAGCCATGATGCGCCGGTGCTGGAGGGACTGAATGTTCAAAGTGTGGAGGGGGTGCCAATCAAGCTGGCTGCGTTGTCTTATATGGTATCGAGCTTCTTGAACATTGTTAGAACTGAACTCATCCAAGCAAATGGAGAGTATTCCATCAGATACCTGGCTTGTGCTTGCAGATAATGAAAGTCAGGAGGTGAGTTATTCGCCACAGATTTTGCAGCTTCAGACCTGATCTTGTAGCCACAATATTTATGTGGCTATTCCAGTTAAGTTTTTGATCAATGATAGCCCCCAAGATGTTGATGGTGGGGGATTCAGCAATGGTGTTGCTGTTGATTGTCAAGGGGTGATGGTTAGATTCTCTGTTATTGGAGGTGGTCACTTTCTGGCACTTGTGCGGCGTGAATGTTTCTTGCGGCTTATCAGCCCAAGCCTGAGTGAAGTCCAGAACTTGCTGTATGCAGGCATGTGTAATATCTGCGTGTCTATACTCTTTATATCAAATAAAGATAGTAGTCTGTGGGTTAAGGTAACTGGAGTTTATTTACAAATGTCTATCAACTATGGCTGCTTCTACAATACTCCTCACACGAGGCTCTGCACAATCCGTGACATCATATCTTGTAATCATGTTTACAGTCTATTTACATATCTACCTAGCAACAACCTACATCACATCATACTACAGCACTGACTGCTTCATTATCTGAGGAGTTGCAAATGGAACTGAGCACTGTGTAATCATCAGAGAATATCTTCTCTTCTGACCTTATGTTGAAGGGAAGGTCATTGATGAAGCAGCTAAAATGGTTGCACCTAAGACACTGCCCTGAGGTGCTCCTGCAGTGTTGTCCTGGGGCTGAGATGATTTGCCTCCGACAACCACAACCATCTTTCTTTGTGCTAGTTATGACTACAACCAGTAGAGCGTTTTCCCCCGATTCCCATTGACTTCAATTTCACTAAAGCCTCTTGTTGCCACAAGTGGTAAAATACTGTCTTGATGTCAAGGGCATTCACTCACAACTCACCTCTGGAGTTCAGCTCTTTTTTCATGTTTGGACCAAAGCTGTAATGAGACCTGGAGCTGAATTTTCCTGAGGGAACCCAAACTGAGCATCGGTGGGCAGGTTATTGCTGAGTAGGTGTTGCTTGATAGCACTGTTGACGACACGTATTATCACTTTGCTGATGATTGAGAGTAGGTTGAATGATGGGTAATTGGCAGTTTGGATTTGTCCTGCTTTTTGTGGACAGGACTTACCTGAGTAATTTTCCACCTTGTTGGGTTTTGCCAGTGTTGTAGCTGTACTGGAACAGCTTGGCTAGAGGCATGTCTAGTTTGGGAGCCCAAGTCATCAGCACTGCAGCCAGGATCCAGTGGTCTCAGCCATTTCTTGATATCACATGGAGTGAAACAAATTGGCTGAAGGTTGGCCTCTATGACGGTGGGAAACTCAGGAGTACGCCAAGATGGATCATCAGTTTGGCAGTTCTGGCTGAAGATGATTGTATATGCAATGCTTTTTGCATTTGTGTGTGGGCTCTGACAGGCATGCAGAGCTTTGATCTGATCCGTTGGTTCTGCAATCACTTAGCTCTGTCTATAGCATGCTGCTTCTGCTGTAGTGTGTGCATGTTTATTTTTAAGTGTGCCTGGTGCTGCTTTTGCACTCCTCATTGAACCAGCGTTGATCCCCTGGTTTAATGATAATGGTAGAGCAAAGGCTGGGCCATGAGGTTACAGACCGTGGCTAAATATAATTCTGCTGCTACTGATGGCCCACAGCACCTCATTGATGCCCAGTTTTGAGCTGCTAGATCTATTCCATTTAGCACAGCGGTAGTGCCACAAATCACGATGGAGGGGTCCTCAGTGTCAAGACAGAACTTTGTCTCCACAAGGATTTTGAGGTGTTCACTCATAACAATACTGTCATAGGCATAAGCATCTGTGACAGGTAGATGGATGAGGATGAGGTCAGGTAGATGTGACGCTCTTGTTGGTTATCTCACCATCTGCCACAAGCTTAGTCTTTCACCTATGTTCTTCAGGACCTGGCCAGCTCGGTTGGTAGTGGCACTATTCTACTTTGTTGTAGCAGTTTGGTATGAATGAGTAGCTTGCTGGGCCATTTCAGAGAGCAGTTCAGAGTAAACCACATTCCTGTAGGTCTGGAGTCACACATTGGCCAGAGAGGGTAAGGATTTCCTTGTCTAAAAGGCATTAGTGAACCAGAATGGGCTTTTACAAAAAACTGGTAGTTACATGGTCAGCATTACTGATAGTAGCTTTTTATTTCAGATTTATTTAAATAAATGAATGTAATTCCCCAGTTGCCATGGTGGGATTTGAACCCATGGCCAGGACTTTCCATTGGGCGGGAGGCCCCGTCCACAGGCTGAAAAGTCAGTGGCGAGCCCGCCTCCACCAAGCTTGGGGAGCCAGACTGGGATTTTACGCTCTCCAGGCCTTTAATTGGCCTTGGTGGGACTTCCACCTCCTTGAGGCAGCAAGTCCCACCTAAGAGAGCTGCTGGCCAATCAGCAGGCCAGCAGCTCTTAGTCCCAGCAGTGCCACTGGGAGCGGTGGCTACTGCTGGGACTACCCCCAGCCATCGGAAGAAAATGAAGGACAGCCCCGGAAAAAAGGTACCTTTTTAGGGCCTCGCTGGGGACAATTGGTCAGGCCCCGGTGAGGTGGGTGGGGGGTCGGTTAGGGGGGCAGGGGGAGTGTGATACGTTGGGCTTTGGGGGCAGCCCCCAGTGGGGCACAGTGTGCCCGATCAGGAGGGCCCCCCCCCCCAGCCTGCAAGAAGGCCGCCTGCTTTCATCAGGCGGGTTTTTTGAGGCCTCAGCTGCCTGCCAGCCAAGGGTAAAATACCCGCGGTGGCAAGAGGAGGCCCTTAAGTTCCAGTTAATTTGTTGGAGACTTGGGCAGAGAAATGGCAGATAGAGTTTAATCCGGACAAATGTGAGGTAATGCATTTTGGAAGGTCTAATACAGGTGGGAGGTATACAGTAAATGGCAGAATCCTAAGGAGTATTGACAGGCAGAGCGATCTGGGCATACAGGTTCACAGATCACTGAAAGTAGCAACGCAGGTGGATAAGATAAACAAGAAGGCATACGGCATGCTTGCCTTCATCTGTCGGGGCATTGAGTATAATAATTGGCAAGTCATACTACAGCTGTACAGAACCTTAGTTAGGCCACACTTGGAATATTGCGTACAATTCTGGTCGCCACACTACCAGAAGGATATGGAGGCTTTGGAGAGGATACACAAGAGGTTTACCAGGATTTTGCCTGGTCTGGAGGGTATTTGCTATGAGGAGAGGTTGGATAAACTTGGATTGTTTTCACTGGAACGATGGAGGTGGAGGGGCGACCTGATAGAGGTTTACAAAGCTATGAGTGGCATGGACAGAGTGGATAGTCAGAAGCTTTTTCTCAGGGTGGAAGAGTCAGTTACTTGGGGACATAGGTTTAAAGTGCGAGGGGCAAAGTTTAGAGGGGATGTGCGAGGCAAGTTTTTTACACAGAGAGTGGTGAGTGCCTGGAACTTGCTGCCGGGGGAGGTGGTGGAAGCAGGTACAATAGCGATGTTTAAGAGGCATCTTGACAAATATATGAATAGGATGGGAATAGAGGGATACGGTCCCCAGAAGTGCAGAAGGTTTTAGTTTAGACAGGCATCATGATCGGCGCAGGCTTGGAGGGCTGAATGGCCTGTTCCTGTGCTGTACTGTTTATGCTTATTTCTTTGTCTGAAAATTGGAAAGCTGTGAACAAGGATTCACAAAGGGGGAGTTCAAAACACAGTGTGTTTAAAAATAGTACCCTGTTAGAATAAGACCAGGTGAAGGCAGTAACAGATCCCCAGACACCTTTCTCACCTGGTCATAACATCACCAGAGCCAATAACTTTATTGTACAGCTTTCTAGGAGCAAAAGATACCCTCTACACTCCCTCCTGCATTTATTTTGCATTTGATCTTTATTTTGCCCCTTGTTTTCCTTCATGCATGCTTCTTGAACTGTTATTCATTAGAATTAGAATTAGAACATTACAGTGCAGTACAGGCCCTTCGGCCCTCGATGTTGCGCCGACCTGTGAAACCATCTGACCTACACTATTCCATTTTCATCCATATGTCTATCCAATGACCACTTAAATGCCCTTAAAGTTGGCGAATCTACTACTGCTGCAGGCAAGGCGTTCCACGCCCTTACTACTCTCTGAGTAAAGAAACTACCTCTCACATCTGTCCTATATCTATCACCCCTCAACTTGAAGCTATGTCCCCTCGTGTTTGCCATCACCATCCGAGGAAAAAGACGCTCACTATCCACCCTATCTAACCCTCTGATTATCTTATATGTCTCTATTAAGTCACCTCTCCTCCTCCTTCGCTCCAACGAAAACAACCTCAAGTCCCTCAGCCTTTCCTCGTAAGACCTTCCCTCCATACCAGGCAACATCCTAGTAAATCTCCTCTGCACCCTTTCCATAGCTTCCACATCCTTCCTATAATGCGGTGACCAGAACTGCACGCAATACTCCAGGTGCGGTCTCACCAGAGTTTTGTGCAGCTGCAGCATGACCTCGTGGCTCCGAAACTCGATCCCCCTACTAATAAAAGCTAACACACCATATGCCTTCTTAACAGCCCTATTAACCTGGGTAGCAACCTTCAGGGATTTATGCACCTGGACACCAAGATCTCTCTGTTCATCTACACTACCAAGAATCTTCCCATTAGCCCAGTACTCTGCATTCCTGTTACTCCTTCCAAAGTGAATCACCTCGCACTTTTCCGCATTAAACTCTCAGCCCAGCTCTGCAGCCTATCTATGTCCCTCTGTACCCTACAACATCCTTCGGCACTATCCACAACTCCACCGACCTTAGTGTCATCCGCAAATTTACTAACCCACCCTTCTACACCCTCTTCCAGGTCATTTATAAAAATGACAAACAGCAGTGGCCCCAAAACAGATCCTTGCGGTACACCACTAGTAACTAAACTCCAGGATGAACATTTGCCATAAACCACCACCCTCTGTTTTCTTTCAGCTAGCCAATTTCTGATCCAAAGCTCTAAATCACCTTCAACCCCATACTTCCGTATTTTCTGCAATAGCCTACCGTGGGGAACCTTATCAAACGCCTTACTGAAATCCATATACACCATATCCACTGCTTTACCCTCATCCACCTGTTTGGTCACCTTCTCGAAAAACTCAATAAGGTTTGTGAGGCACGACCTACCCTTCACAAAACCATGCTGACTATCTCTAATGAACTTATTCTTTTCAAGATGATTATAAATCCTGTCTTTTATAACCTTTTCCAACATTTTACCCACAACCGAAGTAAGGCTCACAGGTCTATAATTACCAGGGCTGTCTCTACTCCCCTTCTTGAACAAGGGGACAACATTTGCTATCCTCCAGTCTTCCGGCACTATTCCTGTCGACAATGACGACATAAAGATCAAGGACAAAGGCTCTGCAATCTCCTCCCTAGCTTCCCAGAGAATCCTAGGGTAAATCCCATCTGGCCCAGGGGACTTATCTATTTTCACACTTTCCAAAATTGATAACACCTCCTCCTTGTGAACCTCAATCCCATCTAGCCTAGTAGCCTGAATCTCAGTATTCTCCTCAACAACACTTTCTTTCTCTACTGTAAATACTGACGCAAAATATTCATTTAACACTTCCCCTATCTCCTCTGATTCCACACACAACTTCCCACTACTATCCTTGATTGGCCCTAATCTAACTCTAGTCATTCTTTTATTCCTGATATACCTATAGAAAGCCTTAGGGTTTTCCCTGATCCTATCCGCCAATGACTTCTCGTGTCCTCTCCTTGCTCTTCTTAGATCCTTCCTGGCTAGCTTGTAGCTCTCAAGCGCCCTAACTGAGCCTTCACGTCTCATCCTAACATAAGCCGCCTTCTTCCTCTTGACAAGCGCTTCAACTTCTTTAGTAAACCACGGCTCCCTCGCTCGACAACTTCCTCCCTGCCTCACAGCTCCATACTTATCAAGGACACGCAGTAGCTGCTCCTTGAATAAGCTCCACATTTCGATTGTGCCCATCCCCTGCAGTTTCCTTCCCCATCCTACGCATCCTAAATCTTGCCTAATCGCATCATAATTTCCTTTCCCCCAGCTATAATTTTTGCCCTGCGGTATATACCTGTCCCTGCCCATCGCTAAGGTAAACCTAACCGAATTGTGATCACTATCACCAAAGTGCTCACCTACATCTAAATCTAACACCTGGCCGGGTTCATTTCCCAGTACCAAATCCAATGTGGCATCGCCCCTGGTTGGCCTGTCTACATACTGTGTCAGAAAACCCTCCTGCACACACTGGACAAAAACTGACCCATCTAAAGTACTCGAACTATAGTATTTCCAGTCGATATTTGGAAAGTTAAAGTCCCCCATAACAACTACCCTGTTACTCTCGCCCCTGTCGAGAATCATCTTCGCTATCCTTTCCTCTACATCTCTGGAACTATTTGGAGGTCTATAAAAGACTCCCAACAGGGTAACCTCACCTCTCCTGTTTCTAACCTCGGCCCATACTACCTCAGTAGACGAGTCCTCAAACGTCCTTTCTGTCGTTGTAATACTCTCCTTGATTAACAATGCCACACCCCCCCCTCTTTTACCATCTTCTCTGTTCTTACTGAAACATCTAAATCCCGGAACCTGCAACATCCATTCCTGCCCCTGCTCTACCCATGTCTCCGAAATGGCCACAACATCGAGATCCCAGGTACCAACCCATGCTGCAAGCTCACCCACCTTATTCCGGATGCTCCTGGCGTTGAAGTAGACACACTTTAAACCAGGTTCTTGCTTGCCAGTGCCCTCTTGCGTCCTTGTAACCATATCCCTGACCTCACTACTCTCAACATCCTGTACACTGGCACTACAATTTAGGTTCCCATTCCCCTGCTGAATTAGTTTACACCTCCCCGAAGAGCACTAGCAAATCTCCCCCCCCAGGATATTGGTACCCCTCTGGTTCAGGTGAAGACCATCCTGTTTGTCGAGGTCCCACCTACCCCAGAAAGAGCCCCAATTATCCAGGAAACCAAAACCCTCCCTCCTGCACCATCCCTGCAGCCACGTGTTCAACCCCTCTCTCTCCCTATTCCTTGCTTCGCTATCACGTGGCATGGGCAACAACCCAGAGATAACAACTCTGTTTGTTCTCGCTCTAAGCTTCCACCCTAGCTCCCTGAATTTCTGTCTTAAATCCCCATCTCTCTTCCTACCTATGTCGTTGGTGCCTATGTGGACCACGACTTGGGGCTGCTCCCCCTCCCCCTTAAGGATCCCAAAAACACGATCCGAGACATCACGAACCCTGGCACCTGGGAGGCAACATACCAACCGTGAGTCTCTCTCGTTCCCACAGAACCTCCTATCTGTTCCCCTAACTATGGAGTCCCCAATGACTAATGTTCTGCTCCTCTTCCCCCTTCCCTTCTGAGCAACAGGGACAGACTCTGTGCCAGATACCTGTACCCCATTGCTTACCCCTGGTAAGTCGTCCCCTGCAACAGTATCCAAAACGGTATACCTGTTTTTGAGGGAAACGGCCACAGGGGATCCCTGCACTGCCTGCTGGTTCCCTCTCCTTCCCCTGACGGTAACCCATCTACCTACTTCTTTTACCTGAGGTGTGACTACCTCCCCATAACTCCTCTCAATAACCTCCTCCGCCTCCCGAATGATCCGAAGTTCATCCAGCTCCAGCTCCAGTTCCCTAACGCGGTTCTCGAGGAGCTGGAGTTGGGTGCACTTCCCGCAGATGCAGTCAGCAGGGACACTCTTGTCGACCCTTACCTCCCACATTCTGCAGGAGGAACATACAACTGCCTTAACCTCCATTCCCACTATTCTAAATTCCCAACAAATCTACTGAAAAACCAAAAACAAAAAGTCAAAACTTGTTAGGTTAGCAATCCAACGGACAGAACTTCTTAAATAAAAAGCTTACCTTATCAACACTTTACTTTATTGTTTCTTATTAAAAATTCTTTAAGGCAATAGTTCTTGCTTATACTCCTTCGGCAGGCAAATATATCCAGAGCACTTTGACCAGAGTACAAGAACAGGGATAAGAAGTTTCACCAGGCTGTTCATGTCACAAAAATATTAGAGTGGCATTTATGATCAACAAGAATGATATAAGGTTTGCCTTTACTGTCCAATATATAGTATTACATAGTATTTACAGCACAGAACCAGGCTAGGACTAACTGTTCTTTTCTATGTAATGTACCTAATTTTCTAGCAAATGTACCAATTTTAAGTAAAAGCACCAGTTTGTAATGGGTAAATTTATATTGCCGTGATCGCCTGGAAATTAGTGTGAGTGATGTTATTGAATGAACACTTAACGCTCTCATATCATATTTCTCTTTTTACTATTTTAATGGAAGTATTAGCCCATATATATTAAATGGGTTGACACCCTTACTAAAATAGAGGTGAGATAAGTTTGAGACAAGCCCATTAAGGGTTCATCAGATAAAATCTTTTGCAGTAATTTCCAAATTCCTGACTTTGACGCGAGAATAAATTCAGCATATGGAGAAATTACAAACCATTTGTGTTCTCTTTATATCTACTTAACCAAGTGTTTTGAACGTAGTTCTAAAATTGTTTCCTTGCTATTAGGAACAGAATAAGGATCACCGTAAAGGTATCCCTTCTACTGTACCTCACGCAGGTGAAACTTATGAAAAAGTTCAAATAATAACGTAACTACAGTGGCAATACATAGCCATCCTTAAGGTAGAGAGTAGACTATATCAGGCAATTTGGAGGTGATCAGTCACCGAAAATAGTCCCATGACAGAATTTACAACAATTAAGAGGCAAATGAATAGAGAAGGAATTAATTAAACTACTTAAATAGAACTGTTACACTCAATTTTGGCTCTAGGTAACATTATACCACTTAATATGGCCTTTGCTGCTGAGCAATCACATATCAAAAGCAATCCACATCCTTTTTGGAGAATTTCTACGTGACATTACCTTTTTTGGCCATTTTATCCTTGCCTGTAGGGACTCCATATATAAAGTGCTTTCCACATGTTACTAGAGACATAATTGGAGTCAGTTAAAAAGCAACAGTTTTTATGATGCAAGAATAATAAATAATAATTAATTGCCTTGAAAACAATGTTTACTTGGCTTATAGGCCCTTTGCTAAACGTTTCACTGCTGTTATGACTGTTTCTAGATAATAGTAGCATTACAAAGGGGAATATGTTGGTAACTTGACTCCTTAGCGCAACCTGATGTCGACTATTAATTTCTCTTCAACACTTACAATAAGCCATGATGTCACTCTACACTAGTCTATGTAGTCACATGATTCATGTTAACAGCCTTTTTATAGCAACTCTTAGCATATGAGAGTGTCTGTAAAGCTTCAGTGGCATGTACAGTAAAAGAAAATTGTTTTATATGTTAGGTGGCATAGCAACAGGGTGCAGTTGGAGATAATGGTAATGAAGACAGACATTTGTCAAATTGAAGCTGGTGGTTGGCAAATGCTCAGAAAGACTCAAAGATTATGTCCTGCAATACAATTGTGCATGCCAAAATGTTCCTTACAACCTAATATGTACTCTAGCAATCACTGCCATGGAATTATAAAAACACAACAAATAATTTACTTACCCACCATCTAACAGCCTTAGCATTGAGTGTCTCCAGTGGTTCAGTGGGCAAATGTACTAAAAGAAATAGTACGTGGCCTGAGAAAGTCCAAGGTTCAATCCTTAGACAATGCTCAGCCCACATTTGTTGCAGACTATGTAATTAGCATGAATGTCCCCTCTCTGGGGAGGGGAACATCAGCCACTGTCCTGCTGGAAATATCAAGGGTGAGGCTAGGCTCTGAAGCCTGCTGTTTATGATAATGGAGGGTGAATTTGCTCAGGCCGTCTCCCTCTCTTCTGCCATAACTTTGACGTAAGTTAGGCAGAACAGTTGTTTACGTTCACAGAGTTTCCACCAAAGTTACAGCAGCCGAATGGAAGAAGACTGAAAGAAATTAACTCCCAAGGAAATTCAGCTTCTGACTTTTGACAATACCATTTTTATTTTCAATAGTTCTGTACAATTTCTCGTGGGTGGAACATCCGCTATGAACATGTTTACAAGGTTTTCTAGAAGTTGTGTGACTCAGATCTAACAATTAACAAAGCTGTCGTAAGCTATGTACTGGAATTTAATGCAGCATGGAAAACAGTGGCCCAAACCTGCACCTTTTTCGCCCTCAAACCATGTTTACAAAGCGTAAGTTGCAATTTGGGGGCTGCTAAAGGGAAATGATCCATTACCTTGCACAAATATTGCACATTTTGTCACCAAGTCCACATAGCACCTGAAATTACTTGCATGCTATGTCACTACCCTTTCACACAAGGCGGAATGTAGGTTAAGCATGTGGTGCACCACATCTAAATACTAAAAGTGTCTGTTCTAAAAGAAGAAAGCTGCCTACAATCACCAGTCAACCTGCACCACATCACCTGGCATAAGGAATTGTATAGCTGGAGGCCACAGAAGGTGTGCATGTGAGTGACAACACAGAGGCCTCATGCCATCCCAACAAGATAAGTATTGTTTTCAACCTTATTGCACTTGCCTTCAAGTTCACTGTCTCAGTAACATGCTGGCTGCTCTGCCCAGTAGCAGCACGACATCATTGGTCTTGCTACTGCTCACATATATTATGCCCATGTACCAATACTGGCACATGTTCCTTTTCTATCTATATAGGGACCTCTCAGGATCATGGCCCTTCCAATAGAGATGAGAAGGAAGAAAGTAGCTCTTATAAGTACCTACTAGCACTCCAGACCCTGCAAGCACAACCATCCACCTTTAGGAATTTGAAAGAAAGAGTCAGGAAGTATCACCTGGTGAGGCACTTAACAGGACCAAAACTAACATCCTCGCAGGGAGATTTACTAGTGCTGTTGGGGAGGGTTTAAACTAGCTTGTCAGTGGGATGGGAACCTGAGAGGTAGCTTAAATTGGAAGGAAGTAAAGCTGGTATTTCGAGGTAGAAGAGTAGCAAGTGACATTAGAAGGCAGGCGAAACAAAATCAAGCATCAACTAGGCCTAGAATGCAGAACATCAAGAAGACAAGGTTAAGGACACTCTACCTGAATACATGCAGTGTTCGCAACAAGGTGGATGATTTAAAGGCCCAAATAGAGGTAAATGGGTATGATCTAATCGCCATAATGGAAACATGGCTACAGAGAGACCATGACTGGGAACTGAATATTCAAGGATATTCAACATTTAGAAAGGACAGGCAAAAAGGAAAAGGAGGCTACTTTTCTACCTCTTGTTACCAGCTTTACTTCCTTCCAATTTGAGCTACCCCTCAGGTTCCCATCCTCCTGACAAGCTAGTTTAAACCCTCCCCCACAACACCAGAAAATCTCCCTGCGAGGATGTTAGTTCCAGTCCTGTTAAGTGCCTTCACTATTGAGGATACAAGTAACATCCCAATATTAGCTGTAAGTCAGGAAATGGAAGGGAGGGGGGAACTCAAGAAAATTACAATCACCAGCGAAGTGGTACTGAACAAATTGTTGGAGCTGCGGGCTGACAAGTCCCCAGGTCTTGATGGACTTCATCCTAGGGTGTTAAAAGAAGTGGCTAGTGAGATAGTTGATGCGTTAGTTTTAATTTTCCAATGTTCCCTAGATTCGGGGAAGGTTCCGTTAGATGGAAAATAGTGAATGTAACTCCTTTATTCAAAAAGGGAAGGAGACAGAAAGCAGGAAACTACAGGCCAGTTAGCTTAACATCTGTCTTAGAGAAAATGTTAGAAGCTATTATTAAATACATTATAGCAGGGCATTAGAAAAATAAAAGGTAATCAGGCAGAGTCAACATGGTTTTGGGAAAGGGAAATCATGCTTACCCAATTTATTGGAGTTCTTTGAGGGAGTTACATGTGCTATGAATAAAGGGGAACCGGTGGATGTATTGTACTTAGATTTGCAGTGGGCATTTCATAAGGTGCCACATCAAAGGGTATTGCACAAAATAAAAGCTCATGGTGTAGGGGATAACATATTGACATGGACAGAAGATTAGCTAGCTAACAGGAAACAGAGAGTAGGCATAAATGGGTCATTTTCTGGTTGGCAAGATGTAACGAGTGGTGTGCCACAGGGATCTGTGCTGGGGCCTCAACTTTTTACAATTTATATAAATGACTTAGATGAAGGGACTGAGGTATGGTTGCTAAATTTGCTGATGACACAAAGATAGGTAGGAAAGTAAGGTGTGAAGAGGACATAAGGAGCCTACAAAGGGATATAGATAGGTTAAGTGAGTGGGCAAAGACCTGGCAAATGGAATCTAATGTGGGAAAGTGTGAAATTGTCTACTTTGGCAGGAAGAATAACAAAGAAGCATATTATCTAAATGGTGAGAGATGCAGAGGGATCTGGGTGTCCTACTGCATGAATTGCAAAAGGTTAGTATGCAGGTACAACTCATAATTAGGAAAGTTAGTAGAATATTATCGTTTATCGCGACGGGAATTGAATACAGAAGTATGGAGGTTATGCTTCAGCTATACAGGGCATTATTGAGACCACATCTGGAGTACTGTGTACAGTACTGGTCTCCTTATTTAGGGAAGGACGTAAATGCGTTGGAGGCAGTACAGAGAAGATTTATTAGACTAATACCTGGAATGGGCGGGCTGTCTTATGAGGAAATATTGGACAGGCTAGGCTTGTATCCGTTGGAATTTAGAAGAGTAGGTGGCATCTTGATTGAAATATATGAGATCCTGAGGGGTATTGACAGGGTGGATGTGGAAAGGATGTTTCTCCTTGTGGGAGAATCTAGAACAAGGGGGTCACTGTTTAAAAATAAGGGTCCCCATTTAAGGTAGAGATGAGGAGAAATTTTTTCTCTCAGAGGGTCGTGAGTCTTTGGAATTCTCTTCCTCAAATGGTGGTGGAAGCAGAGTCTTTGAATATTTTTAAGGCAGAGGTAGATAGATTCTTGATAAGCAAAGGGGTGGGAGGTTATCAGGGGTAGGCGGGAATGTGGAGTAATCAGTTTAACCGTGAACTTATTGAATGTCGGAGTAGGCTCATGGACTAGTGTGGCCTACTCCTGCTCCTAATTCGTATGTTCATACGTTCGTGCTGTGCTGATAATAAGGGATGGGATCAGTACATTAGTGCGGGAGGATCTCAGACCAGAAGAACAGAATGTGGAATTTGTTTGGGTGGAGCTAAGAAATAGCAAGGGGTAAGAAACATTTGTAGGAGTTGTTGATAGGCCACCAAACAGTAGTGGTAGTGTGAGGCATAGTATTAATCAGGAGATTAGAGAAGCATGTAGCTTGGGTTGTACAGTAATCATGGGTGAGTTCAATCTGCATATAGACTGGGTAAATCTAATGAGCACTAATGCTGTCCAGGACGAGTTTTTGGAGTGTGTTAGGGATGGTTTTCTAGAGCAGTGTGTTGAGGAACCGACTGGAGAACAAGTTACTTTAGATCTAGTATTATGTAATAAGAAAGGGTGAATTAATAATCTTGTTGTAAAAGAACCTTTTGGGATGAGTGACCATAATATGATTGAATTTTACATTATGTTTGAAGGTGAGATAGTTCAATTTGAAGCCAGGGTGTTAAATTTGAACAAATGAAATTATGAAGGTATGAGGGCCAAATTGGCTGAGGTGGATTGGGAAAATACATTAAAAGGTATGACAGTATATAGGCAACGGATAGTCTTTAAAGAAATATTACATAGTTTACAGCAACTATACATTCCTTCAGGGCACAAAAACCCCAAAAGTAAAGGCAGTCAACCGTGGATAACTAAGGAAATTAAAGATTGTATAAGATTAAAAGGTAAGGCCAATAAAGTTGCCAGAAATAGTAGTAAACCTGAGGATTGGGAGGATATTAGAATACAGCAAAGGAGGATGAAGAAACTGATAAAGAAAGGGAGGATAGAATATGAATGTAAGCTAGCAAAAAATATAAAAATGGACTGTAAAAGCTTCTATAGGAATATAAAAAGAAAACATTTGGCGAAGACAAATGTGGGTCCATTACAGGCAGAGTCAGGAGAATTTATAATGGGGAATAGAGAAATGGCTGAGAAGCTAAATGATTACTTTGTGTCTATATTCACTGAGGAAGATACAAGAAATCTCCCAGAATTAGAGATCCAAGGGACTAGGGAGAATGAGGAATTGAAGGAAATTAGAATTAGTAAGAAGGTTGTATTGGAGAAATTAATGGGGCTGAAGGTTGATAAGTCCCCAGGACCTGATATTCTACATCCCAGAGTGTCAAAAGAGGTCACTATGGAGATAATGGATGCATTGGGGATCATCTTCCAAAATTCTATAGATTCTGGAGCGGTTCCTGCAGATTGGAAGGTTGCAAATCTCACCCCACTATTTAAGAAGGGAGAGAGAGAGAAAACAGGGAATTACAGACCTGTTAGCCTTACATCAGTTGTTGGGAAAATGCTAGAATCTATTCTAAAGGATGTGGTAAATGGACACTTGGATAATAATGCTCCGATTAGGCATAGACAACATAGAAACATAGAAAATAGGAGCAGGAGTAGGCCATTTGGCCCTTGGAGCCTGCTCCGCCATTCATTATGATCATGGCTGATCATCCAACTCAGTAGCCTGTTCCTGCTTTCGCCCCATACCCTTTGATCCCTTTAGACCCAAAAGCTATATCTAACTCCTTTTTGAAAACATTCAATGTTTTGGCCTCAACTGCTTTCTGTGGTAGCAAATTCCACAGGCTCACCACTCTCTGGGTGAAGAAATTTCTCCTCATCTCAGTCCTGAAAGTTTTACCCCTTATCCTTAGACTATGACCCCTGGTTCTGGACTCCCTCACCATCAGGAACATCCTTCCTGCATCTAACCTGTCAAGTCCTGTTAGAATTTTATAGATTTCTATGAGATCCCTCTTCACTCTTCTGAACTCCAGCGAATATAATCCTAACCGACTCAATCTCTCCTCATACGTCAATCCTGCCATCCCCAGGAATCAATCTGGTAAACCTTTGCTACACTCTCTCTATAGCAAGAACATCTTTCCTCAGATAAGGAGACCAAAACTGCGTACAATATTCCAGGTGTGGCCTCACCAAGGCCCTGTATAATTGCAGCAAGACACCCCTGCTTCTGTTCTTGAATCCTCTCGCTATGAAGGCCAACATACCATTTGCCTTTTTTACCACCTGTTGCACCTACATGCTTACCTTCAGCGACTGGTGTACGGGAACACCCAGGTCTCACTGCATATTCCCCTCTCTCAGTTTATAAACATTCAGTTAATAATCTGCCTTCCTGTTTTTGCTACCAAAGTGGATAACCTCACATTTATCCACATTATACTGCATCTGCCATGCATTCGCCCACTCACTCAACTTGTCCAAATCACCCTGAAGCCTCTCTGCATCCTCCTCACAACTCACCCTCCCACCCAGTTTTGTGTCATGAATTTATCAATGGGAAACCATGTTTGATGAACTCGTTGGGAGTTATTTGATGATGTTACTAACAGAGTTGATAAAGGGGAGTCAGAGGATGTGGTATACTTGGATTTTCAGAAGGCTTTTGATAAAGTCCCCCACAGAAGGTCGGTTAGCAAAATTGAAGCACATGGGATGGGAGGTAATATACTGGCGTGGATTAAGGTTTGGTCAACAGGCAGAAAGCAGACAGTAGGAATAAATGGATCATTCTCACATTGGCAGGCTGTGACTAGTGGGGTACCGCAGGGATCAGTGCTTGGGCCCCAGCTGTTCACAATATATATCAATGATTTGGAAGTGGGGACCAAATGTAGTATTTCCAAGTTTGCAGATGGCACAAAACTAGGTGGGAATGTGTGTTGTGAAGAAGATGCAAAGCGGCTTCAAGGGATTTGGACAGACTTTGTGAGTGGGCAAGAACGTGACAAATGGAATATAATGTGGAAAAATGTGAGGTTATCCACTTTGGTAGGAGGAACAGATGTACAGAGTATTTCTTAAATGGTAAGAGATTAGAAAGTATAGATGTACAAAGGGTCCTGGGTGTTCTTGTCAATAAGTCACTGAAAGCTAACATGCAGGTGCAGCAAATAATTAAGAAGGCTAATGGTATGTTAGCATTTATCGCAAGAGGATTTGAGTACAGGAGTAGTGAAGTCTTGCTTCAATTGCATAGAACCTTGGTTAGACCGCACCTGGATTATTGTATGCCATTTTGATCCCCTTACCTTAGGAAGGATATTATTGCCATAAAGGGAATCCAATGAAGGTTCACCAGACTTATTCCCGGGATGGCGGGACTGTCCTAGGAAGAGAGATTGGGGAAACTGGGCCTGTATTCTCTAGAGTTTCTAAGAATGAGAGCTGATCTCATTGAAACCTACAAAATACTTAAAGGGATAGACAGGGTAGATGCAGCTAAGATGTTTCCCCTGATTAGGGAGGCTAGAACCATGGGACACAATTTCAAAATAAGGGGGAAGCCACTTAGGACAGAGATGAGGAGAAATTTCTTTACTCAGAGGGTTGTGAATCTTTGGAATTCTCTACCCCAGAGGTCTGTGGAAGTTCAGTCACTGAGTATGTTTAAAGCAGAGATTGATAGATTTCTAAATACAAATGACATCAGGTGATATGAGGATAGTGTGGGAAAAAGGCATCGAAGTGGAAGATCAGCCATGATTGTATTGAATGGTAGGGCAGCCTCGATGGGCTGACTGGCCTACTCCTGCTCCTATGTTCCAATGTTCAACAGATGTAAGAAGGACCATGTGGATCTAGACACATTGAACCATATAAGTTTACCGCACAAAAGGAAGTATTTGGTCTATCATGTGGACCTTAGTTAGTCCACATTGGGTGCACATTGTACAGTTCTTGTTGCCATATTATATAAAAGAGATATAGAGGCACTGTAAAGGGTGCAAAAAACATTTACAAGGATGATACCAGAACTGCAAGATTATACTCATCAAGAAAGATTGGGTCTCTTCTCTTGAAAAGAGAAGGCTGCCGGGGTGACCCATTAGAGGTCTTTAAAAATATGGAAGGTTTTGATAGAGTAGACATAGATGGTAGAATTCAATGGGCCCTCAGGATACGGGCTAGGAGGCAGGGGGGCCCATAGAATAGTGATAGAAGGCGCGGGGCGGAGGGCCCATTGTCTTCCCGTCACCCTACAATTAGAAGGCCTTCCCATCCAGAGCCCAATTGAGGCCCTTAAGTGGTCAATCGGTATCCACTTAAGGGCCTCTTCCCACCGCCTCTGGAATTAAACGAGTGGCGGGGAGGGGGGGCCTCCGCCATACGGGGAGGTCACCCAGTAAAGCAAGGTGACCTCCCTGCAGCCTTAGGAGTGGGGAGCCTCCTCCGTTGGCAGTCTGTAGCCCACAGAGGGACCCCAGTGGCAAAGGCCACCCTCTCCATTAACACCCCCCTGCCCTCAATGCCCCCTTCTCCCCCCCCCCCCCCAACCATCGCCAGGGCCTGCCAGACTGACCCCAGCGACCCTGCCTCACTTACCTTTGGTCCAGGGCTGGGCCTGGTCCTTGGCCTCCTGTAGTACTGGCAGTGGCCACCATTCCCTGTGGCGCTGCCGATACTACTGAAATGCCGGCCCTCGAATTGGACGGGCATCCCGGCGCTGGTCAATTAATTGCTGAGCACTGTTGAGTCACACTGTGGGCCTCTGAAAGGCAGATTTCCCCTCGCCTTTTCATCCCAATGCCAGGACCCCACCGGCTTGACTAAATTCAGCCCACAGTGTTTCCACTTGTGAGGAAGATCAAAACTAAAGACCATTAATAATGAATAATCACCAAGAACCAAAAAAGAAATTCAGGAGGAACATCTTTAGTTCGAGAGTAGTGAGTATGTGGAACTTCCTACCACAGGCAGTAGTCGAGGTGTATTTAAAGGGAAGCTAAATAAGCATATGAGGGTGAAGGGAATAAAGGGTTATGCTGATAGAGTTAGAACAGCAAGGATGGAGAGAGACTCAAGTGGAATATAAATGCCAGCATGGAATGGTTGGGCCGAATGTCCTGTTTCTGTGCTGTATATTCCATGTAATTCTATGTAATGCGAGAAAAATCAAAAACGAATCCCACTGGCCCTGTTCATTCCATAGCCCTGTAGCACCGCTTCAAATGTTTATCTACTCTTCCTTTAAAAGATTCAATGGTCATTGTCAATTACTCTGTCTGGAAAAGTATTCCATGCTCTAACAACTCCCTGTGGAAACATTTTTTTTTCATCTTTGATCCTCAAGCTTGGTCATAATTTTAAACTGGTAACCATTTGATTCTGAGTCCCCAACCAGAGGCAAGTCTTTATAGACTTTCCCTATGCATCATGTTAAAATCTTTATAATTTTTTAAAATCTGAATTCAATCTCCTCTTAACCTTCTCAGCTCCAATAAAGAGACTTCGCATTTTCACTTTCCTCTCAATGCATGCAGATTCTCAGCCTGCTAGCTTCTCAGTTAATTTTTGACATGCATTCTCTATGATTTGCTTTATACCACATATCCACACTATCACTAGCACCATCTATTTACACGTGTGTATCATCAGCTGACTCTCCCCCACAGCTGCCTCAGCTCATCTGCTGCTGAAACATTCATCCATACCTTTGTTACCTCAAGACTTGACTATTCCAACATACTCCTGTATGTCGTCCCACATTCTACCCTCCATAAACTTGAGGTCATCCAAATCTCTGCTGCCCATGTCCTTACTCTCACCAAGTCCCATTCACCGATCACCTCTGTGTTTGCTGACCTGCGTTGCCTCCAGGTTAAGCAACATCTTGGGCTGAATTTCCACCATAGAGGTGGGAAACAGGACTCAGGATTGTTTTCGGATTAGGAACCCGCCTCCTGTGGAAAACTGATAAAAGTCATGGGGCTGAATTTTACAGACCCCCAACGTCGTTGGGGGTGGGGGTGCGCATGGCAGAAAGGCTGGAAAATGCCTCCGGGAGAGGCCCACCCGAACCTAAATGGCGGGAAGGCCTGTTACCCACCCCCCCACCCCCGGTGCTCGGTGACGGGAGCCCAATTTACATATGTAAAATAATTTACATACCTGAATTAATGACCGTTACGCTCTCGCTGTCCATGCCAGAGTGATATTAGTGCCAGTGACCAGCGCTGCTACACCTTTAGATCCGCGTTCGGGGATCCAAGGTGGAACACTGGTGGGGAGGAGTGATGGCGGGGGAGCGGCGTCAGAGTAATTTCATTGGTGCAGGGAATGGTGGGAAGGGGTAAAGATTAAAGTTTATGAACTTCATGGGGAGCAAGATCAGGTGGGCAGGGGAAGAGTTTTGGGGGGCGGGGTGGAGTGGGGAGAGGCCAAGTAATTATTTTAAGGTTATTGCAGGGTTGGGAGAGGGGTAATTTAAATGGATCTAAATTTTTTTTTATTGCATTTACCTTTAAAAATTTAAATGGAATGGAAGGGCTTGAAGCCCTTTTAAAAATGGCGTCAGTGCCTGCACAAAGGCTGCTGATGCCATTGCCGGGGACGGACAGCCCATCCCCTCCATATCATCAGTCCTCCCCAACGATTTAAATGAGTTGCTGCGCCGAATATCGTAGTGGCTCCGCGGCGTGTGGTCCGTGCGGGCGGACCGCCATTGTTTACATCGGCTGCCGTAAAATGCAGCCCATGGTTTTCACAATGGTGAGCCCTTAATTGATATGGAAATGGATTCCCAGTTCAATTAGAGGCAGAGTGGGCAGGAACAGAGGCAGGTCAAATGAAGTAGGGACCGATTTGAACTCCTCACAGCAACCATCACTGAGGCTGCTGATTGTCCTGAGGGAGAAATCTGCGAATTGTGCCAAAGCCTTCCACAAGACCAGAGAGAAGCAAGATGTCACAGGAGAGCCAGAGGCCTGGCACCCAGGGTAATGTTCTCACCGATGAGCTGTCTCCTCCCAGGGCCTCATCGTCTGCAAGGCCCACACATCTCTGGAGCACCATTTTATAGAGAACGCAGCAGACCACCACAATGACCAAGGCCCTTGCAGGATTGGAGGGCACCACCAGACCAGTCAAGGCAGCGGAAGCACATCTTCAGAAGCCTGATGGCCTGCTCAATGGTTGCCCTAGTGAACAGGTGGCATTGGTTGTATCGCCTCTGTGCCTCTGTCTGAGGTTCCCACAGAGGGGTGAGTAGCCACCTCTTCAAAGGATATTCCTTGTCCCCTAGAATCCATCCGGGCACTCTCAGGGCTCGTGTGAAGTTCTGAGGCAGGGTGGACTGGCAAAGGATGAAGGAGTCATGGTAGCTGCCAGGAAAGCAAATGCACACATGGAGAAAGCTTTTGTTGTGGTTGTAGACCAGTTGGATGTTGAGGGAATGGAAACCCTTCCTGTTGATGAATCTCACTGCCCTGTCACTGGGTTCCTTGATGACCGAATGGGTGCAATCAATGATGATGCCCTGCACCTGGGGCAATACAACAATGGTGGCAAAACCAATGCCCTCTGTCCATATGAGGCCATGTCTGTCGTGAAATGAATGTACTGCCCAGCTCTAGCAAAGAGGGCATCAGTGTTCTGCAAGATGCAGTGGTGTGCTGCCACGGTGACTTTAATGGCTACTAGAAGGGCATGGCAACCAGCACTGTGAGGTCCGAGGTACAAGATACGAGGCAACAAAGTCACAAATGTCTGTGACCATCTGCCTGGAGAGTCGCAATTTCCTGTGGCACTGGGTCTCGGTCATCTTCAGGTAGCTCTGTCATTGGCGGTACAACCTGTGTTAAGGGTGTGGCCCCCATTTGCTTCTTACCCCTCTTTCCTCTCCTGTAGCTCAGGGTTCCACCCTTCCTGCAGAGGGTGTTGTCCCTCATCGCTACTGGGCCCAAAATGTGACAGTCGTGCCTCCATTGCCAGCTGCAGCCTTTTGTCTTGACAGGTGGCTGCACTATTGTGATTGGCAGCCTGGACAGAAAGGCAACTGAGTCAAAGGATCCAGGATACAGTTGTGTAAAAGTTCAATGTGGTGACCTTCACAGCAACAGGCAGAGCTGTCCCTGTGCTAGGACTTGCATGCAGGTCAGGTTCCAGCAAATGGCATAATTCGGTCACAACTCCCATTGTGAAGAGGAGACAGTGAAGGCAAGTCTCCTTAAATATGCCCATAGTGATGAGCAAAGGTCTGAATATTGTTTCCTGGGTCAACTCCAGATGGGAGCAACCTGATCTAATTTCTTTCCTTTGTCTGATCTCTTCTTCCTCCTCCAAATCCATGGCAGTTACACTATTAGCAGTATTGAAAATGCCAGCAGCAGCAATCCGTCTGTGCAAAAGGAGTCCTGTGTTGCAACAATTCATCAGCAAGTTACAGAAGAAGTAATTCATGATTAATAATGCAGAATTCTTCTGAAAGTTCAAACAATGCAGCCAAATCCAAATTGACAAACTTGTATAAGCATGAACTTTGAGTTCAAGTCCTCAAGTGAGTAGCATGAATGCCAAAAAGTGCCCACGTTTTACAGGCAAGCTCCAGAACAAGTATAATGAGGCCTGACAGGGAGATTGGACACTGAAGAGTTTATCCTGGCAGAGCACACTTTAAGCTCCACAAATTGCTCCTGGAATATTTTAGGAGAAAATATCACTCCTTATATGACAAAAACATACAGGCCTAGAAAGTGGGTCATTTCAGGCAGAAAACGGGTGCAAAGAGGTCCAATTTAGGTGGTTAACCTGGATGAGATGCAATAGTGACGTCCTTGGGCAGCTGCCAAAGACAGGCATTCAACCCGTCGGAAATGCTAATAAGGGGCCTACAACCTGTTTTAGGACCCAAACTAGAAATTGGTTTGCACTGAATGCTGCAGGTAGACAATGGAACTATGGGCTGCTGCCAGCCACTGCTCACTTCTGCCCCTTCGGATTGCCTATAACCCCCATCCACAGCATCCCCCACACTTACCTTAGATCCTCAGCAAGCATCCCGTGACCTGTGACCAATGAGCTGCCTCTGAGGCCACAACTGCTGCCCACAGCTCATTGGCAATAAACAAATGGACCAATTTGTTGTGATCCTGCTGCTGGCCTCTTAGGGGAAATAGAATGTGTGTTGCACTCCCAATCTGTGCCCAATCCGATTAAAAGGCTGGGAGTGGAAATTCATAAAATTTACACTTCTGTAATTTGATATACAAGGGCATGTCTTTCAAATCTGTTCTCATGTACAGAGCATTTATCTCAGACTCTATATCAGGAATTTCAAGTGCAGAGGTCAGTGGTCTCACAGGATTTTCTGTCCATTAAAATTAATGGTTTGAGTAATGGCTGAGGCAAGCTGCTGATTTTATTTAAACTTGGAGTCCAGAGAACCCATTGCACTTGCATGTTGCAATACCATGGACCTGAGGTTAGATATGCTCGAAGGGTTTATCTTTGAGCTGTCCCCTAAATATTTACAGAACACCTGGAGAAGTAAATATTTGGATAATTATTTTAGAAACTCCCTAAATAGGGGTTTTGCTCCCAATACCAGCAGGTTACCAAATGACACACAAACTGGATATTACAGGCCAATTAATCTAACATTTACAGTGGGAAATGTGATAACAAGCATTTGAAGGAATGCTATCAATATTCCGCTAAAGAGTGCAGAGGCCATCCGTAGTCATTGTGGTTTTAGAAGCAATCTATTTCATTGATTTTTACATGACTCAATAAATTTCAACTCCATTATCTGACCATTTCAGTAATTAAAGCAGGGAAATAACAAAAATGTCAATTAATTTTTCTAATGGTCATAAACCAATGATCTTTGATGCATCAGTAGACTTAACTGTATTACATATTTCCCCACAATGCTAGGCATACAATTTGTGATCTCATCCTTTCTACTCTGTCTGCATCTAACTTCCTTTCTCCCTTTTGTTGATATATTTGTTTAAAACAAGGCAGCAATTGTGTAAACCAAGCCTATATTTGTGTTCTTTACCTCATCTTCAGTTGACTGCAGTGATGAATGATGGCGTGTTAGGTTGAGGCTAACACAAGCTGTTTACTAACCGTTACCAACCCATTCTATTTCTCAGAAAACCAACAACAACCCACACTGACCAAGACCTTTAAATAGCTGTAAAGTGCTGACCTGCCTCACATTTTCCATTATATTTCAATTGCTAAATCGCAATCTACTTCCTGCAGAAAGATGGGTGTTTTTCTTTAATTTACATAGAACTTGAGAATGAACCATGGAAACTTTCAGTCAAAAATTAACCAAACTTTACAAGTTGATTGAGCAATCTCCTGGCATTTCACTCAGCTGTGACACTCAGCTGTTTTGCCATGGTGCAGAGATGAGGCTCAAAGCCAACCTTTCTGTTTGTGCACTTCAGCAATCCACACAGCCTAAGAATGGCAGCCACCAAACTCTACTGCTTTAAATGGCACCAGTTAAATTAAATGATATTTAAAGTCAAAAATTTTAATCCAGCTTCTTGCCATAATGAAATCTATTGCTTTTAATTGCATCATTACATGAATTACAAAAAGTGTTGATAAGTATATTCGGGTAGAAATTTAAGTGCATGTTTCATGCACATTCCAGGTCCAAACCCTCAAGCCTCAGACTCCAGTCACAATTTCTGCTTCTGCCTGCTGGCCCTGATGTCACTCCCAGATACTCCTGGAGTATTTAAATGTGGCCCAGGAGTTAAATTGGCCTAGGTCTCAGGCTGGAGTTTTCATAGGGGTTCCCCACCAATGTGCCCTGAGCTAAATTCTGGTGAGACTTAAGATTGGTAAATGAAAACAGTGCTTCCAAATTCCAGATATGTCAGGTTGGATCTTATGCTGCAGCCCTGAGAAAGTGTTGATGGTTTCTTGCATTTGCAGTTTGCTGCACAGCTTGGCTCTTCATGGATTGAAACCCATGCAGTCAGCAGGGTTGGAACCCTAGGCTGCAGAGTAGGAGGAAAAGCATGAGGAGGAAAAAGAGGAAGGAGAACTGATCTTGGTGGATACACGGTCAGGCAAACTTGTGCATAAAGGAGTGATTGACACAATTTTCCATTAAAGCTGCCCTTTCCCCCTACATGAACAGCCCTACGATCCTCACTGTAGTACATTAGCACATTACAGCGCAATACAGGCCCTTCGGCCCTCGATGTTGCGCCGACCTGTGAAACCATCTGACCTACACTATTCCATTTTCATCCATATGTCTATCCAATGACCACTTAAATGCCCTTAAAGTCGGCGAGTCTACTACTGTTGCAGGCAGGGCGTTCCACGCCCCTACTACTCTCTGAGTAAAGAAACTACCTCTAACATCTGTCCTATATCTATCTCCCCTCAACTTAAAGCTATGTCCCCTCGTGTTTGCCATCACCATCCGAGGAAAAAGACTCTCACTATCCACCCTATCTAACCCTCTGATTATCTTATACGTCTCTATTAAGTCACACCTCCTCCTCCTCCTCTCTAACGAAAACAACCTCAAGTCCCTCAGCCTTTCCTCGTAAGACCTTCCCTCCATACATGGGCCTGTATCAACATGATAGCAAATACCTCTTGCCTTCCCTACCATCTCTACATGTTATGCTCAACACCAAAGTTGACATGTTCCTTCTGTCCAAAAAGATCATCCATAATCATTCCAAAAAGATACCATCAAGTTTATTTCTCTACTCCATTCATCAATGTTTACTTCCCAGTGCCTGTCATGAATGCCCTGCTTCTTGTGTATCATGAGATAATGCTGAAAACACGACCAGCACTTCAGTATTTGTGCCATCTTCTCTTGCCCCCTCACTCTTCTTCATTCTCCAATGGCTCCAGCTGAGAGGAATTGATGGGTTATCACCTTGAGAGGCCAAGTACTCATCTGCCTTCCTTCTTTCATAAATAAGCTACTGGCTGTCCCTTAAATGGGGATTGATCCTTGGTCACAGCTATAGAGCATGAAGCCTACATTCAAAGTCCTCTCAAGCTGATGCCTTAGTCTCTGGAGACTAGAAGTAAAAGCATCCTGTAAATTGTAGCTCAAGCTATCAACAGTGCCAGATAGATACAGAGTTAGCAAGCAATACTTCATTTTGGCACGGTATCCATGAGAGCTCCACTGCAGGGCACCCTTAAGTTTCTACTTGCTCCATGGTACTCTGCTGGTTCTTGTATACATGTACAGGTGTTGGAGGAACACTGCTGTAAATTCTCTGTCATTCCACAGGAGGAACTCTGAAGGTTGTCAAAATATTGCATGAAGA
The DNA here is from genome assembly GCF_036365525.1 of Heterodontus francisci. Lineage (NCBI taxonomy): Eukaryota > Metazoa > Chordata > Chondrichthyes > Heterodontiformes > Heterodontidae > Heterodontus > Heterodontus francisci. The sequence continues at coordinate 73,400,243 of NC_090383.1, forward strand.
CCTTCCGTTGATTAATCAATGAAAGGAAACTATGCAAATGCAGTAAATCATAAATGTGTGAGTTCCTCTTAACACCCCAATTGCACTTCCCCAAATTAAGGCCTTGAATTTCCGCAGACCTTGAGGCAGAATCCAGGCATAAAAATGATGGGAGAGGACCAGCCAGTGCTATGAAACATCAGGCCGTTCTTCCAAAGGACATTGGTCTGCATTTTAAGAGTCCGCTGCCGAAATAGATGGAGGGCGTAAAAAAAGGTGGCCCACACGCATGGGGCCTATGTCGCAGAGCCGCCACGATTCCAAATGCAGCAGCTCATTAGCATGGCCACGGTGCCCGCCCTCCCCCACCAATGACATGGAGGGGGCAGGCATGCCGTCGCAGGCAACAGCGTCTGGCACCAATGCGTAGGTGCTGGCACCATTTTTAAAGGGCTTACAGGCTTATAGCCCTCAAAAGGTACAGTGGATATTAAATATTTAAAAATGAATAAAATAAGGTTTCCATGCCCTCTCACACCCCCGCCAATGGCATTACACATTATTCCTGTCCTTTTCCCCCACCCCATCCGGAATACCTAACGTGAAAATTTGACCTATTCCCCCCCGCCCTCCAAAGTTCGGAACCTTTGTCCTTTACCCCTTCCCATCAACCCCCGACCAATCTGAAGCATCGTAACCCTGCGCCCCCCTCCCGCACAGAGAAAATCATCTCCTCCCCGCCCCCCAAAGGTGTCACACCTTGTTTCCCCAAACGGGGATTCAAAGGCACGGCATTGTCAGCCGCCCGAATTATGATACCAACCTGTTGGCAGAATCGCTGCTGCCTGCATGGTAAATAGCCATTAACATATTTTAATGTGGGTCCTGTTGCCAAGCGGTGGGGTGGCTGCCACGAGGCCTCACTGCCGCCGAGATCGGTACAGGGCCTGCCAGAATCGGGGTCAGTAGCGGGCCTCCTCCATTCCTATCTTCATTGCCCCCCCCCCCGCCCCCACCACCATTCCCTGAATCGGAGAGGCTTTAAAATCCAGCCCAATGTATGTGAATTCCCTCTGGTGCTGAGGGTAGACAAACGTTCACCTTAGGCTAGCTGACATCAGGAAGGAGGTGAGGCTGGTGGGAATGGCATCCCCTACTCCAATTTTCACTGTGCCCGTCCTTTTTTGCCCCGAGTAACCTGGAGTCAGATTAATGGAACAGCAGAAGTGGGGCCCACAGAGGTTTCCAAGCCTGGGTCTTGTTTGTTTTCTCCACTACAATCAAATTTTGGGTAATGAAAGAGACAGTTATATAAATTAAGCAACAAAGACAAAATACTTTAAACGTCTTCAGAAAAAATAAAAACTAATGGCTAAAAGCATTCACATTGGCCCAGCGCAATTATCAATATATTTATCAATTCACTGTGTACAATTGCTGCTTTGCCACATTGTGTATAAATATAAGGTGAGTCCTCCATTTCTTTTGTTATTCCTTGATTATAGCAATGTTTCTTATCTGTTAATAACCAACTTTAAGAGCTTTTTCATATTGAGAAACTAGATGAAGGAATAAAGCTATAGAGTAGTCGAGGTAGTAACCTCATGACCACTTCTACTAAGACCCCAGACAGAATGAAGGAAATATTCACAGATGTTCATTTTAAAACTGAAATTATTTGCTTAACATATTTCAGGTTAATTTGTAATAAGGATTCCTCCTTTTATTTAAAACACAGCAAGGTGTAAATAGAAAAATATGATTTTCAAAGGTAGGTTTATGAAAATAAGTCTACCTTGTGATTTCACAATTCCTTTACCTCTTCCTTGGGAGCTCTGTGGTGAAAAGTCAAGGGCTCTTCTTTCATTAACACACCCCTTTCTCAGAATTGTTTATTCTCTAAATGCTGCTTAGAAGATAATCTACTTTTACTGTATTCATAATTTATTAGTTTTTAATTAGACAGTTTCATGCAGGTTTACTTTTGCATTCAATTTTCTCTCTTCTTCTCCTGTAGGTGGTGATTCATGCTGGGCGATGGTTCCATGAGACCAAGTTTGTTTTGAGTCTTCTAATGTTAATTGAGAAACCTAAGGCCAATGTTAAGGATCATAGCGGAAGACACTAACAAGAAAAAAAGTAGAAAACGGAATAAATTACAAAGTGATGATAAGATAACACCAAGCTAGGATTTTAAAACTCTTGAGATTACAAGTGGAAGTGAGGAGTTCCAGAGTTTTGAGATCCGAAGAAAGAATGCATGTTTTGATTTCAGTGGAGGTGTTGGGAGGGGAAAGAGTCTGTATATGGTGTATTTACAACTTAGAAGAGATTAGGAACATTTGAAGGGATCAGAGTGGTGATGATAAAATACGAAGAGCCTAGAAAGATTGCAATGCTAAGAGCACTGGCAGCGGCCCAGATTATTTTTGTGAACTGTGGAAAAACACTTCTGATCCCTCAAGAATACACAAATAATTCGACATTTACCTTCAACGAGTCTCTTCGCTTCATGAAATGGGCAGAGCCTGCACAATGCTTCATCCAAACAGTTTCAACCTAAAATAGCAATCAGGTTTCTTTTTACGTCATTGGATCCTTGTTTTCATATTGGGGCCTGTTGCCTGAAACAGGCAGGTGCTCTGAACACCTTTTTAAAATGGAGCAGGCCACACTGCCAATTTATTGAGGAGGGAAGAATACCATATTTTGAGGCTGTTAACGTTAAATAAAGACTGGCAACATCAAACCCAGGTCCACTTTCCAGCCAGGGAACTGGAGTATACATCAGGACTAACTATCCTGCCTGATGCTCACCACATTAGTCTGGGAGAACTGGGGCTAACTGTGACACCTTAGCCATCCTCTACTCCTAACATTAGCACAGAGTTTAGCACTTCCTGATGTTTGCAGCTTCCTGCTGCATTGAGCAGTGCACTTAGCTATTAAGCCACAGGGATACTTTTCTAAATATTTTTTTGTTCCCAAAAATATACTTTATTCATAAAAATCTGTAAAAAAAAAAAATGCATTACAAAACAGTTCAAAACAGCACCAAGTTGACATTCCAAAAAGTGCAAAGGAAATCAGTTTTCTTCGCTACAGGAGTGAGTTGCCTCACAGCCCTTCCATTTTACAGTAAACCCATATTTGGTGTATGCAGCCCGAGGGGTTTCCCATGGGGCCAGCCCCTCAGTTCACTTTGGTGGGAGGACCTTACACAGTGGTCTTTCCACATTGAGCCTTTTGCCGCGGCTACCCCAAGCTTTAGTGCGTCCCTTAGCACGTAGTCCTGGACCTTGGAATGTGCCAGTCTGCAACACTCTGTCATGGACAATTCTTTGCGCTGGAAGACCAGCAAGTTTTGGGCAGACCAAAGGGCGTCTTTCACCGAATTGATAGTCCTCCAGCAGCAGTTGATGTTTATCTTGGTGTGTGTCCCTGGGAACAGCCTGTAGAGCACAAACTCGTATGTTACAAAGCTGCTTGGGATGAAGCTCGACTAAAACCACTGCATCTCTTTCCACACCTGCTTTGCAAAGACACATTCCAAAAGGAGGTGGGCAACTGTCTCGTCCACCTCGAGGGCAGCGTTTGGAGGGGGTGAGACTCTGGGCGTGCAGGAAGGATCTGACAGGGAGGGGCCTTTCTCACTGAAAGTTCTGGTGCTGATACATTCTACCACATGACTTTGGGAGTCTGCTCGGGGGAACCATCCGACCGGATCCACCATCTCCATGTCCTGTAGGGCCTTGAGGACATTCCATGCAGACCCACTGACTGATGGATTGGTGGTCAAAGGTGTTTTCCCGCAGTAACTTTTCCACGAAGGATAGGTGGTACGGCACAGTCCAACTGGATGGAGCGTTCCGCGGCAATGTGACCAGATCCATCCTTCGCAGCACCTGGGACAGATAGAACCTCAGCTCGTAGGACACTTGGTGTTTGCATACTGTGGCTCTACGCATTGCTTTATACAGCCGCACACGAAGGTTGTCATCAGGATGAGGGCGACGTTGGTACATTTTTACCGCCCTTATCCAGAGGTTTGAACATGGTGTCTTTCCGGACCTGGTCCATTTTGGATCTCCTGATAAAGCAGAAAATGGCTCGGGTGACCGCCACGACGCAGGTGTGGGGTATGGACCAGACCTGTGCCACATACAGCAACAACGTGACTGCCTCGCACCTGATGATCAGGTTCTTACCCACAATGGACAGAGATCGCTGCTCCCACATGCTCAGTTTATGGTGCACCCTGGCTACTCACTTCTTCCAGTCTGACCTGACAGTGAAGGGGACAAAGGATCGGTCGGCCCAGTTCCCAAAGAACATGGTCTCACTCTTGCTGTGGTTAACTTTGGCTCCCGAGGCCAGTTTGAACTGGTCGCAGATGCTCATCAGTCTACAAATGGACAGTGGATCCGAGCAGAAGACGGCAACATCATCCATGTACAGGGAGGCTTTTACCTGAGTTCCTCCGCTGCCTGCATCTTTCTTATGCCCGCATCCTTCCTAATGGACTCAGCAAAAGGCTCGATACAGCAAACATACAAGACAGAGGAGAGAGGACAGCCCTGTCTGACTCCAGATTGGATCAGCAAACTTTCTGATTCCCACCCATTGATTGATTCTGTGCTACTGATGTTAGTATAGAGCAGTTTGATCCATTTGCAGATCCCTCCCCAAACCCCATTTTGGAGAGCACGTCCATCATGTAGGTGTGCAATATCCTGTCAAAAGCCTTCTCCTGGTCCAAGCTGATGAGGCAGGTGTCTACCCTTCTGTCTCATACATAGGTGATCGTATCACTGAGTAGCGCAAGACTATCAGAGATCTTCCTGCCGGGTACAGTGAAGGTCTGGTAAGGGTGAATCACCAACTCCAGAGCAGACTCGACCCGACTGGCGATGACTTTGGACAGAATCTTGTAGTCAACATTAAGCAGTGAGATGGGCTGTCAATTTCTGATTTCCGCCCTCTCCCCCTTCCGCTTATAGATAAAGGTGATGATGCCTTTCCTCATGGATTCTGACATGCTGCCGGCCAGGAGCATACTCTCGTATACTTCCAGCAGGTCCGGGCCGACCCAGTCCCACAAGCCGAATACAACTCAACCGGTAAGCCATCGCTTCCGGGAGTTTTACTCGTCTCGAAGGACCTGACGGCATTTGTCAGCTCCTCCAGAGTTAGCGGTTTGTCCAGTCTCTCCCTCATGCTGTCATCTAAGACCTCCGTGATAGATGACAGGAAGGACTGGGAGGCTGTGCTCTCTGTGGGCTTCACGTCATACAGCCCAGCATAAAAAGATTTGCTGATCCTTAGTATGTCGGACTGCGAAGGCGTTACCGAGCCATCCTCTTCCTTCAGGCTGCTGATCACAGAACTCTCTCTCTGTACCTTTTGGAAGACGTAACGCGAGCACGTCTCATCCTGTCAATGGAGCGGACTCTGGACCGGAAGATGATCTTGGAGGCCTCCGTGGCAAAGAGCGAGACCTGCTGGCTCTTCATCTCTTGGAAATCCTCCTTGACCTCGACCCCCATCAACTGCAGCTGGAGCAGATTTTGCATTCTTTTCTGCAGTCGGGACATTTCTCTCTGTCTCTCTCACACCGTCCGAACACCTTTGAAGATAAAGAACCTCTTGATGTTCTCCTTGATCGTCTCCCACCAGTGCACTGGAGACTCAAAGAGGGGTTTCATGGTTCTCCAATCTTTGTGATCACTTTTGAGTTCTTCAATGTTCTCTGGGGCTAGCAGTGTAGCATTGAACTTCCATGTCCTCCTGCCAATCCGCTGGTCATCCTGTAAGTCACAATCGGCCAGTAAGAGGCAGTGGTCAGAGAAGAACACTGGCTTGACGTCAGTGGATCTGACCGTGAAAGTGTGGGACACAAACCGGAAGTCAATCCTGGAACGGGCAGACCCGCCCGGTCTTGACCAGGTGTATCTATGCTGCGCTCCGTCCACAGGGTTTGCTGAAGACGTCGTGCAGTTTGGCATCTTTTACTGTTTCCATCAGGAATCTGGACGTAGCATCCAGTTTGCTGTCGTCCCTGCTGGATTGTTCAGCTGCGTTAATGATGCAGTCGAAGTCATCACCTAGAATGACCGGTCTGGATGTTGCCAGCAGCAGTGGGAGTTGCTGGAGGATCGTCAGTCGCTCACTGCACTGAGCCGGAGCGTACACATTGATCAACCGGAGAGGAGCATCGTTGTATGTTAGATCTGCTACAAGGATGCGGCCGCCTACCACCTCCTTAACTTCGGAGATGGTGAGGTTGCCTCCCCGTAGCAGAATACCTAGACCGGAGGAACGAGAATCATTACCCCCGACCAGATCGATGGCCCATGAGACCACCATCGCAACCATTGCCTGCAGGGGCTGAGGTGTGGTATTCCACACTCCTGCAGAAACAGCAGGTCGGCTTTGACTTTGGCGAGGTAGTCCAAGGTTGAAACATAATGTGTAGTGGATTTAATGCTACGCACGTTAATTGAAGCAATCTTTATACCCATTTTAAAGTTAGGTGTTGCTTCTCATAGCAGTTGTCCTCACCAGGCTCAGTCCTTGGGTATGTTCCTGCATACCCCTAGTATACGCAAGCTGTTTCACATTCGTTGGGCTCAGAAAACCCTCCTGGTTTCTCATCGGGGGTTTGTTCTGCTGGGTTGACATAGGGGGGGGGTCTTGTAGGCAGCAAGGCTTGGGCTGTCCTCTGCTGTTGATGTCTTTCCCCTCTGTTCCTCCTCGAAGACATCACTGCTCCCGGCTTCCCAGAGCTGGCATGCGCCAAACGCTTCTTTGGTCTCGGGGTCACGGAGCTGGGATGCACTGGGCATGTCGCTGGATTCGGCGCTTTGGGTTTGGGGTGCGCTGGGCCCATCACAGCTTCCAGTGCCCAGGGGCTGGGGGGCTTTATCATCCAGCTCCTTAGAGTTCTGCTGCTTCTTTTGCAGGTGCCGTCATTCCGGCCCTTGCTCGTCCAGTGACGAGGAGCGGCCGTAGTCTGTCTCAGACGGGAGCTTCCTCTTGCCACTGGTTTGGATGGTGGCCTGTTCCGTTTTTGGAGGTTTTTTCTTTGTGGTTTTCCTTTGTACCACTTGCCACTGGCCTGTTTGTCCATCTGCTGCCTCCATTGATTCTGTCTGTAGAGGAGGGGTTTCCAAGCACGGGGTAGGTGTTGGGTCGCTGGTTGCAGCTGCCTCCCCTTTCTTCTCCTTTTCAAGTAGACTTGAAAGCAGAGAGGGTTGTTTGACTCCTTCCCAGCACCAGACTCATTCGCCATTCCTTCTTCCGGCCTTTCCTTGGACCTTGCTGCCTGAGCGTAACTAAGGCAGCGTTTGGGGCAGGTTTTGTCGAGGTGGCCTGCCTCACCGCACAGATTGCAGAACTTACTCTGCTTACAGTCCTTGGTCTGATGGCCTTCCTTCTTGCAGTTCTTGCAGACGACTGTGCTGCAGTTAGCTGCCATGTGACCAGATTTGCCACAGGTGTGACGAACTCTGGGCTGCCTCACATAGAGCAAGAAGCCTCGACTTCCCCCGATAGCGAAGCTGGAGGGAGGATGGATGATGGCTCCATTGGCATCGACCTTCAAGGTCACCTTGACCTGCCGCTTGCTGGTCCAAATCCCAAAGGGGTCCTTGACATCAGTTCTGCTGCCAGCCACCTCAACGTACCTGGCGAGGAAGGTGAATACATCCACGACAGGAACATGGGGGTTATAGAGGTGAATTGTCACCACCCGGTCGCATTGCAATGGCAGCGTGAAGAGCGGCTCCACTGTGAGGATGAACAGCAGCGCCTAGTTTCCCTTCTCCTTGAACGCCTTCAGGAACTTGATGCATCCCACCACGTTCTTGGACATCACATCGAAACATCCACTGCTGGGGAAGTCCTGCAGGCAGAAGATGTCTGCAGCTTGGAATCCACAGCAATCAATAAGGATTTTCCTAAAAAGAAGGTACAGTCAACCGGTGCACCTCCTTCATTAACCTTCACCACTACCCGAAAGGTGTTACGCACTCCCTGGCCTGAAGCTCCAGAATTGGTTTCAGCCATTTTACTCAAAACCTACCTGGAACAGGATCAAAGGCCACTTATCATGGTTTCTTCCCCTGCCAGGTAAGTATCACTTTTCTTTTACTTTTCTAAATAATACTTTTAAAAAAGTTCAAATTTTCTTAACATAAAGTCTATGGGCTAGAAATTGGATAGCCCTGTGTATTCCCCATGCCCATTCAGATCAAGGTGAGGAGCATGCAAATTTGGTGGACCCACCTCATTTCCATGGTTGTAGCATAGGGCCAAATGGATCTCATGTCTACACCTCCAAGCTTCCTGCGGCCTCTGCGCCCAGAGCGGGGAGGGGGGATGGTAGCATTGTTTGTAGACAATGTGATGCAGCCAGACTACTTGTCTTAAAGGCAGGCTGTACCTTAAATGGAAACTGTACAAAAAATATTGATGCAATGTAAATTTTTGCAGAGTGAACACCAGGGCAAAGAGAGGAAGGATAAGGTGCGGCAGGCCCTCAAGGACCACTGCAGAAGGGAATGGGAGCAGGTGACCGGGAAGATCGGGCAGAATCTTTCCAGTCCTGCAGAGGTAGGGTTGGAGGCGGGATCCGGAGTAAAATTTGAAGATAGCGCACCGGTCAGCTCCCCAATGTGTTCCTGTCTCTGAGTGACCTTATTGGAGGTAGGATCAATGCAGCAGTGGCTACCGCCTGGCAGCAACGGGTAGCCAATTAGACAAATTTAGGGACTAATTGGGGTCAGGATGCCCCCATGACAAAGCCACAGGGATCAGAGGGCCACAGCCATAACCACAAGCAGTCCTCTGGAGAGGCTCTCCTTCCATAATAATGGCCTGACAGCTGTGGCCATTCTTTATTTTTAAATTTGAAGAAATCTTTAGAAGGAGATGCCATCTTCAGGCATCTTCGCTGTCCCCTTTGAGCATCAGCAGCGTCCACCTCTTCTGGTGAGGCTGCCAGCCATCCACAGCTTCAGGCCCTCTGATTGACCCTCTGGCTCACGAACCCTCCCCCCAAACCGTCCTTAATTGGACGGTGGATGCAGAGGCGGCCTCCTCCCGGAAGATCGTGAAGCAGTGTAGCTAGCCGACACCATCGGTGTGGGAACCCACTTTTGTTCCCAATGGTAGAAAAATTTCAGAGTCTGGACCCGAGGACCTGGCAGCAGTGCCACAAAAAGTGTAATGACCTCATGCAGGTAGTCAAGGTCAATGAACGCATCTTCACATGACATCTCCTACCAATAAAGCACCAGACACTCACATTGCTCAATACACCACATCCCCATCACTGACCCAGCAGAACTCCCTAGCACTCAGAACTCACACCCAACATCCGGATACTCCACCTCACCTTCACAAGTGTATCAATGCTGCCAGTTTCACACCCACCTCTGCCTGCCGCCACTTATCTCCAGCTATCAAGCTATGGCAGTCACATTACCCGAACACAGTACTACCCAAACACAGTGTTATACAATCACTGACGTCTGCCCTCTCTCTTGCAGAACAAGGTGGCACACAATAGAAGGGAGAAGAGCAGAACCAGAAAGAGCCAAGGACACTGGCATCTCCTCAGCCCTACAGAGGAGATGGCTCTCAGTCTCATAATGCCGCTGTGATAGGGCACTGGAAACATTAAGGACGATGGTATGTTCCTGCCTTATATGATATATAACAATATATATGTTCCTGCCTTATGTTCATTCTCAACTCCGAGCTCACCCTCATCCTGCTATCTGACATGATAAGCAAACTGCTGATGGTGTGATCATGGGCCTGCTGTTTCCCACACCACCCACCCAGTTCCTTCATGCCAATCTTCCCTTCTGAGCTCCTGCTTCCAGACACCCAAGAACAGCTACCTGCCCAGCCACATCAGCCCAGGAGGAGGAAAATGAGCAACAGCACAGCACTAATAAAGAAGCCTGCCACTTAATCTGACACTTGCAACCACCAGCTCAGACATTGGCACTGCACGTACCTTGGAGGTGGGATCAGCACATATTGAGTCTCTGGGCACAAGTGCGCTACAGCCAAGCCAGGGGGAAAGGATGGTTCATTTGCCGGCTCACCAGAGGGCGAGGTAGCAGATTAGTATGCTGCAGAGGACACAGATGAGGACCTCAGTAGGGCGACATGTGGGACAGTGCTGATGGGCATGCTCACCGAGTTGCTGAACGCATTAGCTAGTCTGCTGGACAGCTTCTTCTCAGTGTCCTTGAATGGAAGCTATCTTGCTGTCACACAGCCCAACCAATCGACGTGACACCAGGATTCTAAATGATCAAAGAATGTGCAGGCAGCCTCTTCTTTGTTCACTCTGCAAACAACAAGCATGAAGCTGCAATGGGCTTCCTCTCAGTGTCAAGAGCAATGGAGGAATCCAGTTACAACTTGGCAGAGGGGATGGCACTGAGCTTGGCCTCTCTGCAGTCTCTGCCTTGTCTCCCTGTCATCCTGCAGGCCCAGAGGCACTGCCACTGCAGTCTCCCTAACTGTTGTAACCTTTGTGTGGCTCGGTCACCTACTCCTCTGCCATCCCTGCGAGGATGCAGCAGCACACTCTGGCAAATCAAAGAACTCATCAGAACACTTCCAAGAACACTCCAAAGTACTTCCAGACACATTGCAATCGAAAAAGTTCCAAAAAATTACCTTACCTGCAAGTTGGGTGCCTGGCCCTTTAAATAATGCTATCGCAGGGCCCATCTTGCAGCTTCATGCTTGTTTGCAGAGTGAACAACGGAGAGGTTGCCTGCACATTCTTTGATCATGTAGAATCATGGTGCCACGTCAATTGGTTGGGCTGTGTGAAGTTAGGAGAGAGTCCATTCGAGGTCTTCTGACACATGCAGGGGATGCCCCTACATTCACCATTCTTATCCAGCAAATGCCGAGCAGGCCATGCAGGGAGGGCAAGGAGCAGACAGGTAGAATGGTGCAAGGCCTCCATAGTATAGCTGCATGCTGCACTACGAGCGGCAATTTCATGTCCAGTATTTTTATGCTGACTTTATATGACAGTGCTCAAATGGCAATGGCTAGTGTGCACACTGTCTATTTTTATTTTTGATGTGTTTTTATTCATTTACACTTAAATAAGATGGTAAATGTCAAAACAGGTATAACAAATAATGAACACATTTTACAGATGTGTTTGAAATGCACCAAATTAGACAGGGAAGCTCAATGATTAATCATCCAGATAGAGCAAACAGATCATTTCTATCATGACAAACTAGATAGGGTGGAAACCTACAGTCATAATAAAATATGGGACCTGTGTCAATAGTGCTTTTGGAAAAGGCAGAATGTTTTTTTTGTGGTATAATATTTGTAAGTAGATTAATTTATTGGGAGTGGGAGCATTGTTTTATTTGATTTTGCAATATAATCAGAAGCCAGTTGGCTTCCTGCTGTATCAGGCCCAATTATGTTCCAGCACTGCCGGTGGCAGCAGCCCTGATTTCAGTGTAGAAATACAAGTGAGACAGTTTTAGCATTTCAGTCTTCACTTATAAAATATCGCATAATGGAAGAATTTAGCTGAATTGATTTCTCTTTCTGAAAAGTATCATAATTTGTGTTAATATTGTTCACCACATGGTATTTCATACCTCTAAATAAGCAGGAATTATCTGAGGAGTTATAAAGCAAATTATTTGATATCTTTGACTTTTGCTAATCTTTTGACTTTTCTAATAGACTATTTACTTGATAATTTATGGCAGCATTGATGAAATCATTATACTGGTAAATAAAATTAGTTTTTAATCACACTTGGTTGAATCCTATAACCATTTCAGGTAAAGAAAAAGTCCAGAAATTAAGAATAGGTCTTGAATACAAAAGCATAACTAGAATATCTATTAGAACTATTAAGTCAAAGTGCCTTTTGCCCCTTTGGTATACTTATCCTAGTATTCTCTTCCTAAAGCCATTTGCCATGGTACATCTCTCCCTACATTCAAAAGCCTCCTTTCTCTTCAACCAAGCCTTCAATCAGCTGCTCTAACTCCCCTCCCAGTCCTTACTTAACGTCCAATTTCTACTCTCCTCCCAAAACCATTAAGGTGTTTCTCACTGTTAAAGGCATTAGGAGTGTAAGTTGATGTGGTTCAGATAAGGTTGGTTAAAGCTGGTTGTGACTGATAGATGATGTAAAGGTAGCTTGTGTAATGTCATTTGTAGGGCGTCAATGAAAGCATTTTTTGTTTTGATAAAACTACTGTTTTTTTAAAAAACAGCCAGAAAACCAATAGGTCACTGAGATTGTTGGGCATATGGCTGCTTAAAAAGTTTAGTTAGAGATTACAAATGTTATTATTTTCATAAAGCATTCGGCACTGTTTGTTTTGATATATTTATCAGTAAATCAATTACCTCACATTGTATACAGTATCAATTCATTCTCGAAGATATTTGTCTTTACATGCCATGAAAAATGTTATGAATCACTTTAAGGGCAAAGGCCACTGCAATGCATGAAATGATTTCAGTAGAATTTATAAATGTAAATCTAACTTGTAGTTTGCTAACCTGTCTACTTGCTTGCAACTGTGTTATTCTGCAGTTTATTATCCATTGTTGCCTAAAGATATTCACATTGGAAGACAATTATTTCTAAGATGCTTTTACCCATTGCCTTACACTAACTCTATGTTTATGAATCCAATCAGAATTGATCATTAATTGCCCCTTTTTGCCCTGCTTAATTGCCCAATATGAATATTTAAATAAGGCTCATTTTATGTTCCCTTTTACCTGTGAGGAAAAAGTCCATTATTCTGGTTAATATTCTAAAATGCTTTTGACAAAAAATTCTGCCTGGTATGTCGCAGAATCTGCTTCATCCAAAGGCTCACTTTCATGGAGAACCAGTGAAATTTTCAGGTCAATTTTCACAGCAAAATGTGCAAGTCATTAAGAAATAATCATTGCAAATTTCTGCTGGGCTTAATCAGCAATGCGTAGAAAGCACTCAAGAAGACTGTCAATCTGAGAAGGGAAAAGCAAAGTAAGTTCAGCAGTTTGAAACACGAAATATTTCAACTTGTGTAAAAGAATGATTTGCTCCACATGAAACAAAAGCGCCGAATGCAGCGCTTAAGTTCCTTTAATTTATACATCTATATTTTTAAAATTCTATAAACTTTTTTTATTAGCTGTGTTTGAATTCAAATTATACATTTAATAGTGCTTCAGCTGGTTCATTTCCCTTAATGAAATAATTAACTAGTCATTCACCTTACACTAGATTCTATTCTGATTTTAGAAGAAAGAAACTTTTCTGCCTCTCCACATTTAAACAGTTAATAGATACCCTGATCCCTCTATGGTTGTCTGCAGTTTCAAAGTTTCTGGGTTTAATGGGCTGGATCATAAATGCTGTCACACAGAATCATGTCAGATTTTGATACAGGAGGACAAAAAGCCCTGAAATTCTCTGACCTCTCCCTGCAGATGCTGTTGACCCAAATAAGGGAAGAGAGCAGTTATTTGGGACCAAAAGCATGAGGGCAGTGAAAGAAAGCATCCAGGCACAGTATACCTTGTGCAGGCACTTCCATCCCCTAGAAATGTTATGTCATTCCAAACCTAACATAGGGAAAGTAATGAAAATCTCACATGAAGTGCAAAAGGTTTAAAGGGGGCGGAATTCTTAAAGTGCATACAGGAGAGCTTTTTGAGCCAGCACGTAGAAAGCCCTACAAGAGAAGGGGTGTTACTGGATCTAATCCTAGTGAATGAGGCCAGACAAGTGGTAGAAGTGTCAGTGGGGGAGCATTTCGAGGATAGTGACCATAACTCTGTAAGATTTAAGGTAGTTATGGAAAAGGACGAAGGTGGACCAGAAATAAAGGTACTGAATTGGGGGAAGGCCGATTTCAATATGATAAAACAGGATCTGGCCAAAGTGGGCTGGGAGCAGTTACTTGTAGGAAAGTCTACATCAGACCAGTGGGAGTCATTCAAAAAGGAAATAGTGAGAGTTCAGGGCCAACATATTCCCATAAAGGTGAAGGGTAGGTCCAACATGTCCAGGGAACCCTGGATGTCAAGGGATATAGAGGATTTGATCAGGGAAAAAAGGAGGCTTATGGCAGATTCAGAGTGCTGAAAACAGCAGAGGCTATAGAGGAGTATAGAAAGTGTAGGAGGGTACTTTAAAAAGTAATTAGGAGAGCGAAGAGTGGACCTGAGAAAACACTGATGGGCAAGATAAAGGAAAATCCCAAGGCATTTTATAAGTATGTTAAGGGCAAGAGGATATCCAGGGAAAGAGTAGGGCCCATTAGGGACCAAAGTGGCAATCTGTGTGTGGAGCCAGAGGATGTAGGTGGCGTTTTAAATGATTACTTTTCATCTGTGTTCACTATGGAGAAGGACGATGTAGGTCTAGAGATCAGGGAGGGGGATTGTGATATACTCGAACAAATTAGCATTGAAAAGGAGGAGATATTAGTGGATTTAGAGGGCTTAAAAGTGGATAGATCCCCAGGCCCAGATGAGATGTATCCCAGGCTATTATGTGAGGCAAAGGAGATAGCAGGGGCTCTGACACAAATTTTCAAATCCTCTCTGGCCACAGGAGAGGTACCAGAGGACTGGAGGACATCAAATGTGGTACCATTATTCAAGAAGGGTAGCAGGGATAAACCAGCTAATTACAGGCCAGTGAGTCTAACATCAGTGGTAGGGAAACTATTGGAAAAAATTCTGAGGGACAGGATTAATCTCCACGGAGAGGCAGGGATTAATCGGGAATAGTCAGCGTAGCTTTGTCAAGGGGAGATCGTGCCTAACAAACCTGATTGAATTTTTTGAGGAGGTGACTAGATGTATAGATGAGGGTAAAGCAGTTGATGTAGTCTACATGGGCTTCAGTAAGGCTTTTGATAAGGTCCCACATGGGAGATTGGTTAAGAAGGTAAGAGCCCATGGGATCCAGGGCAATTTGGCAAATTGGTTCCATAATTGGCTTAGTGGCAGGAGGCAGAGGGTGATGGTCGAGGGTTGTTTTTGCGATTGGAAGCCTGTGACCTGTGGTGTACCGCAGGGATCGGTGCTCGGACCCTTGCTGTTTGTAGTGTACATTGATGATTTAGACGTGAACATAGGAGGTATGGTCAGTAAGTTCGCAGATGACATGAAAATTGGTGGTGTCGTAAATAGTGAGGAGGAAAGCCTTAGATTACAGGACGATATAGATGGGCTCGTAAGATGGGCAGAGCAGTGGCAAATGGAATTTACTCCTGAGAAGTGTGAGGTGTTGCATTTCGGGAGGACTAACAAAGCAAGGGAATATACAATGGATGCTAGGACCCTAGGAAGTACAGAGGGTCAGAGGGACCTTGGTGTACTTGTCCATAGATCACTGAAGGCCGCAGCACAGGTAGATAAGGTGGTTAGGAAGGCATATGGGATATTTGCCTTTATTAGCCGAGGCATAGAATATAAGAGCAGGGAAGTTATGATGGAGCTGTATAAAACACTAGTTAGGCCACAGCTGGAGTACTGTGTACAGTTCTGGGCACCACACTTTTGGAAGGATGCGATTGCACTGGAGCGAGTGCAGAGGAGATTCACCAGGATCTTGCCTGGGATGGAACATTTCAGCTATGAAGACAGACTGGATAGGCTAGGGTTGTTTTCCTTAGAGCAGAGAAGGCTGAGGGGGGACCTGATTGAGGTATACAAAATTATGAGGGGCATAGATAGGGTAGATAGGAAGAAACTTTTTCCCTTAGCCGAGGTGTCAGTAACCAGGGGGCATAGATTTAAGGTATGGGGCAGGAGGTTTAGAGGGCATTTCAAGAAAAATGTTTTCGCCCAGAGGGTGGTTGGAATCTGGAACGAACTGCCTGAAGCGATGGTGGAGGCACGAACCCTCACAACATTTAAGAAGTATTTAGATGAGCACTTGAAACGCCATAGCATACAAGGCTATGGGCCAAGTGTTGGAAAATGAGATTAGAATAGATAGATGGTTGATGGCTGGCATGGACAAAATGGGCCGAAGGGCCTGTTTCTCTGCTGTATAACTCTATGACTCTATGAAATGCATTTGGTTGTTTTCTGCACATCACCAAAATATGCTCATTAACACCTGTATTGAATTTCACATGTCAGCAAACAGAGGGCCTTCAGGCTGAATTTTGTCAGCACAGCAGGTGTCCTGACGCCAGGCCGGAAAGCCAGGCAACCCCGCCTAAGCTGTTTGAGGGTTTCCCGGCAGCATTTTTGGCATGCAGACAATTAATTACTTGGTGCCGGGGCTCCCATCCCTTTAAAAGATGGGAGCCTACCCCCCCAAGAGCTGCTGGCCAATCAGAGGGCTAGTAACTCTTCAGTCTCAGCAGTGCCACTGGGAGCAATGCCCACTACTGGGACAGCGGCTGTCAAAGATGGACGTTGACCCTTTCACAAGGTAAGTGGGGACTCTGGGGTCGCTGGGGTCAATGAGGATGGGGGGGTGGTAATCTCCATGTGGGTGACCCTGGTCACCAGGGTCATTCTCCGTAGACCTTCGTCAGGATGGTGACCCACCCACCCGCCCCGCTCCCTCCAGCCCACAAGGAGCCTGCCAGGTTTTACTGGGCAATCTTCCCATGTGGGAGGTGGGGGGGCCATCAGCGATTAGCAAAATGCCAGTGGTGGCAAGAAGAGGCCCTTAAGTGGCCCTTAATTGGCCATTTAAGGGCGTCAATTGGTGTTTGGGCAAGTAGGCTGTCCTTCATCTGCCCCATCACTGATGATACTCCATGGCATCGAGAAGGCAACAGGTTTCCACCCCCGCCTTCCCTCACCATTTTATAGCCCCCATCCTGCCTCCCAGACTATCCCTAGAGGGCTGATAAATTTCAGCCTATACTGCGCACTTTCCTCTTAAAGGAGGATATGGGGAGTGATAGAGAACCATCTCAAGTTGTGGCTCTCGACCTTGTAGAAGGAGGAAGCCCTGGAACTCTTGGTCGGACAGGTGTCTGCTTTAGATTGTTAATACAATTTATCTTCCAATTTCTCCTCAGCCCCTATGGCAGACACATAGGCTGAATTTTAATATGGAGGAGCGTATGGGTTTAGGAGCGGGTGAGAGTTAAAATCAGGGAAATTGACTGTGTGTCAGGAAGCTGGTCCCAACCTGTCAACTTCTGCATTTCACTGGAGTGCTTTCAGCTGCACATGCCCCACCCCCTTGGGAGAGGCAGGTTGTCAATATGTTAATCGTTCCATTAGAGCGATATTATTACACACTTTTGACTTTAACGTTGGGTCCGTGGGTTTCCTGAAACTCATCAATGAAAGCATGGCAAGTGCACAGCAGCAATTTAAGGACTGAAGCAATCTTGGGGAAATATGCCAATAAATACTTAGTGCTCAGATTTGCTTACTTACCCATTAGTGGGATAAAGGATTTGTTCAGAGTACAGTCTGCAAGACCCTATCTTTCTAATCTAGAATATGGTGAAAGAATTGTGGAAGGTGCCAGGAAAGTGTGCATTAACTTATATGATTTGGTGCTGCTGGTTAAAAAGCTAAACATTGCATGAATGCCACCCTTTCTTGTTGAGATAGATGATGGAATAGTGAAAGAGGTTATATGGGTGAAATCTATAACTCCTTGGACTTGGGGAACCCTGCTACATAGTAAAAATGCACTGCTCTATCACCTGGTGCCAATGTCCATTAGAAAGTGAACGCACTAGACAGCGTTAGGAAATAATGCATCTGTGACTTGCTTGATGCATCTGAGCACAACTGATTGGAAAATAAAACTGCAAATAACTCCAGAAATAGTCTGAAATGACACATCAATGTACACGGTAGTAGTAACCTTTAAAGCTACTGCAGTGAAGTGCCTGTAGTGGAGGTGGTTTCTAATCCTGGCGCCAAGCATCACTTCGCAATATTCTTAATTCAGGTGGAGATAACCTTGGTATTTATAAAAGGGTACAAGTGTATTGGCAGGTAGGGGACAGATTCCAGCAGTGCTGTCTGATAAGCCAGGCTTCCTTGTGTCCTTCATCCACATTCAGGAGGCACAGTATATTTATTTTTCGAGATACAGCACTGAAACAGGCCCTTCGGCCCACCGAGTCTGTGCTGACCAACAACCACCCATTTATACGAATCCTACATTAACCCCATATTCTCTACCACATCCCCACCATTCTCCTACCACCTACCTACACTAGGGGCAATTTACAATGGCCAATTTTCCTATCAACCTGCAAGTCTTTGGCTGTGGGAGGAAACCGGAGCACCCAGCGGAAACCCCACAAACACAGGGAGAACTTGCAAACTCCGCACAGGCAGTACCTAGAACTGAACCCTGGTCGCTGGAGCTGTGAGGCTGCAGTGCTAACCACTGCACCACTGTGCCGCCCAGTTGTGTAGATGGACGCAGGAAGTTACAAATGGACATAAACAGATTGCATCATGGCGAGAGTACATGAGGAGCAGCAAATGAATTTGGGTGCCCAAGTGCACAAAATCACTAAAAGCTAGTGCATAGGTACAAAAAGTAATCAAAAAGATTCAGGAAATGTTGGCCTTTATCTCAAGGAGGGCTGGAATACAAATGGGAAGAAGTGATGCTTTAGTTGTACAGAGCCTGCCTGAAGTACTGTGTTCAGTTAGGGTACTGCACTTAAAGAAGAACATATTGATAGATTCACCAGAATTACACCAGGGCTTAAACAGTTAAATTATGAAGGCAGGTGCATAAACCTGGCTCCCCAGAAGGATATGGATGCTGGGTCAATTCAAATTTTCTAGACTGAGGCTGACAGATTTTAGTTAGGTAAGGGCATCAAGGGATATGGATCAAAGGTGAGTAAATGGAGGCAAGGTGCAGATCACCAATGACTTAATTGAATGATGGAACCGGCTTGAAGGTTTGAAAAGTTTGCTCCTAATCCTATTCCTCCCCTTACCAGGCATTTCCTCAACACCATGCCTTGGTTTCTAGCAGTATCCACCTACTAGTAGGCTGGAGGTGGTTTAATTTCTTTAAAATTCTTTTTGTATCTATTTAGGCCATAGGCATAAATTTTCCAAACTACCCTGTCAGCAACGTGCATTTAGAAAATTATCCCAGTATGTCATAACTTTCTGATTCCTCTATTCCGTTTTAACCTCCTGAACCTCGCATTAAAAATACAAATCATAATGTCTTTATTCTATTCTGTAAATGGATTTAAAACATTTGAGTTGATATGCTTGTTTACGATACAAAATGTTACTGAATTTCCTGGGGATTTTAACAAAAGCTGCTGTGTCACTGCCTTAAGCTCATGCAAAAAAAATCCCTAACAAATACAGTGGTGTATGATGATGTCATTGCGTGACCTGCTTTGGATGTTGTGATATATTTGAAATAATTCTACAAATGTTACGTTGAGAACCAAATGTGATGATGTGAGAGAGTGGCTGTTAAGGTAACTTCTGGGTAAGTGATGGTCTGGTTGCTCTGTTGAACACTCAAATGACAGCTTTTGTCAGTATTCCGCCTTGTAATATCAGTGACGACAAACCAGTTTCAGATCGATGATATCCCATGTTAGATGATATTGCTAATGGTTCCCTCTCCTCAGGTACTGTCCCAACCACTTCAAATCCACCATTACCGGTCGGGGCATAGAGTATAAAAATTGGCAAGTCATGCTGCAGCTGTACTGAACTTTAGTTAGGCCACACTTAGAATATTGCGTGCAATTTTGGTCGCCACACTACCAGAAGGACGTGGAGGCTTTGGAGAGGGCACAGAAGAGGTTTACCAGGATGTTGCCTGGTCTGGAGGGCATTAGCTATGAGGAGAGGTTGGATAAACTCGGATTGTTTTCACTGGAACGACGGAAGTGGAGGGGTGACATGATAGAGGTTTACAAAGTTATGAGCAGCATGGACAGAGTGGATAGTCAGAAGCTTTTTCCCAGGGTGGAAGAGTCAGTTACTAGGGACATAGGTTTAAGATGAGAGGGGCAAAGTTTAGAGGGGATGTGCGAGGCAAGTTCTTTACACAGAGGGTGGTGAGTGCCTGGAACTTGCTTCCAGGGGAGGTGGTGGAAGCAGGTACGATAGCGACGTTTAAGAGGTATCTTGACAAATACATGAATAGGATGGAAATAGAGGGATACGGTCCCCGGAAGTGCAGAAGGTTTTAGTTTAGACAGGCATCAAGATCGGCGCAGGCTTGGAGGGCCGAATGGCCTGTTCCTGTGCTGTACTGTTCTTTGTTCTTTGTACCACCCCTTTCCTCAGAAAAGTCACCTTGGCCCCTCTGTGCTTTCCCTTTCAAAGTCCTTGAATGTGTTGTCGCCTCTCAAAATCTTTGCCCATCTTTCTCGTAACTCTATGTTTGAACTCCTCCAAGCTGGTTTCTACCCCTGTCATAGCATTGAAATGGCCCTGATAAAAGTAGCAAATTATATCCAATGTGACTGTGACCATGGTAAATTATTCCTCCTCATCCTCTTTGACCTGTCTGCATCATTTGCCACGCTTGAGCACACCATCCCCCTCCAACACGTCTCCTCTGTCGTCCAGCTGGGTGGGATTGCATTTGCCTGATTCCATTATTATCTATCCAGTCATAGCCAATCACGTGTGATGGCTTCTCCCCACTCCCACACCGTTACTCCAGTGCTCCCAAGGATCTACCCTTGGTCCTCTCCTATTTCCCATCTACTTGCTGCCCCTCAACCAAGAAAACAATGTCAGATTCCACATATATGGTGATGACCCCCAGCAATACTTCATCTCCACTTCTTGTAACCCCTCCATTCCCTCTGATTTCTCACACTGCTTGTCCAACATCTAGTGTTGGATAAGCAGAAATTTCTTCCAATTCAATATTGGGAAGACCAAAATCATTGGGATGAACTTTATGGGGAAAACTGGATCCTGCCACTGAGGCCAAAAGCAGGAGATGACCCTGCTCCAGCAGATGGAGGGACCCTGAGGCAGCATTTTGCTGGTGACCACCACCAGGGCTGCTGTCCAATTGAAGACGGCGGTCCACCCCCAAGAGCTGCTGGCCCAATCAGAGGGCTGGCAGCTCAGCAGCTTCAGTAGCACCACCACTAGTGATGGCCAGTGTTTAGGCTGCAGCTCCAGTTTGAGGGAGCCTCAATGGTGAGGTCTTTCAAGGAAACAGTGAGTTTTTTTGGGGGGTAAGCCAGGGCTAGGCATGCAGGCTCTAGCAATCAGCGGAGTGGCTGGGGATATCACTTAGTACTGGTGTTGCTGTGGGGGTGGTGATTGATGCCAGGAGGCCCTTCCATGGGCCATAGAATATCCATAAAGGAGGCCCTCCCCCATGCCGGGAACCCCCTGGGAGGCCACCAGAGTTTACCTGGTGGTTTCCCCATGCAGTGACAGGCCCTCCCGACATGAGTAAAATACCCATGAGGGCAGGAAGTGGCCTTTAAGCAGCCACTTAAGTGATTCCATTGGCTGCCCAGTGAGCAGCCGAGCCACCAAGCTCCCTGCCACTGGCAATATTCCAAGGCAACAGGAAACATTGGGCTCCCCTCCCAACGCCCTCATCCGCTATATTGCGAGCCCTTCCGCTTCCCAGTCCAACCTGGGAAAATTCAGCCCTTTGGCTTCGGCCCCACCACAAACTCCATTCCCGAGCCACCATTTCTATCCCTCCCCCCGGCTAGTCGAAGCTGAACCAGACCATTCAACCACCTTGGCATCCTATTGACCTGAACTGAGCTTAGGAAGCCATATCCTTTCCATCACAGAGTCCACTTCTGTAACATCACTCGTGTCCATCTCTACCTCAGCTGCTGAATTTCTCACCCATGTCTTTGTTACCTCCTGACTTGACTATTCCAATGGTCTCCTGGCTGCCTTCCCACCTTGCAACCTGGGTAAACTTGTGCTCATTCAAATCTCTGCTGCCCATATCCTAACTCGCACCAAAAACAGCTGGCTTTTACATAGTGCCATTAACATAGCAAAGTGTCCCAATGCTGAATTAATAGCACAGATAGCAATTAATGGGTTTAATCTTATTGAAACATGGTTGAAGAGTGACCAAGGTTGGGAATTAAATATTCCAGGAAACTTGGCTTTTGTAAGTGAAATTAAAAATGGAAAAGGAGGAGGGAATATTCTGAAAATAAGGATGGGATAAAAACAGTAAGGAGAAAGGATTTTAGCTCAGTAAATCAAGATGTAGAATCAGTTCGGGTAAAGCTAAGGAAAAACAGTGGTGGAAGTAGCTTATAGACCTCCTAACAGTTGTAGTTGTAGTGTCAGAGAGTATAAATCAGGAAATTAGAGGTGCATGTAACAAGGGCAATACAATAATCATGGAGGACCTTTAATCTTCATATATACTGGGTAATAATCCATTATTTGCAACAATTATATATTCCCTTAAAAAAAACACACAGAAAAAAAAAAAATCCAAACATGGCCAACAACGGAAGTTAAAGATAGTATTAGGTTAAAGGAAGAAGATAATAATGTTGCGAAGAAAGGGTAGCAAGTCTGAAGATTGGGCAGATTTTAATTTCAGCAAAGGATGCCAAAGAAATGGATAAAGAAAGAAAACCTAGAAAATAAGGATAAACTAGCTAGAAACTTGTAAACAGATTGTAAAAGCTTCTATTAAGTAAGTAAAAAGGAAGAGATTAGAGAGAGTATATGTTGGTCCCGTAGAGGCAGAGACAAGAGAAATTACAATGGAGAATAAGGAAATGGCAGAGGGATTAAACAAATACTTTGTATCTGTCTTCATGTTAGAAGACACAGAAACATTCTGGAAGTAGTGGGTAACCAAGTGTCTAGTGAAAATGAAGAAGTTAAGGATATTAGTTTTAGTAAAAAAAAGTACTGAAGAAGTTAATGGGACTAAAAGCCAATAAATCCCTGGACCTGATGGCCTACACCCTAATGTTTTAAAAGAAGTGGCTGCAGCGATAGTGAATGCATTGATTTTGATCTTCAAGAAGTCCCCAGACTCTAGAACGGTGTCCATGGATTGGAAGGTAGCAAAATGTAACCTCACTGTTCCAGAAAGGAAGGAGAGAAAACAATAGGTCAATTAGCCTGACATCAGTGGAAGGGAAAAATGCTAGAATCTATTGTTAGGGATGTGTTAACAGGGTACTTAGAAAATTATAATATGATTGAGCAGAATCAACACAGATATATGAAGGGAAATCATGTTTGACTAATCTGTTTGGAGTTTTTTGAAGATGTAACTAGTAACTAGGGTAAAGGCGGATTAATGGATGTAATGTATTTGGATTTTCAAAAATCGCATGATAAGGTGCCACGCAAGAGATTATTACATAAAATTAGGGCTCATGGGATTTGGGGTAATATATTAGCATGGATTGAGGATTGTTTCACAGACAGAAAACAGAGTCGGAATAAACAGGTCATTTTCAGATTGGCAGGCTGTAAATAGCGGGGCGCTGCAAGGACCAATGTTTGGGTCTCAGCAATTGCAATCTATATCAATGACTTAGATGATGCGATCAGGTGTAATGTATCCAAGTTTGCTGATGATACAAATTTAGGTTGGGATGTAAGCTGTGAAGAGGATGCAAAAAGGCTGCAAAGGGGTTTAGACAGGTTAAGTGAGTGGGCAAAAACATGGCACAGGGAATAAAATGTGGGGAAATGTGAAGGTATCCACTTTTGTATGAAAAATAGGAAAGCAGAGTGTTTTTAAAATGGTGAGAGACTGGGAAATGTTAGCATTCAGAGGGATCTGGGTTTCCTTGTGCACAAATCACAGAAATTTAACAGGTACAGAAGCAATAGGAAAGCAAATGGTATGTTAGTCTTTATTACAAAGGTATTGGAATCTAAATGGTATGTTAGTCTTTATTACAAAGAGTAATCTAAGAGTAAAGACGTCTTACTGCATTAGCCTTGGTGAGACCACACCTGGAGTACTGTGTACAGTTTTGGTCTCCTTACCTAAGGAAGGACATACCTGCCTTAGATGGGGTGCAACAAAGGCTCACTAGACTGATTCCTGGGATGTAGGGATTGTCATGTGAGGAAAGATTGAGTAGACTAGGCCTATATTCCCTAGACTTTAGAAGAATGAGAGGTGATCTTTTTGAAACTTACAAAATTCTTAAGGGGCTTGACAGAGTAGATGCAAGGGGGATGTTTCCCCGATGGGCAGTCTAGAACTAGGGAATAGTTCAGAACATTGGTTTTCAGTTATCATAAATATACGTGTTCAGGGGTGAATATGCCAACTCCTTCATCCTGAGGATCAGTATACACAGATCTCAGAATGAGGGGTCAGCCATTTATGACTGAGATGATGAGAAATGTCTTCACTCAAAGGGTTGTGACTTTTGGAATTCTTTACCCATGAGAGCTTTGGATATTCAGTTGTTGCATATATTCATGTTGGAGATAGACAGATTGTTTGATACTAAGGGAATTAAGGGATCTGGGGATAGTGTAGGAAGAAGTAACTGATGTAGATCAACCATGATCTTACTGAACAGCCCACTCCTGCTCCTATTTCTTATGTTCTTAAGTTCCAAGACACTTCACAGGAGCATTATCAAACAAAATTTTGACACCGAGCCACATAGGATGATATTAGGGCAGATGACCAAAACATTGGTCAAAGAGGTAGGTTTTAAGGAGAGTCGTAAAGGCAGAGAGTGAAGGAGAGAGGTGGAGATGTTTGATGACGCTCCTAGAAAGCACCTTGGGATGATGTTGTTCAAACATTTTTAATTTCAGCATCTTGCTGTTCCTTTATCCTAACTCATTCCCTTTTCTTTTAAAGAGGTGTCTCACTCTTTTAATGTCACATCAGTTGTTGATTCTATGAGATTGTTCTTAATGTCTAAACACTGTTATGTGATTTGATATCAATAATACACAACATTACATTGTTGCTGCAGAAAAGATGAGATATTTTGACTTTACTAAGCTGAGTCAAAGGGGATTTTCAGTCTAATGTTTGAGTAACACTGAAACTGAAAGAAAGAGCACTAAGGAGCTGCCTGACAGGACAGCATTATTTAATGTCTCCCTAATCTCTCCAGTATCATTTAGCAAATTGTTTAGTTCAAACATTACAGCCCTGGCATCATACATGTATCATTCTTAACTGATTAAATCCTGATCATACACACTTTCCAAATATATCTACAACAAAAATGGCTTTATTGAATTATAGAAAATCCCGAGGAAGTAAATGAGTAAGTTTGGTTAGGTTATTCCCAGAGTGGAATGTGCCAAATTTGGTCCATGATTGACACATAAGTTGAAACATTTAAACATTTGAATTGCGATATTACTGTCAGTTGCATAAGTAGACGCATAATGAATACGCTGCCTTTGTCACTATTTGCCTGCAGTTATTATAGACAAACACCTTAAAGAAATCTGGCCCTGACATTGCTGTGTAAAGCCAGACTCATGGATTATGACTGATGGTAACAGTGTGATGGAGAAAGTGGATAACATCTATATGTTGCCATGCTATCTAGTCTTTGCAGATTTGTGAAAAGGTACATTGGAGACAAAAGATAAGCTTGTGGTTATATCCTTGAACTGCATTGCTGGAAGCGATACCAGAGGGCTAAAGACGCGTTGGTAATGTCAGCTTTATTGCTGGTGCTGCAGGGCTGAAAGTTTGAAATTCATATTCTTCTACGGCACTAAATATGACATTTGATACAAACAAACTACAAAAGCTAGCCTTTGCACTAGGACTGTAATCCGGTTTGACCAGCAGAGATTCAGGCTGTGCAATCTAGAGAGAGAAAAGATGAATGAAGAATGAATATTCAGAAACAAAGTGATTTTTTTGTTTTAAAAAGTGCCAAACTAAGGGGAAATAAGTGATATTTGCATTTATATAACACTTTAGCATATTAAAAAGTTCTAAACTACAAGACACAATGAATTACTTAATTGCAGTGACTGTTGTTGCATAGTTAAACACAGCAACAATTCTACACCTGCAGTCCATGCCAGCATTTATGTTCCACTCAAGCCTCCTCCCATCTTTCCCCATCTAAATCTATCATAGTAACCCTCCATTCCCTTCTGACACATCTGCTCTGATGATGCAACCTTCCACGACAGCACTTCTGATATGTCTTCCTTTATCCTCAACCGAGGATTCCCGCCCCCACCCCCCCACTGTGGTTGACAGGGCCCTCAACCGTGTCCGGCCCATTTCCTGCACCTGCACCCTGACCCTTTCCCCTCCCTCCCAGCACCATGACAGGGTTCCCCTTGTCCTCACTTTCCATCCCACCAGCCTCCATATCCAAAGGATCATCCTCCGCCATTTCTGCCACCTCCAGCGTGATGCCATTACCAAACGCATCTTCCCCTCCCCTCCACTGTCAGCATTACGAAGGAATCAATCCCTCCGTGACACCCTAGTCCACTCCTCCATTACCCCCAACACCTCATCCCCTTCCCACGGCACCTTCCCATGCAATCGTAGGAGATGTAATACCTGCACTTTTACCTCCTCTCTCCAAACACTCCTTTCTGGTGAAGCAGTGATTTACTTGTACTTCTTTCAATTTAGTGTACTGCACACAATGTGGTCTCCTCTACATTAGGGAGACCAAATGCAGATTAGGCAACTACTTTGCAGACCAAAAGCATGACCCTGAGCTTCTGGTTGCTTGCCATTTCAACACAGCACCCCCTGCTCTCATGCCCACATATCTGTCCTGGGCTTGCTGCAGTGTTCCAGTGAACATCAACACAAGCTCAAAGAACAGCATCTCATTTACCAATTAGGCACGCTACAGACTGCCGGACTGAACATTGAATTCAATTATTTCAGAGCATGACAGGCCCCCCTTTTTATTTTCAGTTATTTATTTTTTTTAATTTTAGTTTGTTTCATCATTCATTTTTCTTACCATGTGCCTGCTTGCTGTTTTTTTCATGTTTGTGCTTTGGGTCAGGGCTGTTCATTTTTCTGTCCATTAACACCCTCTCTGCACTAACGCTTTGTCTTTCAACACACCATTAACATACCATTTGCCTTTGCTCCATGACTTTCTGATCAGCTATTCTCTGTGACCCTGTCATATCAACACCTTGCCTTTTGCTATCTCTTGCCCCACCCACACTTTATTTGCTTAAAACCTATTACATTTCTAACCTTTGCCAGTTCTGATGAAGGGTCATTGATCTGAAACGTTAACTCTGCTTCTCTCTCCACAGATGCTGCCAGAGCTGCTGAGTATTTCCAGCATTTCTTGTTTTTATTTCAGATTTCCAGCATCTGCAGTATTTTGCTTTTATTTTACTCCATTCCCTTCTCCTTCATATACTTGTCCAGCTTCCCCTTAAATGTATCTATACTATTTGCTTCAACCACTTCCTGTGATGGTGAGTTCCACATTCTCACCACTCTTTAGTGAAACAAGTTTCTTCTGAATTCCCTATTGGATTTCCTGGAGACTGTCTTGGGATGAATTTTACTGACCCCTGGACGTCAGGGGTCGTGGCGGGGGAGGCCTGAAAATGCCTCTGTGAGAGGGCCACCATGCACCCTGACGCCAGGAAGTCCCAGCCCGATATTGCCAGCAGCAGTGAGGCCTTGTGGAGCCACATTTAAATATTTTAATAAATTAAAATTAATGCATTAATTACAATTACGCTCCCGCCGTCTGTCCCGGCATGATCTTGGTGCTGCTGGCTGGCACTCCTGCGCCTTCAGATCTCCGTCTGGGGAACCGAGGTGGAACACTGGTTGGAAGGGGGGAGCAGGTAAGTTTCTCAGTGCGGGAATGGGGTGAGCGGAGTCCAAGTAATATCATTAGTGTAGGGTTTTGTGGGAAGGGTTATAGTGTAAAGTTTATGCACTTTGATGGGGGGGTGTGGAGGGAAGGTCAGGTGGACAAGGCAAGTGATTTGGGGGGGGTGAGAGGGCAAGCAATTAATTTCATTGTTATTGTGGGGGTGGGAGAGGGGCAGAATAAATGTACTTAATTTTTTTTATTACATGTTTCTTTAAATATTTAAATTTACCAGTAGGGCTTGAAGCCCTTTAAAAATGGCGTCAGTGCCTGCGCACACGCAGCTGACACTATTACCAGGACGGACAGCCTGCCCCCTCCATGTCATCGGGTGTGGGAGGGTTGCAGTCTTCCCCGGCCCGCGCGGGCACACCGCCATTGTTTTCGCCCACTGCTGAGTGGCAGCATAAATTTAAGCCCCTTATATTGATGGTCTCTAGTTATGCACATCCCCACAACTGGAAACTTGCTCTCTGTACCCACTCTATCAAAACCTGTCATAATTTTAAAGATCTCAACCTTTTTTCAAAAGAAAAGAGACCCAGCCTGTTCCTCTTTTCTTAATGTATACCCACACATTTCTGGTATCATCCTTGTAAATCTCCTCTGCACCCTCCCCAGTGCTTCAGTATACTTATTATAATATGGTGACCAGAATTGAACGCAGTAATCTAAGTGCGGTCTAACCAAGGTTCGATACAGGTTTAGCATAACTTCCCTGCTTTTCAATTCTGTCCCTCTAGAAATAAAGCCCAGTGCTTGGTTTGCTTTTTATATGGGATACACGGCACTGAAACAGGCCATTTGGCCAACAGTCCTATTCAAACATATCCGATATCCAGGCTCACAAGTGAAGTCATTGAGTTGAGCTACCAGAGGGCAGCTGGTGCCTGTCCAAAGGGACTTGAGCTTGTGTCACACAAAGGAGTGATTCGGTCAGAAAATTGGTAGAGTGGGAGCCATCAAGGAAAAGCACCCTAAAAAATATATATGACAGATTTATGGAAACGTCGGTGTTGCTTACAAGGCCTGGTGACAATCAACAAAATGGGAAAACTGAACAATGCTGTGACATTTCGATCAGAATACTGTCTGTCTATATCTGTGTGCCACTTTTGCCACAATGGTACTCATCCATTCATCATCACATCCAAGTCTTTAGCAAACAAATTTCAATGTCCATCACCAAGAGTGGCTCGGTAGCACCACTACTGACCAAGCTGGCCGAGTCCTAAAGGACATAGCTGCTAGACTGGATCAGCAGCAGGTGGTGGGGGAACCAACACGAGGGAAAAACATACTTGACCTTATCCTCACCAATCTGCCTCACCAATCTGCCTGCTGCAGATGCTTCTGTCCATGACTGTATTGGTAGGAGTGACCACAGCACAGTCCTTGTGGAGACGAAGTCCCGCCTTCACATTGAGCATACCATCCATCGTGTTGTGTGGCACTATCACCTTGCTGAATGGGATAGATTTCGAACAGATCTAGCAATGCAAAACTGGGCATCCATGAGGCGCTGTGGGCCATCAGCAGCAGCAGAATTGTACTCAACCACAATCGGTAACCTCATAGTCCGGCGTATCCCCCACTCTACCATTACCATCAAGCCAGGAGACCAACCCTGGTTCAATGAAGAGTGCAGGAGGGCATGCCAGGAGCAGCACCCGGCATACCTCAAAATGAGGTGTCAACCTGGTGAAGCTACAACACAGGACTATCTGCGTGCCAAACCGCGTAAGCAGCATGCGATAGACAAAGCTAAGCGATCCCATAACCAATGGATCAGATCTAAGCTCTGCAGTCCTGCCACATCCAGCCATGAATGGTGGTGGACAATTAAACAACTAACTGGAGGAGGTGGCTCCGCAAATATCCCCATCCTCAATGATGGGGGAGCCCAGCACGTCAGTGCGAAAGATAAGGCTGAAGCATTTGCAATAATCTTCAGCCAGAAGTGCCGAGTTGATGATCCATCTCGGCCTCCTTCTGAAGTCCCCAGCATCACAGATGCCAGACTTCAGCCAATTCGATTCACTCCGCTAGACATCAAGAAACGACTGAAGGCACTGGATACTGCAAAAGCTATGGGCCCTGACAATATTCCGGCAATAGTACTGAAGAACTGTACTCCAGAACTTGCTGTGCCCCTAGCCAAGCTGTTCCAGTACAGCTACAACACTGGCATCTACCCTGCAATGTGAAAAATTGCCCAGGTATGTCTTGTACACAAAAAACAGGACAAATCCAACCCGGCCAATTACTGCCCCATCAGCCTACTCTCCATCATCAGTAAAGTGATGGAAGGTGTCATCAACAGTGCCATCAAGCGGCACTTGTTTAGCAATAACCTGCTCAGTGACGCTCAGTTTGGGTTCCGCCAGGGCCACTCAGCTCCTGACCTCATTACAGCCTTGGTTCAAACATGGACAAAAGAGCTGAACTCAAGAGGTGAGGTGAGAGTGACTGCCCTTGACATCAAGGCAGCATTTGACCGAGTATGGCATCAAGGAGCCCTAGCAGAACTGAGGTCAATGGGAGTCAGGGGGAAAACCCTCTGCTGGTTGGAGTCATACCTAGTGCAAAGGAAGATGGTTGTCGTTGTTGGAGGTCAATCATCTGAGCTCCTGGACATCACTGCAGGAGTTTCCCAGGGTAGTGTCCTAGGCCCAACCATCTTCAGCTGCTTCATCAATGACCTTCCTTCAATCATAAGGTCAGAAGTGGGGATGTTCGCTGATGATTGCACAATGTTCAGCACCATTCGTGGCACCTCAGATACTGAAGCAGTCCGTGTAGAAATGCAGCAAGACCTGGACAATATCCAGGCTTGGGCTGATAAGTGGCAAGTAACATTCGCGCCACACAAGTGCCAGGCAATGACCATCTCCAACAAGAGAGAATCTAACCATCTCCCCTTGACATTCAATGGCATTACCATCACTGAATCCCCCACTATCAACATCCTAGGGGTTACCATTGACCAGAAACTGAACTGGAGTAGCCATATAAATACCGTGGTTACAAGAGCAGGTCAGAGGCTAGGAATCCTGAGGCGAGTAACTCACCTCCTGACTCCCCAAAGCCTGTCCACCATCTACAAGGCACAATTCAGGAGTGTGATGGAATACTATCCACTTACCTGGATGGTGCAGCTCCAACAACACTCAAGACGCTCGACACCATCCAAGACAAAGCAGCCCGCTTGATTGGCACCCCATTAACAAACATTCAGTCCCTCCACCACCGACGCATGTGGCAGCAGTGTGTACCATCTACAAGATGCACTGCAGCAATGCACCAAGGCTCCTTAGACAGCACCTTCCAAACATGCGACCTCTACCAACTAGAAGAACAAGGGCAGCAAATACATGGGAACACCACCACCTGCAAGTTCCCCTCCAAGTCACACACCATCCTGACTTGGAACTATATCGCTGTTCCTTCACTGTCGCTGGGTCAAAATCCTGGAACTCCCTTACTAACAGCACTGTGGGTGTACCTACCCCAAATGGGCTGCAGTGGTTCAAGAAGGCAGCTCACCACCACCTTCTCAAGGGCAATTAGGGATGGGCAATAAATACTGGCCTGACCAGCGTTGTCCACATCCCATGAATGAATAAAAAAAAAGAAATGCGGTGTCCTTTTTAAGAGTTACAGAGCAAACAGGACTTTGAACTCTCCTAAACTAGCTACCTGCGACTGAGTTCTAACCAGTTCAGCCTAAATTGGATGTCAACAATGAAAGGGAATTATTGGCTGGAATTTAACCTTGGCAGACGGGAGCAGTCCACTGACTAAAAAGTCCGTGGCAAACCCGCCTCTGTCTGGCCTGGGGATCCGATCCCCAAGCCTTTAATTGGTCTGAGGCGGGACTTCCACCTCATTGAGACAGGAAGTCCTGCATAATGGAGCTGCTGGTTAATCAGAGGGCCGGCAGCTCTCTGTCCTAGCAGTGCTATCAGGAGCAGTGACCACTGCTGAGATTGCAACCCAGCTTCCACAAGAAGATGTCGGGGAGCCCCAGAACCAAGGTAAGTTTGTGGTGCCTCGCTGGGGGTGATCAGTCAGGCCCCAGCAAGGCAAGAGTGGTCGACTGGGGGGATGGGGGGGGATGTTCTGGGTGCTGGGGGTGATTGGGACAGTGGGGGCAGCCCTCCATCGAGCACAGGGTGCCTGAACATGAGGGACAGCCCCCCAGGCCATCAGAGAGCCGTCTGCTTTTGTCAGGCTTCTCTTGGACCTGGGCCGCCCGACCCGCCACAGGTAAAATCCCTGTGGCAGTGGGCAGAGGCCCTTAAGTGGCCATTAAGTGGCCAGTTAAGAGCCTTGATTGGCCTGGGGCAGGCGGGCGGGCCGTTTGCCGCCCAGCGTAAAGTGGCAGCGGAGGCAGGAGCAGGCCGGGAAGGGCCCCCTGAGTCTCCAGCACCATTTTATGCCTCCCCCTGACACCTTCCCACTCTTTGGGGGGCGTAAAAGTCCGGCCATTGTTACATTTAATTCCTTGCATTTATTTCAGCCTATTTTTTCTTTCTGATTATTTATGGTTAAACAGCTTGTGCTGATATAATCACTGGGGTAAGTGTCATAGAAGAGTTATTCAGATACATTTTCTTTTTTGTTTCACCTGAAGAATGCTTTCTTCCTTGCAACAGTGAAGAAGAAATGGGGGCGGAGACTAGTTACATCAGATTCCTGCTCCTACTATACTACCTGAGACTTCTGGGCTTTCCTATTGGGGAGAGTTACACCTTCACCTGAGTAGCTGCAGGCCCAGCATAGGAATTACAATGAGCCAGGAGGGAGTGTCCCCAGCCTCACGCCTCATTTCCTCTGACATCACCCATGGAGTGCCAAATGGGGGTACATCATGATATTTGGTGATGGGACTTGCATTGGTATCCTCCATCGACAGGACTACAGGGGCCCCTTGGGGAAGCTCAAAGACAGCACTTTTACCTTCTTAGTTCTCAGAACAATCTTTGGACCTTGCACAGTTCAGGCCTTGGGATGGCCGTGTCTCTTCAGCAGCAACCAGAAGGCCCTGATGCCAGTAGCAAGGATTGCAGTTGTTGGCCTTTAAGGCCTGCTTCTGTCCACTCAACACCTGCAATCCCAGCAACAGGGGTGTACTTGCACAAGGTGTTCACCTAGGCCATGCAATTAGCTCAGGCTTGAAAAATTAAGCACGCACCAGC
Source organism: Heterodontus francisci (assembly GCF_036365525.1). NCBI lineage: Eukaryota > Metazoa > Chordata > Chondrichthyes > Heterodontiformes > Heterodontidae > Heterodontus > Heterodontus francisci. The sequence goes on from NC_090383.1 coordinate 73,433,256, forward strand.
TCTGACAGGTGCCTCAAGTATGCTATACCTGCCGAGTGCCTAGCAGGGATCTAGAGAGAAAAATTGACCTTATAGATCCAACCAATTGGTAGAACTGAATTCATACAAGGAGTGATTACACAATCTACCACTTCTAGGATAAGATGGGATAACTCAATTTCTCTATAGTGTTCCTTGAATCACTCTCAGAGACTGTAGATATTTAAACCACTTTTGTACTGATGCAGCTTTAATTCAAATTCCAGGTGACCAGCAGCTGTGACTCACCTTCCTTATCACAGTAGCAGAATCGAGACTGCATTAGACTCAAGAGGGACAAGCAGGCAAGCAGAAGAATTAGCAAAGGGATAGGGAGAGGTAGTTTAGGCTGAATTAGTGCAGGACCAGGCCAAAAATGTCAAATTACTGATTTCAGCAGTAGGTAAGCCTCAAAATAAGGAGAAACTGAGCTGAGCCAAGGGTTGATTTTGTCACTGAGCTTGTCATGGTCCAGAAGAAGCTTAGTGCTGACCTTGTTCAAAACTCAAATGATATGTGTAAGATTCTTCAGTTTGATTCTGTTGCTATGTAAAGTGGTGAACCTTAGTTTAAAGGTTAGATCCTTATCTGCTGCCAAATCCCTCAGATTCACATCCTAACTTAAAGCCTTGATTTTAACTCGGGCTGTGAATGTGACTTAGAAATGGAGAGCGTGGGTGGAGGCAGTTGGTGTTATGAGCAACAAGCTCAAAAGTGGCAAGAAGTGCGGGCTGCTTTATCACCTGGACTTTATCACCACATCCCAAGATGGACTCTTGTCTGAAGTGAGAATGATGAGGAGACAGGCGGATGGGAGCAGGATCTCAGGCAGCAGGCCACTACCAGAGATCCAAGAACATGGTCCCAGCACTGAAATAAGTTATAAGGGTGGTGTCGGGAGGTGATCGCGATTAGAGGAGGCGGGGGAAACCTGGGGCAGGGGAGGCCCAAGATTTCCTGGTGTACCCTGAGGAGTACACCTGCTTCTCCTGGTTCACAAGGAAACCATTTAAGGATTAAAAACTCCTACCTTACTCGGCCTTTCCTGGCCAGGGATCCATATGGTGGTTGCCTACCCAGCATAGTTGTCACTTTGCGTGACTTACATGTCCCAGAGTTAAAACGATGTTGGTGCCCAAATAAGGGCAATTTAAGTGTGATTTCTGCTTCATTGAGACAACAGAAATTCTGGGCCAGTATAACAGGGACTTAGCAAAAAAAAAACAACTACCTGCCTGTTCCACAGTCTCATGCCAACCATAAGACACAGTGGGGGAGTTGATTTTAAACTGCTGTCCCACTTGATAAAGTGTAATATTCATGTGGACCTGTAAATGGACAAACAACCTTCCTGCCTGTTTCATGCGGAAGGCTGTTCAAATATGCAAATCAGAGTCTGAACCATTGTAGGAGCCTAAATGAGCGGACTGTGTGTCAGATACTCTCCGCCCATTTGTACCAGCCAGGAATGATCCACAAAATTACTGCAACCCATGTTTGACTCCACCACCGCCAACCCCTGCACTCCCTCCCCTGCACGATCAACTGTAACACCGCACCCACCATCCACCCCTTACCCCCACCACCCACCCCCACCGCCCAGGCCCAACTTACCAGTTGACTCAGTATGGAAGCATCTGTTCTCACCAGCTACTTTCAAATTAGGCCCAAACCTGGAAAAGGTTCAGGCCTCCCAACATCTTCTTTAGGGGGGCAGGCAGCACAGCTGCTTCCTCAACTTCACCCCGTTTTGGCAGGAGTTGAAAATCCTCCCCCCACAACTCCTTCCTCCATCACTACGAATCCTTTCTGCAATTTATTTTCATTTCCTAACTGATGAAATGCAGAGACTGGTGAACGTGTGGAACCGACTGCCCAGGGTAGGCAGTGAGCATGGAAAAGGTGAAGGGAGAATAATATTGATATTTGAAAGACTGGGAATTAGCTTATGGCAATGGGCAGATGGACTGTTGTGTCTTTTCCACTTTTTTTTAAAGTTACAGTTAGTGCTGACTCCCCTACCAGGCTGCTGACCAGAGATGACAGCAGATGACCTCACTGGGAGGAATACAATCAAAGTGGTTCTGCTGGTGATTCACTCTTTACATTAGCACTTTGATACCAAAGTTCACTGAACATCCAAATAAAAAAATTCAATAAAAGAGCTTTAGTTGATACAGTGGAGGCCATTTTCACTGTAATTATCTTGTCTGGCTGCTTATCCTTTCTCCTTATCTTATATCACAACCATTGTCAGTCCTGCTGCATACAACTCATCATTCAATCAATGACATCATTCATTGAAACAATTCAATTCAGAACAGACACTGGAGAAAGAGAGATATTTCAAATAAACAATGATGCTATATAATATATACTAGGCCCTTAATTCCCTTCTAATTCTACTTTAACACTGCAAAATAATTCTTTTATTTTACCTTTCTGACGATCATCATTCTGCAATAATAACACTGTAGTTATCCCTAATAGTCTTAAATCAAAGGTAATACAACAATGCTTTTAACTGTCATCAGCACTGTTTTCATTAAACTGAACCCATGATACAGTTACAAAGAGTGGTAACTGCATCTCAGGATTCACATAGCATCCATAACCTAATCAAGCTTTACTGCTGTAAACTATGAGGCCATCTGAACTCCCCGCAGGAAATTTAGCCACAGCTTCATCTCTTTCTACATTTAAAACATCTGTGATGTCTGAACCCACCCAGAGACCAAGCTGAGCACTTTAAAACAATATTTTTTTTATTCTTGTCTTTATTTCTTGTGCTACTTTGAAAGAGCATGAGGTGGGGTGGGGTAGAAGGGATATAGTTGGAATCTATTAAAACGCTTGTAGTCTGAGTATCAACCCACCTTTCTATTGTTGGTCTTTTCTGTAGTTTGTGTTTCATCCTGAGATAAATAAAGTCTTATTTTAAAATAAAAATCTAACCACAAGACAAAACGAACCATAACATTATTACTCACCCCTAACACCGACAGGTTTAATACCAGTGTAAGGCTTATACAAAACTGCCAGTCTGTCCATCTATTTGTCCACTAGTTGCAGGATTAAGGCTTCAGCATTCTGGTGCATTATGGATTCTAATGTACAGATCTGGTTAACATCAGGTACGGTTAAATCTACTTGCTGTTAATGAGCTAACCCTACAATTCTATAAAACCATTATTTTGAATGCATAATTAATAGTGTTCTGTTATTGTGAAGCACTTTAACTGATCAGAGAATGTATCCCGTGTACAGGCCAGCTGCTAAAATGATGCTCCACACTCACAATTGCAGTGAATTAGCTGGGACCATGAAGATTCAACACAGGCTTGCTGTGGAGCAAAAGGAAGTGTGTCCCAGGAAGGTGTGATTCTTTTTTTTTAAGTAAAATGATGCAATACATGGCTATCTATAAATCCCAGTGAATGAAAGACCCTTCACCCCACGACACTCTGCTATACAGTAGGTCATGATGTTTATTGTGAATTATTACATCATGGTGCTTGCCTTGTACACAGCATGATGACAATGCTCACTACACATCACTGTGAATTACAATTCCAAGCACATGTCTAAACTCACTGTAATTTGAATGAAAAGTGTTCAATTTGCTGTGACAGGGCCATGAATTGAATCAGTGCCAATTGAGTAAGCTTAGCTCATGTTTCAAACTAGACTGCCCTTTAGTTGCCTTTTCTGTGTACAAGTAGAAGTAGCAAAAGGTTAGTTATGAATAAATGTTGTTCCAGCATGTACGCCCTACTGAGCCAGCGGCTCTTGAGATGGCTTAGCCATGTGAGCCACATGGAAGTTGGTAGGATCCCCAAGGACGTATTGTACAGCGAGCTCGTCACTGGAATCAGACCCACCGGCCATCCATGTCTCCGCTTTAAAGACGTTTGCAAACATGACATGAAGTCTTGCGACATTGACCACAAGTCATGGGAGCCAATTGCCAGCGATCGTCAGAGCTGTCGGACAGCTATAAATGTGGGGCTGAAGAGAGGTGAGTCTAAGAGGTTCAGCAGTTGGCAGGAAAAGAGCCAGCAGTGTAACAGCCCCGACAACCAACTTTACCTGCAGCGCCTGTGGAAGAGTCTGTCAGTCTAGAATTGTCCTTTATAGCCATTCCAGGCACTGCTCCACAAACCACTGACCATCTCTAGGCACTTACCCATTGTCTCTTGAGACAAGGAGGCCAAAAGAAAGGAACACAAGAATTTTTTTAGTGATTAAAATTAGTAAGACCACTGTTTGTATACTGACAGTTGTAACCTTCACTCTTTGCTTTAATTACTGGCACTCACACAGCCAAGAAATAGAGAAACATGAAGTGCTGTCTTTGCAGTCACTCATACCCACCATATGTTTCCTGCCATGGTGCCTACTGTTTGTATTCAAAGTGATGGTGAGAAAAGTAATTTAGTGATATTTTTCTTAAATATTTTATTCACCTAACAGATGATCCAATGGGTTTGATGGATCCCCAGTTGGAGAGAAGAGAAATTTTGTTGAACTCTCTGACACTCTCAATGGTGTTGGTGTTTGAGGTTGGCATGCAAATGATTTCTGTGAACATACCAGGGTGTGGTTGGTGGATGGGAAAATTGCTTCCGTATCCATTCATGGTCTAAGAAGGCTTAGATATAGATCTTTTTGGGAATCAGCTGTTCGTTTCATGAATACATAAATTCCTGAATGTCATGAAGATCCATACTGGTCATCAATACAAAAACTAAGTGGCTGGCCTGTATGAGCTCGTTTTAGGTTCAATCTGAAATAAACAACATTTCATTCATTCACAAAAAATGGTATCTGAGTTGACTGAGAGCATCGTCCACCCACAACCAGAACAAAATGGCAACAAATGGCATCCAGCATTGGTGGTGGCATCTGTTTTTGTACCTCCTGGGTGCAAATTCTGGATCCATAATGCTGCTAGTGATGGTGCTACAGAAGCTGGAGGCCCACCAAGTGGGGCGCACTGCAACTCCTGGGGCTTCTGGCACAGCCCGCGTGGCACCCCATTGCTGGGAAGGGCGTTCATACGGGCGTCCCCGTGAGCACCGTAAACATCTCAACTGGTGCTGTCATGACATGACTTGGCCCTACTAGCTGATTTGATGCTCTAATTGTGAACTTGTTCCACACAGATCCTTTCAAAGTATTCACTTTCCACTCACCAAAGAACTACAAGAGGGGTCCAGCACTTGCATTATTTAAAGGACCAGGCGTCTAATTTGCAGGTAAGGTAATATAGAATCATTTCTGATATTGCAAAGTCTCTGGAAGTACTGTGGAGTGTTTTAGAGGTGGTGTGGTGAATTCCTGGATTTGGCAGTAAGTATTACTGCATCTTCACTGGGACGGCAGAAGATTTAGTGACCTGGCCACACAAAGGCTGCAACAGGTGTGGGGCTGCAGTTGCAGTGTCTCAGGGTCAACAACATGGCAGGGGGATCAGCATCTTGATGTAACTCCTCATCAGCATTCTCCTGTATGCTGATCTATTGAAAACCTCATCTGAGTCCTCTGTAGCAGAACTTGTCTGAGACTGCACCCTCTGGTGAGCAGGCACACAGACTACCCTTTCCCCCTGACGTGCTTGCAGCCCATCCATGCCCAGTGACTCAAGACATGCAGATCCCCCCAATTCATAACTTTTCTCTGAGGCACATGCAGTATCTGAGGTGTTGGTTGTGGGCGTCAGATCAAGTAACAAAGCTTCTTCATCAGGGTTTTGCTGTTGTGCCTTCTCTTCCTCCTGGGTGTGCTGTGGCTGGGCAGGTGGCAGTCGGCAGTTCTTGGGTGTCTGAGAACAAAAAATCAGAAAAGAGAAGGTTGGGGTAGGGAAAGAGGGTGAGGTGGAAAGCAAGAGGTACATTGTCGCACCATCTTGCTCATCATGCCAGATAGAAAGGTGAGGATGAGCTAGGAGTTGAGAAGAGGCATAAGAAAGGAACATACCATCAGCCTCAATATTCTCAAAAATGTCAGTGCCATGGGCTCTCTCACAGTCGACCCCATGATGTGGAGAACCATCTTCTCTGTAGGGCTCAGGACCGGTCCCCCACCAGTTCTGCTCTGCTCCATCCTGTTATGGGTCACCTTGACATGAAAGAGAAACAGAAGAATGTCAATGGGTGTTGCATTGTGCTGGATTATGTGCATTTCACATAAGAACATAAGAAATAGGAGCAGGAGTCAGCCTTCGGCCCCTCAAGCCTGCTCAGCCATTGAATAAGATCATGGCTGATCTAGTTGTGGCATATACTCCACTTTCCTGCCTGCCCCCCATAAACCTTGACTCCCTTGTCAATGAAAAATCTGTCTAACCCAGCCTTAAATATATTCAATGACCCAGCCTCAACTGCTCACCGGGGAAGGGAATTCCAGACACTAATGACCCTCTGAGAGAAAAAAAAATCCTCCTCATCTCTGTCTTAAATAGGAGACCCCTTAATTTGAAACTGTGTCCCTTAGTTCTGGATTCTCCCGTGAGGGAAACATCCTCTCACATCTACCCTGTCAAGCCCCCTCAGAATCTTATATATTTCAATGAGTACACCTCTCATTCTTCTCAACTGCAAGGAGCATAGACCCACCCCACTCAACCTTTCATCAGAAAACAAACGCCTCATCCCAGAAATCAACTTAGTGAGCATTCCCTGAACTGTTTCCAATGCAATTATATCCCTCCTTAAATAAGGTGGCCAAAACTATACACATTGCCATGAAGGTGCTTCCATTATTAATATTTTTTCAGGACTTGTGTTTAAAAGATAGTGAAACTTGGTTCATTTGAAAGACCGAGGAGATGTGTGGATTTGCTTTTTTTAAAAAAAGTTACTGGAAGGACACTTCAGATTTTCTTTTAAAAAAACACTTACTGGAAAAGACAATCAAGTGTTAAAATAAACATAAGGAGCCTTGCTGGCTATTGGAGTTGGTTACAGAGAAGTCATATCTCTAGGTTTATAGTTGTCAGGAGTTTTGGCTTTTTGATTTGGCTTGAACTGTTTGAATGCTTAGTTGATGTACATCCTGCTAAGAGAGAAGCCACCCAACACATCCTTTTCCACCTGTTTTGGAAAATCTTCGGAGAATTCAGTATGATAACTGAAACCACTGATATAGTAATTCTCCCGAAAAGCCTGCAAGACTACTCCTCGACCTCTCCAGAACAGAACTGCTCCAGAAAGTCCCCAGTGACATCCGTCTACGTGTACCGGGATGCCAGACCAAAGACCATCTAAAACATTCCATATCTTATCCTTTTTCTTCAAGAATTGACAATAACTTGGCCAAAGTATTTTTTTTTAATTGATCTCTGCAGATCTAGTTTCTTTCATTTTTCTTTATTTTTTCCTTTAACTAGTGTGTGTTAGGTTATTTTAGAAGGGTATATATTTATGCTTTCATATTTGTGTTAATAAGTTTTGCATCTTTATTGAATAAGCTTTGTTTTTTAATAAATCAATAATTTTGTTGTTTATTAAAGAAACCTGGTTGGCGGGTTTTTTTAAATTCTGAAACTAATATAGGTAAAGTCTATAATTGGCTGTATCAGAAACTGGGTAAAACATTAAAACATACGTTGTGACCACCGGGGTAGTTGAAGTAGAGAAAGACAGTGCATTCCTCCAACCTGAGTCGTAACAATGTACTCTACAGCTGAATAGCTGGAAGCAGCAGGCACCGAGTGTGAGGTCAGCATCATTGGAATGTGTGTGGAGGTGAAGTGGAATATCTGGTTGTTAGATCTGAGACCTGAGTGCCAGGGACTGCTGGTGGGTGAGTAATGGGAGTGTAGTGCATTAAGCAGCATGAGACTTTGGTGGAGCAGTGGGTAGGCGATTTCATATGAAGATGCATTCACTGACCTTGACCACCCGCATGAGGTCATTACACTTGTTGTGGTACCGCTGCTAAGTCTTTGAGGCCCGGCTCCAGGAATTGGCCTCTCTCGCCAACTGCTCCCATTTTCACTGATGGTGGGGTTCTTGAGGGCCTTAATACAACAAAACTAGCATCTAGTCTATTCTGAGTGCCCAAACAGTTCAATTGATCAGTCAAGCTTCGCAATTGCTCTGTCTCTTCTTTAGATATAAAGTTTTTCTGTGATGACCTAGTACGATTAATTGGGATGGGAGTAACACTCTCTAAATAGGATGTCGCTTTAAAGTTATTCCAGACCTATTTTGCTTGATATCTAAACCAATATATTTAAAAGCCCTACAAAACCAACTCCAAATTTTTAATTCTACTCTAATTTGATTAATAGCACATTTCTCAAATTCTGCAGTACCACCCCATCAGAAATCATCAACATGCCTCATCAAGATGCCTGTAAACTTTCCTTTATGATAGGAACATTGGAAAAAAGGAGCAGGAGTAGGCCATTCAAATCATCAAGCCTGCTCTGCCATTCAATTAGATCATGGCTGATCATCTACCTCAAAACTTTCCCGCACTATCCTTATATTCCTTGATGTCTTTAGTATCCAGATAGCTATTGATTTCTGTCTTGAACATGCTCAGTGATTAAGCTTCCACAGCCTTCTGGGATAGAGAATTCCAAAGATTCACCACCATCTGAGTGAAGAAATTCCTCCTCATCTCAGGCTTAAATAGCCTACCCCTTATTCTGAGACTATGTCCCCTGGTTCTAGACTCACCTGCCAATGGAAAAATCTATCTACATCCACCCTAGCATGCCCTGTAAGAATTTTGTATGTTTCAATGAGATCACCCCTCATTCTTCAAAGCTCTAAAGAATTCAGGCCCAGTTTCCTCAATCTCTCCTCAAAAGACAATCCCGCCATCCCAGGGATTAGTCTGGTGAACCTTCGTTGCACTCCCTCTGTGGCAAGTATATCCTTCCTTAGATGAGGAGACCAAAACTGTACACAATACTCTAGGTGCGGTCTCACCAAGGCTTTATACAATTGCAGCAAAACTTCTTTACTTGTGTACTCAAATCCTCTTGCAATGAAGGCCAACATACCATTTGCCTTCCTAATTGCTTGCTGCACCTGCATGCTAGATTTTTGTGACTAATGAACAAGGACACCCTTTGGACATCAACACTTCCCAACATCCCACAATTTAGGAAATACTCTATCTTTCTGTTTTTTTCCACCAAAGTGGATAACTTCACACTTATTCACATTATATTCCATCTGCCATGTTCTTGCCCATTCACTTAGTCTGTCCAAATCCCCTTGAAGCCTCCTTTCATCTTCCTCAAAACTCACATTCCCATCTAGTTTTGTGGCATCAGCAAATTTGTAAATATTACATTTGGTCCCCACATCCAAATCATTTCTATAGATTGTGAAGAACTGTGGCCCCAGCACTGATCCCCACTAGTCACAGGCTGCCATCCCGAGAATGACCCATTGATTCCTACTCTGTTTTCTGCCTGTTAACCAATTCTTAATACATACCAGTATATTACCCCCAATCCCATGTGCTCTTTTTTGTTTTACTAACCTCCTGTGTGGCACCTTATCAAAAGCCTTCTGAAAATCCAAATGCACCACATCCACTGGTTATCCTTTATCTATCCTACAGGTAACATCCTCAAAAACCTCCAACAAGTTTGTCAAACATGATTTCCCTTTAATAAATCCATGTTGATTCAGCCCATTCATATCATTATCTTCTAAGTATCTCGTTATCACATACTTTATAATAAATGATTCCAATAAAACATTGCGGGATCTGCTTTTAGTTGAATACAAACTATTTTCAGCAAAACCGATCTAGTTGAAAAATACCATACCCTAGAAGCATCATTCAGACATAGATGGATTTGTTTAGTTTCCATAGTTTTCGTTCTGCATCTGCTGCCTCTTTGGACGGTTTCAGAAACACTTCTCTCTGAAAATTATCACCCTGCAGTAATGTGGCTTTTGTGTCAATTGACCTATACCCCCATGAATATGTGGCCAAATGAGCTAAAAAGATTTTTAAGATGACTTTTCCAGCTGTGGGAGAATCCACTTTAACATCTGTAACACCCTTCAAAATTTCCAGTAACTAGCCTAGCTTTAGCCTTGTAAGTCCTAACTGCAATGATTTCTTCAGTACAAATCCTCTTCTATGACACAGCTGGTTGACATCAGAATAAACTTTAAACTCTCTCCAACTATCCAACTCCCTTTGTTTTGCCTCTTTTATTAGTTTACAAAGAACAAAGAAAATTACAGCACAGGAACAGGCCCTTCGGCCCTCCAAGCCTACGCCGATCCAGATCCTCTATCTAAACCTGTCGCCTATTTTCTAAGGGTCTGTATCTCTTTACTTCCTGCCCATTCATGTATCTGTCTAGATACATCTTAAAAGACGCTATCGTGCCCGCGTCTACCACCTCCGCTGGCAACGCATTCCAGGCACCCACCACCTTCTGCGTAAAGAACTTTCCACGCATATCCCCCCTAAACTTTTCCCCTTTCGCTTTGAACTTGTGTCCCCTGGTAATTGAATCCCCCACTCTGGGAAAAAGCTTCTTGCTATCCAACCTGTCTATACCCCTCATGATTTTGTACACCTCAATCAGGTCCCCCCTCAACCTCCGTCTTTCTAATTAAAATAATCCTAATCTACTCAACCTCTCGTCATAGCTAGCGCCCTCCATACCAGGCAAAATCCTGGTGAACCTCCTCTGCACCCTCTCCAAAGCATCCACATCCTTTTGGTAATGTGGCGACCAGAACTGCACGCAGTATTCCAAATGTGGCTGAACCAAAGTCCTATACAACTGTAACATGACCTGCCAACTCTTGTACTCAATACCCCGTCCGATGAAGGAAAGCATGCCGTATGCCTTCTTGACCACTCTATTGACCTGCGTTGCCACCTTCAGGGAACAATGGACCTGAACACCCAAATCTCTCTGTACATCAATTTTCCCCAGGACTTTTCCATTTACTGTATAGTTCACTCTTGAATTGGATCTTCCAAAATGCATCACCTCGCATTTGCCCTGATTGAACTCCATCTGCCATTTCTCTGCCCAACTCTCCAATCTATCTATATTCTGCTGTATTCTCTGACAGTCCCCTTCACTATCTGCTACTCCACCAATCTTAGTGTCGTCTGCAAACTTGCTAATCAGACCACCTATACTTTCCTCCAAATCATTTATGTATATCACAAACAACAGTGGTCCCAGCACGGATCCATGTGGAACACCACTGGTCACACGTCTCCATTTTGAGAAACTCCCTTCCACTGCTACTCTCTGTCTCCTGTTGCCCAGCCAGTTCTTTATCCATCTAGCTAGTACACCTTGGACCCCATGCGCCTTCACTTTCTCCATCAGCCTACCATGGGGAACCTTATCAAATGCCTTACTGAAGTCCATGTATATGGCATCTACAGCCCTTCCCTCATCAATCAACTTTGTCACTTCCTCAAAGAATTCTATCAAGTTGGTAAGACATGACCTTTCCTGCACAAAACCATGTTGCCTATCACTGATAAGCCCATTTTCTTCCAAATGGGAATAGATCCTATCCCTCAGTATCTTCTCCAGCAGCTTCCCTACCACTGACGTCAGGCTCACCGATCTATAATTACCTGGATTATCCCTGCTACCCTTCTTAAACAAGGGGACAACATTAGCAATTCTCCAGTCCTCCGGGACCTCACCCGTGTTTAAGGATGTTGCAAAGATATCTGTTAAGGCCCCAGCTATTTCCTCTGTCGCTTCCCACAGTAACCTGGGATAGATCCCATCCGGACCTGGGGACTTGTCCACCTTAATGCCTTTTAGAATACCCAACACTTCCTCCCTTCTTATGCCGACTTGACCTAGAGTAATCAAACGTCTGTCCCTAATCTCAACATCCGTCATGTCCCTCTCCTCGGTGAATACCTCAAGTTTATCCTCAAGTTTATTGGATGCCACCAAAACGTCATAATCATGAGGACTTCTACTTCTAGTTCTGCTACGTGACTGTTCTGTTGTCTTTATTTCATTGTCTAATCTATTCAAGCTATGGCCTCTACTTCCACTTTTATGTCTGCTGGAACTACTACCCCAAGATCATCCTGTTGCACTATTGGAAGTTCTTTCTCCAGGATGTGATCATTTTCTGATGCAAGAGTCACTTCCAGACTCAGTATTATTACTTGCACTGCACTTTCACACATTCCACTCTTTCACCCTTTTCTGCCAGTCCATGGACCTCACTTCATGGGCATAATCCTGAAAGTTCAACCAATATTTAAACTTGCCAGTAGCTTTTCTTGCATGTCCCACAACTGTTGCATTCCTGCATTTACTAGATCCCTCTGGAATATATGTCACCTGACTACCTAATCTGGACAATTGGCTTGTAGATGTGATAGCTCCATTATGTGCATTATTATCTCTTATATTGCCACTATCCAGCCCTTAAACTACCACATTCTGTTTCTTCGGAGCTTCATCGTGAAACACACGAGCATTTGAGGTACAAGATGCCTTGTTTACGTCTGTCAGTTGCTCAGAGTCTGAGATTTTTAAAAATTAATTCCAATTCATTGTCAGGAATGAACCTTAACAGTTTGATAGGTACCATCTTACTTTCACAACCTATTAACTTGCCAGAGTCTTTCTATTCCCATGACCCTCTCTTAATAGTATACCAAATCTCCTGAATTAAACTCAGTCTGAGATGTTTTATATGATGCCTCAGTACTCTCCAGATTTTCTTCAAGACTTTAGCCTTGATGTAAGCCTGTCCCATCCATGTAAAGCATTTGAATGTGCAGAAAAAAATGGAACTAATTGTGGTACCTTCTAGAGCAGGAGGACAATCATACAGAACAGAAGGAAATTTGTAATTTCACCCATAGAATAATTGATAGGGACTATATCCTCCAACAATCTGGAATGAATTCTTTGCATGAACCACCAATGCCAGGGCAGTTGTCAACTTGCAGTCTGGTTGATCAGCTAAAATTTTATGCATCATTTCTTCGATCATGGCATGATTCCTTTCACAAAGTCCATTGTTGACAGAACTTTCAGCTGTGGTATGCATGACTATGATGTTCATATTTTCACACATGTCTCTAAACTCATCACTGGAAAATTTCCTTCCATTATCAGTCAGAAACTTTGCTAGTGTCCCAAGTCTAGTCCCTATCCACTTCTCCATGATTTTGTCTATAGTAATCCTGTTGTCCTTACTACATATTATTGTAGAAAGTCTAAATCTGGTCACCAGGTCTATAAAATATAGGATGAACAAATTGCTGTCTTTGTCTGATACATTTAGATCCATGGTAACTACATTGTTAAAGTCACATGCCAATGGAAGGTTTATAATAGGACATAGTAGCATCTTTCAGTGCTTTTTATGAATTCCACACTTCTCAGTAATCTCTTCTATTAGCCTTGTATACTTTTCATCAACTACACTTGCAACTTTTAGCAGGATTTTTAATCTTTGATAAGTAGGGAGAGCAAATTGCATAACTTTAAGACAATTTGTTTCTTTTTTCTCTCTGATTATTATCACCTGATGCCATTAATACTTTTCAAACACTGATGAAAAACATTAGGTTTTGTTAAAGGGATACAGTAATGTCCTGACTGGGTAACCTGCAGATCAACTTACTCCCCAAAAACTTTGTCTTGTCGTGGTCCATGTCAAGTTTCATTTGTGCCTTTTTTATAGAAGGTTTACTCAATAGCATAGGTATTTCACTCGAGACTGCATCACTACTTATAAATGGCTTGCGCCAGCTATTTTATGTGGAATTACAGCTCTCTTTAGTGACCTCAACACCTTGTCATTGTCAAACCTAAAACAAATAGTACATTTCCTTAACATTGCATTGATTTTCACTACTTAGTGAATCAAGATAACATTTTAACCAATCTGTCCCAAATATTCTTGAAGTACAAGCACTCTCTAGCACTGCACAGTTAAAGGAGTCATCAATTATCACATTCATTACAGCACTTAAACTCCTTCTGGTCAGTACAACCTGTTCAGATTCATCATTACCTTCATCCTCTTCCACATAATTCTCCTCATCATGTGTCATTTCGAGAACTATGCCTTTTCACTTTGGGTAGTTAACTGCATAATGATACTTTGAGTCATATGTGAGGCTCCTGTTAACTGTTCCTTGGGCATTCCTGTGATTCATTCACCTATTATTGCTGTTCCAATTCTGTCTTATGCTGTAATAGCCAGATCTGTTAAAGGTGTTTTCCTCCTCATTCTGCCTGTCTTTAATTATTCCATTGTATTGACACCTGAATTCAGTATCTGGACTATTTCAAAATCTGGTAATCATTGAGTCCTCTATTCTTTGTGTCACGACAGAATGTTCCATTTGTTTCATGAGGCTGAAGGAAATGATTGTTTACCCACAATTTTTTTTAAGACAGCAGACATCTGATCCAATAGGGTCTCTCTCTTTCTGAGAGAATACTAGTTAGAACCAGCTGCCTGTCCATATGAGACATCTTAGCACAATCCAGTATTTTAGATGCTAGCACTGATGCAGGGATCCCCAGATTGAATTTTGTCAGTCTTTTATACAATCTGTTAAAGTCCATGATATATTCTTCCATAGAATGACCATCTGTTTTCCAAAATCTATCAAATTCTGACGACGCCTCATCATCTTTCTTGTCATTTTCATCCAAGAATTCTAATAGAAGGTTCAAACATTCATCCCTATCCAACTGAGAAGCATCCACTTAACATAATACTTTATTTCTGATTTTACCTCTTGTCGGAAGCAATGACATCAAGGCCATAACTTTTTTTCACTTTGGTAGGGACAGAACACTTGTCCACATATCCACTTCATTCTTCCACTGGTCATATGGATGAGAATCCAAGAACATTGCAATGGAATCATACCCCGACAACTTACATTTGTTTTCTGCCATTTTCCATAATGAACCCTAGGATCTTAGTCTTCTGACTGATGTTTTTTCTTAGTATCCAACCTTAACCTTTAGTCAACCATTCTCTGCTACCATGTTCTATTTGAGAAGCCAGGTGGTGAAGGATAGAACTGAAGCCAATCTTTACATTCTTTCATTGGCTTTATTTAAAGAGATACATATTATAAACATACACCTCCTAATCTAGCCACCACAATTTCAGTCTGTTTCCATTTATCAGAACACAAGTGAATCCCTAGTTAATACCCACCATCTGCATACAACTAAATACAATTGATCAACAATTATCACGGTCTACACCAAGTGCTTTCTGTGAATGCTGTTCAGTGCCCCGAGGCAGCCAATGCTACAATCAGGTAAAAGAGGAGGCAGCACCAAATTTGCATGCTGCTAACCTTCATGAATCGCGACCCCCGTGCCTAAAAAAACTGCTTGGATCAATGTCTAGCCTTTTGTGTTTTTCTTTATTTGTTCTTGGGATGTGGACCACTCAGCAAGGCTGTATCCCTAGTTTCCTAGAGAAATTGGGGCCTTCTTCTTCAACTGTTGAAATCCTTGGTACCAATATTTGCTGGCAGGAGCATTATGCCTCTAGTGGCATGGTAAAAATCCATTTAGCTTTTTTTAAGTTTATTATTGTTGGTGAGAGGAAAACGCACACCTGATCACACTGTACGGAATTGTTGGTCCATGAGTACCAATCAAATACAAACTCCGAACCCAAGCATAGAATCTCTTGCAATTTTTAAAATGAAAAATATATGCATTTTTGGAATAATTAGGGGAACGAGTTAATTAAAAGCAAAATTTTACACTGATTTAAAGAAGTTATTCAATCGACCTTTAGCTATTTTTAGGGAGTTTTCAGCCAGTCTTCGAAAACTACAAGGATCCACTAAAATGGGTTACTGGGATGGTGTATTTTTAGTGGATCTTCTGGCAATTGGTCAGCAAATCCTGGCAGTATTCCATTTGGCTTGAAGCTACTTGCACAAATCTTGCCCTTTGGAAAACCTGAAGTCACGAACAAAGGCCTCACACACTGTAAAATACATTTATAATGGTGCCTTAGGCTAGATTTTGAAGATGAACATCTATGGGCTGACTAAATCTGGCTCCCAATTGTTGGGCTGAATTTTATAAGTCCCTGACATCAGGAGTTGCGACGGGGGGCCCGCAAAATACTTCTGGGAGAGGCCCGCCATGGGCCTCAATGCCGGGAAGGCCCTGCCCCATTTTACCAGCGGCAGCAGGGAGCAGGGGAAACTCTTGCTATTGGCTGAGGGGCAGGTGGGAAGAGTTGAGGGTCAAAGGGAATGAAGTTTAGGGCGGAAAGTTCACTGCACAGTGGCGCAGTGGTTAGCACCGCAGCCTCACAGTTCTAGCGACCCGGGTTCAATTCTGGGTACTGCCTGTGTGGAGTTTGTAAGTTCTCCCTGTGTCTGCGTGGGTTTCCTCCGGGTGCTTCGGTTTCCTCCCACAGCCAAAAGGACTTGCAGGTTGATAGGTAAATTGGCCATTATAAATTGTCCCTAGTATAGGTAGGTGGTAGGGGAATATAGGGACAGGTGAGGATGTGGTAGGCATATAGGATTAGTATAAATGGGTGGTTAATGGTCGGCACAGACTCGGTGGGCTGAAGGGCCTGTTTCAGTGCTGTATCTCTAAATCTAAATCTAAAAAATAAAGTTTGTTTTGGGGGGATAGGGTAATTTATATATTGCGTACTCATTGGGAAGGGGGTGTAAGAGGGAATTTAAAGTGATATTGCAATTTTATTTTACGTTTTCGCACACCGAGACCTTTAAAAATGTAAATGACCTGTCAGAGCTTGAAGCCCTTTAAAAATGGTGCTGGCGCCTGCATAGTGGTGCTTTTGCTGGGGACGAAGCGCCTTCCCCCTCTACATTATCGGGGCAACCGGTACACCCCCTCTACGCTAATGAGTAGCCATACAAAATATCGTCGAGAACAGTGGCGAAATATAAAAATTCAGCCATTGTGTGATTGCCTTTAAGAGTGATGCCCCTTTAAGATCTTAGTATGCTAATGAGCCTAGTTCCAGGGTGCAATCATGTGACTACAAGCCTGAGGCACTCTGTAACTGTAACATCTAGAGGCAGGTCCTGTAAATAGTTAGCTCTGTACTGTGTATAATAGTTGGATGTTAATAAATCTGTTTAAGATCTTCAATCAACTGAACTCCATGCATCTCATTTATGCTGCAACAGACAACATAAAAAGACATCGTTACATGGTAGCAAGCTCCTCATTACACCAATGGCAAAATTGTAGGCCATGAAAAACCAGCCTGTGATTCCATCACTGGAAATAAGGAGCCAGATTTAACAGTAGTAAATACTAGGAGCTGGTTCAAGGAAACTAACTTCAAACAATCACCAGTAGGAAAGCATCTTAGAGCTCACTGTGTTAGGGAATTCCATCAAATGTCTCTAAGAGCTGGCACTGCCTGCGTCGAAAATGAAACTGGTGCAACCAGCAGCACATTGGTGATCAATTCAGACAACTTGTGAGAATCTGTTTTTCAGTTGTAGCCAAATCAGCCCCACAGTTACGGTTAGTAACCCTCCTGATTGTCTCTGGAATCTCACAAGATAAAGATTAATTTTGCAGACATTCCTGTGAGTGATCCAGGAGAAAAACTGTAAGGGTACTTTCTCCTCCTGTTTCACTCTGGCCAAATTCACTACAAACAGCAGGGATGCATGCACCCAGGATGCAATGCAGCCCTGGCATATGCATATTCTAACTGGTAAAACCATGTGATGGATAGAATGGTTTCTGGAGCACAGAGAATTGTGGGTATTATAGCTCCCATCACTAATTAATTGCTGTGACAATTGGCTTGCCAGGTAACTAATGGAAGCATGGAGGCAAAGCAGTTGGAAGCGGTCTGTCATGTGAGGAAACCTCCCAGAACACCATCCAACCAGAGTCGGCAATCCTGCCCACAGTATATAATTACAGAACTACTTCCAATTATATTATAGATAAGGTGTCAAATTCTATCAGGACACTCAGCAATGATGGTACGTTTCAGGTATTGTTTCTTATGTATGAGAGACCAACATTTTGTTCGTGAGTGTGAAAAACTATCATTCAGTCGCTGATTAGATCTTTCTGTCATGTAAGATAAATTAATATGCTAAAAGTACTGATGGTTTTGGAAGGCATCTTTATAGCCTTAGCTATTCACACATTCTCTGCATCTTTACAAATATCTTTCATTATGGCTCCTGTGGTCTCATGTTAGTATCACCACAACCACTTAATCATCTCTTGTTTTCCACTTAGTACTTTACAGGCCATTGTATTTTCCTTGTGTAAAAGCAAAATAATGCAAATGCTGGAAATCTGAAATTAAAACAAGAAATGCTGGAAATACTCAGCAGATCTGACAGCATCTGTGGAGAGAGAAACAGAGTTAATGTTTCAGGTCAGTGACCCTTCATCAGAACTGGCAAAAGTTAGAAATGTAATAGGTTATAAGCAAATAAAATGGGGGTAGGGCAAGAGATAACAAAAGGCAAGATGTTGACAGGACAAGGTCACAGAGAATAACCGACCAGAAAATCATGGAGCAAAGGCAAACGGTACATTAAGGGTGTGTTGAAAGACAAAGTGTTAGTGCAGAGAGGGTGTTAATGGACAGAAAAATGAGCAGCCCTGGCCCTTGTGGCTGTTTTTTCCCTTTCCTCCCTTCTTTTTGATCTGCTCCTTTTTTAAATGTCCTCTGCCTGTAATTTCCTCCAGTTCTCACAGAGGCTCTGCATCTGAAACATTAACTTGTCAGTTCTCTCTACAGATGCTGCCCAATCTTCGGGGTGTTCCCAGCATTTTCTGCTTTTGTTTCATTTCCGCTCCTGCAAATCTAACAGGGCTCTATATCAAGAATTGTTTTTGCCTACATCAATGGTAGCAATAATCAGGGCAGATCAGAGTAATCAAGGAAAGATTTTGGATTTCCAGCATCCGCAGTATTTTGCTTTTGTATGCAAAAATAGATACTGGTGGGCATGAAACCATGTTTTCTGGCTGCGAGTGGGTCAGAATCCTCTTAATACTTCCCGTTACTCCTATTTTATTAAGGGGTAAAAATTATGTGATTGTTACTCTGGAGAACCATGTTTAATTTTACCAATATAATAACAATTTCCCCCCACCCACTTTTCCCCTGGGTCTGTACTTGCTTATAATCTGTTAAATCTCTAACTTCTTCCCAGTTCTGATGAAAGGTCATTTTCCTGTAATGTTAACTCTGTTTCTCTCTCCATAGATGGTACATAAATGTTTGCAGAATTTTCTGTTCTTATTTCAGATTTCCAGCATCCACAGTACGTTGCTTCAATTTTGCTGCTTAAGATCATTGAATAAACACGACAAAAAGGTACAATGGCTTCTGTTATTATTTTATTACCATTAAGAAAATGTCTTCAAACGCCTAATCATTAAAAGCCTAAAGGATTACATTATTTTGTTTAATTACCAATGACTGCAGGCGATTGCAAAGTAAAACGCAGAAGTACTGACGTCACGGAGCACTGATACCCTGCTATGAAGGTCAGCTTATTGTTCAGTCACTACGAACACTGCCACATACCAAGAGGGAAAACAATCAAAACCATTTCAAAAATAGGACATATTTTAAAAGGTATATCTTCCCAGTAGTCAGAGGCACCTGGCAAAATCACCTATCAAGCGGAGCTTCAGTGTCTCCAACACTGGTGTTTTGTTTACCATATAACCCTGTACATGGAAAACCAAAAACATTTTTTAAATAGTTCTTTAAAAATCTTTACTTTTAATTCAAATCCCTTAACATGCACTCAATTAATTTTAATTTTTATTTTATAAGGAAATTTGTAAAACATTTGATATTATTTAACATACCTTAGATCAGGCGAATTCCCTGCAAGGTGTGAGGTTGTCAGACTCCGACAATAATGACATAACAGAAACTGGGTGTAACTGAGTTACAATACTGTAACCTAATCTTAGAGTTCTGATAACAGCTATGTGACATTAACCAAACTGCTTTGTTAAACTGCTTACATGCACTCCTAGGTATACATTGTACTTGTGTATGTAGTTATCTGTACCACAGTTTTCAGTAAACAGGAACAGAAATAGCACAATACTATGAACAGGCTTTGAGTATTTGATGCTGTTTATTCCTTTATTCCCTTTGTACAGACACGTACAACTTTTTATGTACTTGTTTGACCATGTAATGCACCAAATAAATAAAGTATTAAAAAAGAAATTTGATAAGCAGTTGTAAACCATAATATTTGTCTATTAAATAACCCTTTGGGTACTGTAAAACCTTTAAGGCTTTCAATAAAAATACTTTCTTTCACATATTGTGAAGTTCTTTTTACATTTTATAGGTCCTCCTACAGCAGGCACATACTCTAGCCAGGAAGATTGCCAAACAACCAGCTCAAGGGCCTCTGCCAATACCATGCTGC
This sequence comes from Heterodontus francisci, assembly GCF_036365525.1. Taxonomy (NCBI): domain Eukaryota; kingdom Metazoa; phylum Chordata; class Chondrichthyes; order Heterodontiformes; family Heterodontidae; genus Heterodontus; species Heterodontus francisci. The sequence goes on from NC_090383.1 coordinate 73,453,704, forward strand.
CATCAGCAGCCATTGAAAGATGCACAGAAATGGCACAGAGTGGCTTGACCTATGACTTTCTTTCCTTTCTATGGGGAGGTTTCTGGTCTCAACTTGAATTCCTAACCATTAAAACACACCCTGTGCATCGCCAGCTATATTCTCCCCAAACCATTGTCTATAGGATCCTCCAAGGATCCGTACATGGTCCATTCCTTTTCTTTATCTACATTCTACTCCCCGACAACATTATCCTCAGGTAAGGGATAAGATTTCACATGTACACTGATGATGCCCTTCTATCACTTCTCTCAAATGCTTGCCTGACCTTGAGAGAGAACGTCAACTCATTACCGCCGATTTTAGCCCAGCAAAATTACTGTTTGGTCTCATGTAGCCTTCTCTCCTGCCTGATGAGTGCACTTGATGCCATATTGTGTCTGTCTCATTTTGTCTCCTGCCTGAAATTAATATACATAAATGAGTGTCCTGTATCTTTTTAAGGACCCTTCTGCCAAATTCAACTTCCTGAGCACTGGGTTTGCCCTCTTCTAAAACATGCTCCTAAATATTGGTCAGGAACAGCCAATAGGAGGCTGTGCCAGCATTATTTAGAGGGATTCTCAGCTGCATTTAGGTAAGTATCTGGTTAGTTGTTTTAGATTCCTCATGGGCTTTTATGCGTATTTCTGGCTTTGTTGCTGTAGTTGAGTACAAAAATTGTTGCACATTATTTTTTGGAGCTGGAGGACAATTTCTGCGCAGGTGCTCCTGCACCAACTTCCTCTGACAACATGGTTTGTCATTGGGGCTGGAGGATGAGGAGGAGCAACAAGTAAAAGTAGAGATCTGCAACTGTTGGTAGAAGGCCAGAAGGTGCAGGAAGCCTTACACACATAAATTTATAAAACCAAGATTTGGGAACCCGACGCACAGAACATTTCCAGGTCCCAACCATGTGCTGCGTCAGTGTCAGTGACGCGGCGCAATTTTTAAATGCAAACTCGTTAATTGGCCTGGATCCAAGTCTGGCACCCAATTAGAGGTCCGGAGGGATCCTGGAGGCAGGAACAGGTCACTGAGGGCAATTTTAAAAGGCAAGTAGCAGCCATGACTGGGCTTGCCATTGCCTTCAGTAATGTAGCATGAGGGTGATCGGAGGACCTGTGTTGGCATGGGCATGCATCCCCATACGGCACCCCATTTCTCTGATACCTCCCTGGAGGCACTGACTGATTCAGTGTCTGAAAAGAGAGAGCTGTTCTTCACATCCTCAGGAAGGAGAAATACACCTAGCAAGACCAAGAGGACTTGGATGGAAGTGGCCACAAGGGCAGCAGCCTGGGATCCACGAGAAGGCCCTGGGTCCAGTGTAGGAAAAAGTTCAATGACTTCTTGTGGTCTGGTAAGGCGAGTGGCCAGTGGCACCTGGTTCATTGGTCACCAACTCTCTAAGTACCAGAATACAAGTAAGCTGACCTCACAGAATGTCCATAGTTCTTCCTCATATTGTTAGAGTAAGTGAAGGATCACAACACTGATACACAGCCACCCTCACATATGGGGCAACATTGAGATGGGGCTATCAATGAGGGAAATAATAGCCCATGTGTATGTCATGCTGAGGGCAGCCTACTCATGAATCTTTCTCCTTTCATCCTGCAGGAGAAGAGAGCTGCTAGTACGCATGAGATGGCCAGAATGAGAGGTGGAGTGGCCCAGCTCCACATACTGACAGGAGTGGAGGAGGTGGTGCTGAAAATTGCCAGGGTACCATCAAGGCTTTCGGGTGGAGGATGGCGTGATAGGAGGCCATGAGCAACAGGGTCATTGGGCCTCTTGCCCAATACGAGCTATGAATCTTCGACCACTATGATCTGAGGGGTCGATTGTGCTGGGGCACTTGTTCAGTAAGACCAGTTCTCATCACCATTTTTGTGCGTCTCCCACAGGGCCAGTTGCAGAGCAGTACCAAAGTGGACTTGCCATGTCGGCACTGACATCCTTGGTGGGGCAGGGTGGGGTGGTGGAGTCCATGAAACCAGCACCGTCACATCACACATCAGCACCTTCCAATCGCACAGAGACACTCACCTCAGTTGGGCCACAGATTAGCATAGAATGGGGAGCACCGGGTGAACCTTAAAGCACATGTGAGCAGGTGAAGGAGGGTGAGGCAGATTCACCTGTGGACACTCTCCCTCAGAGGACTGAGGACAGACACAGCGATGCTTCACTGAGTGAACATGCTGGGCCTCGGCTGTCACAGACAAAGAGGGCCTTTCTCAAGAACCAGAGGCAGATAAGTTCCTGTTTGTCAGAGTTCTTGTGGCCTTGAGGAGCCATGGGCAGGCAACGGTGGAGTCCATGAAGTGCATGTGCTCTGTCATGACTCAGGGATTCGATCACATAAGCTCCTCCATTGAGAGATTGGGCAACCTTTTGGAGAGCTAAATGCAGCAACACTCTGAGTGGATGCAGGAGCAGCTTGTTGATATGCACAGAAGGAGTGAAACTTTCTGTAGCAGTGACCACTCAGTGTTGCTGATGGCGCAAAGATGCTTGGAGTGGATTCCAGCTGCATCCCAGTCGGTGGCTGCCTGCAGCATCCATGGGTGATAGGAAAGGGCTGAGATGGTCATAGTGGCTGACAAAGGGGCCACCCCTCAGAAGGCACTGGTGTCACCCTCGCCCCTTCGTCTCAGGAGCCATCTATATGTCAGGGCCCTATGAAAAGAGGCAGCCCCTGCAATGACTCAGGTGCAGCAGCCTGTGGAGAAGCCCCCATGAGTGCCTCCAAGATGAGAACAGAAGCCAAGGGCATCTCAGCTGGTGGCTGAGAGTAGGGAGCAGGCTGTCTCCACCTCATCCCCTACCACGGGGGGTGCACCCCGTAGAATTGTTAGGGAGAGGAAGGCGCCACAGCATTGAATTCATTTAAGGGGTCACCTGGGTGCTACTGTCTACATCTGTCTGTTATTTCCTTTGCCTCACAATATAACTTCTTTATGTCAGCACTCTGACAGGGATGCTGTTGATGTCTCATCTCAAAAGGGGGCCATAGCATTGTGGGGCATGTGTGGAGACATGGGGCCCTGGGAATGTTATTTGCCCATGCCTTATGATGTTGGACAATGATGGCAGAGCAACCTTCAATCTTCATGCCCAGGTCTGGCAATGAGACCTTGCAGTTAAGGGTCATAGCAGTATGATAGCCCTCTATACTGTGTTTAGGGTTCACAAGCTGCATGGGCTCAGGGAAGATCAGGTGAAGCACTGCTGAATCAGCTTGTCCCTTGCTGCCATGCCAGCCTGCAGTTTACCCTGTGGTCTGGGATGGCATTGACAGGCGCCCTCCAGTGCCTGGGCACCGGTCAACTCTGAAGCAATCCCTTCCTCCTTCTCCTCTTCTTCCTCCTCCCAGTCCTCCTCCGAGGTAGATCGGCATTCCAACTCCTCCTCTTCATCTATCTTCAGGCCTCCTTGCAGTGTCATGTTGTACAGGACGCAGTAGACTACCACGAGATTGGAGACTCTTGCTGGCTCATACTGGAAAGCACCACCTGACCGGTCAAGACAACAGAAGCGCATCTTCAAGAGGCCAATGGTCTGTTCAATGCAGGGACATGTTAGGAGATGTCTCTGGTTGTAGCACCTCTCTCCATCCATATCTATGTTTCGAATGGGCATCAAGAGCCACCTCCTTAGGGGATCACCCTTATCTCCTAGCAGCCACCCATGGAGTCTGGGTGTGGGCCTGAAGAAGTGCGGCACCTGGAACTCTCGCAAGATGAAGGAATCATGACAGCTGCCTGGGAACTGGGCACAGACTTGCAAGATTCACTTCCTGTGGTCACTGACCAGCTGGACATTCAATAGTGGTAGCCCTTTCTGTGGAGAAATCTGACTGGCTGGTCTTTCGGCGCCCTCATGGCTACGTGGGTGCAATCGATGACCCCTGACCTGAGGGAATCCATTAATGGTGGCAAAGCCTAAATTCCACTGTGCCTGCACAGGCCCATCCGTGTCAAAGTGGATATATTACCAAACCCTCCTGAATATGGCATCTGTGACTTGCCAGATGGCATGATGAGTTGCTGACTGCGAGATGCCACCTAGGTCCACAGCTGATCCCTGGAGCAACCCGGTTGCATAGAGGTTTAGGGCGACGGAGACGTCGGCTGTAGGTAAGGGACTGCCATGGGGGCTGTGAGGCCTCAGGTGATTGTGGATCAGAACACACAAGTCCAACACAAACTGCCTTGATAAGCACAGCCTCCTATGGCTCTGGCGCTCTTTCATTTGAAGGTAGCTGACTCTTGGGCTGTGCACCCAATGTCTCGGGGAGTGCTTTCCTCCCATTGCAGTCCCCACTGTGCTCCTCTGGCCTCCTGCTGTCCAGGAGGTTGCATCTGCTGAAGCTCATCCTGGTTGCTCTGTCCAATGTCAGAGTAGCCTGTTCCTGTCTGAACTTCCTCAGTTGGGCTTTTTGCATTCACCAGGCCTTCCCCTGTGTTTCTATTCTTCTTACCAAAGTGAATAACCTCACATTCCTCCACGTTATACTCCATCAACCACCATATGCCCTCTCACTTAACTCGTCTATACCTTTTTGTGACCTCTTGGTGTCCTTCATTGTTTGCTGTTCTTTCTAGCTTTATATCATCAGCAAGCTTGGATACATTACTCTCAATATCATAATCTAAGTAATTAATATAGATTGTAAATAGCTGAGGCCCCAGGATTGATTCTTGCAGTACCCCACTAGTTACAGCCTGCCAAATTGAAAAAGCTTTCTGTCTGTTAGCCAGTCCTCTATCCATGTTAATATGTTAGCCCCAACTGTGCAAGCCGTATCTTGTGTAATAACCTTTTAAGTGACACTTTTTCGAATGCCTATTGGAAATCTAGATATACTACACCCACTGGTTCGCTTTTATCTACCCTGTTAATGACATCCTCAACAAATTCTTAATAAATTTGTCAGACTTGATTTCCCTTTCATAAAACTATGTTGACTCTGCCTAATCATATTATGGTTTTCTAAGTGCCTTGTTAACACTTCCTTAATAATAGATTTCAGTATTTTCCCAATGACTGATGTCAGGCTAACTGGCCTGTAATTCCCTGTTTTCTCTCCTTCCTTGAACAGCAGGGTTACATTTGCTACCTTCCAATCTACTGGGACCATTCTAGAAATAGGGAACTTTGGAAGATCACAACCAATGCATCCACTATCTCTGCAGCTACCGCTTTAAGAACCCTCGGTTGTGAATCATTAGCTGTGGGGTTTTTGTTGGTTTTTAGAATAGTGTGAATGATGCATGAAAGATGCCACAGGTGCAGGGAAGTGAAGGGAGTAATTGTGAGGAAAGTAACAGGTGGAGAGAGTGCAAGTAACAGCAAAGGGAGGTTAGGTGGAATGTGCTGCAGTGATTAGAGGATGGTAATGGAAAATAGAAGAGGGAAGGCTAGTGAGTACGAGTGCTACAGATGGTATAGGGCAAAGCAGACAGTAAAAGAGATGTTACTACAGAAGCCTTACCTTAGCAGCTCTTGTCAGGTCAGTGAACTTTTTCCTACATCACAGCCAAATTGAGAGTCCTTTGCTCCCTATATTCACCTGCTCAGCCACCTCTGCCCACTGTTACAGAGCTATTTGCATTGGCATCCTTTGCCCACCAGCTGTAAACAGAACCACCTTCCTCCTGCTGACCTCCACAGCACTGTCCAGAAAGTTTAGGGCCCTTGCAGTCATCATTCTGACTCTGTTCTCCACTTTCAAGCACAGAACATGGTACATGCACTACTAGCAAAGTCCACCTCTCCTTTAAGAGGTACAGGGTGCCTTTAAATTATATCCTTGCCATCCAGTTTCCCAGCCACCCACAATGGGACAGCTGTCAAGAACCAGCATGAGCAATGCTGACAGCTTGCGTATCATAGTCAAACAAGGAAGAACCTAGAATTTGCTTTATGCATCTCACCCACATCATCAGGTGGGGGCATTTCCTGTTTGCCTGAGTGGAAGCTGAATTTCAGCCCCCTCAAGTTCCAGAAAAGTAATAACTTTTATTATAAAAGTTTTATTTTAATTGTACCTTTCCTTGAAGGCATGGCTAAAACTAATGATTAAAAAAGCAATGGAGGTCATTTTAACTTTGCTGGTGTGAAATGGCCAATATAGAATGAGCTGTCCATTATAAGCCACATCTGATTTTCTTTTCGATTGAAGTCAATAGAAGGGAAGGTCAGGCAGGGACTATAACAGGCAGCCAGTCGATAACAACCATTTTACATTATCATCCAAATTAGAATCACCTCTTATGATTTTTTAGTTTTATTTATGATTTTGTAACATAACGTTCTATAGTTCTCAAAGCATTAAATAGACTGCAGTTAACAACCTATTGTATGGGAAGAGCACTGCAATTTAAAAGAGAGAATGAAATATGCTGGAACAGGAACTGCTACTATCTACTTTATGCAAATATTTTAAATTGTATTGTGCAAAAATAGTAAAAATAAGTACCCTATAATTTGCAGTTCAGTAATAGAATAGGTTTCAGTTGCAGACTGTAGTTCAGAACATCTCGAAAGTTACTTATATTATGTGTTTCCTGGAAGCAGCAGAACTGGGGGTTGAGAAATTACTGAATGGGTGGAAGATATTTCTTTGGCCTTAGATTGCTAACATATCCACCACATAGCAAGTATAAATTTTAAATGTACCAGTGAAACCCTGATAAAATCAGATAGAGCACAATTAAACTGTGGCCAAGGCAACATACCATCTCAGCAAGTTTTTTCCCATTGTTCTAAGGTGAGTGGGTAGGGATTCAATAGAACATTTAAATTTGAATGATATCATTTCCCTTAATGAGTCAATGGGGAAATTCACCACGTGGTGTGGTACTGAGTCTTTGAGACCAGGAAGGTTCCAGGTTTAGTCGACTGGCTGTGGGGGGTTAGTTGATCTCAGCTACAGTAACAGAATGAGGGATACAACTGGCCTCAGTGTCCTTGAGCTAGGATGGGAGAGAAAAAAAAAACAACCTGGGTTCCTGCTCTTGATTTCTTTCAGAAAGCACATGGATGCCATATGAGGACAAGATAGGGCCTGAGACATCTTATGCAAATATCTTGTGACAATCCATACTTACTGTATCTACTGCATTCCATTTATCTATCCAATTGGTCGCTTCTTTGAAAACCTCTGTTCAAGTTGTCAAGCACACCTAGTCTTTAACAAATCCATGCTGGTTTTCCTTGATTGACACATGCACTTCTAACTACCCACAAAACTTTTCTCAATTAATGGATTCTGAGGGCTGAATTTTCACTATGGAGGCAAAAGCAGGAACTGAGTCTGTTTTTGGGTCAGAAACCCACCTCAAGGGGAAACTGATTAAAGTTCAGATTTTTGCACAGGGAAGCCCTTATTTGGTATGGAGATAAATTTTCTGTCCACTTAGAGCCAGTGGGAGTCGGAACAGAGGTGGGTCAGATGAAGTGTGGGACTCATTTAGACTCCCAAGTCAGCTATCACTGAGGCTGCTGGTCGTCTTGAAGAAGAGATCTGTGTTTTGTGCCAAAGCCTGCCACTTCAACAGAGGGAAGTGAAATGTCATAAGGGAGCCAGAGGCCTGGCACCCAGGGCAGGGCAGCCCCTTGCTTCATCAATGCCAAACTGGATCTAATGCTGAATGCCATGAGGGAGAGAAGGGAGGTTCTCTACCTGGAGGGTGGCAGGAGGAGGTCACCTCGTTGTACAGCAGGGGCACCTCTCTGCTCACCATCATCTCCTTCTGCCTTATCTTCCTCCTCCTCACTCACCTCCTGCTCCTGCTCTTCCCCCGATGAGCTGTCTCCTTCCAGGGCCTCACTGTCCTCAAGGTCTACACCTTTCTGGAGGGCCATGTAATGGAGAGTGCGGCAGGCCACCACAATGAGCGAGACCCTTGCAGGAGGGTATTGGAGGGCACCACCCAACCGGTCCGGGCACTGGAATCGCATCTTCAGAAACCCGATGGCCTGCTCAATGATTACTCCACTGAGCAGGTGGCATTGGTTGTATCATTTCTGTTCCTCTGTCTGAGGCTCCCGAAGATGGATGAGTAGCCAAGTCTTCAAGGGACATCCTTTGTCCCCTAGTATCCAGCCACACACTTTGGGGTTGGAGTGAAGATGACAGCTGCCAGGGAAGCAAGTGCACCCATGGTGGAAGCTCTTGTTGTGGTCACAAACCAGTTGGATATTGAGAGAGTGGATGCCCGTCTTGTTGATGGATCTCACTGGGTGCCTTGATGGCCACATGGGTGCAATCAATGATGCTGGGGGAATCCAGCAATGGAGGCGGAACGCAATGCTCTCTGCCCCTGCGAGACCATGTCTGTTGTCAAATGAATGTGCTGTCTAGCTCTGGTAAAGAGGACATCATTGACTGGCAAGATGCAATGGTGTGAAGCCATTTGCGAGATGCCATTAAGGTCCACGTCTGATCCTTGGAAGGAACCAGAAGCGAAGAAGTTCAAGGCCACAATGACTTTTACAGCTACCGGCAGTACATGGCAACCAGTGCTGTGAGGTGCAAGGTCTTCAGTGACGAGGGCACAGATGTCGGTGACCATCTGCCTCAAGAGTCGCAGTGTTCTGCGGCATTGGGTCACAGTCATCTCCAGGTAGCTCTGCCTTCAGCAGTAAATCCTGTGTTGAGGATATGGCCTCCATTGCCTTCCTGCCCCTTTCCTCTTCTGTGCTTTCCTGATGCCTGGGGTCCCATTCTTCCTGCAGAGGGTGTTGCCCTTCATTGACACTGGGGCCAGAATGTGACTGTTGTACCTCCAAAAGCCTTCCTTTTAGACAGGTGGTATTGTAATTGTCAGCATTACTCCCGTTCTTCTACCCATGCAATGTCAAGGGGTTGGTGACACCGTTGATGCCCGGGCAGTGAGTGCCCACTCTCCTGTGCAGCATCAAGGGCACCTACTTACCAAGTGCTGAATCCCTCTTTGCCCCTCTGACCCTCTTATGGGGCAGGGTTGATGCCCTGGTGCAGTCCTGACTGGCTCTCCACTGTGTACCCGCTTCCCTTTAGCTGTTTAGAAACTGACAGCTTCTGAAACCCTTGCACCCCTTTAAATATTCCACCCTCCCCCTTCAACAAACTCTTAACAAACTTTTTAACAAGTTTAATTAGCCTCAATTGGGTGGAGAGCGGTATTCCTATCTCGCCCTTACCCCTTCCTGGTGATTATCGCTGGCCCCAGGATCAGTGCCTTGAGATTGACTTGCTGCCCAGTACTGGTATTTTCAGGGCACCCCCCCACCCCCACCCCTCACCTCCATTCCCGCCTTTGCAGGAGGTGGGGGGGGGGGCAAAAATTAAGCCCTGAAAGTTTGCCCACAGCTAATGTTAGACTAAATGGTCTATATTTTCCAGTTTTTCTCTTGTTCCATTTCTGAACAAGGGCACAACATAAACTAACATAAAAGCAAAATACTGCAGATGCTGGAAATCTGAAATAAAAACAAGAAGTGCTGGAAATACTCAGCAGGTCTGGCAGCATCTGTGGAGAGAAGAAGCAGAGTTAATGTTTCATGTCAGTGACCTTTCATCAGAACTGCTCAACTTTGACTGCTCTCCAGTTTTCATAGGATTGAAAAATTGTGGTCAGAGCTTCCACTATTTCCTTTCTGACTTATGCCATTAGGGCCCAATGACTTATCCATCCTGAGTTTTGCTAATTTTTCAGAACTAATCTTTTTCTCCAATAATTTCATCAATCTTTCATATCCTCCTCTACATTCTTACTGCTGCCATCATTTGTAAAAAAAAAAGTATATTTATTTCATATCTTTGCCATATCTTCATCTTCTATACTTATACTCCCTCATTCATCATAAATGGTACTATTCTCTCTATGACTATCCATTTACTTTTTATGCGTTTGGAAACCCTTTATAATTTCCTTTAATATTTTGTTCATCATTTTTATATTCCCTTTGGCCCCTCTGTTCCTTTTCAGCTCCCCACTATACTTTTCACTCCTTCTATATTCATTTTTACTATAGATAGCTCTAATTTTATAATATACCTCTATTATAAACTTATTTTTACACATCAAACTTAATACTTTGATGCACTCTTTTCACCTTATGGAAATACGTTTAGTTTGTACTTTACCCATCTCATATTTGAAACTTTTTCCCTCACTCATTCACTCGTAGTGCCTGCCTGCAGCAACTATTGAGGGATGTTGTACTGGTGGTTTTGAAAAGGAACAGGCTTGGCGTCCTTAAGATGTCCTTAAGAGGGCGGCACAGTGGCGCAGTGGTTAGCACCGTAGCCTCACAGCTCCAGCGACCCGGGTTCAAATCTTGGGTACTGCCTGTGTGGAGTTTGCAAGTTCTCCCTGTGTCTGCGTGGGTTTCCTCTGGGTGCTCCAGTTTCCTCCCACATGCCAAAGACTTGCAGGGTGATAGGTTAATTGGCCATTATAAATTGCCCCTAGTATAGGTAGGTGGTAGGGAAATATAGGAACAGGTGGGGATGTGGTAGGAATATGGAATTAGGGTAGGATTAGTATAAGTGGGTGGTTGATGGTCGGCACAGACTCGGTGGGCCGAAGGGCCTGTTTCAGTGCTGTATCTCTAAAAAAAAAATGTTACAGCCTTCAGTTCTTTTACGGCACGATGGTGCTGCCTTATTTGCTTGCTACTTTTTCCTGCAGTCTGTATTTTTAAAAGGTTTTTGAAATGAGCCCAACATGACAGCCCCACCATGTGACTTCTCACAGTTCCTTTTCCAAACATGGTGGGGTCTAGGTTGATTAGCCCCATCCTGGTTTATTGTTGTAAGACATTTATCCTGAGGAGGGTTAAGACAATCATCTTCTTTGTTTCAGGATAAACCCATTCAATTCAGGAATGTCTCCTGATGGTTTCAGGATGAGCATTGATGACACCTCTTAGTCTGGCAGCTATACTTTTGAAACAGTGAGTCAGTTTTTGAATACACAGGCTGAAGGACAGCTGAGCTTCAGTGGCCATCTTTGCAGCCCATGTCCATTTTTAATGTCCATTGTGGTTCATTTAAAACAAAAGGAAAATTCAGTTCCATAAGATTCTATGCTGGATACAGTCCATGTTTAAATTTATGAATGGGGCGTGCCTTTACTGGGCATGACATTTATCAGAGTGATTTACTTAAGAAGAGTATTGTTGAGCAAGTCAAAACCTCAAACAGCACCAAAGCAGGGACGAAATAATTATAGAACAATGTTCTCCCATGAGTGTTATAACTTTGCCATGGAGTACTTAAGTACTTAGATACTCATTTACAAAAAAACTGTTGCTATGAGAGTTTTCTGGTTGGGAGATCATTTAAAAAGAGGTTTACCAACATCAGAGATAGTATATGGATTACTTTCAGGCAGATTGTAGGTCACCCAGCCAGGTGTCCTGCATTGGGATATTTCAAGAGAACTGTCTGATGAGACATACTATTCACCCATCCTTTCGCTCAAGGATTTGAAAAATTGCCAGACAACAGACAGACAACCATTAAACATTACTCCAGCTCTTGAAAGAGAACTACATAGTTCCGTACCCAGAAACTTAAGGCTATGACAATTCCTACAGGGTGACAGCACACAAGAAGTTTCTATGTGTTCTTTCCATTCAGGAAGGACTTCAACATAATCTTAGGTTCAAGACTACAACCAGCACACCTTATAGAGGCACCAAAAGAAGGCACAAGTATAAGGCTAAGTGTAAATGTGCACTGGAAACTCAATAAATGGAGATCTTTTTATTTATCTTTTGCATGAACAAGCCCCTTTTGGTTAAACTGTGGAAATAGAATCAGTGGTGCCAAGGTGCTGTAGATGGAAGGCAGTTTGAATGCAGGAAATGGGCACCATGTCCTTGGGGCTACAATGTGTGGGTGTTCTTATGGGAAAGCAAAGTTAGTTAATGACAGGCAGTGTCCACTACTGGAAGTAGTTTTCTATGTTCTCCTTGCCAGGGTTTCCTTTCTGACTATGACACCTAGCTCATCTCTCTTATCCACTTCTGGTGCAGTAGCGAAGCCATGTGCTTCATCCTCATCCCACTGCATGATTTTGCTTCTTCAGATAGCACACTGAGCACCATGAGGACTTGGACTATACTGTAGAGCTGCACCTGCCTGCGTGGCCCAAACAATGGAATAGTTGCTAATGTATTCCTTTTTTCTGCTCCACAGTAAATTACATAGTGGTATAGGCTTCATGGTATCTATACTCCATTGCTGTGTGGTCATTTCTGATTGTGGTCATCAGCCATGGCTGCAAAGGCAACTCTGGATTCCCAAGGATCATGCATTCATTCTCTGCGGCTCGTCAAATAATTCAGACATTGTAGACTGCTGCAAAATGATGTGCCATGGTTGTAATCTGGATAAGGGGCATTAACATGCAGGGTGATATTTCTCTGCTCTGAAATTACCTGCGTATTTATGAAGTGATGCCGCTTCCTGTTGATGTGTGGAGCCTTGATGCCCTTACCTATAAAACCCTGGATTCTTAGGGAACATGGCAGGCAGTAAACGTCCAGTGTCCTGTCCAGTTGCTTTCCAATAGAAAATGATAAAGACCTTTCCCTTGGCAAACGTGGCATCAGTTACTTTCTTTTTTACAAGAACTGGCTTAACTGGCACATGTCTTCTCCTGCAATAAATTGGAAGAATCATTTGTCATATCAGCTGTAGTGGCCTTCACAGCTGTGTCAATTCTTGATATTGTCTGTAGATCATCCTGCAGCAGATGGCATAATTCAGTCACTGCCTTTCATGTGAAGGGGAGATATCAAAAATGAGCCTCCACTGATATAGCAATGAAGGACCAAGCATGCTCTAAAAACTTGGGCTTTTGTTGTCAGCAGCAGTGAACATACCCCAAGATGTCTTTGAATTTGAAGTTGTTGGGCCAAAATCTATAGTCTCGCCGCCGTAATCAGCGCCGTGCATAAACAATATTAAGCGATATTAAGTGCGGTGGCTCATTTAAGTAGCCGGATCAGACCGCCGACCCCAATGACGTGCAGGCATTGACGTAATTTTTAAAGGGCTTCAAGCCCTACATTTCAATTTAAATGTTTAAAGATATATTGATATAAAATTGATTTAAAAGGATTAAATAAATGTTTCTTGCCTCTCTCCACCCCCCCCCCCACAATAACCATAGAATTAATTACCTGCTCTCTCCCCCACTAAACACTTACCTTCCCCCCCAAAGTTCATAAACTTTACACTTTACCCCATCCCATCCCCTGCACCAATGAAATTATTTTGATGCTGCTCCCCTCCCCCACCCCCCCACACTGAAAAACTTACCTGTTCCCCCCTCCCCACCAGTGTTCCGCCTCGGATCCCCGGCACCAATATCGCAATGGGACAGAAGGCGGAGGCGCAGGTCTGATTAATTCATTAATTTTAATAAATTTAAATATGATAATGGGTGTCCCATCACCGAGCGGTGGGGGCGCTGCCACAAGGCCTCACCGCCTCCGGCAATATTGGGCCAGGCCTTTCCAGTGTCGAGACCTGTGTAGGGCCTCTGCTGGAGGCATTTTCCGGCCCCCTCCGACGTCAGGGGGTCTGTAAAATACAGCCCGTTGTGTTGTCATAAAATGGTTTTCCTTACTCAATTCATGCAAAACTATTAGAATAGCCAATGGGTTTCCCACCATCTCAGTTTTGTTAACTGCATCTTGTACTGCAGCTGTAATTGACACAACTCCAGAAAAATGTGTCCGATCAAAATGAAGAATTCCACTAAAAAGGTTAAGCTCCGGTGGGAAAAAAAAGTACTCAAAATGTTTACTGCTGAAGCAAACAAATGTTCTCTGTCAGGAAAACAGACTTCAACATCCAAGCAAACAAGAAAGCAAAAAAAAACCTCCAAAACTCCAGGCCTGTTTTACTGTCTTGTGCCCTTAGCGTCAGAGCTTCCCTAAACTCAAAATTCAATTTATATAACTAAACCACAGTAATGTGGGGAGCACTTGCCAACAGAAAGACCTCATTTATTTTCACCAAAATTGTGATGTTTTAGGTTGCACGAGGTCAGGGCAGGATTTTCCAACTAGCACCAACAATCCATGAAGAACAACACCACAGTGGAACCTCGGGAAATCAAGGTTGGAATGTGCATAGGTGTTCTTTGCAGTTTTATGCTGGATCTCTCAGAGCCCCTGTTAAGAGGTGCACATATTTATTTGTTAATGTTCTTTTGTATGAAGTTTCCAATGGCAAGTAGCTGTGATTATTTATATATTTCTTAATTTGTAAATCTTTGTTAAATGATGCACCGTATGAATTTAGCATTACTATTGATTTTTGGTAAATAACAGTTCAGCAAAAACAAATATAACCCTAAATGCAAATTGATCTAGATTTGCTTTGCCACTCTTTGCACACAAAGTATCTCACAAAGATAAACAAGATTCTCGATTCTTTCTGTCGGAACAGAGAAAGACAAGAAACTTCAGTGAGTTCCTTCCCCACAGGAAGGACACCACAGACAATCAAGGGTTATGAGTTTGTCCAAATTGAACTTTAGGGATTAACAAAAAATAATCTAAATTAATATTTTCAATCCAGACTTGATTAGGCCACCAACAACATGCAACACCACTCCAAAAGCAATCTTTTTTTTTCAAACTCAGATTGCTAAATGCTTGGAATAATTTACCAATTGAGGAAAGAAAATTGGGATTATTTAAAATATAATTGAATGTTGTGTTCGAAGAGTTAGGGCTGGATTCCATTTTGGGGTTGTTTCACCACAGGAAGTGGGTGGGAGAAAGACTTTAACCTGCCACACCAACCCCGAACCTTTATCCTGTGTTGTGCTTGTTAAAAATGCAGGGCGGGCCCCTACCAGGACCTCCGCCCACCATTGCCATCCAGCAAATTTCAGCAGGACACCAACTACAGCACCAAAAGGAGGGCAAGGCACAACTAGAAGGGGCCAAAGAACCACAAAGATTTTTCAGATATATTAAGCCCTCAGAATGAGCCAATACCATTGCATAGCAAGTAATGGGGACAAGATAGAGCAGCTGAGTTTGTACCGTCACCTCGCTTCTGCGAGGAAGGAAAGAGGTAAGGAAATCATCTGATGTTCTGATGAAAGGTCATTGACGTACAACGTTAATTCTGCTTCTCTCTCCACAGATGCTGCCAGACCTGCTGAGTATTTCCAGCACTTTCTGTTCTTATTTCAGATTTCCAGCATCAGCAGTATTTTGCTTTTATTAAGGAAATCATCTAGTTTTCTTTCTCTAGTCCTGCTGCCGTAGGAACTGTGTTGATATAGGACATTTTTCAATAGTAGTTTCAACGGCAGATATCCCTCTCTGGTCCATTTTCCCTTGTTCTGCATGATTATTCAGGCAATACAACAGAAGAAAATCTGAGCCTGACTGTACAATAGGAATGAGCTTTGAAGTGCTGATGGCCTTTTCTCAAACATGCCTCTCTGTTTATGTTCCTTTGTATAAGCAAGTTGTACAGTTAGCTTCAGCACACTAAGGAAGTGCCAGTCTAAGCTTCAGAAAAACTTGAATCCCAAATTCAGAACTTGATGAATCGCATATCAAAATCCCAACTGGATTCAAAATTTCATTATTCTGGTTTCTGAATTCCAACTGTGAATTCAAACGTTTGCTGCACTGATCCTATCTTCAATCTTAGGATCTTAATCCTTGAATTTCCTAACTACCTTTAGATCTAAATTGCTTTTCCAGTTTTCAGTGGTACACGTTTAGGTTTAATCAACTACATGCCTGCACTCAACTACACCCTGGAGCTGCACTTGTCATGCACACATCAAAGTTTGCAATTGGTGAATTTAAAAAGTAGAATTAGATTGAATGTATCCCATTTACCAGATTGAAATTTAAGAATTACTTTGCAGTAAAATACTTACTGAAGTTGTAAAGGTCCAGGGGCTTCAAATCACCACAATATTTTATTTTTAAAATATAATAAAAGATGAAAAATATTATAGGTCATGCTTTTGATTTTAATCTACTAACCAGACCAAGAGTTTCTATTGTAGATGCTTACATGCAATAGGAAATTTAAATGGTTAAAAAGTTAAAGGAACACTTAGCTCACAAGTACATTGACCAGGAAAAAGGGTGGAGGCCGATTACATCAAGTATCTGCCCGGAACTGAGATGGGAGAAAAGAAAGACTGGCAATTATATAGTGCCTTTCATGACATTAGGACATCCCAAAGTGCTTCACAGCCAATGAAATACTTTTTGAAGTGTAGTCACTCTTGTACTGTAGGAAATATCAGAGAGAGGGTGTTCCCAGTTTCTCATCTTGCTCTACTCTTCGTCATACTGGGGTGCCACAGCACGGCACCTGTAGAAACCTATCAGTAGAGATTGTGCCAGGACCTCTGTGGACTGGTAAGCAGGAGCCCCAAAGGCAGCCAAATGGTAGGGACGAGGCCAGGAATATATTCCCTAGGTGCTTTCTTCTCTCCCCAAGATGATGGGGCCTTCTGGCCTTGACATTCAGCAGCATTTTACTATTGCTGAATCCCCCATTATCAACATCCTGGCTTTACCATTGACCAGAAATTTAACTGGACCAGCCACATAAATACAGTTGTTACAAGAGCAAGTCAGAGGCTGGGAATTCTGCACTGACTAACTCAGTTCCTGACTCGCCAAAGTCTGTCCACCATCTAGAAAGTACAAGTCAGGAATGTGATGGAATACTCGCCACTTGCCTTGATATGTGCAGCTCCAAAAACACTCAAGAAGCTCAACACCATCCAAGACAAAGCAGCCCACTTGATCAGCAACCCCTCCAGCACTGGTGCACAGTGGCAGCAGTGTGTACCATCTACCAGGTGCACTGTAGCAACTCACCAAGCCTCCTTCGTTAGCACCTTCCAAACCCACGACTTCTGCAACCTCCAAGGACAAGGGCAACAGATGCATGAGAACACCAGACCCTGCAAGTTCCCCTCCAAGCCACATACCATTATGACTTGGGAACTATATTGTCATTCTTCCACTGTCATTGGGTCAAAAACCTGTAACTACCTTACTAACAAAACTGTGGGTGTACTTACACTAGATGGACTGCAGCAGTTCAAGAAAGTGGCTCACCACCACCTTCTCAAGGGCAATTAGGGATGGGCAACAAATGCTGGCCTTGCCAGCAACACTCATATCCCATGAAAGAATAAAAAAAATGCTGAAGTCCAGAACCCAGTACAATGCACTAAGACGCAACAAGAAAAATGCATGCACATCAGACCAAAGGAATACAAATGCTGATAATTCCATCCTCACATCCCATTTGCTACCCATCTCCAGCCTGTCAATGTTGTGCTTGTTTCCTTTCAAAACATTCCTTAATGCTATGGTTCTACTTTGCCTCCCAGAGTTCTGGACTCTTCACCTTAAGCCCAGGCCTGCTGCTAACTATCCATAATGAAAGACAGACTGGTCACTCCACACAGCCACAGTCAAAAAGCTAACAATATTTAGATTCATGGAGTCGGCAGTTCTTAATACTGTCCATCAGGCAATCAACACAGTGAAATAAAACTGAAAAAAATTGAAGGATACAAAAAATTCCAAAAGGGGTGTGCATTAAGACATGTCATAAATTGCAGAAATGACAATATCTTCACTCTCATTGGTACAGCTTGTCAATGTCAAGAGTTTACAGTTTTCTCTGATTTTTTTGCATTTATTTTATTAAAGATTGGGCTTAGAAATGGAAAAATTATCAGGATTTACATTCTTTGAAGATAATGAGTAAAAAAGCAAATAAATGCAACAAGGGTAGAGAGTAAAGATAGAGACAGAAAAATAAAAGCACAGACAACTGAACATAAAGGCAGTTATAGGAAGGGAGACATTAAAAAAAAAAATTCTGTGAGCAATGCCAGGGAAGGTGAACTAGTCTGGAATTAATTTTGGAGTTGAAGCAGAAAAGCTCCGGCTGTTCTATGAGGGTTGAAGGGCAATTTTTATCCCACTAAGCATCTGGAAATGAATGGGCAAAATTTGGAAAAGGCTAAAATAGACCAAATAGACCCCACATAAGTACATGGTGGCTATGGAGGATGTCAGAAGTGTTTATATCAAATTTCATATTGACGAGAAAGAAGCTACATAATATAGACCTTTTAAATAATATTAAATCCATGTAAGCGGTTCCTTTAAAAAGGATAATTGCACGTATGGTTTACATTTAAACGATTGCAAACATTGATTAAAATTTGAAGTTACACTTCTTTAAGTGGTCATATTTGTCATCTGAATCTTACTGAGCATATGGAAGCCTCCATAAATTGTTAGACATTATCATGAATGTGTTTCCATTATTAATATTTTTTGAGGACTTGTGTATAAAAGACTGTGGAAAATACATGAAGAGATGCTGGACTTGGTTTCTTTTAAAAGGGTCACTGGAAGGGCACATGGGACTTTGCTTAAAAAGAAACACTTACTGGAAGTCACATGTCTTAAGCTAAGTAAACTGCAGGAGCCTTGCTATTGGAGTTGTTTACAGAGAAGTCACATGTCTGGGTTTATGGCTCAGGATTTTTGGGTTTTGTTTTGGACTGTTTGAATGGACAGTTGATGTGTATCCTGCTAAGAGAGACGCCGCCCAATTCATCTTTTGCCACGTGTTGAAAAATCTTCTGAGAATCCAGTATGATAGCTGAACCCACTGATGCAGTAATTCTCCCGAAAAGCCTGCAAGACTACTCCTCGATATCTCCTGAATGAACAGCTTTTGAAAAAATCCCAGTGACAACCGTATGTGTCTAGTGACACCAGTCTACGTGCACCCAGACGCCAGTCCGAAAGTCAGCTGGACCATTTCATATCTTATCCTTTTTTCTTCAAGAATTAACAATTATTTGACCAAAGTATTTTTGTTTTGTAAAGTTGATCTCTGCAGAGAAAGTTTCTTTATTTTTCTTTAACCAGTGTGTGTGTGTGTGTGTGTTGGGCTATTTAGAAGGAAATATATTTATACTTTCATATTTCAAAAGGTGTGTTAATAAGCTTTGCATCTTTATTGAATGGGTCTTATTTTACAATAAATCAACAATTTTGTTGTTTATTAAAGAAACCTGGTTGGCAGATTTTTATTCTGAAACTAATATAGATAAAGTATATAATTGGCTGTATCGGTGACTGGGTTAAACATTTAAATATATGTTGTGACTAGTAGAGCAGTAGAACTAGAGAAAGACAGTGCATCCCTCCAATCTTGGTCGTAACAACCTGTTTGCATAAATTAAGCACTGAGTCTTATTTAGGCTGTACCTGTGTCCAGACAATATGGTTAATTTGATCAGTATTATTGCCTCCGCACTAAAATGTGCAATTATGCCACATGTAACTATGTACCTTTCAACTTTATCTGGCACCAATGCTATCATGTTGAGTGCCCTATTGAAAAAGGACAGCAAAAATCTGTATTTATAAGTTGTGCCATCATATGCCCTGCAGCACAGATCTCTAGCTACAACATGCTTTTGAAAATTATTGCTAACATAGACAACGATATTTTTCCATTCACTACGTCAGATTGGACTCATATCATGGGACTAAAGCAGCAATGTAATACATAACCTACCTACTATAAAAAAAAATCAGCTTGTTGACTTTGTCTACACCATTCCACTCCAACTGCTGGTAAGTAAGTTAGAATGCTTTTGCATAGAAAAAATTCACAACTGTACGAATTATAGAACAAAAACAGCTAACACATAAACCTGTTGGGTCTAGTGGCCTATTCCTGTGCTGTAAATTTTATGCAATTCTATGTAACTACAAAATTGGTTAGTAAAATAGGAAAAAAGCTCACTAACAATACAACGCTATATTAGACAAACTTCAGGTGGCATAAAAATAATTTGAAAACAGAGGCCAGAACTTTCCTCTGAGCTATTCCCATTCCACTAGCATAACTTTGCCATGACTGCAGCATAAACAGGGTTTCTGCCGTAATTCCTGCACAATTACGGCAGTAGAGTGGGAGCTGTGCTGAGGAAATTATCAGCCATAATTTTCCCTTACTTTTATGTTTGTAGATTTTTTTTAAAGACTTAGAGAGCTCAATGTGGTTAGGAGTTCAAGCTAACATTATCCACATTTTTAACAAACAAAACAAAGACTTGCATTTATATGGCAACTTTCACAACTTCAGGATGTCCCAAAGCTCTTTACAGTAAATAAAGTATTTTTGAAGCGTAGTCACTGTTGTAATGTAGGAAACACAGCAGCCAATTTGCAAACAGCGGGCTGAATTTTATTGGTGTGCCGCGCTCCACGGTGGCACCCTTTAAACTCAGCAGGACACCCGCATTCGCCGGCCACCGCCAAGCCCCCGTGATATTAATCGCGGAAACTCATTTCCATACAGGCCGTGCGTCACCCCCTTCCCCCCCCCCCCTGCCATTTTATGTGGGGAGAGGCGGGATATTTGGCACAGCAAGAATTTTTCACAGTTGTGCAGCAGGTGCTGGGGCCCTATTTTAAGCGCCCCAGCACCTGCTTCCCGACAACTGTCAAAGAATACTTACCTGACTGCTGAAGAGTGAGGCTGCTGTCAATCTGGCAGCAAAGCAGAGAGTGCTGCAGAAATCCAACAGCTCAGGCAGCATCTGTGGAGAGAGAAGCAGAGTTATCTTGTCCAAGTTCACAGACCTGAAAGTTAACTCTGCTTCTCTCTCCACAGATGCTGCCTGTCCTGCTGAGTGACCCCAGCGCTTTCTGCTTTGCCGCCAAATACTTACCCTGCTGTGTCCCAGTGTCCTGTGAAGTTGCAATCCTCTTCTTTCACTCAAGTGTAGGCGTGCCGCACCGAGCTGAATAATCATAAATTTGCACATTCCAGGATGTGAGACTTAAATAGACCATAAAAGGTATTACAGAGGTTTACAGTGAACTTCTTCTTCTTCTTCTTCTTTGGCCTCCTTGTCTCAGGAGACAATGGGTAAGCGTCTGGAGGTGGTCAGTGGTTTGTGGAGCAGCGCCTGGAGTGGCTATAAAGGCTAGTACTAGAGTGACAGACTCTTCCACAGGTGCTGCAGAAAAAACTGTTTGTCGGGGCTGTTACACAGTTGGCTCTCCCCTTGCGCTTCTGCCTATTTTCCTGCCAACTGCTAAGTCTTTTCGACTCGCCACACTTTAGGCCCACCTTTATGGCTGCCATGTGAGCCGCATGGAAGATGGCAAGATCCCCAAGTACACAGTGTACATCGAGCTCGCCACTGGTATCAGACCCACGGGCTGTCCATGTCTCCGCTTTACAGTGAACATACTGACACACATGGGAATACATAGGTGTCACAGCAATGTAAATACATCTTTCAGTAAATGTTCCTCACCAACATGTGTGTCCTTTTCTCTGTGTGAATGATGTGTGCCAGCATGCAGCGCCAATGTCACATCCCTTTGCACTGTTGGCCCTTCAGGAGAGCCAATGTATGCAATAACATCATTGCCATGCCACCATTACTCATGAGCGTCTCCATGGATGCAGTGACATGGGCATTGGCTCAGTCAGCTGCTGCCTCTAATGGTTTACACAGGGATGCTGCAGATGTGGACTGGTGCACAGCAGGTGAGCAAGGGTGATGTGTGGCTTGCAGAGCTCATGTTGGTTCCGTTGGAGCCGAGAGCCTTTGTCTGATAAGCCACTTCCATACGTCCCTAGCTCACTGCTAGCCCTACGTGCAGAGCCTGGATGCCATCTGCCTTCCCATACGCCTTTCATGTTGTAGGTCCTCAGTTCCCTCATAGTCGGAGGAGGAATCCTGTTGACATCTCTCCTCATCATGCCAGGCCTGGCTCCTATTGGGTGCATAGTTGGGCAGAGCAGCAAAGAAAGGAGCTGGCCTATTCGGCCCATAGTACAGGGCATCACCCAATCCATACAGGCATTGGAGGCACTCTTTCAGCATGCCGATCTCCCGCTCAATGGTGGCTCATGCAACTCAGTGGCTGGCTTGTATCTCTCCTCTGCAGCAGTGGTGGGGTCTCTCACTGGTGTCGGGAGCCATGTCTGCAAAGGTGCAAAGGATAGCCCTAATCTCCAAGAAGCCACCCCTTCATCTGAGCCAGTTCAGCTGGGACTGACGCAAGACCCAGATGTCATGGCAGCTGCCTGAGAAGCGGTCACACATTCGCAGCAAGCATCTGCAATGATCACATACCAGCTTCACCTAGATTGAGAGGGCTCCTTTAATGGTGATGTCTGCAGGTAGTAGCCTGGCGGGAGGCCTGATGGCCACATGAGTGCAGTCTATGAACATTACAGCCTATGGTTTCCGGCAATGGTGCCAGAACCAATGGCCCTCTGGACCTGGCTGTGAGAGTCCGCCCTGAAGTGGACATACTCGCTGGCCCTCCGGTGCAGGGCATTGGTGACCTCCCTGATGCAGTGATGCACTGCTGACTGTGTGGCCCTACAAAGGTCTCTGGTGGAGCCCTAAAAAGGTGCAGACGCATCAGGCTTGAGAAACTCTGCCACTATGCGGAACAAAGGCATGGGATATCCACCGGAGCCCATGGGCTGCAGGTCATCCTTGAGCAGGGCACAGAGACGTGTCACCACCCTCTCTGCATGCACAATTGCCTCTGACACTGGTGCTCTGACATCTGATGGCATGTCATGTGAGGCCTGTAGATGCACGGCAAACGTAATGGCAAGCTTCCCTTGGGGGCTGCTGCTCACGACTGGGGGCCTCTACGTGGATCGCACCTGCCTGTTGATATTGCCTCTGGCGCATACCGATCCTCATGAGCAGAGGATCAGCCATACCTATTTCCAAGTGATAAATAAAGTTGAACCCTTCATGTATTCGAAGGTTCCTAACAGGGCAGGGATTGGTGTTCACTAGTACATCAGCTGCTTTCCTGGATCAACTGTGTGGCAAGCCATGGCATTGCCCATCTTGGCTAACACTCAGAGTGGCACAACATGACCACATCAATATCCTACCAACTGAATCGATTGCCCCCACCATCCATATAACCTTAACCCCACACACAGGGTGCCTAGTGTGCCATTGCTCCCTCATAAACACAGAGCGTACACTGCTAACGGAGGGATGGTACACAGTACCTCCCTCCGTTCATACCAGCAGAGCTTTCCCACCAATAAACGTAGACCCCTTCCCTTTAAGAATGCAGAGTGAAACTCCTGTGTATCCCCCTCCCTTCCAGTATGCAGCGTGAGACCCCTGTAATGCTCCCCTCCCTCCTCCTTTTAGGTATGCAGAGTGAGACCCCTGAAAAGAAACGTACCTTCTGCCGTGAAACCGTCTGTCTCTGTGGACCCACTGGCTTTTCCAATCATGATCGGGACGGCACGTGACGGTTGTCTGTTCATTGAAAAATCAGGAAGTGTCAATGGAGAGGTGGCAGGCTGCATAATCAGCAAAGGTAAGTACCATTTACCATATGCTAATTGTGGTTCCGCCGCCGTGCGGTGTGGGGGCCACACCGAGGTTCCGCCGCTGGCGGTAATACGCAGCAGGCACTTCTCAACGTTGCAGGATAAGGCGGGCCTCTCCCCGCAGCATTTTACCAGCCCCCCGCGCCACGACCCTCATGTCGAGGGGGCAGTGAAATTCAGCCCAGCAAGTTCCCGACCAGATAATCTATTTTAATGATGATGGTTAAGGAATAAATATTGGTCAGGTCACCAGGTAGAATCCCCCTGCTCTTTTCAAATAGTGTCATGGGCTCTTCTATGGGGCCTTAGTTGAATGTCTCATGTGAAATATGACAACTCTGACATTGCAGCATTCCCTCAGTACTGCACTCAAATTGCAGCCTAGATTATGAACTCAAGATATTGGAGTGCAACTTGAACCCACAACCTTCTGACTCAGAGACAAGAGCTTATTAAGACTGACACCTTGATTTAAATTGTGCTTTTAAATTAGCCAGAGGGATGGCAATGCAGGAAATCCTAGCGCCATGTGTGGAGTGTGATTTATAGGCCATCAGCAACCTTCAGAGGGATATTTTCCTGTTATTACACCCTGTACCTTAGGCAGTCTCTTGGGATCAAGGAAGACTTGCTTCCACTCCAATTCGATGGGTTCTGTGATAAGGCGAATGCATGATCTGCTACATGACGGGCAGGAGGCACTTGAAGGGTCAGATAGATGAGTAGTTTGGAGGTTTGTGCGCTCTCTCCGACTCCTCAGCTTCACCTCCAATGTTCTGAACGAAATCCCTCGAGGTGTATGATGGCTTCCCGAATGAGCCTTCTTCATCTAGAATGGGCACGAGCCAGTGACTCCCACAATGCTTTGAGGACATCTCTAAAGTGTTTCCGCTGTCTTCCTGGAAGTCTCCTACTGTGACCAAGCTCTGAGCAGATGACGTCATGCAAATGACATGTCCCACCCAACGGAGCTGGTTTTGGGCGATTAGTGCCCTATTGCTGAGCAGGTTGACTTGGGAGAGGATGCTGCTGTTGGACCAACTTTCTTGCCACCAATTTGGAGGATCCCAGCATATCAGATAGGGTGGATCAAATGCCGAAAAAGAAACCTGCCCAATTTCCAACCATTATTTAAATGGACAATGGAGGAAAGTCCTTATTGCTGGCACAATACACACCCATAGGAGCATAGGAACAGGACTAGGCCATTTATCCCCTGCCATTCAATGAGATCATGGATGATCTGTGACCTAACTCCATACACTTGCTTTTGCCCAATATCCCTTAATACCTTTGGCTAACCAAAATCTATCAATCTCAGTTTTAAATATAAGAATTGATCTAGCATCAATTGTCATTTGTGGAAGAGAGTTTCACACTTCTACATCCCTTTGCATGTAGAGGTGTTTTGTTAGGGGCAGGTGGTAAGGGGTGTGGGTGGTTCCCACTGTTCACCTCCCAACTGACCACACCAAGTGTTTTTGTTAATAGGGTTTAACCCCTTGAGTTTTATTTGTCAAATGAATAGACAGTGACAGGTTTTTTTGTAGGTTTAAAACAGAAGATTAAATATTTATTGAATAATATTCATCCCCGAAATGATCGTAACGCACCCACACACGCATTCACTTGTGAGTGCGCGCAAACGCACATACACACACACACACAAGAATAGATAGATAGAGAGGGAAAAGGTATGTGGTTTGAAGTGAGGTAGGTATTCAGGGTTCACGGTAAACCTGCAGAATCTTCTTGGAGGACAGTTTCCCTTTTAAGGTTGCGGGCCTGCGTTGTTTGTTGACTTTCTGGTGGTTAAGACTTCAGTCTGGGGGTGGAGTTAAAGTGTAGAATTCGCAGCAGGGCTCTTTGGTTTTTTTGCTGGATTTCTCAATGTTCTCGGCTGGACAGGCTTTTTGTGATGTCAATTTTTATAACTCTACAGTTTGGTTCAGTATTTTCAATGCTGCATTTCTCGTGAGCATGACAGTTTCTTAATTTCACTCCTGAAAGGTCTGGCTCCAATTTTTAGGCTATGCCCCCTAGTCCTAGAAAACTCAACTAGCAAAAGTAGTTTCTCTCGATCTACCCTATCTATTCCCCTTAATATCTTGAAAACTTCGATCAGATCACCCCTTAAGCTTCTAAATTCCAGGTTATAGAACCTAGTGATCTCTCCTGGTAATTTAACACTTGGAGTCCAAGTAAATCTATATTGTGCTTCCTTCAAGGCCAATATATCCTTTCTAAGGTATGGTGGCCAGAACTGCTCACAACCAATTTTCTGACATGCACGACACACAGTTGATTCAATATGCAGTAACAGGAAATTCTGCCTCTTAGTGCACCCATAGTTGATGGGAGTTTAGATAAATGTTTTCATGTAGGTATTTATTTATTTATTTTTTAGAGATACAGCACTGAAACAGGCCCTTTGGCCCACTGAGTCTGTGCCGACCATCAACCACCCATTTATACTAATCCTACATTAATCCCATATTCCGACCACATCCCCACAATTCCCCTACCTATACTAGGGGCAATTTTATAATGGCCAATTTACCAATCAACCTGCAAGTCTTTGGCTGTGGGACGAAACCGGAGCACCCGGCGAAAACCCACGCAGTCACAGGGAGAACTTGCAAACTCCGCACAGGCAGTACCCAGAATTGAACCCAGGTCACTGGAGCTGTGAGGCTGCAGTGCTAACCACTGCGCCACTGTGCTGTCCAAAGTAGGAAGAATACTCAACTATGTCGAAAACATTTCGTGCCGAAGATAAATGATCTCAGATATTATGATTAACCATGCTTTAAATAATGACATCACCCCATGTGCTGGATTATGTGTGCGATCCTCTTCGTTATCTACCCAATCATTCATACAATGATTATTTTAACAGCTGGCTCCTCTCCCCTCACAAGGTCCCTCACCACATGCGACCAGGAACAGAAATGATTGTTTTAAAAAAAATTCACTTCCTCCTCGCTAGAAACACAGCCCTCGCCACATCATTGTTTTGTTTGCCACGCAATACTTTTCAGGTTAAGCTGGTACATTCTTGTCAGGTCCAGTTTAAGTTCCCAATGCAATGTTGGCGGGCTTTTTGCCTGCAGCACCATATGCTGCGCGGTATGCTGCTGATGGCAGCTGAACTTTGGGGTGTTACTATTGCCTGGAAAGGAAAGCCCAGCCGTCTTGTTTGTGTTTTGAGTTCGCTTTGCCTTGTAGTTTATCTCCAAAAACTTGTGTTGCTACTCAGCTTGCACACTGGGGTCTGCTGCACTGAATGATTTAATCCTTTCTTTAAAAGAGAAGTGCGTGGGCAAACAATAATGTAGCCTGAAGGGGAAAATGAAATTAAAAAGCTAGCTCGAGTGCCTGCTCTCCCTTTAATTGTCCCTCTGCCTGGCTGCTGAGTCCACTGGAACGAGCGAGCAAACACTTCATTCCAGGACCGGCTTCGTTGCCGGCCCGCTCATTGGCTGCTAATGATGTCATGCTTGCGACAAAGCCTTCCCTCTCCCGCCCAATGCCGGCCCGGCGCCCGCCTCCTGCAATCGGCGATTAGCTGATGGGTCAGTGGGCGTGTCAGAACACGGGGGGTCCCGATTTCCCATTGGCTGGTTGCTCTGTCAATTATGTGGCCGGCCCCGCCTCCCCCAGTCAGGTGAAATTAACCCGCTGTATAAAGTGTAGCCGAATTAAAGTGGCAGCGCTCGCGCGTACGCGCTGAATGAGTCCAAGTCTTTGAAACCATAATAAATAAATATATAATATCAAGTAAATAATAGGAGAGCGGGTGCATGTCGGCGAAGCCTAGCGGCAGAAGTTTATGATGTAAGTACATTTTATGAATCGCGTCTCCTTCACGTAGTTGGAGCTGGAAGTGGAGCTGCTGCAGAGCGAAGGTGCTGCTTCTCCCCCGTCTGGTCAAGTTTCAGTGAGTCCGGCTCGCTTTGACTTTAAACTGAACCACTTTATCAGGAGAATAAATGTCGAGTTTATTTAAGGTCGGTCCACCGGTTGCCAAATGAAGGCGCCCCTGCCTGTAGTTTATTTTTAGTTGCGTTCCCCTTCTAGTTGCAGCAGAAATAACCAATGCGTGCCTTTGAATTTATTTGTCTCCCCTCCCCTCCCTCTGCTCTGATGCTGACAGTACATTTGATCCCGTTTCAGTCCATTTACTCCACGGATCGACAAGAGGGCTCATCAACATCATCCTGATGCCTCCATCCCCTCTAGACGAACGAATTGTTGGGGTGGTGGCATTGCCAAGGCCGGTCAGACCGCAGGAACTCCATCTCCGCTTGGATAACACCTACGTGGCTTCTCCTGTAGCGACGACTACTCCGGCAGCCGGCGATCCGAAAACCCAGAGCACGACCCTCAGCCCAGCGGCTGTGGTTTCGTTCCGAAGCGGCAACTTCACGTATATGCCATCATCCAACGGCTCGGTGCGCTCCCTGTCCTGCGGTTGCAGCAGCGCTAGTTGCTGCACGGTGACCACCTACCCGAACAAGGGCGACCAGAGCCAAGTATCAGTGGGCGGCAGCAACCTGGTCCCAGCCCCTGCTGCTAAACTCGGGACTCCTGCAAACTGTGCCTCCTGTGCCGCTAAGCAGATGGTGAGCAACAGCAATGAGAACGGTGGCACTCTGAACCCCCCGGCTTCTGCATCTGCTGGTGGACCTGGAGGACCCCTGTCTCCTCCTGCGGCTGGGGCCACCAAGCAGGTCGTCGGCGTCCGCACTATTTACCCCACCGAACTAGCCAAGAAACTGACCAAATGCAGCAAGGGCCCCCAGCCGCAGAGCCAAGGTCCTGTCATCATAGACTGTCGCCCCTTCATGGAGTATAACAAAAGTCATATCCAGGGAGCCGTCCACATAAACTGCTCGGACAAGATCAGCAGGAGGAGGCTGCAGCAGGGCAAGATCACGGTCTTGGATCTCATCTCTTGCAGGGAAGGCAAGGACTCCTACAAAAGGATTTTCTCCAAGGAGATAATAGTTTATGATGAGAACACTAATGAGCCCAACAGGGTGATGCCCTCACAGCCACTTCACATAGTGCTGGAATCGTTGAAACGAGAAGGCAAGGATCCACTGGTTTTGAAAGGTTAGTCCTTTGGAATATTTTATTTAATGAGAAAAAGTTCGGAGGTTTCAGGAGTTGTGGTAGGATACTGGATAATATAGATGATACAAACGAATTCGGTTTTTGATTTAAAAAAAAATTTGTCCACTTATAGAAAGTTCCATAAGGAGTTGATAATTTGTGAACAATACACCTTGCGAAACTAAATCCGTTCTTTTCAAGTCTTCAGTATTCTACGAATTTTATGCACTTCGGTCATATATCTGTTCGTTAAAACCCTTTGCCTGAACTTTTAATACATAAAACGACTGAATTTGAAGTAAAGAAGGTATTATTTTTGAAACTGGTTATTGAATGAAAATTCCTGTTATGAAATGTCATATTCAAGGAAACGCAGGAAAACATCCTGGAAACGAATACAGTATGTGTAGCACGTCACCCTGGCTAGTATGCAATACTGCTTTACTAGCATAGAAATTGAGAAAAAAAAGTCCAATAATGATGATTCATGGTCTGCAGATATTAACAAGTTCTGAAATGTCCTGATTGCATGGCAAAATAATCTCTGCAGCATAATTAGGGACATTTGACTTAATGATATTGACCTTGTTTGGTTTTGAATGCAATGCAGTAAATTCATTTTTCAATTTCATTACAGTTAATTATTATGTAAGGAGTGAGCAGTAGCAGAATTGTTGGCATTTACAATACCAAATGCAGAACAGATTAGCAGCTGCAGCACTGACCTTCCGAACAGATTGATGTGGGTTTGAGTCCTAAAGCAGCTTGTCACTCAAATCTGCCTGCAACAGTTGGGATTGAATTCTGCCAGTCTTAGCCAAGCTGCTAGGTGGAGCACTTTTGCTAGGAGTGTTTCTTTCAAGGGTAATGAAAAAGTGATATTGCCCATCTAGTCTTACTACTGCATGCCTCCTCCTGTTGGTTAGCTGCAGAGCATGATTGGAGAAATCTGTGACCTTCACTATGAGGTAGGCATGCCTGGAAGAGGCCCTATGGTGGAAAATGTGCAAAGGTGGTCGGACGGGAGAGAACAAATTGGAAACTACATGATGGAAGAGTAGTGCAATATTAAAGCAGTTACACCATGAGCAATGGAGACTACTTTGTGAATAATAAAGGATGTACTCAGGTGCAGAATTAACTGGTCGTGGTAAACCGATAAAAGTGATTGGCCAATTTTGAATGCCCTACTTTTGGAAAGATGTCAAGACCATGTTTCAGAAAAGATTTACTGTGAATTAGAGGCTTTAATTATGAGGAGAGAATGGAGAAAATGGACTATTTTTATTAGAAGGCTCAACAAATGATACAGAAACAATGTCACGCTAAAAGACAAGGCTTACACAAATGCAAGAAAAGTGGAAATTAGGCAGACTGGAAAGGTATTGAATGCAACTAAGGGATACACAGTAAGATGCAAAATGCTCATATGAAAAAAACCTGAAAGGGATAACGAAGCAAAAAGTAAAAGTGTTTATAAATATATTCAGTTAAAGAGTGGTAAAGGGGAATGTGGTTTCATTAAAGAGAAATGAAGGTGAAACTATAATGAAGAATAAGGAAATGGCAGACAGTTAGTACTTTGTACCCCTTTCCACAGTGGAGGAAGGGAACAAAATACAAATGAACCTAAAAATAAATTAAGGGAAAGAACTTAGAATAAACAATATAAGTTTAAAAATAGTAACAGAGAAATAATGGGACTTAAGATAGACTAAGCCCTAGGGCCTGATGGGTTCCACCTTAGGATGTTAAAAGAAACAGGTGAGAAAATTGCAGATGCTTTAGTCATAAATTTCTAAAGCTTTCTAGATTTTGGAATTCTGTGTTTGGAAAATTGCAAATGTCACTTTAAGAAGGGAGGGAAGGTGAAAACAGGTAACTACAGATTTTGCAGTTTAAAATCAACTGTGAGGAAGTTCCTGGCATCTGTCATGAGAGTCTGAGTGACTGAGCATTTGTACAAGTATTAGCAGTTCAAAAAGAGTCAGGTTTCATGTGCAATGGATAGATCATGTCTGATTTAATCTAGTTAAATTTTTTTGAGGAAGTCACTAGCATGCTGAACAGTGGAGTGTCTATACATGTTGTCAAAATGGACATTGAGGAGGCATTTAACAAGGTTCTGCACAAGAGATTATTAGCAAAAATGAGAGCTCATGGAATTGGAGATAACCTTGCGACATGGTTCAATAATTGGTTAGGAGGTAGGAGACAGATGGGGATAAAGAGAGTGTTCACTGGTTAGAGGGATGTGACAAGAGGTGTTCCCTAGATCTCTGGGGCTTCAACTTTTTACCATATATAGTCGTGACTTGGATAAAGGATTAGAGTGTTGTATAATCAAGCAGATGGCACTAACAGGAGGCACAGTCAATTGTGTGGATTGGAGCAGGAAGTTGCAAAGGGACAGAGACAAGTGAATGGACAAAACTATGGCAGATGGAATTCAACATGTGCAAGTGTGAGGTTGTGGACCCACACAAAATTGGAGTAATTTTTGTAAAATTTGGAAATGTAAAGGAGCAAAGAGATTTGGGAGTCCAAGTATGCAAATCATTTAAAGCAAGCAGAGATGCAAAGAGCAATCAAAACTGCTAATGGAATGTTGGCCTTTATCTCAAGAGGGCTGAGATACAAAGGGGAGGAAGTTATGCTTCAATTGTATGGAGCATTGGTCAGAGCACATCTGGTGTACTGCATTCAGTTTTGGGCACCGCACCTCAGGAAGGATATTTTGGCTGTCATGGAGATGCAGTGGAGATTCTCCAGGATGATACTGAGGCTTAGACAGTTAAATTATGAAATTTAGTAGAAATCTAGGGTGCTGTCCCCGAAAACTTTGCAGATGCAGGAACAATTGGAGCTTTCAAGACCAATCAATAGATTTTTGTTAGGTAACGGTATTGAGGGGTATGGAACTAAGATGAGTAAAGGGGGTTCAGATACGGATCAGCCATGACCTGATTGAATGGCTTACTCCTGTCCCTGTGAGTCAATAAGTAGCAACATGGATCACAATCATTTTACCTCCTTTCTGTCTGGCACATTATCCAATCGTAGCTGAAATAGCTAACTCTACACAGATGAGAATTACATAGAATATACGTCATAGAAACGGACATTCGGCACAACTATTCTGTGCTGGTTTTCATATGCCACACATGCTTGCTCCTATTACATCTACCTCACCTCAGCATATCTTTCTATTCCCCTTTCTCTCATGTGCTTGTCTAGGTTTTTCTGAAAAGCATTCAAGCTAGTTGCCTGAACCACTTTCTATAGTAGCGCATTCCACATGCTATCCACTCTATAAGTGAAGAAATTTCTCCTTATTCCCTATTAGATTTATTCGTAACTATCTTGGATTGGCGGTCCCTAGTTTTACAGAACAGACAGTAAGAGCTTCTACAAGTATATTAAAAGGAAGAGAGTAGCTAAAGTAAGCATTGGTCTTTCAGACGATGAAACTGAGTAATTAATAATAGGAAACAAGAAATGGCAGAGACTTTGAACAAATGCTTTGTATCTGTCTTCACAGTCGAAGACATTAAAAGCATCCCAATAATAGCAGAGAATCAGGGGACAAAAGGGTGGGAGGAACTTAAAATAATCTCTATGATCTATGAATCATTGTCACTAGAGGAAAAAGTACTAGGCAAACTTATGAGATTAAAAGCTGACAATCCCCTGGATCTGATGGCCTACATCTTAGGGTCTTCAAAGAAATGGCTGCTGAGATAGTGGATACATTGGTTGTAATCTTTCAAAATTCCCTAGATAATGGAAAGGTCCCGGTGGATTGGAAAACCACAGATATAACGCCTCTATTCAAGGGAGACAGAAAGCAGGAAACTATAGGCCAGTTAGCCTAACATCTGTTATTGGGGAAATGCTAGAATCTATTGTTAAGAAAGTTGTAGCAGGACATTTAGAAAACCATAATGCAATCAAGCAGAGTCAACATGGTTTTATGAAAGGGAAGTTATGTTTGACCCATTTATTGAAGTTCTTTGAGGATATAATGAGCAAGGTGAATAAAGGGGAACAAGTAGATGTAATGTATTTGGATTTCCAAACGATAAGGTGCCACATAAAAGGTTATTGCACAAGTTAAGAGCCCATGGTGTTGAGGGTAATATTAGTATGGATAGAGGATTGGCTAACTAATAGAAAACAGAGACGAGATAAATGGGTAATTTTCAGGTTGACAAACTGTAATTAATGGGGTGCCACAGGGATCACTGCTAGGACCTCAACTGTTTATAATCTACATGAATAATTTAAATGAAGTTACCGAGTATATTATGGCCAAATTTGTTGACAATACAAAGATAGGTGGGAAAGCAAGCTGTGAGGAGGACACAAAGGTCTAAATTTTGCCACGTGTGCCAGGACCCTGACGCTGCAGTGAAATGTGGGTCCTGAGCTCGCACTTGCCAGTAGCGGGACCTGCTCAGCAATTTCACCACAGGCTCTCCTAATTGGCTGCCTTTGGCCCCGTTGTCCACTTAAGGACGGCGGGCAGCCTTCTGATGCTGTTGGCCCAATCAGGCCTGGCGGCTCTGAAGCTTCAGCAGTGCCACCACGAGAGGCAGGCAGAAGACCTCAGAAAATCAACCAGCTAAGTTTATATAAAAAAAAAACAAATTCAGGGGTCCAAGGGTCGGAGGGCGAAAACCCTCTGGTGAGATCACTGGGGCCTTCTGATGCCTTCCCTGCCTCCGGCCCTTACTTTAGTCCATCGGAGCCAAAGAGGGAGGCCACCTCCATTATGCTGGTGGCCTCCCCACGTGGTGACGGCAGGGCTGCCCTGCCTTCGGCAAATGCTGGTGGCCCCATAAAATGGCTCTTAATTGGGCCTTTATTTATGTTAATCATCTGCCCGCGTCCTCGGAGTGGGCAGCCAATCCGCTTCCACTGTGTTGCTGCCCCGACCCCCTCCCCCTCGCCACCTCCATTGTCAGCACCTGGGGACCCGTAAAATTCAGGCCAAGGAGTCTGCAAGGGGATATAGATAGGTTAAGTGAATAGGCAAATATTTGGCAGATGGAGTATAATGTGGGAACATGTAAGGTTATCCACTTTGGGTGGAAGAATAGAAAAGCAAAATATTATTTAAATGGAGAGGGACTGCAGAATGCTGCGGTACAAAGGGATCTGGGTGTCCTCGTACATGAAACACAAAAAGTTAGCATGCAGATACAGCGAGCGATTAGGAAGGCAAATGGAATGTTGGCCTTTATTGCAAGGGGGATGGAGTATATAAGTAGGGAAGTGTTGCTACAACTGTACAGGGCATTGGTGAGACCACACCTAGAGTACTACGTACCATTTTGTTCTCCTTATTTAAGGAGGGATATACTTGCATTGGAGGCAGTTCATAGAAGACTCTCTAGGTTGATTCCTGGGATGAAGGAGTTGTTTTGTGAGGAAAGGTTGAGCAGGTTGGGTTTATACTCATTGGAGTTTAGAAGAATGAAAGGTGATCTTATTGAAACATAAGATTCTGAGGAGGCTTGACAGGGTCGGTGCTGAGAAGATGTTTCCCCTTGTGGGGGAATCTAGAACTGGGGGCATATTTTCAGAATAAGGGGTCTCCCATTTAAGACCGAGATGAGGAGGAATTTCTTCTCTCAGGGGGTCATGAATCGTTGGAATTCTCTACCCCAGAGAGCTATGGAGGCTGGGTCATTGAATATATTCAATGCTTAGATGGAGAGATTCTTGAACAACAGGGTTGCCGAGAGTTATGGGGAACAGGCACAAAGTGGAGTTGAGGCCAAGATCAGATTTGCCATTATCTTATTGAATGGTTGAGCAGGCTTGATGGTGCTGTATGGCCTACTCATGCAGAGGAGGTTTACCAGGATGTTGCCTGGTCTGGAGGGCATTAGCTATGAGGAGAGGTTGGAAAAACTCGGATTGTTTTCACTGGAACGACGGAGGTGGAGGGGCGACATGATAGAGGTTTACAAAGTTATGAGCGGCATGGACAGAGTGGATAGACAGAAGCTTTTTCCCAGGGTGGAAGAGTCAGTTACTAGGGGACATAGGTTTAAGGTGCGAGGGGCAAAGTTTAGAGGGGATGTGCGAGGCAAGTTTTTTACACAGAGGGTGAGTGCCTGGAACTTGCTGCCAGGGGAGGTGGTGGAAGCAGATACGATAGCGACGTTTAAGAGACATCTTGACAAATATATGAATGGGAAGGGAATCGAGGGATACGGTCCCCGGAAGTGCAGAAGGTATTAGTTTAGTCAGGCATCAAGATCGGCGCAGGCTTGGAGGGCCGAATGGCCTGTTCCTGTGCTGTACTGTTCTTTGTCCTGTTTCTTATGTTCAGAGAAAAAGGACATTTGTCGCAACTGCTCAATCCCGGTTTCTATGCTTCACAGGAGCCTCCTCCCATAACTGCATACCCTTTCATTTCTTTCTCCCTCCTGTAGTTTTTGAGCTTTCCTTAAAGGCATCTATGCTGTTCTTCTCAACTACTCCATGTGGTAGCAAGTTCCACATTCTAACCAGTCTCTGGCTAAAGAACTTTCTTCTGAATTCTTTATTGGATTTATTAGTCGCTGTCTTATATTTATGACCTTAGTTTTAGACTCGCTTACAAGTGTAAGCGCTCAGTCTACTCAATCAAAACCTTTCATAATTTTAAAGACCTCTATTAGGTCATTCCTCAGCCTTCTCTTTTCTAAGGAAAAGAATCCCAGCCTATTCAATCTTTTCTGATAGTTACAATCTCTCAGTTCTGGTGTCATCATTGGCAATCTGTTTGCCTCTTTTCCAGTGCGTCTATATCCTTTCTCATAATATGGAGACCAGAGCTGTACACAGTACTCAAGTGAGAAATCAATCAAGTGTAGTTCCTGAAATCTTAAAAGGACAATTAACTGAGTTCTACATCTGTGGTCCTTCTTCTTCTGTTGGTTATCCTATCCATAATAAATAGTGGCTCTCCTGTTGAGTAGACCTGAGATAAAAATGTTTGAAGTATTACTTTTCACAATTTGTTTGGTTTCAAATGTAATAGCACCGCTTGGATTTGTGCCCAGAAACTAATTGTAGAGAATGAATATTTAGTATTCAAAGGTCCAGTCCATTTGAAATCTTAGGTGACTAACCTTGCGGGTACAGTTGTGAAACTGGAAGGAGTCTTTCACACAGTGGATGTTAAGTAGAATTGCCATTATTGACATACATCTACCAATCAGTTTTGCACTCTAACCACCATAAGAAGTAAAAATGTATATGCAGTTAATGCGTTGAAAGAGAGGGCACTGGTTTTTCCCTCTGTTGGATTCCTCCCTTCCTCCCATACTCACAAATTAAGCGAGATACAATTCTGCTTCTGCATCTCTCAGCCAGCCCAGAAGACATGGGGTAGACTTTGGTTTTTACCACTTGGGTGTTGAGCAAACACCTGAGTAAAGCATAGAAAGATAAATGTGCTGGGAGGATCCTGTGTGGGTGACAGACCTGGCCGAACTTTCCTTTTATTGAAATATATAGAAAATCCTCCGTGTTCTGTAAGGGCCATGCTGTGTTCCCTGCCAGATTCTCCTTTCTGCAATCCACCCAGGCGATACTGAACACCCCAGCGGTAAAGACTGAACATGTACCCATGGACTTACTGGCACAATCATCCTCCCTGTGTCTGACGCTCAAGGAGTTGAGGTCAGCATAGCCTACAAATTGATTGTGTTATAGTTACAAAAGAAATTGCAGTGTCTGCAGAAGGACATAGACAAGTTGGTGGAATGGGCGGATAGGCGACAGATGAAGTTCAATGTGGAGAAATATGAAGTGATGCATTTTGGTAGGAAGAACATAGAGAGGCAATATAAGATAAAGGGTACAATTCTAAAGGGGGTGCAGGAGCAGAGGGACCTGAGTGTATATGTGCATAAGTCATTGAAGGTGATAGGACAGGTTGAGAGCGCGGTTAATAAAGCATACAGTATCCTGGGCTTTATTAATAGGAGCATAGAGTACAAGAGCAAGGAGGTTACTTGAACTTTTATAAGACACTAGTTCGGCCTCAGCTGGAGTATTGCGTCCAGTTCTGGGTGCTGCACTTTAGGAAGGATGTGATGGTGTTAGAGAGGGTGCAGAAAAGATTCATGAGAATGATTCCAGGGATGAGGAACTTCAGTTATGAAGATTGATTGGAGAAGTTGGGAGTGTTTTCCTTCAAGAAGAGAAGGCTGAGAGGAGATTTGGTAGAGATATCCAAACTCATGAGGGGTCTGGGTGGAATAGATAAGGAGAAACTGTTCCCACTCGTGAAAGGATCGAAGACGAGGGGGCACAGATTTAAAGTAATTGCTAAAAGAAGCAAAAGCATCACGAGGACAAACTTTTTCATGCAGCAATTGGTTAAGGTCTGGAATGCACTACCTGAGAGAGTGGTGGAGGCAGGTTCAATTGAAGCATTCAATAGGGAATTACATTGTTATATGAAAAGCAAGAATGTGCAGGGTTACGGGGAGAAGGTGAGGGAGTGGCACTAGGTGAATTGCTCATTCAGAGAGTTGGTGCAGACATGATGGGCTGAATGGCCTCCTTCTGCACTGTACCAATTCTGAGATTCTGTGAGACTTGCTGAACAAATTTTGAAGAAAACAGTTTGCAAGTATTATGAGGAAGATTTTTTTTATGGCTCAAGCTACGTAAAATTTAAAAAGGCTATGTGGGAAAAGGGTAAGGAGACAGAACTAAATAGAAAGCACTTTAAAAGATCCAGTGCAGGTGCAACAGGCCAAATAGCCTTCTTTGAGTTCTACGACTTTAGCGTAATTTTTAAAATCTTATATGGCACAAATATGTGTGATTCAGCATTGCATTTATTTCAGCCTTGCTCTTCAAAGGATCAGTATATATTTATCATATAAATGCCTGCCCCCGTATCCAATCTCCGTTATGTTTATAAACACTGTTGCTTAGAGATGACCTGTCTAAGTCCAGAGTCTGGGACTGAATGTTGTCCACTCCAAGTTTGGTATTGCCTGTTAGGGCTATTACTGTTTCAGTGGTATCGGGATATAAATTGATCAGGAGGCCACAGTTGTTTTGGGGATTGAATTACTGTTTAAACTAATAATTGTCAGGAAGGGAGGGTGGTGGAGGAAGGGTACTGATACCAATTCAGATTGCACAAAGCTCTCATTTTATTAACTGGAAATAGTTTAGAATGGTGAACAGGAAATGACTGTCTTTAACCGAATTTGCATATAATCTGAGTCAGGAAGGGCTTCTGTCAATTTGCTTTACAAGTGATTTGTTTACATCTGATTTGCGTATGCATTTGACTTTTTCTAGGTCAATCCTGAAGATCTCAAAAACTATTAAAGTTGTAGAATTAAACAAAGCTTTCACAAAATCTAGTACTTTCTGATTTGATTATTCTATTAAATGCTGCCCACTAAGTATATGGAGTAGTTTTAGTTTAGAGATACAGCACTGAAACAGGCCCTTCGGCCCACCGAGTCTGTGCCGACCATCAACCACCCATCTATACTGATCCTACACTAATCCCATATTTCTACCACATCCCCACCTGTCTCTATATTTCCCTGCCACCTACCTATACTAGGGGCAATTTATAATGGCCAATTAACCTAGCAACCTGCAAGTCTTTGACATGTGGGAGGAAACCCACACAAACACAGGGAGAACTTGCAAACTCCACACAGGGTCGCTGGAGCTGTGAGGCTGCGGTGCTAACCACTGCACCACTGTGCCACCCCAGTTCTTCAGCTCAGTTGTCATTCCTTAGCTCTAAGATCAAGTATAATGTTTTATATACTGTTGCATCAAGTAAAACAAATTATAGTTTATTTTTCAAAACAAATTCTGTCATGTACAGGTCAGTTAAACCGATAGTTCCTTTGGCTTGTCTGGTATTAATTATGTCACACATTGCAGCAACTGAGAGGGTCCTGTAAATGTCCTCTGCCAAAATTTTGGCAATCAATTGCTGGTTTTAATACTAAAATGACCTTGATGTTTGAGAACAATATCCAGTAATAGGAAATTAACTGGCTACCTTCGGGACTGTTTGT
Source organism: Heterodontus francisci (assembly GCF_036365525.1). Taxonomy (NCBI): domain Eukaryota; kingdom Metazoa; phylum Chordata; class Chondrichthyes; order Heterodontiformes; family Heterodontidae; genus Heterodontus; species Heterodontus francisci. Next base: position 73,492,371 of record NC_090383.1, read on the forward strand.
ACTCAAAAGTAATTGTGTCACATTTTGTCATGATGTTCTAGCTTCTGGCACCTGTAGTACACAGACTATGAAATGGTATTGGACACATTGTTGTGTCAGCTAATGGTTCCCTTGAACTATCAAAATTCCAATTTATTTATTTAGAGATACAGCACAGAAACAGGCCCTTCGGCCCACCGAGTCTGTGCTGACCAACAACTACCCATTTATACTAATCCAATGTTAATCCCATATTCCCTACCACATCCCCACCATTCTCCTACCACCTACCTACACTAGGGGCAATTTACAGTGGCCACTTTACCTATCAATCTGCAAGTCTTTGGCTGTGGGAGGAAACCGGAGCACCCGGTGGAAACCCACGCCGTCACAGGGAGAACTTTCAAACTCCGCACAGGCAGTACCCAGAACTGAACCCGGGTCGTTGGAGCTGTGAGGCTGCAGTGCTAACCACTGCGCCACTGTGCCACCCATTTAATAGTAAATTAGTTAAAATAATAGTTTTTTTTTCATAATAAAGTGAGTACTATATAATTATCAAAATATATTCTCCATTATAGATAATGTAGATAATTTCAGCATTTTCTGTATATGTTGCTGATGATTTAAAAAATATCATCAATGTGCATTAAAAGTTTGAAGCTACAGTTTCAGATTCACTTGTATGCATGTACCTAAAAACAGTGTGCGTGCATACATTTTTGTCTGTCACATCTCCTGCTTGGGTGACACAGTTCTATCGGCACATTTTGTGTTACACTTCAAGCTGTTTGGTTCAAATTTTACATTCATAAGCCAGCAATAAATCGCAACAGGCAGGAAATGTACCAATCAGCAGACAAGAAGAAGAATGAGAAACATCCATCAAAAATGGTTACTCAGCAACAGCTACCAATAAGAAGGAGAGGCTGAAGCCACCAAATTACTTCCATAAAAATTGATTTTTTTTTTCTACTGCATTCTTGGGTTTTTCACTAAGCTGAGAACTTCCTGCTCAAAATAAGGTTTGTATGTAATCGACAATAAAAATACAAAATTTACAAGAAAATGATTGAACTTGCCTATCCAACAGAATAAAATGGCTACAATTTTTTTTGTTGGAGGCCTTTACCAATTTGAGAAGCCTGATCCTTGACTTGTTACAGTTTCCTAGACATATCATTGTTAGTTAAGGAAACTTAATTCAGCAGGCTACAAACCCAAGCTGCAATGTGTGTAGAACGTCCACATTTTTTCAATGATGATCAGTAAGACTAGCCATTCACAGGACATACAGAAGTTTTGTTTTTGGGAGCCTCCACTGGTTCTGATGGAAAATTATTAGGAATAAAAATCCATAAACCCAAATAATTAGCAATTGTTTATTTACCTGCACTGAGTAAAGAAAACACTTTCTGTTTCCTGGAAACAATCAACAATAATACTTCTGACTGTAACAAACTCGTACACTGCTCTCCTACTTTCCACACTGACAACCCCTTCTTGAATCAGCATAAGATCTGATATACTGTGCACAACATCATTGGAGATCTACTCGTGTATATCTATATACAGAAGGCCAGATTTTGCTTAAAAAATATAAAAGTATCTGAAAATAAATAGCATTATTCATGTGCAAATGGGCCAGCAACGTGTAGCGAGGAAGAGATCATTTTTGAATCGCCACAAACTGCTGACTGATTTGCGTTGCTATGGCGTTAGCTTTGTGAAAATGGCATCTTGCGCTTAACCTCCCCGTGAGTTTCATAAAGTTGCTGCATTTGCACGTTAATTGTCCATTAAGCTTGCCACAGAAACTTAAATCCAGTAACTAATATCATAATAATTATTAATGGCTGCCAATCACTCTCTCTGGGCCAAAAGTAAAGAATTAATGTGAAGTCTCATTCCTTCATGTTGCAGGATATTTTTATTTTCTCTCTCTCTCTCTCTCTCTCTCTCTCTCTCAATCTAATCTTTCATTCTCTCTCTCAATCTAATCTTTCATTCCCTCACTTGATTCTTCTTTCTCTACCGGATATGACTTTGAACTAACCCACCCAAATGCAGCCGACTTCTCAATTCTTCTGCCGTTTATTTCTAAATTTTTAAATCTCATTGCTTAAGGAGATACCCTGTTTTTCCCATTGTTTACTAAGGTCCCAGATGCCTTCTTGCCCTCTCTATGCTGTTATCAGTTTGCACTTCCAGTAACATTGTGGGCAGATTTTTTTTAAACCATTATACATAACATTTGTGAAGCATCTTGAAATCTGGTTAAATTTTGCGAGCTGAAAAAGACTACAGAGATAGCTGTTGTTTTAACTGCTAACTTCCAAGTTTAACCAGGCTGTTACTGTTTTATCTAAGAATGTGGGTTTAAAGGGCCACTGCCTTATGAAAAAGTGCTTGGCAAGTATTTTTTGTCCAGTTTTGTAGGATTATTGTAAACGATTAAGTAAAGATCTGCCACTTTAGAAAAAAAGTCACACCCCTTTAAAATTAGAATATTCTGTAATTTACCACTTATCCATTATAACCTGGCTTCTGAAGGCCATAACATATTTTATACAAAGCTGAAACACAGGAAAAATCCTTACAAAGTCCACCAAAAGCATTCAGTGGCTTATATCACCCACAGTACTGAAACATTTCTGCAATTAATTTGTAAAGCTCTCTCAGAGAACGCTCACTACTTACCGGGTCCCCGGCACCATTTATTTACATCCAGTCTGAACTTGTAGTAACTGGATTGTAAAGATAAAGTGCCTTAAACTATTTTACCTTCTGCAGTAATAGAGGAGCACATGCTGATACAACTGTTGACCCTGTAGCTTTACTCTGTACAAGATCCCCCACTACTCGTTGCTTTTATAAAGCAAACTTGCAGCAGAAATGCCTTTTTTAAAATAAATGCAATACAAATGTACCAGTGGCTATTTCTGAACGTGGTAGTTTCTTTCATGCAGTCTGTTCCAGTAATCTGGCCAATGTGAAAATTCCTTAAGGAGCTGAAAGTTTTTTTTTCATTGAAAGTCCCAGAGCCCTGGGCCCAGATTATCAGAAGGTCTGATATTTTAATTCTTCTTTCGACAGGCCCAGATTTTTTGTTATATAGAACCATACAATTTTACAACAGTGAGGACATTTGGCACATCTTGTCTGTGCCATCCCTTTGCTAGAGCAATCCACAACTAATTCCCCATAGCTGTATGTTTTCCTATATATTAAGTATGTATCCACTTTTCTCTTAAAAGCTGTCTCAATCACATACTGTAGTAAAGCACTCCATGCTTTAATAACTTTGCATAATTGAACTTTCTTCTAACCTGCTCTTCACTTCCTTAGTCACAGTTTTAAAATGATGGCCCCTTGTCACTTAATCCCCAACCAGAGAAGGTGGTCTATCCCTATCATCCTATAAAAATACAAATGTTGTTGGGGTGTTTGTAACTTTGCCTACCTGCACTTGCACTTTAATTGAATTATGTATTTGAGCCTCTAGGTCTATCTATTTCTATAGAGTGTACGTTCTTAGTCCAAAATGTACTTATTCACATTAAATTGCATCTGGGGTCTGCAAACTTTACAATGTGGTTGCAGAAAGTGAAGTCAATATGGGCGATATTGCCAATTCAGTGCCAGCATCATAAAATGAAAACTGGAATATTGACTAATCAACTTTTTAAATGGCATCTAATATAGAATTGGTGCAGTCTATAAATAATACACAAAAATGTTTTGAGGATAATTTTTAAAAATAGAATTCCCAAAGACGCTGTTTTGCAGTTTAACTTATAATAAAGCAGATACAATTGAAAGGGAGAACTGAATACATACACTGACTGCATTTTGATAGGCACATTGGACAGCGTGCCCAATTTGGCTTGTGCATGTCGGCAAAGGAGGAGATGATACAGCTTCATCTCCTTTGTGAATTATTAGGAAACTTGTTTGCAGGGGAGGGTGGTTCACTCAACAGATGGGCTTGGCCTTTTTCAGTAATTTAAACCTGCTTTACTTCTGACACTGACTTGAAACCCTCCACCTGCCTTGTCGTTATGGAAATGCGGTGGAGCTGGATAATAACAATGACATCAGTTGGCATGACATCAGCCCCTTGAATACTAACAATACAAGGGATAGTACTTTGTTTAGGTAGTACTGCAAGTGGTGGTAGATGATGTAATCCTAACAGGTGGTGCTAGGCATAGCTGTCGAACTGAAAAAAACCCAGATAATTTAGTATCATTATCCTATGCAAATTATATGTATATTTTGGAAAAGGCTATATGCTTTTTCTGTTAATAGCTGTCAGCTTATGATTTCCTTTTACGTGTACAAAAGTTTATGTGAGAGAATTTATAATCCATAGTTGATGGGATAGTCTTATTTCTGGGTATCTAACTTCATTAGCTGCAATTTATACTAAAGAAGCAAGAGCTCACCACTTGGATTTAAAAAAAATAACTTCTGTTTCATCCAGAGTTTTAAAGAGATTCCAGGGAACAGCCATTGTGGTTCTGACGATGTTTCCTGATACTGGGTTTATCTATGAATCAATTCATTGTTACATTACAGATAATTTGGATTTAAATTTATGCTTGCATCCAACCAGGATAAATAATTAATCCATAAGTCATAGTACACAGTTTTAAAACAAAATATAATCAAACTAGGTTGGATTTATACAATAAGCCCAAAATTGTTCTGGCAGACTGAGGCGTAGCAGGACATTGTCTGCTATGAGGTCTTGGTTCAGACACTGCTGTAAATTGCAGTCAACAGCTTTAAATATGTTTGAATACAACATGTAATGCCCCAGATATGCTATGGGAGATAAGTGGGGGTTGGGGGCGGGGGGGGACATTAAACTTCTACAGAAGCAGGAGTTATGCCAGAAATGGACCCTCAATGGCTGATAGTGGTGGGGGGAGGACAAAAAAAATACCTGAAGGAGAGGTCTATTTTATTTGTTATAAAACCTGATGCTCCTTAAAGGGACAATGACAGTACTGGAAGAAACAGGCAAACTGGACGAAAAGGATGCGAGCTAGAAATGGTTGAGGAAATATGTAGCGAACTTCAGGGAGCTGGAGTTGGTCTTCTTAAATGAGGTTCAAAGCAGGAGGGGATGGATTGTTTGGTTTGTATTCAGTGACCCAACGAAATTGTGGTTCTAAACATTGCAGTGTTAGGTGGCTGTGGCTCACAGAATCAAGGAACCTCCTTAAATCACATGGTTCCTTTACAATATAGGAAGAAATGTAATAATCTCAGCAGAGCAGACTGCTTAGCTGACCTGACCCTTCCTCCCAATTTCTTCATGCATCACCCAGAGGACTCATAAGCGAAAGTAGAATTTGACAATAGGGTTTGAAGGCTAAGCAGAATTCAGCCACAGGCTCCCAAGCCTGTGGGCTCATATCTCTGTCTTGCACTAAAAAGGATGTTAGATGAGCATCACACTTAGGTGGAGGTACTAAGGAACTTCTTGACGACCAGAGACGGATAGCAAATGTAAATCAGAGAAAGATTCAATACAGCTCAGCAGTACCTGGCACAAGTGGTGGCAACACTATCCATCCTCTTTGACGGCGAGGCCTTCAGACCAGTCAGTGCAACCCAAGTGGATGCTTTGACAACCTGGCATTTGTACCTTGTACACTCCTGCTTCCCTAGCCCCACAAAATTCTCACTAAAAACAAAAAAAAATTATCTTTTTGAAGAGGCTTCCAGTGGTCTCTTTAAGGACTCAACAGTTGGAGTAAGTGGGTCTGGCATGTGCTATGCATACTTCACCCAGTTCTCATTAAAAGCTGCAATTAGGATCCTGCAACAGGTGTAGGACCCTAATTTCTATATTTAAACAGCTTGTTGCATATTTTGTATGGGAGTGTTGGGTACCTATTTAAAGAGCGAATGAATACATAAGGCACCCACCAGATCTGTAATGGCCAGATACCAATTTTTCAGGCGAGTAAAGGGTGGTTGGCAGTTGAAAATCTCCCCTGATATTTCAGGCAAAGATTATGGGCAATCAAAGCCTGTGAGCTCAACCACTTCCTAGTTTGACAAGTCACACTGGATAAATGGTGGATTTTTCCTGGGACAACACTTTTGTCTTCATTATCCTCTCATTTGCATATATGGGTAGATGTATCTTCTCCCAGTGACTTGATGTTTAGTAAGTGGTTTCAAATGGGAGTAACTCTGACAGATCTGACATATCCAGTTCTCAATGATAGGACTACACCATTATTTTCTCTCAAAATTGTTGAATTTTGGGTACAGTATGTTTTGCATCAGACAGCATAAAGAACTCATTATATGGTGGGAGCTGTGGTGAGAAGACAAAGTCTAAGTTGAAGATCACGGGTAAAAAAGCTTCGCAAGTGACCCTTCTTACAGCCAAAAGTGAGAAAGTGCCACAGAAATACTGGCGCAAACAATAGAAAGAAAAAAGGAACTTACCTCCAGCTGTAGATGACAGAGCATAGAACTACAGGCTGCAAGTAAATCAGGTGAGTCATTGTGCTGACAGTCATGGGATACTGCTTTTAAAGTGCTTATATCTGATCTGGGGTTGATCCCCCAGCTTAATGGTAATGGTAGAGTGGGGGATATGCCAGGCCATGAGGTTACAGATTGTGGTTGAGTACAATTCTGCTGCTGCCCCACAGTGCCTCATGCATGCCCGGTTTTGCATTACTAGGTCTGTTTGAAATCTATCCCACTTGCCCAGTGGTAGTGCCACACCACACGATGGAGGGTATCCTCAATGCAAAGAAGGGACTTTGTCTCCAAAGGACTGTGCAGTGGTCACTCCTACCAATACTATCATGGACAGATGTCATCGCCGGCAGGTAGATCAGTGAGGAAAAGGTCAAGTATGTTTTTCCATCTTGTTGGTTCCCTCACTACCTGCCGCAGACCCAGTCTAACAGCTATGTCCTTTAGGACTCGGCCAGCAGTGGTGTTACCGAGCCACTCTTGGTGATGGACATTGACGTTCCCCCATCTGCGCCTTTGCCACCTTCTGTGCTTCCTCCAAGTGCTGTTCAATATGGACGAGTACTGGTTCATCAGCTGAGGGAGGGAGGGAGGTCATAGAGTCATAGAGTTTTACAGCACAGAAACAGGCCCTTCGGCCCAACGCGCCTGCGCCGACCATCAAGCACACATCCTAACTAATCCCATTTCCCTGCACTTGCCTGTAGCCTTGTAGGTTATGGCGTTTCAAGTGCTTATCTAAATATTTCTTGAATGTCGTAAGTGTTCCTGCCTCTACCACCACTTCAGGCAGTGTGTTCTAGATTCCAACCACCCTCTGGGTGAAAACATTCCTCCTCAACTCCCCTCTAAACCTCCTGCCCCTTACCTTAAATCTATGCCTCCTAGTATTGACCTGTCCGCTAAGGGAAAAAGTTTCCTCCTATCTATCTTATCAATGCCCCTCATAATTTTGTATACCTCAATCAGGTCCCCCCTCAGCCTTCTCTGCTCTAAGGAAAACAACCCTAGCCTATCTAGTCTCTCTTCATAACTGAAATGCTCCAGCCCAGGCAACATCCTGGTGAATCTCCTCTGCACCCTCTCCATTGCAATCACATCCTTCCTATAGTGTGGCAACCAGAACTGTACACAATACTCCAACTGGGGCCTAACCAGCGTTTTATACAGCTCCATCATAACCTCCCTGCTCTTATATGCTATGCCTCGGCTAATAAAGGCCAGTATCCCGTATGCCTTCCTAACCACCTTATCTACCTGCGCTGCTGCCTTCAGTGATCTATGGACAAGCACCCCAAGGTCCCTCTGTACTCCCTAGGGTCCTACCATCCATTATATATTCCATTGCCTTGTTAGACCTCCCAAAGTGCATCACCTCACACTTCTCAGGATTAAACTCCATTTGCCACTGCTCCGCCCATCTTACCAGCCCATCTATATCGTCCTGTAATCTAAGGCTTTCCTTCTCACTATTTACGACACCGCCAATTTTTGTGTTGTCCGCGAACTTACTGATCATACCTCCTATATTCACATCTAAATCATTAATGTACACTACAAACAGTAAGGGTCCCAGCACTGACCCCACCACTGGTCACAGGCTTCCACTCGCAGAAACAACCCTCTACCATCACCCTCTGCCTCCTGCCACTAAGCCAATTTTGAATCCGATTTGCCAAATTACCCTGGATCCCACGGGCCATTACTTTCTTAACCAGTCTCCCATGTGGGACCTTATCAAAAGCCTTACTGAAGTCCATGTAGACTACATCAACTGCTTTACCCTCATCTACACCTCTAGTCACCTCCTCGAAAAATTCAATCAAGTTGGACATGATCTCCCCCTGACAAAGCCCTACTGACTATGCTTGATTAATCCCTGCCTCTCCAAGTGGAGATTAATCCTGTCTGTCAGAAATTTTTCCAATAATTTCCCTACCACTGATGTTGGACTCACTGGCCTGTAATTACCTGGTTTATCCCTGCTACCCTTCTTGAATAATGGTACCACATTCGCTGTCCTCCAGTCCTCTGGTACCTCTCTGTGGCCAGAGAGGATCTGAAAATTTGAGTCAGAGCCCCTGCTATCTCCTTTGCCTCCCATAACAGCCTGGGATACATCTCATATGGGCCTGGGGATTTATCCACTTTTAAGCCCACTAATACAGCTAATACTTCCTCCTTTTCAATGCTAATTTGAGGAAGTATATCACAATCTCCCTCCCTGATCACTACACCAACATCATCCTTCTCCATAGTGAACACAGATGAAAAGTAATCGTTCAAAACCTCCACCTATGTCCTCCGGCTCCACACACACATATTGCCTCTTTGATCCCTAATTAGCTCTACTTTTCCCCTGGTTATCCACTTGCCCTAACATACTTATAAAATGTCTTAGTATTTTCCTTTATCTTGTCTGCCAGTGATTTTTCATGCCCCTCTTTGCTCTCCTAATTACTTTTTTAAGTACTGTCCTACACTTTCTGTACTCCTCTAGGGCCTCTGCTGTTTTCAGCACTCTGAATCTGCCATACGTCTCCTTTTTTTTCTTTATCCAATCCTCCATATCCCTTGACATCCAGGGTTCCCTTGACCTGTTGGTCCTACTCTTCACCTTTACAGGAACATGCTGCACCTGAACCCTCACAATTTCCCTTCTAAATGACTCCAACTGGTTTGATGTAGACTTTCCTATAAGCAGCTGCTCCCAGTTCACTTTGGTCAGATCCTGTTTTATCATATTGAAATCTGCCTTCCCCCAATTCAGTACTCTTATTTCCAGACCCTCTATGTCCTTTTCCATAACAACCTTAAATCTTAGAGTTATGGTCACTATCCCTGAAATGCCCCCCCCCCCACCGACACTTCTACAACTTGTCCGGCTTCCTTCCCTAGGATTAAGTCCAGTACCTCTCCTCCTCTTGTAGGACTCTCTACGTGCTGGCTCAAAAAGCTCTCTTGATTGCACTTGAAGAATTCTGCCCCCTTTAAGCTTTTTGCACTAATACTATCCCCTCTAACATAGGGGAAGTTGAAATCCTCTACTATTATTACCCTATTATTGCACCTCTCTGAGATTTGCCTACATATCTGTTCCTCTACCACTGCCTGACTGTTTGGAGGCCTGTAGTACACTCCCAGCCAAGTAATAGCCCCCTTTTTGTTTTTAAGTTCTACCCATATGGCCTCATTAAAGGAACCTTCTAAGATATCATCCCTCCTTACTGCAATAATTGTCTCTTTAATCAACAGTGCAATGCCACCTCCTCTTTTGCCCCCTCCCCTATCATGTCTGAAGATTCTATACTGTGGGATATTAAGCTGCCAGTCCTACCCTTCCCACAACCGTGTCTCAGTAATAGCAATAATATCATATTCCCATGTGTCAATCAATGCCCTCAATTCATCTGCCTTACTAGTAAGACTCCTTGAATTAAAATAGATACAATCCAGTCTGGTAATCAGCAGGAGGTTTCCTTGCCCATGTTTGACCTGTTGCTGTGAGACTTCATGGGGTCCAGAGTCAATGTTGAGGACTCCCAGGGCAACTCCACCCCCCCCCGACTGTTTACCACTGTGCCACCACCTCTGCTGGATCTGTCCTGCCAATGGGATAGGACTTGACCAGGGATGGTGATGGCAGTGTCTGGGAGATTGTAAGGTATGATGTCAGGCTTTTGCTTGACCAGTTTGTAGGACAGTTCTCCCAACTTTGGCACAAGCCACCAAATGTTAGTCAGGAGGACTTTGCAGGGTCAATAGGGCTGGGTATGCCATTGTCATTTCAGGTGCCTAGGTCAATGCCGGGTGGTCCGTGCAGTTTCATTCCTTATTGACTTTATAGCAGTTAGATACAACTGAATGACTTGTTCGGCCATTTCAGAGGGCATGTAAGAGTCAACCACATTGCTGTGGGTCTGGAGTGACATGTAGGCCAGACCAGGTAAGAACAGCAGATTTCCTTCCCTAAAGGACATGAGTGAACCAGATGGGTTTTTACAACAATCAACAATTGTTTCATGGTCACCATTAGATTAGCTTTTAATTCCAGATTTAATTCAGTTTAAATTCCACCTTCTGCTGTGGTGGGATTCAAACCCATGTTCCCTGAGCTATACTTTGGGTTTCTGAGTTATTAGTCCAGTGACAATACCACTACACCACTGCCTCCCTTTAGTGCTGTAGGTGCCATTTTGCCTCCAAAATGGCATCATGGCATGCACGCACACTTCAGCTTCTAGCCGTGCTGGATGCCGTTTTGATGAGGGCGAGGGCATGCGAGCAGGGGGCATCTGACAGAAGTGTGCAGAGTCGGCAGACGGTGACGCCAATCAGTGTGTTACGCTGATTTGAATCCATTGCTGCCATTTTGGAGCTCAAAGCTCCAGCTAATGCCTTCTCTTAACCTTGCACAGCTGAACGTGCGTTCAACAACAGGGAAGACCCTTTTCCTGCACCATTTAAAAGGATTGTTAATTACTGATTGATTTCTACTGGCTCTTGCTGTGGTAGTAGAAGTGTTTGGTGGTTTCCAGAGTTAATTAAAGCTGCTAAGCTCTACAGGGACTGGTGTGACATGTATTGAAGAACTTTGTCCTGACTTCGAGGATTCTGCACAAACCACTGGCTCCCATAGGAGAATGAACAGAGGTTGCACAGAGCAGGACAAGCTGCTGGAAGAGGGACGAAGAGGTGGAGCAGGAGGAGGGCTCTCAGGAGGAGGGCTCTCAGGAGGAGGCCATATTACCCAAGGTACTCGGGGATCAATTCCCCTACTTGAACCTCAGCAAGAAACAGCGTCACGAAAGAAGTCCTCATTGAAACCTGCCACCTGCTGCAGTCACGGAGCAGGGCAAAGATTGTCTGTAGCTATGAAGGTGCCTGTGACCATGAACTAATATGCATGGGCTCCTTTCAGGCTGGAGCAGGCGATATTTGCAACATCTCCCACTTTGCCATCCACTGTTGCATAAGGAAAGTCATTGAGGCTCTGTATTCCCAGAGAGCTAACTACATTTCATTCTCGTTTGTCAGAGAGCAGCAGGTGGAATGAGTTTGTGGCTTTGTGAGGATTGTGGGCTTCCCTTGCTGTGGAGCGCTTTTGAATGTATGTATGTAGCTTGGCCGGCTCTGACATCTAATGCAACCGGAAGGAATTCCACTCCTACACCATCTAGCTGGGTTGCGACCATACTCATTGTATCATGCAGGTCAATGCCTGGTATCCTGGCAGTAATCATGATGGCTTCATTCTACGGCAGTCTGTTGTGCCACCTGCATTTACGCCACTGCAACAAACTAGATGATAGCTACTGGATAACAGGGCAATCCTTTGACAACATGGCTCATGACTCCAATGCATAACCCGCACACATGTGGGCATGCATATAGTGAAAGCCATGTTGCCACACAAAATGTAATGGAGCAGAGTATTGTGATCCTTAAAACTACACTTCCACTGCTTGGACTGCTCTGGAGGAGCCATGAAGTATTCGGTTGAGCAGTTGTCAAGATTCATGCTGGTTTGTTGCATGTTGCGCAACCTTGCTGTAATGAGAGGACAGTCCTTGCCACCAGCTATACAGTGAGCAGCTGAAGAGAAAGAGGTGGAAGAGGAGGAAGAGAGGAGGCAACCAATGCAGCCCCTTTTTGGCTGGGTTGTCTGTGATCAACTCATCTGATTGTGAAACCAGTAAACACAACTCCAGTCTCCATTTGCCAACAGCCCACACCTTATCTCCCTTTGTCACTGACCATCACAGCATCTGCTTAGCAACAATGCAAAAGTAAAAGCCAACACAAAATAAACATTCCAAACCAAAGGTATAAATTAAATCATGCCATATTCCATACAAACATCTATTAATCACCCTTGTACATTCCCTTAGTTCCTGTGTTCCAGGTGCCTCTGCATGTCCTAGTGCTCCTAGGCAGCATGGCAGGTGTATGGCTGCTGACTTTCAGTAGGAGTAACTGCAAATGGCCTTGGAGGACGACCTTAAGCTGCTCTGGCCAGGCAGGCCTGGCTTCGGACTACACCATCTTGACATGGGCAGCAGTAGTCTGGGCCTCCTGCGGTGCGCATGTGCATGGATGTCCAGCAACCTGGAAAATACCGCGTTAGCCCTCACCAGTTGTCCTGTTGAAGATAACACATGTGCGCGGCTGGCAAAAAAAATTTAAAGGTACTATGCATTATAATGAACTGGCCCCGTACAGCAAAACAAATTAGAGGGAACATTGGTCTGGGCTGGCTGGTTGACTGGCAACAGTAAGGCACTGGTGGGAGGACGAATGCTGTCATCCTGAGAGGACAGCAGATTTGTACTCCACAGGGACACTGCTACTCACCTGGGGTGGTGCCTGAGCAATCATAGTAATCTGTTGGAGGACAGATTGCTGGATTTCCCTGACACCTTGCAAGCCCCTTTGAACAGTGGTATCCACAGCCATTATGGCAGCAGTCTGAGTTTACATGGCAACAAGCTAAGATTGCATGAGAGCGATCGGAGCTTGCAAGGCAACGAGCTCAGCTAGCATGGCTGCAGCATCTAGACGTTGGGCGGCTTCTGTTTGTGTGCAATGGAAGCTGAGCCATCAGCCATCAGATGCTGCATCATGGTTGGGTCTGCAAGTGTGCTAATGGAGTTGCCCACCACTTCCATGATAGAAAGGATGTGCTTCCAGCTCCGTGCAACATCTTGTGCCAAGTTGGTGCCGGACTCCTCCATGTTCCTTGACATTGACCACAGGCTTTCTGGCAGGCCTGCCAATGCACCAAGCATTTCAGTGTGCATATCCATCAGCCGCCTTCTGTAGACTGTCCCATCAAAGACCTCATCTGAGACCTCTGCAGCAGCACTAATGTGTGACCTCTCCCTCTGACGAGCTGGCACCTGTGCTACCCAGATTCCCTGCCTGTCTGCAGGCCATTCATGCCCATTGTCTCACCACATGCAAATCCCACCTCTAAGCTATCCTGTAAAGTAAGCGCAGTGTCAGTATCTGAAGTGGTGGCTTTGAGTGCCAGTGTGAGTGACCACTGTCTTCATGCTCTTCCAGTCCTTACTCTTCCACCACTGCCTGGCTAGGTTGTAGTTCATGGGCATCTGAAATGTGAAAGGCACAAGGGTAGGGTTTTGGTGAGGGGAGGGGAGGGGGGAAGCAAGAGGTGCATGCTTACATCATCTGTAGCTTAGAAATCAGAAGAGAACGGGGGAAGTTTAATTACGCATTGCAATACCCACACCTGTTTTCGTGCCCTGTTCAATGTTTAGGCTGATGAATTTTGATACAAAGAAGTGTAAAGTGCTGAACACAGGAAGGGAAAATAGACATCACATCAACTTCATGAATGGTACTGAAGTAGTTAAAGAAGAACCTGAAAGAGACTGAGGAGTCTTTGCAGCATTGACACAAAACATGTCCAACCAACGCAGAGCAGCAGTCAACAAAGCCATTGGAATGTTGAGCTACATACCCAAAACAATAGATCCCAAGTCAGAGGAGGTTGTGATCAAACCTTAGATGGTTCTGGTCAGATTACAGTTGAGTACTGCATCCCGTTCTGGTCACCAAAACACAAGGGGGTTATCCAGACACTGGAGGCAATGTAGTAAGAACCACAAGTCTGAAAGTTAATGTCAGGTTTCTGAGTTATTAAGACTAGAGAGAGGGGAGGTGGAGGCATAGTGGTATTGTCACTGGACTAGTAACCCAGAGATCCAGGATATTGCTCAGGGGACATGGGTTTGAATCCCAACACAGCAGAAGGTGGAATTTGAATTCAATTAATAAATCTAGAATTAAAACCTAGTCTAATAATGACCATGAAACCATTGTCAATTGTTGTAAAACCTATCTGGTTCACTAATGTCCTTTAGGGAAGGAAATCTGCTGTTCTTACCTGGTCTGGTCTACATGTGATTCCAGAGGGATGTGGTTGACTCTTAAATGGCCTAGTAAGCCACTCAGTTGTATCTAACTGCTACGAAGTCAATAAAGAATGAAACTGTACGGACCACCTGGCATCGACCAAGGCACCGGGAACGACAACTGCAAATCCAGCCCTGTCGACCCTGCAAAGTGCTCCTTACTAACATATGGGGGCTTGTGCCAAAGTTGGGAGAGCTCTCCCACAAACGAGACAAGCAACAGCCTGACATAGTCATACTCACAGAATCACACCTTACAATGTCTCAGACACCGCCATCACAATCCCCAGGTATGGCCTGTCCCACCGGCAGGACAGACCCAGCAGAGGTGGCGGCACAGTGGTATACAGCGGGAAGAGAGTTGCCCTGGGAGTCCTCAACATCAATTCTGGACTCCATGAAGACTCATGGCATCAGGTCAAACATGGGCAAGGAAACCTCCTGCTGAATACCACCTACTGCCCTCCCTCAGCTGATGAGTCAGTACTCCTCCTTGTTGAACACCACTTGGAGGAAGCACTGAGGGTGGCAAGGGTGCAGAATGTACTCTTGGTTCAAACATGGACAAAAGAGCTGAACTCAAGAGGTGAGGTGAGAGTGGCTGCCCTTGACATCAAGGCAGCATTTGACCGAATATGACATCAAGTAACCCTTGCAAAACTGAAGTCAATGGGAATCGGGGGAAAACTCTCCGCTAGTTGGAGTCATACCTAGTGCAAAGGAGGATTGTGCTTGTTGGAGGGCAATCATCTGAGCTCCAGGACATCACTGCAGGAGTTCCTCAGGATAGTGTCCTGGGCCCAACCATCTTCAGCTGCCTCATCAATGACCTTCCTTCAATCATAAGGTCAGAAGTGGGGATGTTAGCTGAGGATTGCACAATGTTCAGCACCATTCGCGACTCCTCAGATACTGAAGCAGTCCATGTAGAAATGCAGCAAGACCTGGACAATATCCAGCCTTAGGCTGATGTGTGGCACGAATGTTAATTGCTACTTGAGTGCCAGGCAATGACCATCTCCAACAAGAGAGAATCTAACCATCTGCCCTTGACATTCAATGGCATTGCCATTGCTGAATCCCCCACTATCAACATCCTGGGGGGTTACCATTGACCAGAAACTGAACTGGAGTAGCCATATAAATACACTCACTTCATCTCTTGAGTTCAGCTTTTTGTCCATGTTTGAACTAAGGCTGTAATGAGGTCAGCAGCTGAGTGGCCATGGCGAAACCCAAACTGAGCGTCTCTGAGCAGGTTGTTGCTAAGCAAGTGACACTTGATGGCACTGTCGACAACACCTTCCATCAGCTTACTGATGATTGAGAGTAGACTGATAGGGCGGTAATTGGCCAGGTTGGACTTGTCCTGCTTTTTGTATACAGGACATACCTGGGCAATTTTCCACATTGCTGGGTAGATATTGGCTACAAGAGCAGGTCAGAGGCTAGGAATCCTGCAGTGAGTAACTCACCTCCTGTATCCCCAAAGCCTGTCCACCATCTACACGGCACAAGTCAGGAGTGTGATGGAATACTCACCACTTGCCTGGATGGGTGCAGCTCCAACAACACCCAAGAAGCTCGACACCATCCAGGACAAAGCAGCCCGCTTGATTGGCACACCATCCACAAACATTCAGTCCCTCCACCACCGACACACAGTGGTAGCAGTGTGTACCATCTACAAGATGCACTGCAGCAACGCACCAAGGTTCCTTCGACAGCACCTTCCAAACCCGTGACCTCTACCACCTCGAAGGACGAGGGCAGCAAATGGTTGGGAACACCACCACCTGCAAGTTCCCCTCCAAGCCACACACCACCCTGACTGGAACTATATCGCCATTCCTTCACTGTCGCTGGGTCAAAATCCTGGAACTCCCTTCCTAACAGCACTGGGTATACCTACCCCACATGGACTGTAGCGGTTCAAGAAGGCAGCTCACCACCACCTTCTCAAGGGCAATTAGGGATGGGCAATAAATGCTGGCCTAGCTCGCGACGCTCACTGACATGATAATGAAAATCTGGTTTCATGAAAGGGAAATCATGTTTGACAAATTTATTAGAGTTCTTTGAGGATGTAACAAGCAGGGTGGATAAAGGTGAACCAGTAGTGTATTTGGATTTCCAAAATCCATTCGATAAGGTGCCACACAAAAGTCTCTAAATAAATAAAGAGCTCTCTGTGTTGGGCATAAAAAATATTAGCATTGATAGAGGATTGGCTAACTAACAGGAAACCGAGTCGGGATAAATGGGGCATTTTCAGGTTGGCATACTGTAACTAGTTGGGTGCCACAGGGATTGGTGCTGGGGCCTCAACTATTTATGATCTATATTAATGACTTGGATGAAAGGACTGAGTGTATAGTAGCCAAATTTGCAGATGATACGAAGATAGATAGGGAAGCCCGTTGTGAGGAGGATTCAAAGTGTTTGCAAAGAGATTATAGATAGGGCTGAAATTTCGGCGGCGGGTGAAAACACTGGCAGCCCGCCCATGCGGGCTGTACGTCGCGGAGCCACTGCAATATTAAGCGACGTGGCTCATTTAAATAGCCGGGGAGGACCTCCTCCCACAATGATGTGGAGGGGGTGGGCTGTCCATCCCCAGCAATGGGCTCCAAGCCCTACCATTCAATTTAAATATTTAAAGGAACATTTAATTTAAAAACTTAAAGACATTTATTCTGTCCCTCTCCCATCTCCCCAATAACAATTAAATTAATTACTTGCCCTCTTTCCCCGCCCCCCCCCCCCCCCAAAAACACTTTGGTGACCTGACCTTTTTCCCACCCCCCCATCAAAGTACATAAACTTTAAACTATAACCCTTACCACCATCCCCTACACCAATGATATTACTTTGACCCCGCTTCCCACCCCCCCCATCCCACCCCCGCAATGAGAAACATGCTTCTTCCCCACTCCCCACCAGTGTTATGCCTTGATTCCCCGGATGGGGATCCGATGGTGCGGGGGTGCTGGCCAGCCGCATGAATATCGCACCAGTACAGAAGGGAACATTAGGGTAATTAATTCATTAATTTAAATTTATTTCAATACGTTAATGGCAGTCCTGTTGCCGAGCGTTGGGGGTGCCACCAAGAGGCCTCGCCACCACCAGCAATATCGGGCCGGTTCCTCAAGGTTTGTATTTATTGCAAGGGGGATGGAGTATAAAAATAGGGAAGACTTGCTACAACTGTACAGGACATTGGTGAGACTGCAGCTAGAGTACTGCGTACAGTTTTGGCCCCCTTACTTAAGGAGGGATATACTTGCTTTGGAGACAGTTCAGAGAAGGTTCATTAGGCTGATTCCTGGGATGAAGGGCTTGCCTTATGAGGGAAGATTGAGCAGGTTGGGCTTATACTGTTATAACTGAGGTGGGAGGAATGCATTGTCTTTCTCTAGTTCCACTTCTGCACGGGTCACAACATATGTTTATCCAGTTACCGATATGGCCAATTATATACTCTATTTTTATTTCAGAATACAATTCACCAAACAGGTTTCTTTAATAAATTAATAATTTTGTTGTTTATTATAAAACAAGACTTAGTCAGTAAAGATGCAAAGCATTCATACACTGATTGAAATATGAAAGTTCCCTTCTAAAATTAGCCCAACACACACGCACACACACACACTGGTTAAAGAAAAAATAAAGGGGTTTTTCTCTGCAGAGATCTCTTTACAAAAAAAGACAAAAACAATACTTTGGCCAAATACTTGTTAATTCTTGAAGGAAAAGGAGAAGATATGGAATGATAGCAGTTGTCCCTTTATTCTGGCATCCCAAATACGTGTAGATGGCTATCACTGGGATCTTTTTGGAGCAGTTCTCTTCAGGTGACTTCAAGGATTAGTCTGGCATGCTTTCCAGGAGAAATGCAGCATCAAGGGTTTCAGCTATCACACTGGATTCTCAGTGTTTCTCAGAGGTGGAGAAAGGATGAACTGGTGTCTTCTCTCTTAGCTGACCCCCAACTGCCTCAAACGATATCCAAAACGAAACCAACTCTTGACCACCATAAATCTTGACATGTCACTTTTCTGTAAACCGCTCCCCCAGTCACCGAGGCTCTTGCTGTTTATTTAGCCGAATACATGTGACTTCCAGTAAGTGTTTCTAAACTATGTCCCAAAATCATTCCAGTGACCTTTTTTTAAAAAAAGATGAAGTGCAGCATCAATGTAATTTCTTCAGTCCTCCAAAGGAATCTATTTCGACAATTTTAAAACACGAGTCCTCACAAAATATTAAAAAATGGAAGTACTTTCATAACAATACTCATTGGAGTTTAGAAGAATGAGAGGTGATCTTATTGAAACATAAGATTATGAGGGAGCTTGACAGGGTAGATGCTGAGAGGATGTTTCCCCTGATGGGTGAATCTAGAACTAAGGGTATAGTTTCAAAATATGGGGTCTCCCTTTTAAGACCGATGAGGAGGAATTTCTTCTCTCAGGAAGTTGTTAATCTTTGGAATTCTTTTCCCCAAAGAGCAGTGGAGGCTGGGTCATTGAATCTATTCAAGGCTGCATTAGACAGATATTTGATCTACAAGGGAGTCGAGGGTTATGGGGGACCAGACAGGAAAGTGGAGTTGAGGCCATGATCAGATCAGCCATGATCTTATTGAATGGGAGAACAGGCTTGTGGGGCTGAATGTCCTACTCCTGCTGCTATTTCTTATGTTCTTACATAGAGAGGGAGTAACTTTAACTTTTGAAATAATTAAAACAAGTGATATTTGATTGGCCGTTGGTTGTACACATCATTTGCTTTGCCTTTCCACGGAGGTCATTGGAAAAGAAAGTCAGGCAAAAGGTGACCAATCTGATATCACCTGATTTGCACTATTACAAAATTACCCCCAGAGAGTGATCAGTGTTTAAAATAAACACCCAGATAGAACTGCAAACCCTGAAATCCGGGAAGAAGTAATTGGACGCTGCTGTGCGGGAACTGCAGAATCTTTCTGGATGGATTCAGGTATCCCTAATTATTTTATGTTAACTGTTAAGGAGTCCTCTGAACACAACACTGAATCAGAGCCCCAAATCACTGTGCCACCTATTGGTAGCAGTCTGATTTCCCAGTTGGTGAGTTCCTAATCTCAGCCGAGCAGTTATGGATGCTGCTAATCAGTCAGAGCAATGTACTTCCCTACAATACAGAAGGGAAGTTTTATTACTATTAATTAGGGACGTAGAGGTAAGGCCGATATTTATTGCCAATCCCTAGTTGTCCTGTGAAGGTGGTGGTGAGCCTTCTTTTTGATTCATTGCAGTCCATGTCATAAAGGTGCTCCCACAATACAATTACACAGGGAATTCCAGGATTTTGATCCAACGATGATTAAGGTTCAGCGATATCTATCCAAATCGAGATGGTGTGTTATTGGAAGCTGAACTTGGAGGTAATGGTGTTCCCATGATATTGCTGCTGAAGTGGTGGCAGCGATCACGATGCTATTAGTTGCTGTCAAAGTAAACTCAATGGTCAAGTTGATGTTCCACTACACCTGTTGCCCTTGTCCTTCTAGGTGGTGGAGGTTGTGGGTTTGGGAGGTGCTGTCAAAAAGCCTTGATAGATTGAAGAACCAGTTGCTTCAGATCATATCTGTGCACCCACTAGCAAACAGCTGTAGTGCAGTTGTGGCAGAGGCTTGTGAGCAGACTTCTTCTCGGACAGGGAAGATATGAAGCCGGAGAAAACAAAAATAAATAGAAGTAATTTCCAAAAGAAAAATAAATACATTTCCAAAACCAAACATGTACATACATTTTGAATTGAAGAGATTGGAATTCATGTCTACAGATACTGCCAAAAGCTATAACTACAGCTAGTGTTTGGCCTACAGTAAATAATTTCTTCCAACATACAACCTTACATACTGTTAAAAGATGGCAAACTCACTTCAAAGTGTAAGTAAAAGTTTTTTGTTTTTAAGAAAATAAACATTTTTGAGTGATTTTTATTTGCCTGGGTTTACCTTTGCTATTTCCCTTCATATGCTGTGCTTTTATTATTTGTTTCATGGGATGTGGACATTGCTGGCAAGGTCAGCATTTGTTTCCCATCCTTAATTGCCCTTGAGAAGGTGGTGGTGAGCTTAGAGGCCTGCTACCCGACCCGAACCCGATGGGACCCGACAACATGTGTCGGGTTCGGGGTCGGGTCGGGCCCATCTTCCGGGACTGGCTTTCGGGCTCGGCTCGGGTCGGACCGAGTCCAGGTCGAGTCAGGTCGGGTCGGACACACATGGTAAGTGCTCTGCTGGAATTAAAAAAAATTTACCTGAGCTGGGAGTCCGGGATGAAACTGAGTCTGCACAGAGCGACTGGCATCACTATGACATCTCTCATGCACTGTAGCTTCTTGCAGGTTTGGTGTCAGGAAGGTAAGTAAACGGACGGTCGGGTCGGGCTCTGGTCGGGTCGAGTAGTGGCGGGTTCGGGTCGACTAGTGGCGGGTTCGGGTCGGATCGGGCTTGGGGCAAAATCTGAGGGTCTCGGGCCGGGTTGGGCCCACTGTAGTTCGGTCGGGTTCGGGTCAGGTTCTTTTTCCCAACCTAAAGCAGGCCTCTAGGTGAGCTGCCTTCTTGAACAGCTGCAATCCATCTGGTGTGGGTACACTTACAGTGCTGCTAGGGAGGGAGTTCCAGAATTTTGTTCCACTGACAGTGGAGGAACGGCAATATATTTCCAAATTGGAATGGTGTTGGGCTTGGAGGCGAACTTGGTGGTGTTCCCACACGTCTGCTGCCCTTGTCCTTCTAGGTGGTAGAGGTTATGGGTTTGAAGGTGCTGTTGAAGGAGGCATGGGAGTTGCTGCAGTGCACCTTGTATATGGTTCACACTGCGGCCACTGTGCGCTGGTCGTGGTGGAAAGAGTGAATGTTTAAGGTGGTGGATGGGGTGCCAGTCAAGCAGGCTGCTTTGTCCTGGATGGTTTCGAGCTACTTGAGTGTTGTTAGAGCTGCACCCATCCAGGAAAGTGGAGACTATTCCATCACACTCCCGACTTATGCCCCTTGTTGATGGTGGACAGGCTTTGGGGAGTCAGGAGGTGGGTTAATAGCTGCAGAATTCCCAGCCTCTGACCTGCTCTTGTAGCCACATTATTTATGTGGCTGCTCCATTTCAGTTTCTGGTCAGTGGTAACCCCTTAGATGTTGATAGTGGGGGCTTCAGCGATGGGAATGCCATTAAATGTAATGGGGAAATGGTTAGATTCTGTCTTTTTGGAGATAGTCATTGCCCAGCACTTGTATGGCAAGAATCTTTTTTTGCCACTTATCAGCCGAAGCCTGACTGTTTTCCAGGTCCTGTTGCATATGGACACTGTCTGCTTCAGTATCCGAGGAGTTGTGAATGGTACTGAACATCATGCAATCATCAGCGAACATCCCCATTTCTGACCTTATGATGGAGGGAAGGTCATTGATGAAGCAGCTGAAGACGGTTGGGCCTAGGACACTACCCTGAGGAACTCCTGCAGCATTGTCCTGGGGCTGATATGATTGGCCTCCAACAACCACAACCATCTTCCTTTGTGCTAGGCATGACTCCACCAGTGAAGAGATTTCCCCTTGATTCCCATTGACTTCACTTTGACTCGGGTTCCTTGATGCCACGCTCGGTCAAATGCTGCCTTGATATCAAGAGCAATCACTCTCATCTCACCTTACGCTGACACCTACTGCCATCATCCAACCTTAGGTGAACCTGCATTTTCATGAGTGGCACATCACAGGCAGTTATTTCCTTTTTAAAAATTATATCAGATATTGTAGGCCCATTTGGGGTTACGGGGGAGAATAGATTATTATGCTGGAGGATCATCCAATAAGCACTATTAGGCTCAAAGTCCATTTTCAATCAGTACGAATATGTCCAAAACAATACCCGTTGTGGATCTTCTAGCACAAAAAATTTTGCTTTTATTCTGTGAATGGAAGATCAGTTCTGGTCTCCAGTCCAACCTCTAAATGCTAGTGTGCACGCGGTACAAGTTGCTGGTTGTGTGAGCATGAACTAACAATCTTTATACCAAAGATTAAAGAAGCTTTGATATCAACAGCCATTAGCTCAGAGAACTTCAAAATTTCCAAGATCAAAGCAAGCTAATCCATTTTGTT
This sequence comes from Heterodontus francisci, assembly GCF_036365525.1. Lineage (NCBI taxonomy): Eukaryota > Metazoa > Chordata > Chondrichthyes > Heterodontiformes > Heterodontidae > Heterodontus > Heterodontus francisci. The sequence goes on from NC_090383.1 coordinate 73,514,958, forward strand.
TATTACTCTCGGTATTTGAAATGTTCAAGGGAAAAGTAGTTAAGAGCTGTCAATTGGGTTATTTTGGCAGGGTGAAAATTTTCTGACAGTCCACAGCCCTTACATCATTACTGAATAGCTGCACTTTGTGTGTTTAATTTTAGTCACTGAAAGAAACATTCTCTAAAATAATTAATTCAATGCTCCAAATATCATGTTCCACATTTTCTAAAATCATATACTCTTCATTTGCTCATGTGATTAGGAAAACAGGTTATGTTTATTTAGACTGAACCTTTGGAGAAACCACCAAGATTGGTGGGTTAGAGCCAAAATATGCGAGTTGGCTTCGATAGCTGGGAGCTTAGGTAGGCAGGTCAAAAAAGGTTAATTTTCGTTTCAACATCAATCTTAATGGGACTGTACAATGGTGATAAGTGTTAACATGTAAAGATAGAACTGTGCCCCCAATCTGAGCCAAATTAAGGGAAGAGGTGCTGAAAAGAAATGATTGCATTTCCACCTTGGAGGAGGGGAAGAGAAAACTGAACGGGAGAATTATACATGAGTACTGAATGGGAGAATTACAGATGAGTAGCTCATGGTGCCTTCTCATAGCCAGCTATAGGGGCATTCATGGAGACCTTTTCAATCACAAGCTACCAAAGAAAAAGGGACAAAAGGAACCTTGCCCAAATACCTCCATTAAAAATAATGTAAAAGGAAGATCAGTATGAACACAGTAGCAATCAAATAACATCAATAGAGTCCTCTCAATCCAACCTAACTGCAGCTGCATTCTGAAGTCATGAGCAAAATTTATTATACGATTTATACATATTTTTAATGCCTTGTTTTGTCTTTGAAACAGCAGAATGTGATCTTTTGTTTTACTGCTGCAGTACAATCTGGGCAAATTTCATATATATTTCGAGTGCTTTTTGTATGCACATTGTGTCACTGATTTTATAGGCTCAGGACTTGATGATGAATTGATCTGCTTTTTGTTCCTTATTGTTTTTCACTCATGCATTAAAAAGGTAAATTGTAATCTGGATTGGACTCTAAGTGTGTTTTTGTTAGTGTTTTGTGTATCCTCAAAAGACCTGTGCAGTGGTCACCATGGACATCCATGGGGCAACCGATGGTGGGGAAGGTAGAAGGATATGTCGGTACAGTTCCCAGAATTGGATCAATTCCACACCGAACTCTCTTGATTTAAATTTTCTTAGGTCAGGCATTTAGGAATAGAAATTGGTATGCATTGTACCCATTTTTCAGGAGTAAAATGGGTACGAAGCATACCAATTTAGCAGTGTTATGTGGTGCACCCAAACTGTGCAGGCATTGGTCCCACTGCCAAATTCATAGGACTCATTCTTACAAACGTCATGGGGGCAAAGCTTAAGACAGGTGTTAGGTCTTTTGAATATGTAAATTAGGGGCCTAACGCCTGTTAACAAATTTTGCCCCACCCAGGATTCTTCAGCAGCCTCGCGACCACCAAGAACAGGTAAATCTTTTTTTTCAAGAAGCCACAGGAGTCATGATCAGTTCTCCAGTAGCCCACTCCAAACCCTCCCTCTCTCGCCCCCATGGGACTTGCCTGAGGGAGGCTGCCGGTGAAGCAAGCCACCCAAAATTGATGGCTGCCTGACAAGGCAAGACCCAATTATTTAGATGAAACTGGATGACCAATTTCCATTGATCTTTGGGTCTTTTGCTTTGGATGCATGGAATCTAAACTCAAAAATGGTCCCAGACTAATTTCCAACCCTTTGATATTTTGCTACAAAATATACTGTATTAGGATTGTTATTGTGCTAGTAATGATTTTGTGCGGGCAGTTAATTTTAGTTAGCCAGTACAGAAGGGAGTGTAAAGGAAATAATGAAGGTAAAGATTTGTATTTGAAATTGGGGATGGAACTCACTGTCCTAGATGCAAGCTCAATTAAAGTATTTAAAAGGGAGGTAGATAATTAACGTTGTTAAGGGAGCGAGAGAATTGGGATTAAAATGAGAGATGCCATGGCTAACAAAAAGATGAAGCAGGTTCAAAGGGGCATATGGCTTAACTCCTGTTGATGTAAAGTAGTGTTATCCAATAGATAGCGCTGACAACCCACTGGTGTACCTATGGCAACACCATTTTAACCACATGCACTAATTCTAGTAGAAAACGATTTAGGCACAATACAGATAAAGAGTGTTAAAAACAAATTAATGCCTTTAAACCAGTTTACTGATCAGTTGTTTAGTTTGCCAATGGAAGTCAGTTGGGTGTAAAAATCGGTATCCACGACAAAAAATGGTATCATTACAAATTGACCTTTCACTTTGGTAATTGCACCTTATTGCAAGATAAAGTGTTATAGGTAAGTAAGCTCTTTTGATCGATCTCAGAAGACTGTTGGTTTCACACTTTAAGGGACTGAGTTTTCCTGACATTCTGCAGAAATTTACTTTCAAAAGTTCTACTCGGTGAAAGGAAGTGACTAGTGGTGTCCTACAAGGATCTGTGCTCAACTATTCACTATATTTATTAATGACATAGATAATAGAGAGCCATATATCCAAGTTTTCCAATGACACAAAGATTGGTGGGACGCTAAGTCGTGTAGATAGCAGCATTAAATTACAAAGAGACAGTGGTGGATTAATTGAGCAGGTGAAACTGTGGCAGATGGATTTCAATGCAGGCAAGTGTGAGATCATCCATTTTGGACCAAAAAGGATAGATCTAAGTACTTTTAAATGGTGAAAAGCTAGAAACAGTGGCAGTCCAAAAAGATTACACACTTGAGGGACTTAATGACCTACTCCTCTTCCTATGATTAATTTACATTAATTCCTTAATGTTCCTATTGTAATTGTTTGGTGAGCTATAATTTTCTCTTGTCGGCTTTTTACCATTTACATTTTTGTTTCATGATGTGATTTAATATTTTATTACTAATTGAAAAATGAAGGTGAATGGCTCAAAACATCAGGAAGATTGAAAAGAAAAGTAAACCAGGAAATAGTTTTTCGGTGAGGTTAAGTTTGGGTTTTATACACCCACAGAAGTAAGTGAGGTCAGTTAGCTCAGTTGACTAGATTACTATAATGTGATATAAAAAGATACCAACAACACATTCAGTCCCTGTACTGGCTGTGATAGTTGAGGCCTGCTTCCTTGCCTTGCCCCATGCTTAATGAAGTGGTGACCCTCAAGCTGTACATTACCAGCTGTCTCTCTCAAATGAGAGAGATGCCTATGGTCCTTTACAATAACAATTAATTGAAAAATGAAGGTGAATGGTTCAAAACACCAGGAAGGTTGAAGAACAAACCAGGAAATAATGTTTCGGTGAAGTTAAGTTTTGGCTTTACAAGCCTATGGAAGTAAGTGAGGTTGGTTAGCTCAGTTGGCTTAAAGGCTATAGTGTGGTGCAGAATAATGCCAATAGTATGTGTTCAATCCATGTACCAGCTGAGGTAGCTCTTGGGGCATTTCCATTGCATTATCATTGTATACGCCATGTTTAGCAACAGACACTACATAGAGAGAGAGATGGATAGAAAAAAAACAGAGGTGAATGGGGTTGGATACTAACTGGACTCCAATCTCCTTCATTAATCATTTTGTAAACAGAATTACATGTAATAGTTTCCCTACTGAACACTTTCACGGTTGATTAGTAAAATTATTAACTTTTTTTTAAATCCATTGTTAGATTTTAACCCTCTTAGAACTGTAGCTGTAAAAAGGAAAAAAAAATGAAGCTGATAATTTATTTGGATATATACCATTTTCCTGGAAATGCAAATAGGTAAAGCCAATAAAAAAGTTGACAACATTTTGGCTTTTATATATCTGAGTAAAGAAGTGATGATCAATTTTCACAAACTGTTGGTTAGGGCACAGTTAGAGACATGTGTGCAATTTTGGGTTCCTCATTATAGAAAGTATATTAAAGCCATACAGAGCATATACTGTAAATTTACCAGGTTGATGCCAGCAATGGAAAACTATAGTTATAAAGACAGACATGCGATACAGGGGCTATTTCCACGAGAGCAGAGAAGACTAAGAGGAGACTTAATTGAGGTTTTTCAAATTTTGAAGGGCTTCACTAGAATGAATAGGGAAAGACTATTTTCTCTGGTGGGCAATACATAATAAAGAGCCATCATTTTAAAATTTCCATTAAGAGATTGAGGAGAGAGGTTAACAACCAGCACTTGCATTTATATACTGCATTTAATATAGAAAAATATGCAAAGGTGCTTCACAGAGGCATAACAAAAGTGGATGCTGAGCCAAAGAAGGGGAAATTAGTAGGGCTGACCAAAAATATGCCAAAGAAATTGCATAAAAAGGTTATAGTGTAGATTCACTAGAATGCTGCTTGGTATCAGAAAATACAAATACAAAGAAAAGTGAGAAATTTGAGTTGCTTTTCTTAAAATAGAAGAGATTATAGGATGATTTAATAGAGGTGTGTAAAATTATGATGGGATAAGACAGAACAGAAAGCAACAGACTGGGGTGCACAAGAAACCAAAGTTAGAGGAATGGAGAATTCGGGGGGTTGGGGGGGGGGGTGCTGGTTAAGCACTGGAAGAGGTTACAGAGAGAGGGAGGGTTGAACCATGGAGTGATTTAAACAAAAGGATGAACATTTTAAATTTGAGGCGGTGGAGACCAATGTGAGTCAGTGAGGATGGGTAAGAGATGGGCAATCAGGTCTGGGATAGGATACAGGCAGCAGAGTTTTGAATGATCTGAATTGGTGTAAAGGATACAGAGTTTGTGGCAGGGCCTGAAGATAATTCGGAAGGATTAAATCCAAGATTGACTAGACTAGAAGATTCTGTTTTTCCCCCATTCTAAATATATTTAATTGGTGCACAAAATCTCTGTTTTTTCAGTACATTGAAGCAGGGTATTTATTTTGGGCCATAATTTGCTGTAACAGGTCATCAGATGGTATTTGCCACTAGTCAGGCTTGCCCTTGCATGTTTGGGCTTCTCGACTTTTTTGCATCGTAAGTTGCTGAAAGTGTGAGCTGATAACATCACTGAGGAAAACCAGGCATCTGGAACCTGAGTGAACAAGGCCAGCTCCTTAACCAATCAGATTGAAGGATTGTAAAGTTATAAGTGCAACGATCAAGAAGGAAGTGGAAATCCACGTGAATAAATTCAATGCCAAATCAGGTACAGGGACAAAAATAACAATAGGAAAAGAAAGATTGGATTAAGAGAGAGAAAAAAGACAAGAAAAGTTTTTTTAAAGTTAATCTGACATTTTAAAACCTTCAACAACAATAAAACATTAAGGAATGAAACTCTACACTTGTATTAATTAATGAATGTTCAGTGCCAGAGAGGTTGACTAGCAGTAATTAACATTAATCACATTGTTAAAAGGGTACCCAGACTGAAATTGACAAGTCTTAACTTTCTCTAGCAGATTTGTTTCATATCTACATGCAAATACAGCAACTTCACATCATTATATGTGTATCAATAGTAAGGCATTCAGTGAGATGCTATTTTTGTGAAGCAAATGGTGGAATGGTGCAACTCTCACGGGAATCTTTGGATATTTGAGTTTGACCACGTATTTGCCCCTTGCCTGAAGATGCTGCACCATTTGCGAGCACCGTTAGGGCGGCATAGTGGTGCAGTGGTTAGCACCGCAGCCTCACAGCTCCAGGGACCCGGGTTCGATTCCGGGTACTGCCTGTGTGGAGTTTGCAAGTTCTCCCTGTGTCTGCGTGGGTTTTCTCCGGGTGCTCCGGTTTCCTCCCACAAGCCAAAAGACTTGCAGGTTGATAGGTAAATTGGCCATTATAAATTGTCACTAGTATAGGTAGGTGGTAGGGAAATATAGGAACAGGTGGGGATGTTTGGTAGGAATATGGGATTAGTGTAGGATTAGTATAAATGGGTGGTTGATGTTCGGCACAGACTCGGTGGGCCGAAGGGCCTGTTTCAGTGCTGTATCTCTAATCTAATCTAATCATCACTTATTTTTTACATCAATTATGGTCCATTATTTTTAAATGTTTAAAGGTCACAATTTCTTTTCTTCTGGTTATCTATTCAACAAATATGGTGTTCACTAGAACTGTTCACTCTGTGTCTTCACATGCATTCATTCTGCATTGATAGATTATGGTATTCTGCAAAAGTGTTCAGCAATGTGGAAACTGTTAGGAACCAGTTAAAAATGTATTTGGTAGCTTGCTTGAATTGAAGTATAAATTGACAACCACAGGAATGATCTTCATTTTGCAAAAACGTACTACAGAAAAAGTCACATGTTTACTGTGTAGCCTTAAGATTGCTCTAGGCTTTCATTGAAAGTATCCAAGAAACCTAAAACCACAGAACTGACTGCTTTTCTGTGTTCTGAAAGCAATCCTGTGTTACAAGCAATGCCCATGTTATACAACACATTTGGGAGCAGTATCCAGATGTTGTTTTCCTGACCTGGGAAGTTCTTCCAAATGAGACCATTTCCAAGAGTCAGTCCTGCACTAATACAGGCATTTGGCAGCTGCAGTGTAACCTACATACTAGTACAGCAAGCGTTTGGGTTCAGTTATAGTAAACTGACCATAGGTGGATTTTATTCATTTTAGAAGTAATGAGTGAATCAAACGAATGTTGGTGGAGAATCTCAATGGTTACATCATGACACAACATTTCATATTGTGCTTCAAGGCACACAGGTGCTGAAATCTGTTGATTCCCACCCTTGATTAAGTGGTTTAACCTTTAAAAATCTTATACAGAATTGGAGTCCAGAAAACCAGCTTTGAAGTATGATGGCAGTATTAGGATGTTGACTGTGATTAAATAGCCAAGAGCTATTGTAAGTTCTGGAAATAGGTTCTGTTACCAGAATGCTCAACAGTTCTTGGCTATTTAATCCCTGTTTGACAAACTGTGGTGTATGGGAGTGTTGCTGCAATATAAAAGACAGAAAGTAGTAAATTATTTCTTTGTAAAGTATTCCAGTAGGGACATTGCCATATTTCAGTGTATACAACAATATATGAGCCACCACCAGTTGTTTTTCTTTTTCCATTATGATAGCCGTAATGAACATAAGAACGCTGCAGAAAATTAACTCTGCGATCCTCCTAAAGACACAGAGGACCAAGTTTAACATTTTCTGCAAAAGGAGAGCAGCAAATCAGCTGGCTCCTGTGCGGAGCTGACTGACAGTTCAGGTAGGCTGGAGGTGAACCCTGGGGGGTGGGGAATGGCCGAGCAAAGGCCAGCTGGGGGGCAGAGTATTTTTGCGGAGCCAGAAGGAGCTTTCCTGCTTCCCCTGGCCGCACAAAAATAAAAGATGTAAATGGTTTTGGCTTGCTTTTTGAACAGCCTCCAGCCGCCTTTTTAAGGGCCACTGGTTATGCCTTTTAATGCTGGCATAAATGAACAGAACTTGCTCTGTGTCCAATTGTACCTCATAATTTGAAATGGGACAGATGTGTCATAGGACCAAGTTCTGCATATTGAAAGTGGCCTGCCATCTGAAACAGGAGGGTTCTCCAGCTGCCCATCTAAAGACCCTTATCAATCTAAACAGGGTGATCGGTGATCCAATGCCACTTTCAGGCCAGTGCTTCTCCGTTAAAACTGGCCAGCCACTGTTAAAATCGGTTACAGTGCCTTTTTGTCCAGTTCCAATTTTAGTACAGGTACTGCTCCTACAACACTCTAAGAAGGTCAACATCATCCAGGACAAAGCAGCCTGCTTAACTGGCACCCCTCCACCACCTTAAACATTCACTGCCGCCACCACTGGTGCACAGTGGCAGCAGTGCATGCCATCGACAAGATGCACTGCAGCAACTCGCATTCCTTCGAAAGCACCTTCCAAACCTGCGACCGGTACCACCTGGAAGAACAAGGGCAGCAGATGCATGGGAACACCACCACCTGCAAGTTCCCCTCCAAGCTATACATCAACCTGACTTGGAAGTATATCACCGTTGCTTTACTGTCACTGGGTCAAAGACCTGGAACTCACTCCCTAACAGCACTGTGGGTGTACCTACACCACATGGACTGTAGGAATTCAAAAAGGCGGTTCACCACCACCTTCTCAAGGGCAACTGGGGATGGGCAGCAAATGCTAGCCTTGCCACTGACGCTCACATCCCTTGAAAGAATTTTTTTAAAAGTTGAAGAACCATGAGTTATTGGGGACTAATTGTGAAACACTTAAAGTAAAGACCAATTATTAGCAGCAGTTTATTTTTAAAGAAGTGCACAAAAGTCCATTTATAAAACTTGGTGACTTAATCAAGTAATAATAATGAAACACATGTTTGCAGTTGGATAAATATTTGATGAAGTTGGATAAACATTTGAAGCAGAGGAAGATAAAGGTTGTGGGGAGAGAGCAGGGCAGTGGAATTAGTTCTCGATTGCTCTAGCAAAGTGGGAACACAGTACGCCAAGTAGTCTCCTTCTGTTCTAAATATTCTTGTAGCCTGCGTATCGTAGTGCAACAGAAGAACGACTAGATTTGTTTGACATTTGTCTTATCGTAAAAACATTATTGCCTGACTACCCTAATTGAGAATAATGTGAATGATTGATTTAGTTTAACACAGTGCGGTTGAAGCACTGGGAATGTTCTGGAATTCTACGCGTGGCTAACTGTGTTCTAATTTTTTTCTCTTTTCAAAGGTGGGCACAGCAGTTTCAAACAACACCACGAGAATCTCTGTGATCACTCCCTGCAGCTTCAGGAGTGCCCAGATGCAAGGGGAGCCTCAGCAATTCTAACACAGCTACCTCAGTCCATCCCCACCACCCCTGACATTGAAAATGCCGAGCTGACCCCCATCCTACCCTTCCTGTTTCTAGGAAACGAGCAGGATGCTCAGGATATAGAAAAAATGCAGCGGATGAATGTTGGCTACATCATCAACGTAACTACCCATCTGCCTCTTTATCATTATGAGAAAGGTATCTTCTGTTACAAACGGCTACCTGCCACTGATAGCAACAAGCAGAATCTCAGGCAATATTTCGAAGAGGCCTTTGAATTCATAGGTAATTTTCTTTTCAGTATCTACTGTTTCTAACCATCTTATAACTTAAGTATATCCCGTGTTTCTGTTGACAAAGACGTTTTTATTATAACATGCAGTTCATTAGGTGGTTTGGAAGGTTTGCAGCTCTTAAAATTCCCTTTACTGTAACATAATTTGCTGCCAAAGTATTCTGAGGTTGTAGTCTCGCAGCCTGCAAATCTAGAAAATAAATGAACCAAAATGTAGTGTAAATGTGATCCTAGGCCAAATATCCAATTGCAGCAAATCTGGAATTCCACAGCCTCCCACCGCTCGCTCCCCCACCAGCACCGGCACGTGTTTCTCCACCTACATTTAATTTCCTGTTGAATGCTGATTCCTAACTTGAAATTTTGGTTCTGCTTTTTTTTTGACCTCTTAAATGAAAGCGAACATGTTCCCTTTTGTAACCCTAATGGTTACAAATTTGCAAGTGCAATAGATACATTCTCTGGTCCAGTATTGTCATTGCTACTGTAAGCAGTCTATGTTCTACTCTATGGGAGTTGACTAACACTGACCTATAACCACTTCTGTGGTTTCACATTCCAAAGACATAACAAAAATATGCCTATATGAGCTGGATTGGATTTGTGTCTTCTGTAAACATGCTTCTTCACTTGCAATGAGAGCAGATCAAGCAAACAATTAGTGAAATGAGGCCTGATACAAATCAACAAGCTGTTTTATTTTGCAAGTAAGTTATGATTGGACTCACCAGATGGAATTTTCCAATGAGGGACACAGCTGCAATGGTGAGACCTGTAGCGGGTAGGGAACCCATTAGAATCGGCTTTGCTGTGGTTCTTTAACTGAGCCGTGGCATTGCCATCCCGTTCCATGGGTTTCCAACCATTCAGAGAGGGCAGGCGGGATGACATGCCGTAACTGTCAAAGCATTTCTAATGAGAGGGATCCCAGCAGGGGTGAGAATGGCTGAACGGCACATGGATTTCTGAGGCTTCAGCAACTACAGAAATGTGGAGACCTGGGAAGGGTGCCCCACCCCCCCCCCCCTACCTCTTCCTCTTACATGGAGGTCCTGCTGAAGGATCTGAGGGAGTGAGGTGAGGTGATGTTTCCCAAGGGAGGAGGAAGAGGCCAGTCTCTCCAACCAAGGTGTGCACAGAAGAGGCCATGGAAGTGAGTAGTCGGAGTGTGGTCCCTCCAACATGGAGACAGTGCACCTAGAGGATCCAGGACCTGAAGAGGGCAGGAATGGTGAGTGATGTAACACGTCCAGGTGTCAATCACCACAGTTTGACTTTCCCAGCATCCTCCTGCACAGCACTCATTAGAACAACACTCCTTGCAGTTCCACTCATTCCTCTCTCTGCAGGCACCTCACATCCCCAACAGTATAGCTAACCTCGCACTTACCCTCATCTTTGGGGGGAGTGGCCTTCCAATGACAGGCAGCTTGATGGCCACTGGCAATGCGTGCCCACCTGATCCACTGGGAAGGAGGTCTTATTCCAGGAGGCTGCAGATATCAGCAACAATCTGCCATGAAATCCTGAGCCTCCTGAGCCACTGGTGTTTGCACGTGTCGAGTGAGCTGATCTTCTGCCTGTACCCTCTGTTGGACATCTCGCCTCCTTGCAGTTGGATCTCTGTGTTCATCTTGTCTGCCCTGTGGAGCTGCATGTGTCTGAGGAGAAGGCAGTTGGTGCTGCTGCTGGTGTTGCTGATGCTGCTCCTGTTGTTCCCCATCAGAGGTCCAGGCTGTTGCATACATTGCTCCCATGCTGCAGTGAAGACTGACAGCAAGGAAGTTGAGATGAAGGTGAGTATATTCCAAGTCAGTAACTCCAAAATATTGAAATTGACACACACAGCTGGATTTTGTGCCAACAGTAGGGCTCCCGGTACTAGACCGAAATGGCAAGGGGATTTCCGCCTTGACCAGCTGGAGTTCCCCGGAGTGATTCTACGGAGCTGGGCTAATTAACAGCCCGGCACCAGGATCTCTCTCCCTTTAAAGATGGGGATCCCACCTCCAAGAACTGGGCCACAATCACAGTGCCGGCAGCTCAGCAGTATCAGCAGCGTCACCAGGAGCGGAGGCCACTGCCAGTACTGCAGAGGCCTTGGACCCAGGGCCAGTGCTAGAGCTCGGATCCAAGGCAAGTGAGGCGGGGTCACTGGGGCCAGTCTGGAAGGCTGCTTCAGGGATGGGGGTGGGAAGGTGGGCATTGAGTGCAGGGGGAGGATGCTTCAGGGAGTTGCAGGTTTTCCTGGCGGGGCCCTCTGTGAGCCACAAAAAGCTCATGGAGAAGGGGCACCCCCCCCCCCCACCCACCAGCACAAGCCTGTCCTGCCCCCAACAAAATTGCATTGCAACAGGGAGGCAATGGGCCCCCTGCCTTAGGGGGGCTCATAAAATTCAGCCCACAATGTAGTAATTTCAGGCTGTCAGAAATAATCCTACAAGTATAAGTCGCTCACTGTGGTTGACCACAAACTTAGCAATTTCAGACTTTAAAGTCTTCCCAGCACGTCAATTTCATTACACAATCAGTCCTCGCTGTGTTGTGCCTCTGTGACCCTGCTGAGATGCAGACAGCTCGAGGAATGCATGCATTGGCTGTTAAAGCCAGAATGCAGGGTTAAAATACAGTAAAATATTCAAACAGGCCATTACTTTCCCGACAGCTGCATGGGGGATCCCCTCTCGCCTCCAAACCCACCTGGGTCAAGCCCGGAAATGGGAAAGATGATGTCGGGTTCCCAACCCGACACCACTTGTTGGGCATTTTAACCCACACCATTACCGCCTCCCTTGCCAGTTAAAATTCTTTCTTACTTCAAAGATTAGAACTTTTCTTTCCATTATGATATAAAATAAAGAACAAACCATGCTTCTCCACGTCAGCAGGTCATTTTGTTTGACTTAAAAAAGATGTCATTGAACCCTCCAGCATTTTCGGAGCGTGGCTAAAGCTTTCAGATCTTTGTTTGTCTTTGTTCACCTCTTTCACATGCCCGCAGCAAACTGGAGCTTAGTTCCTGACCTCGCCCCGCCCCCTGTCTGGGGGTTGGTGAAGCAAGCCAGTATTCAAAGCTGCTACTGCAACCCTTCCTTTTGAACTAGCTTCATTGCAAAGCTCAACAGGAAAGGACATTCTCACCCGCTATGTATGTATGTTTTCTGGGAGTTCTTGGAATGAACTCCCTTATTCTTGATCCTCCTGGGTTAGTGTCCAACACCAGAAATTTTTACTTCGGCTTGTGTGTAAAATGGGTGGTAACAGTTCAGTCACCCATTATACATCTTTGGAGGAGGCCCTCTAAGCTAAGTCAAGAACTTTTTAATAGTAAGGCCAAGAAGAGCAGACATGCTCCTTCAGGCCCCACAGGGAATGTCTGGGCCTGTTCTCGCCCGGTCTCCCTCATTTCCCTCCTGCAAAACAGCCCCGATTCCCTCCATTTTGGCTTACCTTGGTGCCATCTAGCAACCTGCTGACTGTACAATTTTGACACTGCAGAAGCCAGCCAAATGACACTTGATCCCCATTTCAGGTTTGGCTGGCATGATATAAATGATGCCCAGGAGTTAAAAGTTGCCAGGACTCAAACTGATGACAACTGGGTGGTTTTGATGCTCGCCCCACCCTCCGCCCCCCCAAAAACTTGCCCCCAGTTAAAATGGTACTTTTATCTTAAAATAAAGACAAAATAATTTAGATAGATTTTCAATTCCTTTTTGTGGCCTAAACATGTTAGGATAGAATTTCCGACTCTTGATCATAGCTGATAGAATCTGAGGCAGCTCGTCACAGGTGAGAACTGGGACAATATACCCAGTTGCATTATATATAATATATTTGAAATGATTTTGAACTTACTGTAAAGCATACTATTAATAATTTACACATTCTATTGAAAGATAGTATTGGATACTAAAATGTCATTTTTAGAATCTTTCGTTACCATATTCCAGTGAAGTGTGGATACTTTTATAAATGAAAATTGCAAAGAAAGCAAAATTATTTACTACAGGAATGATGAGATTTGCAGTTAGCCTGTAGCTGTCATACCTTCTGTAGTAGTGCAGATCATATTTTCTATTCCAGATGCCCCAGAATTGGCTTTGCCCTATTCTGTGAAGGATTTCCAGAAGTGCAACATTTGCCATTTTCAAACTTGGTATTTACATTTTGATGTATCAGCAGTTACAATGTTTTATAGCTCCTAAGTGCTGCTCAATTATTGTTAATAAAAATTAGTCTTTTATGAGTTGCATATTTGGCAAGCCCAAATATTTGGGGAAGCCCAGTTGTAAAATCACTATTGTGACGAAGTTAAGGAACTGATTAATATTCAATCAGATTCTCGAAAGCTGACTGTAGTTTGGGGTTGCTTCCCTCTGAATACAGAGTCCCGCCTCCTATATGGTTGAGATAGTGATCATCCTTCATCTATCTGTGTAAAATGACACATCAAATAATGCCTTCATCAAGTTTAACAGACCTAGTCACTCAAGAATAATAATTAAATGCTTTAGTTTGGCTTTGATCCTGTGATACTCATGGATATTTAAAGTGTCCAAGGGACTGTAGTTTGGCAGGATTGTTTTGCAGGGCTTGCCTCAATCTTGCTGTGTATTAGAAAATATTCTTTATTAATTTCTTCAACATTTAGCAAATGTTAATCATTCAAATGAAGTTTAAAAAAAATCAAGCTTTCTAAATCATAAGCCATTTCAGGCCATGTAAAATCTTCTGAATGGTTTACTGTTTCATTTATTTCAATGAGAAGCAATATAGGATAAAAACCTGCACCTGTGGGTAGCTGTGGACGACCTGTGTAGATTTGCTGCAGAAACTCTAACAATCAAGGCAGCAGTAAGTGCATAAAATAATTGCAAGCTCAACAGAAATTTCTGTAGTCCGCATCGTATAAGTGTGAGGAGCTCATGGACTTCTTTGTCATTCAGATCAAAACCATCCAATCAGTTGCTGCTGCCATGTCCCTCCCTTCCACGAGTCCACTGGGCCAAACTTCCCTAGCCCTGAACTTACATCTTTCTTTAGTTTCTCTCCCTAACTCCCCTCATGTCCTCTCAGAGCTCATCTTGTCTATGAGACCACCTGCTACTACCACAATGCTATTCCCACTGAACTGCTCACCATCCAGCTTCCCCTCTTGGTCTCCAAGTCAGCTGATATTGTTAACAGTTCTCTCTCTACGGGCGATGTCCCTCTCTTTCCTTTAAACCTGCTGTCATCACCCCTCTCAAATAAAAACAACTCTTGACCCCACTGTCTTTGCAAACTACCATCTCATCTCAACCTCCCTTTCTTCTCCAAAGTCATTGAAACTGTTATTGCCTCCCAAATCCATTCTCAACTTTCCCTAAACTCCACCTTTTGAATCCCTCCAATCAGGTTTCCACCCCTGCCACAGTACTGAAATAGCTTTTATCAAATCACAAATGACATCCTATTAGACTATCACAAAGATAAACTTTTCCTCTTCGTCCTTCTCAACTTGTCTGCAGCATTTGACATGGTTGACCACACCATCCTCCTCCAACGCCTCCTGCACTGTCATCCAGCTAGGTGGGACTGCTCTCACCTGGTTCCATTCTTCTCTATCTAATCATAGCCAGAGCATCACTTGCAATGGCTTCTCTTCCTGCTCCCACACCCCTACCTCTGGGGACCCTAAGGATCTATCCTTGGCCCTCTCCTATTTCTCATCTACATGCTGCCCCTCGGTGACATCATCCGAAAACACAGCATTAGTTTTCACATGTACACTGACAACACTCAGCTCTACCTCCCTACCACTTCTCTCAACTTCTCCACTGTTGCTAAATTATCAGTCTGCATACCCGACATCCAGTACTGGATGCGCAGAAATTTCCTCCAACTAAATATTGGTAAGACTGAAACCATTGTTTTCAGTCCCTGTTCCAAACTCTATTTCCTAACTATCGACACCATCCCTCTCCCTGGCAACAATCTGAGATTAAGCCAGTCTGTTCTCAACCTTGCCACATTTGACCCAGAGATGAGCTTCTGACCTCATGTTCACGCCATCACTATGACCACTTATTTCCCCTCCATAACATTGCCCGACTCCGATCCTGTCTCAGCTCATCTGCTGCTGAAACCCTCATTCATGCCTTTGCTCCTTCTAGACTTAACTATTCCAACACACTCCTGGCTGGTCTCCCTCATTCTACCCTCCCTAAACTTGAGTTCATCCAAAATTCTGCTTCCCACTCTTAACTCGGACTAAATCCCATTCACCTATCACCCCTATGCTCGCTGACCTTCATTGGCTCACAGTCAAGCAACATCTTGATTTTAAATTCTCATCCTTGTTTTCAAATCCCTCCATGGCCTCGCCCCTCTCCATCTCTGTAATCTCCTCCAGCCCCACAACTCTCCAAGATATCTGTACTCTTTTAACTCTGGCCTCTTGAGCATCCCCGATTTTAATCGCACCACCATTGGTGGCCACGCCTTCAGTTACTTAGGCCCTAAGCTCTGGAATTCCCCCCAACACCTCTTTGCCTCTCTACCTCGCTTTCCTTTAAGACACTCCTTTAAACCTACCTCTTTGGCCAAGTTTTTGTTCATCTGAGCTAATATCTCCTTATGTGGCTCGATGTCATATTTTACATAAGAACTAGGAGCAGGAGTAGGCCGTCCGGTCCCTCGAGCCTGCTCCGCCATTCAATAAGATCATGGCTGATCTTTTCGTGGACTCAGATCCACTTACCCGCTCTCTCACCGTATCCCTTAACTCCTTTATTGTTCAAAAAGATATCTACCTTAGCTTTAAAAACGTTTACTGAAGTAGCGTCAACTACTTCACTGGGCAAGGAATTCCATAGATTAACAACCCTCTGGGTGAAGAAGTTCCTTCTTTAGAAGTCCTAAATCTGCTCCCTCTAATCTTGAGGCTATGCCCTCTTGTCCTAGCTTCACCTGCCAGTGGAAACATCCTCTCTACTTGTATCTTATCTATTCCCTTCATAATTTTATATGTTTCTATAAGATCCCCCCTCATTCTTCTGAATTCCAATGAATATAATCCCAATCTACTCAGTCTCTCCTCATAAGCCAACCCCCTCAACTCCGGAATCAACCTAGTGAACCTCCTCTGCACCGTCCCCAGTGCCAGTACATCCTTTCTCAAGTAAGGAGACCAAAACTGCACACAGTACTCCAGGTGCGGCCTCACCAGTACCTTATACAGCTGCAACATAACCTCTCTGCTTTTAAACTCAATCCCTTTAGCAATGAAGGACAAAATTCCATTTGCCTTCCTAATTACTTGCTGTACCTGCAGACCAACCTTCTGCGATTCATGCATAATGCTCCTGGTAAAGCGCTTTGGGATGTTTTATTACATTAAAGGCACTATATAAATATAAGGTGGTTGTTGTTGTTGTAGTAGTAGTTCTAGAAAGCTTCTTTAAGCACCCTGAAGCACCGATCCAGAAGATTGCTTCTTTATAGTATTTGTTGCTTTGCATTGCTTCTATCAGCTCGCACCTACGATCATTGCTGTTAGCAACTGACCAGCTGCATTAAGATTTTACTTAACAGAGGTGATCAGAAAACCTAAGATGTTGCTGTGCTTTAGTTGTCATTTGACATGTGCTAAGGCATTTCTTTAGCCATAAAACAAATGCATCCTAACTGGTTCAGTGCATTGTGCACACATACACAGGAAGTTCCTTGTTCAGGCCTTTTAGGAATTGTTTCATATCTCTATCCATCCATATGTAACATTTGGGATTTTTTATTGTTTGGAGATTGGGAATAAATAACTTGGAGAGCAGGGCCATATTTTGAATTCAGAGAAATTGGTGAAAAAATTAAAAACACAGCAGCTTGCCTGTTAAAGGCCAATCATGAAATTTGTAGTGAACATGTTACTGAATTCAGATGAAATTCCTCTGTGCACTATTTTAACAGAGGAATTTTATATGAATGTGGTTGTTACAAATATTGTTGATATTTTATACCCTTCCTTTTTGTTGTCTGTTCAAAAAGCTGTTTCATCCATACTTCTGCTCAATATACTTTCACTTTCAGTAACTTTGGACAAAGTTCCACATGGTAACTTCTAATTAATCCAAAGCTACAGGAATTCAGAGTCGAATAAGGATAGAAGCCAGTTAAGAATAGGAAACAGACAGTTCTTATCAGATGAGTAATGTGTGGAGTCCCACAAGGACCATTGTTTGAATGTCTAACAGTTTCTGATATAGATAAATGGCCTGGAGAGCAATTCCAAATGCACATTTGCTAGCGACATAAAAATAGGGTGAACAGTAGAGACAGACATTTGCAAAATAATGTAGATCAATTATACAATTAGAAATGAAAATAGAAATTTAAGACTGAAATGTAAGGGTTGGCATCCTTCCATCTATGAAAGATGATGGACACGCAGCAAACCTATTCTATAAATATGTAGTTTGGTAAAATCAACTACACAAGGTAACAACAGCAAGAACAGCATCAGTATATGCACTGAGTAATTTTTCTCATTCCTATTTTCATTTTATTAATCTGATTTCTATTCATCTGTCTTCAGATGCTCACATTGAATTCTGATTATTTTCAATATCATCAAAAAATGTTGGAAGGGTGATTGTATTCTCTGACAGGCCTGGCAACAGAGCATAACATATTTTGTTTCCTTTTCTTTCAGAGGAAGCACACCAATGTGGCAAGGGGCTGCTCATTCACTGTCAAGCTGGTGTTTCTCGTTCTGCTACAATTGTTATTGCCTATCTGATGAAGCACACACGGATGACCATGACTGATGCCTACAAATTTGTTAAAGGAAAGAGACCAATCATTTCCCCAAACCTCAATTTCATGGGACAGTTACTGGAGTTTGAAGAAGACCTAAACAATGGTATCACTCCTCGAATTCTCACACCAAAGCTGGTTGGGGTGGAGACAGTTGTCTAATGTGACCCGGCTGACTTTTTTTTTAGCATTGTTTTTTTAAAAAGGTGATGTTTATTTCTCCTTGATGCTTTGAAGCATCTTAACAGTATGCTGGAACTGAGAACCTAAGAAAGACTGCACTGTCATTGATTGTGGAATTATACAGTTGGTGGTCTGTGCAGGTTCATAGACAGCAACAAACAACTGGAAATGAAGGGAAGAAAATGGTAGTGGGGATATGGTCTGGAGATTTCCGCAGGAATGTCCTTTCAACTATCTAAAGGTTGCCAAAGCAGATTGGTTGCTGTGAGAGAATCCAATAAGCACGTAACAGCAACTAATCTCCACTAAGCTAATGAAGAAAGACTTGAAACGATAAACCTGATTATTTTGTGTGTTCAGGTCCTGTTGATTCTGGTTATATTTTTCCATCAGGGTTAAATACAGTTGTGGGAGTTAAATTAAAAATGGTCTCATCCATTATATGCCCTTTGAGGCTCATCGTGCAATAATTGATTTGCGTGTGGAAAACCAAATGGATGGAGTTGCATAACAATAGATAGTAACATGCACCAGCTCGTAACTGGGGGAAAAAAATCAATGAAAAGCAATTTTAGTTTAAATTCTTGCCACATATACTGGTGCAATTTCTTAGAAACATGTTGAATCAGAATGTTAAGGGAAAATGTTATTTAATATTTTTCACACAAAATCTGTGTGTTACCATTGTCTGTGTATAATTTTGTTTATAAAAAAAGTTATGTATAACCATCTGGGCTATATTTTTGTGTCTGTGTGTCAGGTTTTCTAATTGTACAAAACATTCAACGTAGCAATAGGAACACACATGATTGAGCTGCAGTCTCTCTCAAGCTGCTTCCTGTAAAATACAATGAGAGTGAAGAACATAGGATCAAATATGATAGCTGTACACCATGCAGCCTATTATTGAGTAGATTTTTCATAAATGTTGCACAATCCTGTTGAGATAAACCCTCCCTAGCCCCCAAAAAAATCACATTTGTTCCACTTGTATATGGACTTATATGGATTTTTCTTCAATTTATCAGATGTATGGATGTGTAATATTTGTTAGTGTGGAATCCTTCCAAATAGCATCATTGGGGTGCACAGTAAGATGAGTGAGTACTTAGAGTTCAGATGCACTTTTTGAAAATTGGATGCAAACCTAAATTTTCTTTGTAACTGTTTGAATGTTCAGGGGGTGATTGATCAGCTCTGAAACAGTTTTAAATTGGTCCAATTTGGCAAGTATTTGAATTCATTTATTTTACGCAGACAAATCTTGCAGCTGGTTGACAGGTTCAAGCTTTGGCTTGAAGGGAAGCTGTGCTGTAGAAAAATTAATTGGGAAAGAATTTGAACGGTGAGCACTAAATTTGCTATCTGAAGTTTGGATTCAGAATGCACTGAAGCACACAGTCATTTTGGAAAGAAAAATCATTTTTATGGGAGTACAGAGATGGGACTTTAAACTATAATATAGGAAGTCAGGAAGTGAATCTGAACTCAAAGTTCCACTTTGCGATCACAAGATAGATACAAATGAGGAAGGCTGATTGGCTCAAAGACGCAAAATTTAGATTGCAACACCAAACTAAGGCAGTGCAATTGGTTTTCAGCAATCGCACAAAATGAGCAATAGCAAATCTGCAGCCCTTTTCATGTTCCACCCATTTTTATTTCCCCCATTGATGTCAATGGACGGGCTGTAAAACAGGCTATCACTTGCTTTGTCATACTGCCAGAGATCTATTTCTCCCCACTGTGATTCCTGATTACACCTGATGAAGTTCAGATTGTTCAGCCTGATGTCTCCCCCACATTTTTATAGAGGGATGAATTTCCACCATTTTGTCCCTGAAGTGCAGCAGAAGCCCCAGAGAAAACAGGGAAAGCAGCAACAACTTCTAGAAGCATAATCAGACAAAAATTGGACACTGAGCCAAAGAAGGAGTCATTAAGAAGAGTGACCAAAATCTTGGTCAAAGAGGTGGGTTTTAAGGAGGATCTTAAAAGAGGTGGTGAGGTTTAGAGAAGGAATTCCAGAGTGTGGGTGTAGATGACTAAAGGCATAGCCACCAATGACAAAGAGAGGGTGGCAGGAGAGGTGTGGGGATGGGGGTCACAGGGTAGGGGTTGTGGCACTGAAGAAGCTTAAAGAGATAGAGAGGGGCGAGGCCAATAGGAGGCCTTCCAGCAGTGAGAAAGCTGCAGCCTTGTGATGCAGGTAAGGGAGAGAGAGGATGCCTCAAGATGGAAGTACGCTCAGCACTTTAAAAATCTTTGAGAATAACAATGGCCACAGCTGCCATTTGTGGAGGGAAAACCCTGTGGCCATTTTTCTGCATTAGCAGTGGAGGGGGGGGGGGGGGGGTTTAAATGCCTCAGGAGCACTGCCCCCCTCGGTCTGCCATGGGGAGGCCACCTTCTTTCATTGGCTGTGTTTTAGCCATCGCAGGGGGCCTGCCTGCTGACTGGAAAATTTCAGTTAGCATGAGACAGGGGCCTTAATAGACCCCAAATGACCTCAATGTGGGTGGGTAGCCGTCTCACCCCCGACCTGGCCTCCTTAAAAATGGCCTGGAGGCAGCACTATGCCAGCAAACTGACACGCCAGTCAGTGGCAGGAGAATCCAGGTCTGTCTGCCTCCCTTCCCGCCACCAACAGGCATCCAAAATTCTGCCCCAGCAGTCAATGTAGCAAGGAAAGGGGTAGTGCATGAACAAGACTCAGAGCAGGATCAGATACAGGCAACACAATTTCAGATGAGCTGAAATTTACAAAGCATAGAGGATGTCCTGAAGAGCATTGAAATAGTCAAATGTGGAGGTGACAAGCACTGGGGTTCCTATTGTTCTTTTGCCAGAGTTACAGAGAATTTGTGTGGAAATTCTCCTGGTGTTTCTCCATGTGTTAATTTACAACACATGTACACAATTGCAGCGAAACCTGCCTAGAAACTACAATTAGCAGTGTCTCTGACTCATATCTGGAGACAGTAGGCTGGACCTTTATCATAGGAAGGCCTACCACCTCACCCTCATCCTGAACTGAGTTTTCCTTTCCTCCCACCTTAGCAGGGAAAGACACTGACCACTCATTTACCGCTAACTGCATGTAATGAAAGGCAATTTCTCTTCCTTCTCTGTCAGCACCACTGATCCAGGGATGCTCAGGAGAGAGGTGGCAGGGTCACTGAGGTAGTGGCAGAAGGCCTTCTAATGTCCCTCTTCATGGTAGAAGACCCAGTCGCGAATACCAATCAATCTCCAAAAACCCAGGAGGGACTTTTATGCTCTCCCTGTGGCGAGTTTGGAGGCGGGGAGAGCATAAAATCAGATGGGGTGGTGGCAGGGGGGGCCTTCCCGCCACTGTCTCATCCCGCCGAAATTTAGACCAGGGCTGGAAGTCCTGCCACCAATTGAGGCCGTTAACTGAGTAATTAACCCACAATTAAGGTCCTCTTCCTGCCGCAGCAGCAATTACCAGTGCAGCGGGTGGCCCTGTAACTGCACGGGAAGCACGGCATGAAAAACTCTGCGGGCTGCTTCTTGGCTCTGGGGGTGGGTCCCTCCTTCAAAGGCACATAGTGACTGAACAAGGGACCGACATCGGAGGGGGCGGGGGGGGGGGTCCACTGAGAGCCACCACCTGCCCTTGTTGCTGATCCTGATCCTGCTCCCCGCCCCTGCAACCCCCATCCTGCAAGACCCCTCCCACCCTGACCTACCTGAGGCCTGGATCCAGCAACAATCCCCAGCCTCAAGGACGGTCATCTCCAGCAGCAGCCACCACCTCCGCAGTGGCGTTGCAGCTGCCAGCCTCTGATTGGCCGTCAGCTCACCTAGGGCGGGACTTCCAGCAACAGGGTCCTAAATCCTATGGAAGGCTCACCGCTGTCCACTTAAGTGCCTGATTAGCATTAAATTGAGCAGGCCTTCCAGAAAAGAGGCAACGTGGGGATCCCGGCATCGGTTTCCCCCGATGTTGAGACCCCCGCTGCCAGCATAAAATTCCACCCCCAAATTCTGACCATTGTTATATCTCAGCACTTCCACTCCCTTATGTTTGTCCTCCACTCCATGTGCTGCAGCAATAGTCCTGCTGCCCAATTGCTTTCATTTCCCTTTCCTGATAGCAATAGACTCCCTCCTGTTGCCAAGGATCCTGCAAGGAGCCCACCTTGTAAACATATATAGCTGCATTCCAGAAAGATGGCAGGGTCAGGACAACTGGTGGAAGTTCTACTCCAAGTCTTCTCCGGCAGGAAGGACATCTAGCCAAGTTGGTCTAACACTGGTTGAAATCTATGAATGATATGGATGTTAGATAATGGCTGATTTCTTATTAGCCAATATCATATTGATATGTAGCACTTCAGTTGTTTCAAAGATGTGACATTCAGCTGCTTTTTTTTGAAAAAGACATGTGATGTAAACAAATCTCACCTTGATTCAACTAACTACAGAATCGTCAAGAACAAGAAACATAATAGTAACATGCCACATACTTTTAGTGGGATCCCTTAATTTTTTTTCTTCTGATCTTCACTGACTCTGGGCTTGAGGTGACTGAGTATCTGCTCTCTGTGCCAAGCATCCTTGCCAGATCTAGCTGAATACACATGTATCATTTTTGTCTTTTTCGCTGCCTTCTCAGCTGTGAATTCATTTTGTTTTAAAGCACACTTAAACATAACTCATTCCTAAATCCTTTCTCTGAAGAAAAATTATGCTAATATTTAATGTTCTCTTTCAAATATCTAATCCATTTTAAAAGATTTTTATGAACTCTGCTTCAATAATATTTTGAGACAAGAATTTCATGATATAATCACCTTAGAATCTGTTCTCACCATCCATTTAATTATTTTTGTTATTATCCTAAACTCAAAACCTCTGAGAACCAGAATTATACAGCGTAACATCATTTGGTCCATTATTTTCTGTGTTAGCTTTTTGTTAAAGCATTCCAAAACTAATCCCAGTGCCCTGCTCTCGCCCTATAGCCCTCTCGTCGTCATTTTACCAACCAAAGGAAATAATCTCAGTGTTTATCCTATCATAACTATTCAGAATCTTGAACGTCTCAATCAGTTCATCACATAAGCTTTTCATCTCTCTGCAAAAAGCATGTCTTCATAATTCTGCCTACTCATTTTGCTAACATCCTCATGAATCTAACATGCAATCTTTGTACTGTTATTATATTTCTGACTCTTGTGCAACTATGGTGTGAGCTATTTATCTCACTGTGTATAATGGGTTTGTGATCAGTGTAATGGGATTGTACTCTGATTCTGTTTAATGGGTTTGTGATCATCTTGTTTCGTGGATTTGTGATCCATCTTACTCTCTAAGTGATCTGCCTCACTCCACACTTAATGGAAAAATGATCAGTTTCATTGGGAGTGAAATTTGTCTTGGGTGTTTTTTTATTTGTTTTGGGATGTGTCACTGGCAAGGCCAGCATTTATTGCCCATTCGTAAGTGTCGTTGAGAAGGTAGTGGTGAGCTGCCTTCTTGAAGGTTGCAGTCCACGTGGTGTAGGTACACCCACAGTGCTGTTAGGGAGGGAATTCCAGGATTTTGACCCAGTGACAGTGAAGGAACGACAATACAGTTCCAAGTCAAGATAATGTGTGACTTGGAGGGGAACTTGCAGGTGGTGATGTTCCCACGCGTCTGCTGCCCTTGTCCTTTTAGGTGGTAGAAGTCATGGGTTTGGAAGGTGATGTTGAAGAACCCTTTGCAAGTTGCTGCAGTGCATCTTGTATATGGTACACATTGCTGCCACTGTGTGCTGGTCATGGTGGGAGTGAATGTTTAAGGTGGTGATGGTGTGCTGATCAAATGGCCTCTTTTTCCTGGATGGTGTCGAGCTTCTAGAGTGTTGTTGGAGTTGCACTCATCCAGGTAAATGGAGAGTATTCCATCACACTCCTGACTGGTGCCTTGTAGATGGTGGGCAGGCAGGCTTTGGGAGTCAGGAAGTGAGTTACTCACCACAGGATTCCCAGCCTGTGACCCGCTCTTGTAGCCACAGTATTTATATTGCTGGTCCAGTTAAGCTTCTGCTCAATGGTAATCCCCAGGATGTTGATAGTGGGGGGATTCAGTGGTGGTTATGCTGTTGAACGTCAAGGGGAGATGGTTAGATTCTCTCTTGGAGATGGTCATTGCCCAGCATTTGTGTGGCACGAATGTTACTTGCCACTTATCATCCCAAGCCTGAATTTTGTCCTGGTCATGCTGCACGCAGACATGGACTGCTTAGTATCTGAGGAATTGTGAATGGTACTGAACACTGTGCAATCATCAGCAAACATCTCCACTGCTGACCTTATGTCGGAAGGAAGGTCATTGATGAAACAGCTGGAGATAGTAGGACCTAGGATACTGTTCTGAGGAATTCCTGCAGCAATATCCTGGGATTGAGATGATTACTCTCCAACAACCACAACCATTATCCTTTGTGCCTGGTATAACTCCAGATGGTACTATAAGGCCACAAATTTGTCCCAGTTTAATATCTGATGCTATATGCTGTTGTTCTTCACCTACTTAGCAATAGTGCCCATATTATTAATTGTGTGTGAATTGATTTGAGATGTTTACGAGGTATAAATGGAAGCCGTGTATTCTTGCTTTACTACATTTGAAATGAAAACTCACCTCACTTCTTTCCAACAAACTGCCATGGAGGCCCCCACCTGCCAAGAATGAGGCACATTAATTTCACCACATGGACATTAAATTTCAAATTGTTGCTGGAAGAGAAGGCCTGTGACAAGGGGTTGCCAGGCCCCTGACTGGAAAGACATTTTTGCATATTAACAGGCGGTTCTTGGAACAAAGGAGCTATCCCCTGCTCCAATACAATCCACAAACAGACTTGGTCAAACCAATTAGTCACATGACTTGGCAGTCTGGGTTTTTTTCTGAATTGTACAGTTTGAACTGAGAGTATGCAGAGCGCTGTTTGTTCCTGGATTGAAAGGACCTCTCCTGGCTGGCTTGCCACAGCCTCTCCTGTCTGCTCCCATCTCTTTCTCACAAGTCTTTGAATCCACTGAAGACACATGAACCTCAAGAGAGAAAAGTGTCCTACAGAGAACAAGGTTTAAGAAGAATACTGCACCCCAACGACAAGCCAGATCTACCTACAATCAAGGACTCTACAGTGAGCCTGAAGAACCGTAACAAAAACTCCTCAGATATTGCCTCAAACCTTTCCACTTTATTTTTCTTCTGTCCTTTTCTGTCTCTATTTGCATCTGTGCATCGCGTATGCATGCTTGCGTGGGTGCGTCATGTATCCGTAGGCGTTAACCGAATTAGAGTTTAAGTTTAATAAATTTCAACTTTTCTTCTTTCAACCTAAGAGCCTATTTGTGCTGGTTTCTTTGCCTTATAATTGGAAAGCAGTGAACAAGGATTCATCAAGGGGGAGCTGAAAACATAGTGTGTTTTAAAATAAAACCCTGTTACAGTAAGACTAGGCGAAGGCTGAAAGGGAACCCTAGATCTCTTTCTCACCTGGTTGTAACAAAACTCTGTATTGGAAGTACAGGACAATTATAAACCTGCTGCAGGAATCATCCCATTTAACTGTTGTGCATTGGACACTTTATATTATTTAATGATCAGCTTTTCAGAATTGCTTTAGATTTACTTTTACAAATTAAATTCACTGTCAAGTTAAGCCTGATCTGAAGATGGCAAGGTTGAGGGAGTAACCATGAATATGGGTAGGAGAGTTCATGTGGAGGGAGAAGTTTAGGAAGGACAGGAGTACAATGAATTCAGAGAAAAGAGGGCAAGGGAAGCTGAGATGAAGATTGAAATCACAGAGGAGGAAAAGTTATGCAATACAGAGGCTGAAGGAGGAAAGGAGGGAGGATATCTCAGTGAAAAAAGTCAGAGTGGACTTAGCCAGGATTTTAGAGGTGAGGGTGTGGAACAAGATCAGGTACTTGAAGGAGGAAAAGGTGACAGAGGAATAGGGGGAGCAACCAAGATTGTGATTTGATGATAAGGGCCACACCACCAGCATGCAATTTGAACAGGACAGTTGGTGCAAAGTATGGCTATATGGGGAGGCTCAAATAAGGAGCAAGATATTGCTATCTGCAAACCAAGTTTCAGTCAAATGACATTCAGTTTTCCGCTATAGACACTCTTGAGCTGACTGCTAAAGATATACATGGAAGCTGCAAGTAACGTCTAGGCTCATGTACCCATAATAACATAGAGCAGACTGTTCACTTTTAGTATGGTCCCAGTGATGTGGTTGAGTCAGTTTCAAAACAGCAGCTCATAGAATTGACATATTACTTATATACTAAAATTCTCATGCCAAATTTTTGTGTTCACATACTGCAGCTCACCTGTTGATTCCTCTTACTTTGCCCATAGGAAAGTAAGTGCCTGACCGATGCCCAGTTGCATGTCTGTGGTTTGGAAACTCATTGTGTGCGGCAATGCAGAGAGAGATCTATAAATGTTGCCAATACATGGAACAAACAATGGATAGGAGCAGCAACATGCTGTACAATCAAACTGTCTAATAGACACAATCCTCATTAAAACAAATGAGACAGCTTCCACTTGTGTGTTTTATTTTTGTCATTTTATGACGTCGTGAAATCTTTCATTTGAATTTATATCTAGCATTGATGTAATATGGGAAGAAGGTTTGAAATTCCAGCTGAGTTTTTGGCTTGATAAAAATGACCCAGAAACTGATTTGATTGTGTGCTGTCAAGCCATATAAAGCCAGCACATGTCTGCCTCTTGTCCGCAGAGGCTCAGGCAAAGAAACCTGTGTTTCCAAATACGTCGAAAAACAAATCCAAGGCTGAATGCAGAGCTGCTGAGATCAGGGCTATTCTTGCACCGACGAGTATGCACTGCTGATAGAAGAGGATTAATATGATGGACTGCTCATCAGTTGCAATTGGAAACTCCCCTGAACCTATTTTGGTGCTGTTTACAAGCAAAGAACTTGACCTGTTTATCAGACAAGCCATGAACCAGTCAATGATAATCATAGCTATCTAGATGCTGCGACTAAAATGTTATCCGACTGTTAGGCCTGAGTGACAAATGCAGTCTCTGAAATATAAAGCCAGAAAGAAGATCAATCTGCTGCCCACTGAGAAGAACATGTTATTTAAAATATCCACAACAAAATTTCATTGATAGAATGCCTGAAGATCGTATTTAATATAATTTTAATTTTTATATATTCTACACTTTTGTTATTGTTATATTTTTATGTCTCAGGTGGATAGGGAAGCATAACCATGGGAGTAAAGAAATAGTCCAAAAATCTATATATTAATTATTTTACTGGAAATAACTGTTCACAATACTGGCGTACGTATGCCGTTATACTGATTAAATAGCTAACTGGCAAGGCTAAACTGTGGTGAAATAAAACAAGCATTTAATGATGCACTGTGCGTTCAATAACTTTAAAGTTATTGGTTTCACATATTCTGAAGAAGACAAATGAATGAAATAGATAGATCTTACACACATTTACTGAAGTCCATGGCCTTTACTGACAAGTCATGTCCTCTTTCCTCAATCCCAACAAAGTATCAGCTTGCTCATAGCTGGAATTTTTATAGGACAGACCTTTCCTTTCGCACCAAAGATCCTTTCTCTGAATGCTCACAGTCCTTGAGCTCATTAAACACATTCCACTCACACACTCTACATTGCCCAGTACGCTAACATGCCTGTAGGAGAATGTGGACTGACCGGGTGTCATGAACTGTGGTGAAGCAGAAACTATTATTTCACATACATACTTTAAACAATCCCTGACCAATGTTGCACAGCCAAAAACCTCACCTTCTGGTACCCCTCTAGGTATCTCTCAGAAGCACAAAACTGACCAATTAATCTTGTAGATACGTATAAGAATGAAAATCAGGAGAAGTGTATAATGATCAACCAATCTGGTATCGCTCCGTTTACATGATGTTTCTTTGCTTAAGAACAATTCTTGTCTTATAAACCCAAATACATCATTATTCCTGGTTTTCCTAAAGCTTCCTTATGTCATAGAAAGACTGGTATGAGCTGCTTTTCTCTTAACAACAGGCTAACATCATTACATTAATTACCTTACGATGATTTTTTCCCGTGGACAGATTAGTGGCAGCTAGAGGAGGCAGCAGGCCTTCCCCCTGCTCATCAAATCTGGGTGGGTGGTATTCTCTTAAGAATCACTCAAATTGTTCTGCTGCTTCAAATACCATTGTAAGTCATGTCCTCTTTCCTCAATCCCAAAAGGTATCAACTTGCTCATAGCTGCAATTTTTATAGGACAGAGGTTTTGAATGATTTGGATACCAATGAGGGAGAGTGCAGATCACATAGTAATAAAAGCAAAATACTGCAGATGCTGGAAATCTGAAATAAAAACAAGAAATGCTGTAAATACTCAGCAGGTCTGGCAGCATCTGTGGAGCGAGAAGCAAAGTCAACATTTCAGGCCAGTGACTCTTCATCAGAACTGGCAAAGGTTAGAAATGTAATAGGTTTTAAGCAAATAAAGCGGGGGTGGGGGCAAGAGATAACAAAAAGGAAGGTGTAGATAGGACAGAGTCACAAAGGATAACTGAAGGTCATGGAGCAAAGGCAAACGGTATGTTAATGGTGTGTTGAAAGACAAAGCATTAGTGCAGAGAGGGTGTTAATGGACAGAAAAATGAGCAACCCTGGCCTAAAACACAAACATGAAAAAAGTGGGTAGGCACATGGTAAAAAAAAAATGAATGATGAAGCAAACTAAAATAAAAAAGACAAAAGAAAAAAAAACTGAAAATAAAAAGGGGGGCCCATCATGCTCTGAAATTATTGAACTCAATGTTCAGTCCGGCAGGCTGTGTACCTAATCGATAAATGAGATGCTGTTCCTCGAGCTTGTGTTGATGTGCACTGGAACACTGCAGCAATCCCAGGACAGATATGTGGGCATAAGAGTAGGGGGGGTGTTGAAATGGCAAACAACCGGAGGCTCGGGGTCATGCAGGCCCAGGTAACTGCTCCTGTGTCTGCTTTGAGTCAGTAATGTACTGCCCCTAGAATGAGGTTTGGGGATAGTATTGAGCACTCATGGTCTTCATTATGTTTTCCAGCATAAGTTTTTCCTGAGTCCCTACACTCTGCTACTTCTCCATTATACTCCAACTGCTGTAGCCAGCATTTGTCCCTGGGTCCCAAACGTTTTCATTACCTTTTTCCCTCATTTTCTCCCTTTCTCTTTTGAAGGTGCTGGCTTTTGCCAAAGTGCAGGCAAGCAGCCTTTGGGTAGCATGTCCAAATGGCAATCTTCATGTGTAAGCCTTAATAGGGAATGCTAACAGGCTATTCAACTGCAAAAGCTATCAAAGTCCATCCTGATTGTGTTTTCATCCAATATCCACACATACACTGTTACAAGTTTCAGGTCTGAATTAGATATTCTCTCTTGTTCTATCTCATAATTAGATCCCATGTTCCTTATGATTGGGATTTACCTTTACTGCCCAATATCCAGTCATGCAATATTATGACCTGGGAGTAGGGACTATTAAATTTTTGTTAGGTGAACTTGATGCTCTAATCTTTGAGATGCCCTCGCCAACCCCCACACCACTACACTGCCCACCCCCACCCCTGCAGTTCTTCTATCTTCTAGAAGCTGGACTGATGAACGCTTTTGTGAGACAATGCCAATTATAAATTTATGAGCTGATTTATGTTACATATAGTATTTACAGTGATTTTAATCTAATCTGTAAATGTCCTAGAATATAAATTGACAAAGCAATGCCACACTATCTCTGATAATGGACCAAATTTCTAACCAGCAATTTCTCTGAACCTACTCAGTGATAAATTTATGAAAGAAACTTTCATCTTGCGCCTAACTTTTTTTTCCAGATTTCTTCAAATTGTCTGTCCTTTCTCAGTCAGAGACTAGAACTCTGATTTTATCTTAATGTCAGTCATGTGGAATGGGGGACAAGGTGGGCTGCAAACTGTCCCTGCCTTGGCAGCATGAAGCCCAGGAGATTTTAACTTCCGGTCCCAATATGTCATTGGCCCAGTTAGGTTCCTGCCTGAAAGCAGTGGGAAGTGGCAGCTGGCTGGCAGGCGGACATGGATTAAGGAGGGCAGGAGACCTAAACTTTCCTTATAGATTCCATGTGTAGGCCTCTGATTCAAATAAAAGAATTGAATTTATATAGCGCCTTTCACAACCACTGGACGTCCCAAAGCACTTTACAGCCAATGAAGTACTTTGAAAGTGTAGTCTCTGTTGTAATGTAGGAAACGTGGCAGCTCCCACAAACAGGAATGTGATAATGATCAGATAATTTGTTTTGTGATATTAAGGGATAAATATTGGCCAGGACACTGGGGATAACTCCCCTACTCTTCTTCCAATACTACCATGGGGTTTATGATCGGGATTACTTGAGAGAACAGACGGGCCTCAGTTTGACATCTCATCCAAAAGATGGCACCTCCAACAACACGGTACACCCTCAGTACTGCACTGGAGCACCAGCCTTGATTATTGTACTTAAACTCTGGAGTGGGACCTGAATCCACAACGTTATGACACTTAGATAGTTAAAGAAGGACCTTAATAGTTTCGGGTGGGTGTCCTTCCTGCCTGTTCAGAAGACAAAATTTAAATCAGAATCTGGGGGAAGAAGAAGTCCCACAGGCAGTTTTAACTACCTGACCAGTTTCTGTCAGACTGTGGAGGTTAAAATTGTCTCTTAGCCCTTCTCCAACTCTCCATGCTGGTTAATAAAAACAGAAAATGCTGGAAATAGTTAGTAGGTCAGGCAGCATCTGTGGAGAGAGGAAATGTCAACATTTCAGACCAATGACCTGTCATCAGAACTGGGAAAAGTTAGAGATGTAATAGATTTGAAACAATTGAAATGGAGGAGGTTGGGAAAAAGAACAAAAGAGTAGGTCTGTGGTACTATGGAAGGCAAGTATAATTAAATGGCTAAAGGGACGACGGTGCAAGGCAAAAGGAGATGGTAATAGAACAAGTAAAGATACAAAAGATGCGTCTAGAGGAAGTGTAAATCAAACAGTCTACCATCTCCGAGGTGAAGGTTTCTCTGGCAGCCTCACATGAATGAAGCCATTCTAACATTTTACACCCAATTTCCTCCTGGAGATGTATTGACAAATCTTATTGTCCCGAACTAATATGAGTAGCAGTTCCAATGGTTGTCTCTTACACATTTTATTGGGTCTCATGCAATGAAATAGACCAGTTGAAAGATAATGTAATTTGTGCACAGTTATTCAAACCATGACGTTCCAATCAAAAATGCTATTTAAATGCAAAATGGTAGCACATGCAGTGGATCTACAATTTGCTGCAATACATTTTCCAACCATTTCTATTGTAAAATATGGGAAAACGCCAGTAACTATACTGGGTGCCTGGGTGTGAGTCTCAACTTCCACTACTTGTGCATTCACAGTACAATTTTTGCCCTGCTTGTATAGAAGAAAACATTGTCCCCCAATTCTTTCACCTAGCCATTTTGCCCACATTGGCATGCTTGATGTTGGCTGTTTCACTGGTATCCAAGCCATCCAGAAACTTGAGTCCTCTGTTGTATTGTGGGCGGGATGGTGGGGGATCATTGCTAATGTGGAGCAAACAGAATAGTCAGCATAGGCCCCTTTAAGCACTTGACTATCACTGTGATTTAATTTGACCTCTGTTTTCTATTGCAGCATATAATTTACGAGGATCTTTGGTATGACCGCAGTCATTTGAAATCCACATTTGTATTGCCATAAGATTCAATGATCCAGCAAGAACTGCTATTGATGCTGGTGCATGGCGTAATTCAATGTTTTGTGACCTCCAAATTTATTTAATGAATTATTTAATCAGCATATTTAGCCCATTTACTTAGTTGAATTCTTCATATTGAATGTGTCTTTTATGAAGGAGACCTAAATGAGCAGCAGGGTGGAGCTGCCTTCATGGGCACTATTGCTAACCATCAGTCACCATGAGGAAAGCCACCCAAGTCTGCTCCCATGCATATCCTAACACCGAGTTATACGCTAACATTCGTAGAGGGCAGGTTCAATGGGTACTGCATACAATGGGCTGAATTTTTCCGGCCAGCCAGAGTGGGATTGGAGGTGTGGTGGGAGGGGTGGGGGGGGGGCCGGGTGGGGCTGAAAAATCAGGAGGGGATGCGGTGGCCCAGTGTCGTACCATCAGTTCCTGATTTTGTCAGCAGTGGGAAAGGTCCAAGGTGGTGTTGCCGCTATGATGCAGCAGGACTGCAAGACTGCAATTACAATTGCTGAACAGGTATTTAATATGCATTTGCATGGACCTCACTCTGATTCTATGAAAGGTTTTGAATTTAATCAACAGGACATGGGGAATAACGTGTCTTCTGATTCCCACCCTGTTAAAGGTACCAAGGTGTGGCCTCAGTGCTGCTCCAAGAAGGGCCTATTTGTGGCAGAGAATGTACCAGATTCACCTCAACAACCTGCAAATGTCCAAGTGGCAGTGGCAGCAAAGACTGTGGCTCTCCTGGGGGACCATCACTGATTTATGCACCTTGCTACAACTCTTGGTGAACATCTATTGCCCGTGGGTCTGAAGATCACGGTGGTACTCAACTTTTACACCTCTCGATATTTCCAGGGCTCCAGTGGGGTCATGGGTGGGGTCTCCCAGATAGCAGCCCACTGTTCAAGAGGGCCGGTGACTGGGTGTGGTAACGGATCGAACCTGACAGTCAGGCAGAGAGGACCATTGGATTCAGGGGCTATCGCTGGATTCCCCCAGGTGCAAGGTGTCATTGATTGTGCATGTGGTCATCAAGGCTTCCACAGAGCAGCCAGCAGCTTTCATCCACAGGAAGGGCTTCATTCCATCAACGTCCAAATAGTCTGTGACCTCCAAAAGCGTTTCCTGCAGTTGCTCATCCATTCTGCACCAGCAGGGCCAATTCTGCTAAGATCTACCCCAGTGTCTACATGGACCACAAATACATGTGCATTATCACGTAGCAGAATACCGTAGGTGAACAAACACGAGCAGTGCAGGGAGTTAATAATTATATTTGCTATGATACCGTAGTTATTTTTATATAACTGTTTAAACAAATTCATATGTTAGGCAAAAACAGACATGACAGTGCTACCACACATTTATTTAGACATTGAGCTCACAGGCTGTAAACATGGCACTTAAATAAAGATATCAAATCTTCAATAAATTCTCTCTTTTTCTATTCCCCTAGCACTGTCTCTGCTGAGGTCTCTTGGTCTCTTTTTATATAATTACTCACCTCAGTCTTTACAGATTATTGACTTATTTTTCTCTGAGTTATTTACCTTTTGTTGGCATTCCTCCAGGCAAAGCTTTTGGGCAGTATTTATTTTAAGAAAGCATCATTAAAATTCCAGCAGAAATGCAGTGCAAGCTTAAAACAAGCTAAAGTTCAAATCTGGTGTACATGCTGGTGTATTTAGAATGATTACCAACAAGCTAATCAAGTTATCAACAAGTCTAATCATGTAGGAGGATTCATCTCAAGGGCATTTTATTAGAAGTTCAAACAAGTTATTTTAACCATGGGGTCACAGTTGAAATATTAGCTGTCATTCCATCATCCAGCAGTCCCAGTGGAATAGAACTACAACATTGTAGCCTGATTCTCTGACCCAAGACCATATGCAGCTTTGAGCACCCTGTTTACAAGAGGGCATTGATGTATTATAGAGGGTCAGAGAAAGATGACCTTAGAGCCCTGAAACTCCATGACCATGGAAAAGCAGTGTATTAGCAGGGGCAGAATTTGGGGTGGGACAAGTTACACCTCTGTATGCACCTGTTACAAATTCTGGCTGAAACAGGGATAGGCATTTTGTACCGGATTTTCCTGTTAATTTGTACCCAGAAGACAGTGGCATTGTGGCGCAATGCCAATTTCCAGCACAAAAGATCGAGGAAATTCGGGTGAAATGTTTACCCTGCTCTTACGCTATGCCTGAACTTCCTAGCACCGATTTTTCCACTGCTCACTAACTTAAACACAACCCCACCCAACAGAATGTAGAGCACAAATTTCCTGCATTTGCACAGGCTCAGAACAGGTGTAGCTTTGCACTCAAAATTTTACATGTACAAACCCCCCCTTTGAATATACACTCTTTTCAGAGAAATTGACAAATGCAAATCCCGTCCTGGAATTCACATGTTCCCCTTTTATACAGGCTGCTTACTTTATTGATAGCAGTTAATCACAGAAAAAAATTCGTAGCATTAATAAGAAAATGTTTTATAATTTCAACACTGATTGCAATTAATATTCTGATTAAGGGTACTGCAGAATTCTCAAATGACTATTTTTTGCTTTCAGCAGTTTAGCAATCCCTTCTTAATCAAAACACAATCAGACCTGTCAAGTCTATGTTGTCAGACTGTTTTATGTGTATGCCTCACAGTGAAAACAGTGATAATTTCAGTCCTTGTGAAATTCATTTGCAAACATGTTTGAATTATTTACAGCAGTGTAATTCTGATGAATATGGATGTATTTTAATCAATTAAATAATTTATCTTCAACAAAGAAAAAGTTAATCATAATTTTTTGCAGATTTATATCCTGATACTCTTTCTTTCAAAACATTGGCTGAGATTTTATCTGGGCAACAGGGGTTTCGACCATCGGCTAAAGTGCTGGCGAGAGCCCCGCATCACCTCCTCTGGGGAAGGCCCGTCAGATCAAGTGCCAATTAAGCACTTAAGTGGACTGCGGCGGGCCTTCCCTGGGATCAAGGACCCCGGAGACAGAAGTCCCGCCTGCTGAGAGCTGTCAGCCAATCAGAGGCCAGCTGGTCTTTAACTGAGCAGCGCCACCGCGGAGGCAATGGCTGCTGCCCATAGTGGACTCATCCGAGGTGCTGGAACCAGGCCACAGGTAAGTCAGGGTAGGAGGGGTTAGGAGGGTGGGGTTCGCGGGAGAGGGGAATGTAGGGGGGTCAGCAGCAAAGTGGTTCTCAGTGCTGGGTAGATTATGTAAATAGACTATAAGCATCATTACAGGATGTGCTGTCACAGATGGGACAGAACCTCATGTGAGGAATATTATAGTGGAAGCCATAGATGCCCTACCTGATGCTGGATCCCTCGTTCAGGCGCTAGGTGCCTTTTAACGAAGGACCCCAGCCCGGAGCCGGCAGGCAACCCACAAGGGTTTGCTTGGCATGCTTCCCGTGCAGCGACAGGCCCACCCGCTGCTGGGCTAATTCTGGCGGCGGCAGGATGAGGCCCTTAATTAAGCATTAATTACCCACTTAAGGGCCTCAATTGGCAGCCCCAGACTTAATTTGGGTGGAGGCAGGAGAGTGGGGGCTTCCCCCACTGCCACCATCCCGCCTGATTATATGCTCAAACTTGATGCAGGGGAGAGCATAAAACTCGCCCCATTGGCCAGGATTTAACTGGCCGAGGGGTGATGGGTTCGGAGGCAGGTGGGCTGGTAATTTGCTGGAGAGCCGCGTTGGGACAGCTCCCTGACACAGCCAAGCTGCTGGGGAGGTTTCCCAGTGGCGGGAATGCTAGAAGCTCAGCTGCCCGCTGACAGGAGGCAGGTGGCCAATTTGAATAAATAAAGGGCCAATTAAGGGCCATTTTCCTGGGCCGCTGGCAGTTTGTCATCGATGAAGTAGCCCCACCATTTGGAGAGGCTGCCAGTTGCATGGAGCCAGCCTCACAGTGGCTTCTCAGGAGGGGGCCATTGGAGCCAGAGGGTCCATGGCCCAAGGAGGGGCAGTCAACGGCAAACTCCACCCCTGTTGCCCTGACACCACCACTGGAGGGGTTTCCCCTCCGATTGCTAGGGCCTGCTTGCTTGGCCCCACCAAAAAAACTATCTGCCACTCCTGGGAGGGCGCCTCAAAATGGAGGCGCCCTTGCCTTTCACTTGCTGCCTCAGCAGTGACCACCTCTCTTGGTGATGCTGCTGAAGCTGCAGACCTGCCAGCCCTCATTGGGCCGACACTGTGGAAGGCCTACCCGCTTTTGTAATATCCGGGTTACTCTACTCTTTGTACCAAATAAAGGTATTAGTCTGTGGGTTAAGGTAACTGGAGTTTTATTTACAAACATATAACATCTATGGCTTCCACTACAATATTCCTCACTTGAGGTTCTGTACAATCTGGCACATCACTTCCTGTAATGATGCTTACAGTCTATTTACATAATACACCCAGCAACAACCTATATCATATTATACTACAGCTCCCCCTAAGTCTCTGATTTCTTTCATCAGATTAAGTAACACTGTGGCGTTTTCACAACTCTACCACAATGTGTTCTCCTTTCACTTGAAGATGTTTGAGATTTTAAGTCTTTTCGTTCTTCCTCCTCAATTTCTTGTATTTGAGTGGAACTATTATAGGACTTAAGTTCTCTATTTCTGTTGTCCTCTGGGTTATCTGTTGACTGCAGCATCACCGGTTCATCAACTCTCTCTGATGACTAATTCTCTTGCCTTTCTTTCATTTGTTTCTTCTGCGGTGCCAGTACCAATGATCTTCTCTTCATTTTTAATCATCTCCTGATCAGTCTGGACAATGTATGATCATGGATATGGTGATTTCTCTAACACTTTTCCATATCGACTCTGGTCTTTAACCCAAACTGATTCTCCAGGTTGGATGTGTGACAGATTTCTCACTCTGTGGTGTCTATCATAATTCTCAGCTTGAATTGACTGCTCTCTATCCTCTCTCTCCCTCACTCTTTCCAAGTCCTCTGCACTAATTTGTAGCTTTAGTGCACTTGGGAGTATAGGAAGTTGTGTCTTCAACCATCTTCCCATTAATAATTCACATGGGGTAAACCCGTTCTGAAGTGGTGTAGATCAATAGCTTAACAGTGCCAGTTGAAAATTTTCATTTTTCTTCAATAACATCTTCACAGTTTGTACACCTCTCTCTGCTTCTCCAATAGCCTGAGGGTACCTCAGTGAACTGGTGACATGAACAAATCTGCATGTTTCAGTAAACTCTCTGAAACTTTCATTCACAAATTGCAGCCAATTGTCAGATATTACAATATCTGGAATGCCATGTATAGCAAAAATTTCTCTCAAAGATTTGATCACAGCTTCTGAACTCTTACCATGTAATAGCTTAACTTCAACCCATCTCAAGTAATAGTCAATGACAATAAGGAACATCTTTCCTTTATGCTCAAAAAGATCCATTCCTGGACGTTTCCATGGTCTGAACAGAAATGATGATGATATGAATAGTTCTCTCATTTCTTCTCTGGTTGTAGCACATGTGATGAATCTGGATATCATTCCTTCGATCTCTTTTGATATTCAGGGCCACCAAACTGAGTTCCTTGCTCTTGCTCTACATTTGGTAATTCCAAAATGACCTTGGGGTAATTTCTCCAAAATATCCAATCTTAAAAGTTCTTGGGATGACCAATCTTTCGCCATACACGAGCAAATCATCCACAATCCTTAGATGACTCCTTTGTTCATGGTATTTCCTTAAAACCAGGTTATGTGGCATATATTCTGGCCAACAATTCTGACAATTTTCTCTTATTCTTTCACATATTTAATCTCCTTTCTGCAAATTTCTGATCTCACTCAATTTCTGAGCTGTTGCCGGTAAATTCTCAGTTATTGTTAAAGCAAAGATTTCTACTTCTTCGAGAAGTAAGACACCTCCTTCTTCAGGTCTTTCAATTGTCACTCTTGATAATGCATCTGCTGTTGTCTGCTGTTGCCCTGGAACATGTTTGGTGGTCAGATTATACCTCATATTATACCTCATTTTCATTTGCTCCTTGCAGTACTGGACCTAATCCTAGGGAATGAAGCCAGTCAAGTGGTAGAAGTGTCAGTGGGGAAGCATTTCGAGGATAGTGACCATAACTTTGTAAGATTTAAGGTAGTTATGGAAAAGGACAAAGATGGACCAGAAATAAAGGTACTGAATTGGGGGGAAGGCCGCTTTCAATATGATAAAACAGAATCTGGCAAAAGTGGACTAGGAGCAGCTACTTGTAGGAAAGTCTACATCACATCAGTGGGAGTCATTCAAAGAGGAAATTGTGAGAGTTCAGGGCCAACATGTACCCATTAAGGTGAAGGGTATGACCAACAGGCCCAGGGGACCCTGGATATCAAGGGACATAGAGGATTGGATCAGGAAAAAAAAGGAGGCTTACGGCAGATCCCAAGTGCTGAAAACAACGGAGGCACTAGAGGAGTACAGAAAGTGTAGGGTGGCACTTAAAAAAGTAATTAGGAGAGCGAAGAGGGGACATGAAAAAACACTGGCGGGCAAGATAAAGTAAAATCGCAAGGCGTTTTACAAGTATGTTAAGGATAAGAGGATAACCAGGGAAAGAGTAGGGCCCATTAGGGACCAACGGGGTAATCTTTGTGTGGAGCCAGAGAACATAGGTGAGGTTTTAAATGATTACCTTTCATCGGTGTTCACTATGGAGAAGGACGATATAGGTCTAGAGATCAGGGAGGGGAATTGTGATATACTTGAACATATTAGCATTGAAAGGGAGGAAATATTAGCAGTTTTAGTGGGCTTAAAAGTGGATAAATCCCCAGGCCCAGATGAGATGTATCCTAGGCTGTTATGTGAGGCAAAGAAGGAGATAGCAGGGGCTTTGACACAAAATTTCAAATCCTCTCTGGCCACAGGAGAGGTACCAGAGGACTGGAGGACAGCGAATGTGGTACCATTATTCAAGAAGGGTAGTAGGGATAAACCAGGTAATTACAGGATGGTGAGTCTAACATCAGTGGTTGGGAAAATATTGGAAAATGTTCTGAGGGACAGGATTAATCTCCACATGGAGAGGCAGGGATTAATCAGGGATAGTCAGCATGGCTTTGTCAGGGGGAGATCGTGTCTAACTAACTTGATTGAACTTTTTGAGGAGGTGACTAGATGTGTTGATGAGGGTAAAGCAGTTGATGTAGTCTGCATGGATTTCAGTAAGGCTTTTGATAAGGTACCTCATGGGAAATTGGTTAAGAAGGTAAGAGCCCATGGGATCCAAGGCAATTTGGCAAATTGGATCCAAAATTGGCTTAGTGGCAGGAGGCAGAGTGTAATGGTCGAGGGCTGTTTTTGCGATTGGAAGCCTGTGACCAGTGGTGTACCACAGGGATCAGTGCTGGGACCCTTGCTGTTTGTAGTGTACATTAATGATTTAGATGTGAATATAGGAGGTATGATCAGTAAGTTCGCTGATGACACGAAAATTAGTTGTGTTGTAAATAGTGAGGAGGAAATCCTTAGATTACAGGGAAATATAGATGGGCTGGTAAGATGGGCGGAGCAGTGGCAAATGGAATTTAATCCTGAAAAGTGTGAGGTAATGCATTTTGGGAGGACTAAAAAGCAAGGAAATATACAATGGATGGAAGGACCCTAGGAAGTACAGAAGGTCAGACGGATCTTGGTGTACTTGTCCATAGATCACTGAAGGCAGCAGCACAGGTAGATAAGGTGATTAGGAAGGCATAGGGGATACTTGCCTTTATTAGCTGAGGCATAGAATATAAGAGCAGGGAGGTTATTATGGAGCTGTATAAAACACTAGTTAGGCCACAGCTGGAGTACTGTGTACAGTTCTGGTCACCACACTATAGGAAGTATGTGATTGCACTGGATAGGGTGCAGAGGAGATTCACCAGGATCTTGCCTGGGCTGGAGCATTTCAGCTATGAAGAGAGACTGAAAAGGCTACGGTTGTTTTCCTTGGAGCAGAGAAGGCTGAGGGGGGACATGATTGAGGTGTACAAGATTATGAGGGGCATTGATAGGTTAGATAGGAAGAAACTTTTTCCCTTAGTGGAGGGGTCAAGAACCAGGGGCATAAATTTAGAGTAAGGGGCAGGAGTTTACGGGGCATTTGAGGAAAAACTTTTTCACCCAAAGGGTGGTTGGAATCTGGAACACACTGCCTGAAGAGGTGGTGGAGGCAAAAACCCTCACAACATTTAAGAAGTATTTAGATGAGCACTTGAAATGCCATAGCATACAAGGCTACGGGCCAAGCGCAGGAATATGGGATTAGAATAGTTGGGTGCTGGATGGCCAGCACAGACATGATGGGCCGAAGGGCCTGTTTCTGTGCTGTATAACTCTATGCCTCTATTTCTCCCATGAAAGGAGTTTCAATCATTTGCCCATCTTGTACCTCATTTCTCCTCTTGTTTAAACAATTTGTCCTTTTGCTGGTCAGC
Organism: Heterodontus francisci; assembly: GCF_036365525.1. Classification (NCBI taxonomy): domain Eukaryota; kingdom Metazoa; phylum Chordata; class Chondrichthyes; order Heterodontiformes; family Heterodontidae; genus Heterodontus; species Heterodontus francisci. Next base: position 73,555,308 of record NC_090383.1, read on the forward strand.
AGCATTTGCTTTTTGTTGCAACTGGAAATGTTCCTGTTTTTAACATAGGAAATATTCCACTTCCCTGGCTGGGCAATTTTCCTGCCGGTGCCTCTCTCGGCCACACCTACTACAACTCAGTGCTACTGCTTCTAGGTGCCTTTCCTGCCTTTCCGGCTTTTTGCGCCATTCCTTTCGATTTTTTTCACAAACTCCACTGAGTCTAATTACTTCAACATTGCACTCTCCCCGTCCCCTTGAAACATGGGTCAGTTGAATTTTCTAACCTCCGCCTGTCTGCTCAACTAAGTGGCTTTTTGTAAACTCAAGACTTCCCTCGACTGTAGCTGATCTGAGAGTGCATCTTCTATTACCCCGACTATGATTCTATCGCGAATCAACTCCTCATGCAAGCTTCCATCTCGCGATCATCTGCAATCCTGTACAGGTCAATAAACTAATAAATAAATCAATACTTTCCCCTTTTCTCTGGGTGCACTTATTAAACTTTGCCCTTTCAACAATAAAGTTTTTCCTGATCTTGAAATACTCTTCTATTGCTTTTATAACTTCAACATAAGTAGTTGGCTTCTCATCGATTCTTTGGGTTATAAGAATGCTATCTTCACACTCCCCCATGGCGTACAACAATGTACTGGCCTGCCCCTTGCCTGGTCTCTGTGCTAAACCTGGTGTAGAACAGTACTTTTGAAACCTCCAGAACTACTTCGGCCACGTCTCAGCTTGGCACGGACCTACTCCCCACTCAAAGTTCTCTGGCAAGGCCAATGACTTTTCCATCTTCTTCTGTTTTTTGATGTTTTAATTTCTTCTCCACTACAATTGCTTTTCCGCTGCCGCCATACAATGTACGGGTTACTAGACTCTTTGTACCGAATAAAGATTAATAAAGTTAAGGTAAGTGGAGTTTACTTACAAACTTCTAGCATCTATGGCTTCCACTACAACATTCTTCACATGAGGTTTTGTGCAATCCATGACATCACATCCTGTAATGATGCTTACAGTCTATTTACATAATTTACCCAGCAACAACGTACATCACATTATACTACAGCCTTCCTTCACTGGCTGCCTCCTCCATCTTCTGACTCTTGATTGAGTCATCCTGGTAATATCGCGGAGGATGTCTGGCCTCCTACCCGAATGTGCTGGCCACCGGAAGAACTCCGTGATGTCGGGACATGCCCCCACTTCTGAGAAGATCCCGCCCATTGTGCCAATATGACAATATCAAAATCTAAGACACATTTATCATCCACTCAAAGAGCACAATTACAATTCAAGCACAGCATTAAGTTAATGGCTGCTTAATGAATGATGTTGCATCAAAGAAAATTAAAGCGAAAATGAAGCTGCTACTAAAAGATAACTAGACATCAAGATTTAGAGAAGTGCCTTTGGCCAACATTGCTTGATGACAACAATCCTTCAAATGAACAAGTCATCTTTAGCTCCATTTTCAAAGTCTGTTGAACTTTATGAGGCAATGGAAGAGTAATCTCTTTCCAAATACAGTTAGCAGGAAGGACAATTCATAAAAAGAATCCAATTCAAAGGAAATGGGATGTTACGATCAGGTGAGGAGGGGTCGAAGGGCTCGCCTCTTGTCCCTCTCCTTGTTTGACCGCAACAGGATTTATTTCTTTTTTAAAGTAGATCTGCTTGCCAATTCTGTGAGTGTTTAACTACTTACCTACTATAAACTTAAATAGAACCAATTGGACAGGTTTTCTTGAGTTTAACAGAGAAAGAGGTTAGCTTTATTGTAATGTAAGTGGTTTTCTCTGGCGTAAGGAAAACACATCTCTTACTACAAGTTCTGGAAGATAGGAATTATATGGAGAGATGAGACTTGGACCCATGTTTTTCGGGCTCAACCATATTATGTTTAATAAGATTAACAATAACACTTGTAAACAGTACAAAACAGTACAACCCTGGCTTGTCCAACCAGCCCGACCGTGCTAAACGACCTAATAAAAGAACCCTCCCATGAAATTAACAAACACAGGACCCTCAGCACTAAACCCCTCTAAGGTTTGATTGCGACTTACAATCATCCCCTCACACAGTAAAGTGGTCTTGTGGATGTATAGGTGCATGCAATATGCTCACCCCGATTGCCTGTTGTCTTGCTTGTAGCTTCTTCCTGTACGTCTCGCTCCTGGTTCCGTACCGCCGACGCAGTATCCAAGTTCCAGTTTGAGTTGAGGTCCGTTGATGAGGGATGAAGAGAAGTGCTCAGCTTCTGGCGGTGTTCCATTGAATCGAGCCGAGCCGAGCCCCACTCGGGAGATTCGCTGTAGATTGATGCTGAGGAGAAGAGAGAAGAGCCAGCACCATTGCCAAATGGCTCCATATATATCCAAAACCCACCACCTTTTCTCTCGTCAATACTGATCGATGTATTGACTCAGGCGATCTGTCTTGACATCCCCTCCGCACCACACCCCCCCTCCCCCCATTGCCTGGAGCGACTCATAACCTTTGAAATCTTTGCAAAAAATTATATTCCGTTATTTTGTCTTCCCGCTCCCAGGCCCAGCACCTGGAAAGACAATGAGTGCTGATGTCTGTCATTTCCTGAGTTGACGCGTAAATGTCGGTGCCAAACCTGCTTCTGCCAAGCCTGGGGATCCGTCCCGTATTTTACGGAACCCCAGGCTTTAATTGGCCCGAGGCGGGACTTCCACCCACTTGAGGGAGGAGGTCCCGCCTCAGTGAGCTGCCAGCCAATCAGCGGGCCAGCAGCCGGGAGTGGTGGCCACTGCTGGGACTGCAGCCCAGCCAACCGAGGAGGATACCAAGGAGCCGGGACTGAAGATAAGTTTGGGTTGCCTCACCAGGGGAATCAGTCGTGCCCTGGTGAGGCGAAGGTGGTCGTTTGGGGGGAGGGGGGCATCTTGGATCCCGGGGTATGGGTTGGGAGGCTGGGGGGGCCTTCAATCGGGCACCCTGTGTCCAATTGCCAGGCCCCTCCCCGGGTGCGGAAAGGCCGGCAGCTATAGCTGGGCGGCCTTTCATGTCCCTGGCACACCCGCTTGCCATGGGTAAAATACCTATGGAGGCAGGCGAGGGCCCTTAAGTGGCCGTTAAGTGGCCACTTAAGCGTCTTGATTGGCCTTGGGCGGGCGGGCGGGCGACTTCTCACCACCCCGTCCCCACGCCGGACCTCCGTAAACTTGGTCGGAGGCGGAATCGGGGCGGTTAGGCCTCCAGGAGCCTGCCGCTCAATTTCATGCCTCCCCCACGCCACCATCTAACCCACTGGGGCGGCGTAAAATTCCAGCCAATGGCTCGGCCATCTCCTGCCTTCCACCAGTTTTAGTTGGGACTAAGTCGTAACTGTGCTTTATTGAGTTACCTCTCGGGGTATTGTTCCCAGTAATCATGCTAGGTGGTGATGACGTCAATTGGCTCCCTTCCACTCAGCCTATCAGTGTGAAATGTCCGGTTGCATATGAATGCACCTCAGTCAGGTTAGCCTGGCTCGAAACTCCTGCCAGTCAATCCTAATCCCTAAAATAAAAGCAAAATACTGCAGATGCTGGAAATCTGAAATAAAAACAAGAAATGCTGGAAATACTCAGCAGGTCTGGCAGCATCTGTGGAGAGAGAAGTTAACGTTTCAGGTCAGTGACCCTTCTTTAGAACCAGGAGCGAGACGTACAGGAAGAAGCTGCAAGCAAGACAACAGGCAATCGGGATGAGCATATTACCTGCACCTATACATCCACAAGGCCACTTAACTGTGTGAGGGGCTGATTGTAAGTCGCAATCAAACCTTAGAGGGGTTTAGTGCGGAGGGTCCTGTATTAGTTTTTTTCATGGGAGGTTTCATTTATTAGGCCGTGGTAATTTAGTACGGTAGGGCTTGTTGGACAAGCCAGGATTGTACTGTTTTGTACTGTTTACAAGTGTCATTGTTAATCTTGAAAAATGTGGGTCCAAATCTGATCTCTCCGTGTAATCCCTCTCGTCCAGAACTTGTAGTAAGAGATATATTTTTGGTATGCCAGAGAAAACCACTTACATTACAATAAAGCTAACCTCTTTCTTTGTTACACTCAAGAAAACCTGTCCAATTGGTTCTATTTAAATTTATAGTATCTAAATTTTCAAACACTCACAGAACTGTCAAGCAGGTCTACTTTAAAAAAGAAATAAATCCTGTTGCGGTCAAACAAGGAAAGGGACAAGAGGCGAGCCCTTTGACCCCTCCTCACCTGATCGCAACATCCCATTTCCTTTGAATTGGATTCTTTTTATGAATTGTCCTTCCTGCTAACTGTATTTGGAAAGAGATTACTCTTCCATTGCCTCATAAAGTTCGACAGACTTTGAAAATGGAGCTAAAGATGACTTGTTCATTTGAAATATTGTTGTTATGAAGCATTGTTGGCCAGGGGCACTTCTCTAAATCTTGATGTCTAGTTATGTTTTAGCAGCAGCTTCATTTTCACTTTAATTTTCTTCTTTACAACATAATTCATAAGCAGCTATTAAGTTAGTGCTGTGCTTGAATTGTAATTGTGGTCTTTGAGTTCTGAAGAAGGGTCACTGACCTGAAGCATTAACTCTGTTTCTCTCTCCGCAGTTGCTGCCAGACCTGCTGAGTATTTCCAGCATTTCTTGTTTCAATCCTATTCCCTAAGCTACCCCCACATGCTTGCCAAACAGTACAGTTCTTTATTGGGGTTTTGGATTTAAAATATGATTCATAAAAATGGCCAGAAAGCTGGTGCTACAGTACTTAAAGTGGTCTAAGTAAAATACGCTCCAAATTTCACACACATACACATGAGGTTCACACGCACACACATACACAAATAAGATACAGAGTGGGGAAGGATAGCTTGGTTGGATTATGGACCGGAGCAATAAAAAGGGGTATACAGTCTGTGGAGTTTGATGACTTGGCTGGCTTCTGGCTGAACTTGGCTGATCTGAGGCTTTCGGCTTGCAGATGCGGCCGGTTGGTTTGATGGTTCTCCTGGAAACAGCGATGCGGATCATTTCCTTCATGGGGTCTCTGTCTGCAGCAATGATAGGCTTGGGTGGCTATGGCCAGCAGGCAGGATTCAAAAATTGCAAGGTGGACTGAAGAGCGAGATAGAAGGACGTGCTTGGGTCTTCTCAGGTCATTGTCTCGCTGCTTGTCTGATCTGCAGCGAGAGAAAAACCAACTTAAGCACACAGATTGTTGTCCTGTCACATACATACCCAGTGTGTATTTCCTCTTGCAACTTAATCAGTTCATGTCTAGGAATTCCCTTTTCTCAACCAGGGTCCCATTGTTCAAGTGATTAGGTTTGAGTGGTTTGTCACCACCAGTTTAATGTCCCAAGTGATTGCCTTTAATGTCTTGTTAATGGGAACAGGACAGGTTGCTCACTCAAAACTCCCCAAATCATTGTTCTGGAGGGGACTGCTTAGATAATTCATCTCCACCTCGATGCATTGGAATGTAGGATATAGTGATGCAAATTGCGGTGGCCATTTTAGTTGCTAGCACGCACCTTTTATCTGTTCCATTTTTTCCTTTGTAAAAATTTAATTCAGGTTACTATCCAGCGGAATAAAATCATCATTCAGCATAGCATGCTTTCGTGACAGGGAATAGAGCACAGGAATGTGCAGCATGTCATTTTGGGGCTTATGGAAACCTTTCATTTTTCTGATCATATTTTTCTTTAAGAATACTTTATCCACTTAATGATCTGCCATCATTGCTGTTTTTATTTTTGAGATTGGCATCTCATTCATTAATGTTTTGGGCTGACTGCTAAATGCATAGTAACCTTTAGTTGTTACCACAGTAAAGAGTCTAGCTTCCTGAAAACTATTTAAAGACATTTCTTTGAACATTTTGAGAAAGAAATTGACAGGGAGGGTGATGTTTAAAAATTATTTATAGCAGATGAATGTGGGTACTCATGTCTAAGACACTAATATATATTGTTTAGGGGGCAGTTGACTTGAATGTGATCATTGAGTATATATAACAGCCAGAGACACTGGGTACCTAATCTTGATAATCAATGGAAAAGGACAAGGAACAATCCAGAGTAAGAATAATTAACTGGGGGAAAGCCAACTCCAGTGGGGTAAGAATGGATCTAACCCAGATAAATTGGAATCAAAAGTTGGCGGGCAAAATGATAACTGAATAATGGGCTGCCTTTAAAGAAGAGATAGATCGGGCACAGTCAAGGTATATTCCCAAGAAGGGGAAAGGTAGGGCAAACAAATCCAGAGCTCCCTGGATGAAGAAAGAGATAGAAGTTAAGATGAAGATGAAAAAAGCCAGCATGGATTTATGAAGCATAAATCATGTTTAACTAACTTGCTGGATTTTTTTTGGTGAGGTAACAGAGGAGGTTGATTAGGGCAATGCTGTTGAGGTGGTGTACATGGACTTCTAAAAAGCATTTGATAAAGTGCCGCACAACAGACTTGTGAGCAAAGTTGTAGCTCACGGAATAAAAGGGACAGGAGCAACATGGATATGAAATTAGCTGAGGGACAGGAAACAGAGAGTAACGGTTAATGATATGTTTCGGATTGGAGGAAGGTTTGTAGTGGAGTTCCCCAGGGGTCAGTGTTGGGACCCTTGCTGTTCCTGATATATATTAATGACCTAGACCTTGGTACACAGGGCACAATTTCAAAATTTGAGGATGATACGAAACTTGGAAACATTGTGAATTGTGAGGAGGATAGTGTAGAAATTCAAAAGGACATAGACAAGTTGATGGAATGGGTGGATAAGTGGCAGATGAAATTTAATGCAGAGATGTGTGAAGTGATTCATTTTGGTAGGAAGAACATGGAGGGATAATATAAAATAAATGGTGCAATTCTAAAGGGGGTGCAGGAGCAGAGGGACCTGGGTGTATATGTGCATAAATCATTGAACGTGGCATGACATGTTAAGAGAATGGTTAGTAGAGCACACAGAATCCTAAGCTTCATTAATAGGAGCACTGAGTACAAAAGCAAGGCAGTTATTTTAAACTTGTATAGAACACTGGTTCGGCCTCAACTGGAGTATTGTGTTCAGTTCTGGGCGCCACACTTTAGGAAAGAAGTGAAGGCATTAGAGAGACTGCAGAAAAGATTCATGAGAATGATTCCAGTGATGAGGAACTTCAGTTACGTGGATAGATTGGAGAAGTTGGGACTGTTTTCCTTAGGGAAGAGAAGGCTGAGAGGAAATTTGATAGAGATGAGGGGTCTGGACAGAGTAGATGGAGAAAAACTGTTCCCAGTGGAAGGATCAAGAACAAGAGGGCACAGATTTCAGGTAACTGGCAAAAGAAACAATAGCAACATGAGGAAAATCTTTTCTATGCAGTGAGTCATTAAGATCTAGAATGCACTGCGTGACAGTATGATGCAGGCAGATTCATTCAAGTCAACAGGGAATTGGATTGTTAACTGAAAAGGAAGAATGTGCAGGGCTACAAGAAGAAGGCAGGAGAATGGCACTAGGTAAATTACTCTTTCGGCGAGCCACCACAGACATAATGGGCCAAATGGCCTCCTTCTGTGCTGTAACAATTCTGTGATTCTGTGAGTTACTCACACTGGACCAAAGTAACTATCACAAACCACCTGTCAATTCATGTCTTCCTATTCCTCACTAAACAACTGAAAAGGCAAGTTGCCACTCGGCATGCAAGAATGGGCAGTGTGAGGAAATGGTCCAAATTAATACATTTTTATGTGAAGAAATAACATAAAGAAATTTAATAAGATAACTTTTTAGCAAATACCCATGTGCATACCTTTGGTGAATTATAACATTTTTCTCTTCCTTTTCCTACCGTTCCTATGTGGTACAACCCTTGTGGTTCAGTAGAGGTAGAGGTAGGCAGTTCAGATTCCTGCTCTGACTGCTGAGATACTCTTGAATGATGACCTCTGGGTGTTGACACCCATGAGGACCCTGCCAAAGACTGCTGCACCTGGCAGGGGCAAACTTGGCCATCGGGAGCGGAGGCTGCATGTTGGGTACTGGTTATGGGGGGCAATAGGTGAGATGTGGGAACATTTTGAGTAGAGTTCCCAATTCCCAATAACAGCTGAGGTATGTGTCATCCTGGTTAAAGTGCCAGACATGTTGGCAACCAAAGTCTGCATGGTCTTGGTCATGGCCTGCATGGACTGGTTTGATAGCCATGACTGAAGCTTTCATGAGGTTTCAATGGCATTCCCTGCACCAACAATGCATACATTTTTGAACTGGACTCATCCACCCTCTGCACATCTACCAGTAATTCACAAATTTGCTGCAGCTACTCAATGATTCTTCTTTTCATCAACGACTCCAGGGCACAACATATGTGTGCAGCTGAGCAGAGCTTGGAGAGATTTGTGTCCCCTGACATAGACTCTACACAGCTGGCTCTGCCACCTGTGTCTGCTTGTGCTCACTTGCCTTGTAGTATGTCCTGTGACAATGCAGCGACAGAAGAAATCAGGTCATCTGAGGAATCGTCAGGAAAGTCTAGACAGCATGTGAAGGCCCTGGAGGAAAGAAGAAAGGAATATGAATGAATACTGGCAATGTAACAATGTTGTCACTCAGCATAATTATGCTTATTATTTTTTATTGTTGCTGAGTCTTGTATGAGATGTGGGTGAGAGGTATTTAATTCAGTCACCAGGCAGCTGCAAAGTCCCAGTTTCTCCATCACCGATGGGCAGGGATGCAGAGTTGCCACTAATCTCCATTGCATCATCCTCTGCAGTTGTCGGCAATAGCACATCCAGTCCTCTCCTTCTCCCTAGTGTTCTGTGCTCTGTTCTCTTGTAATGGGGGAAGAACAGATCCATGAGCATGTGTTCACCAAATGGATGCTGTGCATTTGGTGAGGGTGATTGTCAGGGAGATGCATCAAGTTGCATAAGGATTAGTGGTGGATGGATAAATGGGGAGTTGAGGAAGACATTAGAAAGTGAACAATGGGTACTCTTGAACCTTATGTAGGTGTGACGAATGATGTGATGCAGTATGATTGAAAAGACAGAGTGAGAGTAGGTGGGGATGGCATGCACTATAGGATGTAGGTGAATCTGCAACTGTATTCATCTTTCCTGACCTTGTTAGGTCACTAAAGTGCTTCCTGCACTGGATCTAGGAACAGGCCACTATCTTATCTGGCAATGGGAGGAAGAAACTTGATGCCGACTTCCTAGGTCACCTCCAACCATACCTTTTTGGGGTCAGCAGCAGGTTTCTTTCTCCCATTATCAGGGAAGGTGATTTCCTTCTGGCTTCTTATTGCACCCAGCAATACACCAAGTGATACATTGTCAAACTGGAGCACAATCCTTGACAGTCCTGAGCCCATCTTTAAACTTCGCTGCCACTTCGGTCAAACACCTAACTCCTCCAAATACCATCATTTAGTTGGCCCTTTAGATTTGTTGACTTGAGATTGTGTCATGCAGATGTGCAGGATGCCCACTATCTCACATTGGAGACGTGAAACCTGGAAAGTAGTATTATAATTAGGTAACCATGTTGAAATTAGACATTCCAATGCGATAAATCTTCTTCCGGGTTTGGCATCCGCTATCGCCTCCTCCACTCAGAATCCTCTGGGTTATTATCGGGCCCTGTGAATTTGGTGTCAGCTCACATGATTAGTTAAAAAACAAACAGGCTTTTACTGTTGTTAGAATGACAAAGGTCAGGACAGGCAGCCACTGGGAGAGAACTGCACATTTGCCATCAGCTATCCTCCTCTAGTGTAGAAGTTGCTTAATTGCTGACAGGGCAACTACTCCTGGCTTCCACCAGTAGAAAAAAATTATCATCAATTTTAAATTGATATTTGTACATAAATTACAAACAACATGAGACATAAAGAATGTCCACTGTTTTATACAGATTTTTCCATGACTTATGTGAAATGTGGTTCATACCTGTTGAACACAATGAGACAACCTAAAGAGGTACTATCATGTGAATAAATGCTCAACAATTTTTTTTATATAAAGACACATGATTCAATGACATAAATCACAACAAAACATATCATTGTGCAACTTACACTCATCACAAGTATCAGCTTAGCTCAGGTGATAGCACTCTTATTCCTAAGTCTTTTGGATGGCATATTGAACCCAGACTCGAGAGACAATGAGTAATCACCTAAAGGTGGTGAGTGGTTTGTGGAGCAGCACCTGGAGTGGCTATAAAGGCCAATTTTAGTGACAGACTCTTCCACAGGTGCTGCAGATAAAATTGGTTGTTGGGGCTGTTACACAGTTGGCTATCTCTTTGCACTTCTGTCTTTTTTCCTGCCAACTGCTAAGTCTCTTCAACTCACCACTCTTTAGCCCTGCCCCTTCAATGAGATCAATGTTATATAAATGCAAAAGCAAATTCTTCCTTTATCTCCAAAGCCGTATTGAAAAAATGACGCATGGCTTTATTGACTATTTTTTCTCCCTACCAAAATGATTAATGAGATATTCTTTTTCATGAAGATAGTGCCCTTTTAAAGAAAGATTTTTTAAATGTTTGAAGCATAATTTTACAGATAACATAAGCTGCACCTATGGGAGTGGTAAAATTGTAGTCCTGCAAGATATTTATGGGGAGGCAGCGAATTTAACATCATGATCTCATTATAATACTTTTTCTTCTGCTTCCTGACTGGCAGCCAGCTAAATTGACATACTGGCCAGCTACCTGGATGGGAATATCAGTGGCTGGAGGCCCCGCAGCCGGCTGTCCTTGGGAAGGTCTCCAGCAATTGAGAGAGTGAAGGGAGCAGGAGATAGGGCTTGCCAGGAGAAGGGGAGGTCGGCTATAGCAGGATGGACAGAGAGTGACAGCAGAGCTTGTGGGGGAGAGAAGCCATTGTGGGATGCAAGAAGGTAGGTGATCAGATCTGAAGGCGGGAGAGGTCTACAATCTCAGCAGGGGGGAGAGAGAGGGTACGTGATCAACAGAGGGGAGGCCTAAGGCTTCTTTGAGGCTCAGGAGGAAACAGTCCTGCTCTTTCTGGACTAGAGGAATGCTGCAAAAGGCACTTGCCTTCTTGAGCTGGTAGCTCCTGCCTCCCTTTCCTTACAGGGTTTTCTGAGCCCTTGGAAACGTGCACAGCCACTGTAACATTTAAATCCAGCTCCCTATGGGAGCCTCATTTAAAAATGTTATTGAAATGTCGACATGACACCACCATTATAAAAATGGTAACGGCCACATATGCAGCGGGTAGTGATGCAAGTCCTGTGTGGATGTGTGGGGATAATATTGAGGCCAAACTTGAATCATTTAAATACTCGCAGGGCTATGGGGAAAGAGCAGGGGAATGGGACTACTTGACTAGTTCTAACAAAGCCAGCACAGGCTCGAGGGTCAAATGGCCTCCTTCTGTGCTGTATTATTCTAAGATTAAATCTATGAACGTCTTTCATTCCATTATTTACTACTTTTGGCCCATTTAGACATTAAATTTATACTTGATTACGAAATGTTTAGATAACATCAGCAGTAGTTGATTATTAATCAAAATGTCATGTTACATGACGAGCAGTAAAGATTCAAATCACAGAAAGCACAGTTAAAGCCAAAGCTTTGCAAAGTGAAACATCATCATGGAACTCAAAGGAAACATCTGAAAACACAGGAATAGCAATATTTCTATGGAAGTTCACAAGTATTGATCATAAAATTGAAACATCCGGCATAGTTTCAGCTGGACCAGTTTAGCCCAGTCCATTTTATTGGTTGTAAGGCACAGTGTAAGAGGCAGCAAGTCGACATGGGGACTCAGGAAATATTTTACCCTTGACAAGGCAAATCATCAACTTGGAATAATTTAAGACCGTTTACTTCACAGTCCGGGTGTGGAGAGCAGCCTTGACATCACTGACGACAGCACTGTAAAGTAAATACAATGCCTTTACAGATACAGCACTACCACGATGACCAGTTGCTACAGCAGCTTGCCAACAGGCGCCAATGTCAAAAAGAACAACTCACAGCGTCACTTGACAGCTTCATGTGCAGCACTTGTGGTAGAATCTGCCTCTCAAGGCTTGGCCTTCACAGCCATCAACAAAGGTGCACCAAGAGAAGACAGCCCACCTGAATGGATTGTTGCTGCGAGTCCATCATCTTTCATAGATGGAATGATGCCAAACAGACAGATACAGCAGATGAGAGGGCAGATAAAGATTTGATTGTGGATGACCCACAGTTAGTTATCACCTCCTATGGCTCCTATGTACAGCCTCCCATCACTTTTTCCATGGACTCTGGCTTCTGTGCTTCCTATCCTCAAGATTTTTGACAGCATATTTGGCTTCTGCTTCACTGAACTGAATTTGGAGATTAATGTTTGGGTGGTTGTGCATTCATTGAAAAGATTGCTTTCCAACATTGTTGGAGCATGGGTATTCTGCCTGGTCTGCCTTTGCAGCTGCAACATGAGGAAAAGTGACAGTGGCAGTGCCAGCCGCAAGGAAGGCAACAGAGGACTACATGGATTGCCAGAGGAGGAGGAAGAAGACTTTGCATCATGAGGGTCTACAAGAACTGGATTTCCTACCTCAACTTTACAGAGGAGGAAACCATGAGGCACCGCTGATTTTCCTGTGTGGCAGTGCCTGAGCACCTGCTCAACCAAGAATTACAGTCCAGCATCATGGAATCCACAGCACTGCCTGTGGCTGTAGAGGTCACTCTGGCCCTTAACTTTTATCATCAGGCTCCTTTCAACATCACTCTTCATTTGATAATTGCTTATCCTTAACATTGAAACCTAAAAATTTCCCCTGTGCAAAGCCCTAGTATCTATCCTTTGTGCTTGTTTACATATTCTAGTGCTCCTACGAGCTACATCCCCAATGGCTACAGAAAGGGAGGTGAAAAGCTGCTGAACCTTCATTAAGGACTCCTGGAATGTCTGTGATGAACCACCTCAAGCAACTCTGGCTCTAGAGGGTGCAATTGCAGTCCAACAGTATCTGGGCGGTGGTTGGAGCAGTCAGGCCCAGCTGGCTGTCTGGCATCAAAAAGTTGAGATTGTGGAAGGTGTGCAGGTGTGCTGTTATCCTTAGAGAGGACAGAATCTGCCTTTCCCATGCTGTCAATGCCACTCTCATGGGGCTGCGTCTCCACACTCATAAGATCATAAGATCATAAGAACTAGGAGCAGGAGTAGGCCGTCCGGCCCCTCGAGCCTGCTCCGCCATTCAATAAGATCATGGCTGATCTTTTCGTGGACTCAGATCCACTTACCCGCACTCCTACCGTATCCCTTAATTCCTTTATTGTTCAAAAAGATATCTGCCTTAGCTTTAAAGACGTTTACTGAAGAAGCGTCAACGACTTCACTGGGCAAGGAATTCCATAGATTAACAACCCTCTGGGTGAAGAAGTTCCTTCTTAATTCAGTCCTAAATCTGCTCCCTCTAATCTTGAGGCTATGCCCTCTTGTCCTAGCTTCACCTGCCAGTGGAAACATCCTCTCTACTTGTATCTTATCTATTCCCTTCATGATTTTATATGTTTCTATAAGATCCCCCCTCATTCTTCTGAATTCCAATGAATATAATCCCATCTACTCAGTCTCTCCTCATAAGCCAACCCCCTCAACTCCGGAATCAACCTAGTGAACCTCCTCTGCACCCCCTCCAGTGCCAGTATATCCTTTCTCAAGTAAGGAGACCAAAACTGCACACAGTACTCCAGGTGCGGCCTCACCAGTACCTTATACAGCTGCAACATAACCTCTCTGCTTTTAAACTCAATCCCTTTAGCAATGAAGGACAAAATTCCATTTGCCTTCCTAATTACTTGCTGTACCTGCAGACCAACCTTCTGCGATTCATGCACAAGGACACCAGGTCCCTCTGCATAGCAGCATGCTGCAACTTTTTACCATTCAAGTAATAATTCTTGTTACTGTTACTCCTACCGAAATGAATGACTTCACATTTATTAACATTGTATTCCATCTGCCAGACCTTTGCCCACTCACTCAATGTATCTATGTTCCTCTGCAAAGTTTCACAGTCATCTGCACACTTTGCTCTGCCACTCATCTTAGTGTCATCTGCAAACTTTGACACCCTACACGTGGTCCCCAACTCCAAATCATCTATATAAATTGTAAATAATAGCGGTCCCAACACCGATCCCTGAGGCACACCACTAGTGACTGATTGCCACCCAGAATAGCACTCATTTATCCCCACTCTGCTTCCTGTTAGTCAACTAATCCTCTATCCATGCTAATACTTTACCCCTAACGCCATGCATCCTTATCTTATGCAGCAGCCTCTTGTGCGGCACCTTGTCGAAGGCCTTTTGGAAATCTAGGTACACCACATCCACTGGGTCCCCATTGTCCACCTTGCTCGTAATGTCATCATAGAATTCCAAAAGATTTGTCAAGCATGACCTGCCCTTCATGAACCCATGCTGCGTCTGCCCAACGGGACAATTTCTATCGAGATGCCCTGCTATTTCTTCCTTGATAATAGATTCAAGCATCTTCCCCACTACAGAGGTTAAGCTAACCGGTCTATAATTCCCCATCTTTTGTCTACCTCCCTTTTTAAACAGTGGCGTCACATCAGCTGTTTTCCAATCAGCTGGGATTACCCCAGAGTCCAGCGAATTTTGGAAAACTCACACTACACTGCAAGAGAACAGAGCACAGGAGTGATGTGATGCTGCCAAAACCCCTATTAATGTTGTCCATCATGCTTTGAAAGCCAGCAGACATGCTGGAACCAAAAGCCGGCAGCAGCAGATTGTCTTCAATCTAAGCTGTCAGAGTTGTCACCAAGGGCTCCATCATTGTAAGTGTCAATGCAGTGTTCACAGAGCTGACCATCCACTCTATGATGAATTGTATTGCCTGGATGCCGAGCATGCAGATCCCACATAAGTTGCAGCTGGACTCCTCAATGCTCTGCCTCTGTTAGCAAGCTCATAGGTAGGGCAATGCTCTTAGAAATTTGTGCTGTGCAGCCAACATTGCTCTTTGTATGTTAGGTCCTTGAGGTCTTCATCTCTGGCTCTTTGCAGTAGGGCTAGAATATGAAGTCACCTTCCAATGTCCCTTGCTCTTGTGCACTTGTGCTTGATGAATCATCCAGTGCAGCTTTTCTACTCCAACTTCTAAACTACATGGGCTGCCACTCTCCGAGCTGGTGCTTGCTTGGGCAAGATTGAGTGATGTTACATCATGTTGCATCATTTTCTATCTCTTGTTCCACTTGCCCTTCAGAGTTTCAGGATCTAAAAGGGAAGAGAGGGACAAGGATAAGCAGTTAGTGATGAGGGTAGGCAGAGACAAATGAGTAACTACTAAAAGTAGTAACCTTTTGTCATGCATTGTTTTTGATGGTGAGGTTTCAGGGAGCAGGGAAAGAGGGTTTCAAGTTCCTTTCAAATCATACATCATTCCGATTTGGACATATAGCATTGTTTCTTTATCATTGCTGGGTCAAACTCCTGGAACTCCTTACCTAACAACAAGGTATCACCACAAATAGTACAACTGTTCAAGAAGATAGGCTAGCACTCTTACTTCAGGATAACCAAGGATGAGCAACAACAATATGTCTTGCAGTGTCATCCACATCCTGCGAACATATATATCAAGTGCAGCTCTACCTTACTTATACAGTGCTTGGGCCAAATTTGGATAATTTATAAAGGATATTGTTTGTGTAACTGGGCTTCCTTAAAATCCAAGCCTAAAGCAAAAACTATTAAAGCTTTGCCCTTAGTTTATAATCCTTGCTTGTGCAGTTTTATCAGTGAGGGCATATGTCACCATGGTGAATGAGAAATTCACTTGTACAGGATGCTAGTCTAGCAAATAGAATCACATTTTGATTTTTAAAGAGCCCTGAGAATACCCTGTACCCCAACTAAATTAGATTAGGGCTGAAGAATTGATACACTATAGTACAAAATATCTATTTTAGCACTTACCTCTGTAAAGGCAGCACAAAATAAAACTGGCAGTTATTATAAATTTTTTGTATCTAGCATATGTCTGTCATCTTATGCCCACCAAAGGTGTCACACCCACAAGGTTCTGCCTTTTAATTTAGCTCCTAGCTCTTGATACTCTCTTAGTAGGACCTCCTTCCTGCTCTTTCTTAAGGCTTTGGTTCCAACATGGATCTCGACTGTCATATAAGGACCTGAAAGGGTTAATGCTGGAGACAGTGAGAGCAACCCCTCCCAGTGTAGTGATGATGATGTCGTCATCAATTGGTAATACAAGAACACAAGAACATAAGAAATAGGAGCAGAATTAGACCATATGTCCCTTTGAGCCTGCTCTGCCATTCAATACGATCATGGCTGATCTTGGGGTTCAATTCCACTTTCCTGTCAGCTCCCCATATCCGTTGATTCCCTGCAAGACCAAAAAACTAAATATCCCAGCCTTAAATGTATTCAATGATAGATCATTCACAACCCTCTGGGGTAGAGAATTTCAAAGATTTACAACCATTTGAGTGAAGTAATTTCTCCTCATTTCAGTCCTGAATGGTCGGCCCCTTGTACTGAGACTGTGCGCCTGCGTTCTAGATTCCATGATCAGCAGAGACAATCTCTCAGCTTCTACCCTATCAAGCCCTTTCAGAATCTTGTATGTCTCAATTAGATTGTCTCTCCTTCATCTAAACTCCAGAGAATATAGGCCCAATTTATTCAGTCTCTCATCATAGGACAACCCTCTCATCCCAGGGACCAATTTAGTAAATCTTTGCTGCACCACCTCCAGTGCAAGTATATCCTTTCTTAAATGTCGAGACCAAAACTGCACAAAGTCTTCCAGGTGCAGTCTCACCAAAGCCCTGTACAATTTTAGTAAGACTTCTTTATTCCTGCACTCCAATCCCCCTGCAATAAAGGCCAACATGCCATCTGCCTTTTGCAACTGCATGTTAACTTTGTGCATTCCTTGTAAGAGTACTCCCAAGTCTCTCTGAACATCAACACATACAAGTTTCACACCTTTTAAAAAATATTCTGCTTTTCCATTTTTAAGACCAAAGTGAACAACTTCACACTTCCCTACATTGTATTCCATTTGCCATCTCGTTGCCCACTCACTTAACCTATCTATATCTCTTTGTAGCCTTTCTACGTTCTCCATGCAGCTTACCTTTCCACCGAGCTTTGTATCATCAGCAAACTGAGATACATTACTCTCTGTCTCTACATCCAAGTCATTAAGATAGAGTGTAAATAGCTGAGGCCCCAGCACTGATCCTTGTGGCATCCCACTATTCACTGCCTGCCAACTTGAAAATGCCCCATTTATGCCCACTCTCTGCTTCCTGTCTGTTAACCAATCCTCTATCCACGCTAATATATTGCCCCCAACACCATGAGCCCCCCTTATATTGCCTATTAATCTTTTATGTAGCACGTTATTGAATGCCTTTTGGAAATCCAGGTATACTACATCTATTGGTTCCCCTTTATCTACCCTACTAGTTACATTCTCAAAAAACTGTAATTTGTCCAACAGGATCTCCCTTTAACCATGTTGACTTGTTCTAATCATACTATGCTTTTCTAAGTGCATTGTTCTGACTTGTAGGCAATGACTCATCAACCATGGCTCTTTGTACGATAGAACTGTGACACTAGCACATGTGTCCAATTTGAAATTTGTTGGATGTCCATTTACATAAGACTGAAGACAGAGTATAGAATCACACTTAAAAAAGATGCCAAACCAGTATGCATCTTTACACCCAGCAAGATGCTAGACCCATTGATGGACCATGTTCAAGACCAGCTGGAAGATATGATCAGGATGGGAGTCATTTCACCTGTTTCAAAACCAACGGAGTGGTGTTCGGCTATGGTTTCAGTCCCAAAACAAAATGGTACACTTTGTATCTGTGTGGATCTAATGCAGCTTAACAAAGCAATGGTGCAGGAAATTCATCCAATGTCCACAGTGGATGACAGCTCGGCAAAATTGTCTCAGAGCATCATGTTTACCAAACTCAATGCCAATAGTGGGTTTTCACAGGTACCCTTAGATGAGACCTCAAGATTACTAACCACATTTATAACCCCAGTCAGAAGGTTTTGTTTCAATCGGTTACTGTTTGGGATAACCTCTGCACCAGAGATCTTCCAAAGGTCTATGTCTAACATCTTATAAGAGCTCAAGGGAGTCATTTATCACATTGGTGACATCCTGGTACATGGGCAGTCAGTAGAGGAACATGACCAAAGGGTCCGAGCAGTATTACACCGGCTTCAAGAAGCAGGGCTAACGCTGAAAGGGAAGTGTGAATTCTCCAAGACATCAATTAATTTCTTGGGACATGTAGTAAGCAGTAAAGGTATAATGCCAGACTCACAGAAGACACAAGCCATTACAGAATTCCCTACTCCTACTTCCATTCAGCAGTTCAAAAGATTCCTTGGAATGGTGAATCAGTTAGCCAAATTTCTACCTCATCTAGCGTAGGTACCAGAACCACTGAGGCTTCTCAAACATGGTGTTGGAGTTCACATCAAGCCCAAGCATTCCGGAAGATTAAAAAAATGCTCATATCACCGGATATCTTAGCACACTATAACCCTACACTACCAACAATGAAAGCTGCAGATACCTCCTCCATGGGTTAGGAGCAGTCCTTTTCCAGGAGCAACCTGATGGTTCTCGCAGACCAATATACTATGCGTCTGGAGCTTTGTCCAAGACGGGGAAAAGGTATGTACTATATGGTAATTGAAAAAGAAGCACTTGTCGTCACGTGGGTATGTGAGAAGTTTTCTGATTACATTGTTGGATTGAAAGTCGTCATCGAGACAGATCATAAATCTTTGGTATCGTTGTTGGATGAGAAGGAGATCACAAAAATGCCTCCAAGAATCCAAAGATTTTGTTTAAGATTCATGAGATATATGTACAAGACCATATCTATTCAGGGAAAGATACAAATATTGGCTGATGCGCTATCAAGAGCAATGGTAGACCATCTGACACAACAAGACGTGAATTTGTAGACGAGATA
The DNA here is from genome assembly GCF_036365525.1 of Heterodontus francisci. Taxonomy (NCBI): domain Eukaryota; kingdom Metazoa; phylum Chordata; class Chondrichthyes; order Heterodontiformes; family Heterodontidae; genus Heterodontus; species Heterodontus francisci. Next base: position 73,574,358 of record NC_090383.1, read on the forward strand.
GAGTCATATTCACAATATACTGCACAACAATGGCTGGCAAATATACAGAAACTGCAAGAAATTCGTCACGCCCAAAAAAATTATTTGTATAAGGCAGTATTGCACACAAAGGTGGCCACAAGAACGTCTTCGTGGGAAGACAATGAAAACTTTCTATGAATACAGAAGTCATTGATGATTTGCTAGTTTATAATGACAGACTAGTCATTCCCAGTTCATTTAGATTGGATATCTTGGAACATCTACATCAAGGCCACATGGGAATATTGAAGCACAGAGCAAGGGCACAATCATGAGTGCGGTGGCCAGGAATATCCAAAGACATCAAGAATGTGATCCGGAACTGCCAGATGTGTGCAATACAAAGACCAGAATAGCGTGAACGTCGGATAATTACTCAATTTCCAACCAGACCATGGAACGTCTAGGTATGGATTTATTCATATTCAACAGAAAGTCCTACATAATCGTCATTGATTATTTCTCAAGATGGATAGAAGTGAGAAGGTTATAGTCAACAACAACAGAACCAGCTATAAGAGTTCTACAGGACATCTTTGCGACACATGGTATCCCAGATGAAGTATTGTCTGACAATGGACCACAGCTTGCAAATGAATATTTCACAGTTTGTGGCAAGAATGGGATTTCAACATCTCACAAGTTCACTACCTTATCCACAGTCGAATGGTGAAATGGAAAGAGTTGTAGGAACCATAAAGTCCTTATTGAAGAAGAATGAAGACCATCCCATTTCTAATTTATTGATCTACACCATTGATGTGTGGACTATCACCTGTAGAATTACTGATGGGCAGGAAGATATGAATGCAACTTCCTGTTTTGCCTAAAAAATTGCTTCCAGGATTGAATGTCCAGGACTATGAGAGAGTAGGAGACAGGGAAAACTCTTATAGAAGGCAACAAACTCAAAATTACAACAAAAGATTTTGTGCCAGAGACTTACCAAAGCTGAATGAAGGCCAAAGAATATGGATACAAGACCTAGAAAGGGATCCACAGAGATGAAAACTACCAGAGACTGTATGCGGTACACACAACAGAAGGGAACATACATAGAAATAGGAGAAACATTGGGGCAAATTTTACCGGGCCCCCGACGTTGGGGGTCATGGCAGGGAGGCCCGGAAAATGCCTCCGGGAGAGGCCTGCCACTGGCCCGGCCCCATATTGCTGGTAGCGGCGAGGCCTTGTGGTGCCCACCAACCCCACTTGATGGTGGGAGCAGGATTTAAATATGTTAATTAATTAAAATTACTGAATTAATGACTTACCTGCTCTCGCTGTGATATTCTGATCAGTTGCCGGGACTCCCACTATTTCGGATCTCTGTCCGGAGATCCAATGAGGGACACTTATGGGGAGGGAGGAGGAAGTAAGTTTTCAGGGCGGGAGGTGGGGGGAGTGGGGTGAAACCTTTTTGATTGATCTAAGGGGTGGTGGGAAGGGGTAAAGTTCATGGTTTACAAACTTTGGGTGGGGGAAAGTCGGGATCGCAAGATGTTTTTTGGTGGGGGGAGAGGGAAAGTAATAGATTGTTTAGTCATTGTGGGGGGGTGGGAGAGGGGCTTGAATCTTTTATTAAATATTTTACATTAAATTTGTACCTACTGTAACTTCAAAAATTCAAATGCAATGGAAGGGCTTGAAGCCCTTTTAAAATGGCGCCGGTGCCTGCACAGTGGTGCTGGACGGCGTTGCCAGGGGCGGAGTGCCTGCCGCCTCCACGTCATCGGGGTGGGGGGGTGAGTGGTGGTCCACCCTGGCCACGTAAATGAGCCGCCATATATAATATCGTGAATGCTCCGCGGTGTAAAACCTATGCATGCGGGCCGCCATCTTTTATGGCTGCCACCGATTATGGCAGTAGCCAAATAAATTCCAGGCCATTATCCCTAATCCCCAGAAGCAACAGCCAATCATTTATTTGGAAGAACCAGATGATGATGAAGGAACCCAGAGCAAACAGAATACTACAATCCTTAGTAAAAATCAACCAAGTCAGCAATCCAGACTTATAAAGAAGATCACTGATCATCCCAATCAGACTAGAACAAGATCGGGAAGAGTCGTGAAACCTCCTAACAGACTAAATCTGTAAAGTCAGAGACTTGGAGGGAGAAAGGACAGTAGGTAAAGTCAAGTATGTATATATGTTAAAGATAATGTATGGATAAAGACCTCGAGGGGGATGTGGTCTAAGGACCTGAAGAGGTTAATGCTGGAGACAGTGAGAGCAACCCCTCCAACTGTAGTGATGATGATGCAATAGTCGCATGGTGATGGGCTTTGGGAAGAAGAGAGTAGCAGCATGAAGGATGCTAGCTGGAGAGGATTGTGGAGAATGTAAATAGAGATGTGTAAATAATAAAAGAGTTATTAGCTGACCTTATCCAGACTCTGAGACTTTATCAACAACGCCCTAGCTACGCTAAAACTACAACAACAGCACACAACATTGACGTCCCCCTCCCTTTCCAGGTTCCTTTCCAGCTGCTTGGAAGTATCCTTTTCTTGACACCAGGCAGGCAACACACCCATCTAGACTTTAAATCACAACTGCAGAGGATACTCTGCATCCCCTCAATCACTGAATCCTCTAAGACTACAACCTTTGTATTCTGGTCCTTCTCTTGAATTGTCTCCTACTCCATAGAAACTTAGTTAGCATTCTGGCCATCTTCCCTGCAACCTTCTTCCTGAGATATCAAAGAGGGTAATGTGGTTGATGTGGTATACATTTGATAAAGTGCCACATCACAGGATTGTGTGCAAAGTTCGAACCCATAGAATAAAAGAGACAGTAGCTATATGGATCTGAAATTGGCTGAGTGACAGGAAACAGAGAGTAGTTAGAATCATGGAATCACAGAATTGTTATAGCTCACAAGGAGGCCATTCAGCCCATCGTGTCTGTGTCAGCTTTCTGCAACAGTAACTCCCCTAATCCCACTCCCCTGCCTTTTCCCTGTAGCCCAGAAAATTTTTTCTCCTCAGGTAATAATCTAGTTGCCTTTTGAAGGGCTTGATTGAATCTGCTTCCACCACACTCTCAGACACACTTCTCTGCATGAAATTTCATCTGCCACATGTTTGCCCATTCAACCAACCAAAGTCTTCTTGAGGTCTATCACTATCTTCCTCACAATTCACAGTATTTCCAAGTTTTGTGACGTCTGCAAATTTAGAAATTTTGCACTGCACACCCAAGTCTAGGTCATTAATATAGATAAAAAAAACAGTGGGCCCAGTACCGATCCATGGGGAACCCCACTATATACCTTCATTCCATCCAAAAAACAACCGTTCACATTACTGTTCCCTGTCACTCGGCCAACTTTGTCTCTGCTGTCCCTTTTATTCCATGGGCTTTAACTTTGCTGACAAGCCTGTTATGTGGCACTTTATCAAATGGCTTTTGGAAGTCTAAGTACACCACTTCAACCACATTATCCATATCAATTCTCAGTTACCTCATCAAAAAATTCAACCAAGTTAGTTAAACAAAATTTGCCTTCAACATGTCTGAGCTGGCTTTCCTTAAATAAGTCCAAGTGACTGTTAATTTTGTTCCAGTTTGGAACAGATTGCTGGAAAGCTCTCATATGACAGCTTTTATTTATTTATATAAAATATATATTATATATATGTGTGTGTGTGTGTGTGAACAGTTGTTTTTCTGACTGAAGAAAGGTATATAGTATATAGGTATAGAACATACAGCACAGAACAGGCCCTTCGGCCCACAATGTTGTGCCGATCCTTTGTCCTCTGTAAATTGGCCATTATAAATTGCCTCTAGTATAGGTAGGTGGTAGGGGAATATAGGGACAGGTGAGGATGTGGTAGGAATATGGGATTAGTGTAGGATTAGTATAAAATGTGTGGTTAATGGTCGGCACAGACTCGGTGAGCCGAAGGGCCTGTTTCAGTGCTGTATATCTAAATCTAAATCTAAAAGATCTGGCAGCATCGGTGGAGAGAGAAACAGAGTTAACATTTCAGGTTGATGACCTTACATCAGAGCTGAGAAAAGTCAAAAATGTAATAGGTTTTAAGTAAGTGAACGGGGAGAGGGTGGGTATAGGAACAAAAGGACAAAATGACAAAAGTGTTGGCGGTGCAAGGCCAAAGGAAGTGGTAATGGGACAAGTGAAGAAACAAAAATGGAGGTGTGAATGGCAGAATAATGAACAGCTGCCGTATGAAAGCAAAAACAAGAGAAAAACCAAATCTACAAAGATAAAGGAAATGAATTAGATTAGATTAGAGATACAGCACTGAAACAGGCCCTTCGGCCCACCGAGTCTGTGCCGAACATCAACCACCCATTTATACTAATCCTACACTAATCCCATATTCCTACCAAACATCCCCACCTGTCCCTATATTTCCCTACCACCTACCTATACTAGTGACAATTTATAATGGCCAATTTACCTATCAACCTGCAAGTCTTTTGGCTTGTGGGAGGAAACCGGAGCACCCGGAGAAAACCCGGGGGTTTGGATTACAGTCTGAAATTGTTGAACTCAGTGTTGAGTCCAGAAAGCTGTAAAGCGCCTGATAGAAAGATGAGGTGCTGTTCCTCGAGCTTATGTTGAGCTTCAATGGAACACTGCAGGAGGCCAAGGACAGAGAGATCAGCATGAGAGCAAGGTGGAGAATTAAAATAACAGGCAACCGGAAGCTCAGGATCACGCTTACAGACTGAATGGAAGTGTTCTGCAAAATGATCACAGAATCTGCGTTTGGTCTTCCCAATGTAGAGCAGGCCTTTGACTCCAAATAAAAGGTGTTGCCAAGGGAACCCACATGGGTCCTAGCTATGCTTGCCTTTTTGTGGCATTCCTTGTTCTAGTCCTACTCAGGCCCTCTCCCTCACATCTTTTTCCAGTATATTGATGATTGTATCTGTTGTATGATCGCGTTAAGAGTGATGTCACTTTAAGAACTCAGTATGCTAATGACTAAGTACCAGGATGTAGTCATGTGACTAGCAGCCATAGTCACTCTGCACTGTGTCTTGGTGACTATGACCTGCCAAGAATGAGGCACATTTAGTTCGTCACATGGACATTAAACTTCAAATTGTTGTCTTAAAGAAAAGAGGGCCTATTACAAGGAATTGCCAGGCCCCTAGCTGGAAAGACATTTTTTTGCAAATGAGCAGACAATGTTGGAACAAAGGAACCAGTCCCTGCTCTCAATACACAGAAGATGTAGCCAGACCAGTGTAGTCACATGACTAACTGGCTGTTGCAGGAATTTGAACTTGCCACAGAGTTTTGAACTGGCAGAAAGCTCCTGGATTGAGAACATCACTCTCCTGTCTGCTCTCATCTCTTTCTCACCGGCTTTGGAATCCACTGAAGACACATGAACCCCAAGAGAGAAAAGTCTCCTACAGTGAACATGGTTTAAGAAGAATACTGGGCCCCAACGAAAAGCAAGAATTACCTACAAAAGGACTCTACAGTGAGCTCGAAGCACAGTAAGAAGAAACTCTTCAGATATTGCCTCAAACCTCTCCACTTGATTTTTCTTCTTTTCTGTCTCTTTTGCATGTGCATATCATGTAAACATACTAGCGTGGGGCACAGCGTATATCCATAGGTATTAAGCGAATTAGAGTTTTTAGTTTAAGTTTTCATAAATTTCACTTTTCTTCTTGAAACCTAAGAAAGCCTGTTTGTGCTCATTTCTTTGCCTTATAATTGGAAAGTGGTGAACAAGGATTCACCAAGGAGGAGCTCAAAACATGGTGTGTTTAAAGTTAAATCCTGTTACAGTAAGACCAGGTGAAGGCTGAAAAGGACCCCTAGACACCTTTCTCACCTGGTCTTAACAACTGGAACACCCTAAACAAAGGTTCTGTTTATAGTTTGCTCCATATTGTATATATTAGTTTAACTGTGATTAAACCCTCTAGAGATCGTCAAGGAACTGGAATCCACATATCTCATTGTATTGCTTAGGATAATACAAAGAAACTCATGATTTTTTTTATTTGTTCATGGGATGAGGGCATCACTGACTAGGCCAGCCTTTATTGCCCATCCCTAATTGCCCTTGAACTGAGTGGCTTGCAATTTGCTGTAGATCTTGAGTCACATGTAGACCAATCCGGGTAAGGACGGCATATTTCTTTCCCTAAAGGATATTAGTGAACCAGATGGGTTTCTATAACAATCAACACTGATTTCATGGTCACCATTACTCTAGCTTTTTAATTCCAGATTTATTAATTGAATTCAAATTTCAATTTGCCACATATGGTGGCAGCGGTGGTGAAAATACAAGATATAAGCTTGAAGCCCATGGGTAAAACTGCAAACAAGGTTTAAAAGCAATATAGAAAACATAGGAGAAAATTTGAAGCAACAAGAGTGCTGAGAACAGCTCCATAGAAAGGAAACGCTGCAGAAAAGCAAATGATTGGATGAGGCATTGTGCTGATGATTGAGAAATTCCAGTAAAAAGAAAGCCTTTGAAGAGTTTTAAAAATTCATTTTCTAAAGGCTCTGTGTGAGTGAGAGAAAAAAAGGGGTATAACGATAGTGAAGTGAAAAAAAAGTGCAAGGAACACCGAACGCAGCAGAGTTTCCATTAATGCAGCCACAGCTAAGAGAGAGAAAAAAACATTAAACCAGTCAAGCATGAACAAAGTAAATAAACTCTTGCAAATAAAAAGCAACTGGAACTATCCAACAGCTCTGTAAATTCCAATATACAGTTGTGTAAACATTTCAGCAAAGTACTGGAAGAGAAATAAACAAATGGGGAACACTGTCAAGCACCTGTTGCACTCCATTAAATCAAGCCAGTTTAAAGAAAATAATTCCTCAAAGGGGAAACAGTGCAGAGTTAATAGAATAAGTTTTAAAACAGGCTTTAAGCCACAAATAGAAAACACAGTGCTGAAGGCACACACAGAGCTGAATAAAGTTAAATGTAGAGCAGAAAGCAAAAGAACAGAAGAAGAATAGACATCAAATTTCCTGGCATGAACTGGAAGGCCATTGATATCCTATCCAAGTTCAAACTATTTAAACAAAGAATGCAGTTATTCTTCATGGACCATGCAGTTACAGAGCCAGAGAGGCAGGCTGTGAAAATACTGATAGCAGTTGGAAATGAGGGGTTATACAGAATCAATACCTCTGGCTTATCTGAAGAGGATCAGAAAGATCCCACGAAGATATGGAAAGTGATAGAATATCAGCTTTGGGTAAGAGTGAATTTTAGAATTCATCGCCTGGAATTGATGTCATACAGGCAACAGCCACAGGAATCAATAGATCAATTCATCAGTAGATGCTGTAGTGAGGGCAATAAATTGAATTTTTCAGAAACTGAGCTGTCAGAGCAAATAATGCAGCTGGTGATTGTCTCAACACTTATTGATGCATTTCAAAAAGACTTCTTGGGGAAAATGAAAGGTCAGCATTGATGTGCTGCTAGAATATGGCAGGAAATACAAAGCCAAAGTAGCTGGACAACAGCATCTGCAAGCACTATGCACAGCCAACAGTACTGGCACGGGTTAACCAGGTCACAAAAAGCAAGCAAGCTGTGTGGTAAGTGCAGCTTGTCCCACTCACTGTGAAGTTGTCCTGTATTTCAAGATCTATACAAGGCGTGCGGTGCAAAAGGACCCTGAGCCTGACTATGCATGAAACCTGGCTCCAAAGACACAGCCAGAGGTCACAATAGGACACAATCAAACAGAAGACAGGCACAGCAACATTGCAACAGCAGCAAGAAGAGCGCCAGAGATCTGCATAAACGCAAGCCGATACGTGAAGTCCACAGCGAAATAGACCTGAGACAAGTCTAAGAGTGGAGCGATTCTCAGCCAGAAGATGAGCGGGTGTTTCACATTGTGAACCTGACACATTGTGAACCTGACACATTGTGTTGATGAAATCAAACAACTGGAAGCTTTTGCTACTATTAATATCGTGTCCCCAAAGAAATTTGGCAAACACACAATCCGGATCAAGATTGACACTGGAGCTAGTGCAAATATCCTACCAGTCCGAATCCTGAAGGATATGTACCGGGGTCGTTGGAAATTAATGATACAATCGACAACTGTAAAGTTAACTGCATACAATAGGTCATCCATCCCTTACAGTGGCACACTAACAATGCAATGCAGCTAAGGCAAGTCGGCATGGAAACCACAAACATTTTACCTGATAGACACGAACGGACCAGCACTAGCAGGACTGCCAACGTGTAAGGACCTCAACATGGTGACTATCCATGAGATCACCAAGGTACCCATCATAGCAGAAGAGACCAAGGGTACCTCATTAAGTCAGTCAGGACTTACAACAAATGTACCTGGACAGTTTCGACACCAGGGGAGATTTCAAAGGCAATGCCGTACTGCACCTCAGAGAGGATGCACTCCCTATGTCCAACCCTCTGATGTCTGAAAATGAGTCACAGTTCCTCTAGGATCTCAGTAGTTCTGGTTTGGAGAGTATCAGCCCCTTCTCAGAGATGTCACACCAAGAGAATGAAGATCCAAATTCAGATGGTGAAAGTTCTTTGTTAGCAGGCAGTGTTTCTTTGCGCTCCAGCGAGTCAGAAGAAGACATTGACGTTGTAACCATTGAGTAGCAAAGGCTAGCAGTGGGGAGCATTGCCAAGTGGAAGTGTCTAAGAACCGGAAGCTGCTTGCAGACTCTAGCAAGCATTAAGTGGTGCAATCTGAAAATCCAGCAGCAGCACAACTATGCCACGCCCTCACCTGTGCTCTCTAGAGAACCGCCAGCACCAACACGAGCCAGAATGGACAGGTACCTCCATGAAGCCCAGTACTCCTCCCCAACTAGTCCTCCACCTGGAGCTCCAGGCCTTCAGACGCAGAGGATGAGGAGAGGCGAGGGACACACAATGTCCTGAAGAGGCAGAGGAGGAATGAGTTGAAGCATTGTCTTTTGGCTCTTTGAGATGAGGTGCCAGAACTTTCCAAGAATGACACGGCCTGAAAAGTGGGCATCCTGAGAAAAGCAACAGAGTATCTTAGCAGGCTGAAGGCAGAGCAACAGAAACTGAATGCAGAGAGAGCGAAACTTCAAAAAAGACATCAACAGCTTAGACGCAAATTCTCCAAGATACAAGAGACACTGCTCACAAAACAAGGGAGAATGAAGATCGTGCATGACCGACATGCAGAGACAGAACAACAGGACAAAAACCAACACATTGACAATATGTCTGCAAACCAAAAAGAGCCAAGATAAAATCCACATCCCCAGAAGGTTATACCATAACAAGATCTGGAAGATTTGTCAAACCACCAAAACAATATATGGACTCTTAAGCTTCTGTACTCATAACTTTCACTCCCTATCTTTATGCTTGTTAATTTTATAATCTCTATTCCTGTACAATTAATTTTGATATTATCCAATTATATGTGTTTTTACTTATCTTATCTTTGGAAAGAAAGGGGATGTTGTATGATCGCTTTAAGAGTGATGTCCCTTGAAAAGCTCAGTATGCTAATGAGCTAAGTGCCAGCATGTAGTCATGCAACTAGAAGCCATGTAGTCATGCAAATAGTCACTGTGCACTGGAACACCCTAAACAAAGGTTCTGTAGAGAGTTTTCTCTGTATTGAATATACTAGTTTCACTATTAATAAACCCTCTACAGATCTTCAAGAAATTGGAATCCACATACTTCATTGTGTTGCTTAGGATAACACAAAGAAACTCATGACAGTATTGGTGCCAGTTGCTGCTGTAACCCTGAATGGGAATATTTCATCAACTTTACTTTCAATTTCAACGCTTCTCTCACCTTCACATGGTGCATCTTAGATTCTTGCCTCCCATGACTTCACTGTCTCCATTTCTGGGGATAGGCCAGCAAACCATACTCATTATAAGCCCAATACTCCCACAGCTACCTTTCTCACACCCTGCTTCCTGTAAGGGCTCCATTCCATTCTCCTAGTTTCTCCGTCACACCTGTTCTGATGATGTAACCTTCCGTATCCACACTTCTGATATGTCTTCTCCCCGCACTGTGATTGTCAGTGTACTCAACATTGCCTGTCCCATTTCCTGTACATTTGCTTTCACCCATTCCGGAACCATAATAGGGTTCCTATTGTCCTCACCTTCCTTCCCACCAGCCTCCATATTCAACAGTTCATCCTCTGCCATTTCTGCCACCTCCAGCATGACACCACCACCAAACACATCTTCCCTTCCCCTTTCAGCATTTCGAAGGGACTATTCCTTCTGCGGTACCCCTCAATCATCCCCAACACCCCCTCCCATTCGCATGGTACCTTTCCATGCAAGCACAGGATGTGCAAAACTTGCCCTTTTACCTTCTCTCTCCTCACCGTCCAAAGTCCAAACACTCCTTTCAGGTGAAACTGTGATTTATGCGTACTTCTTTCAATTTAATTTACTGTATTTGCTGCTGACAATGCAGACTGCTCTACATTGGGGAACCCAAACACAGATTGGGTGACCGCTTTGCATAACACCTCCATTCAGTTCACAAGCATGACCCTGAGCTTCCGGTCAATTGTCATTTTAATTCTCAACCTTGCTCTTGTGCTGACCTCTCTGTCCTCGGCCTCCTGCAGTGTGCCAATGAAGCTCAACATATGCTCGAGGAACAGCACCTCATATTTTAATCAGGCATTTTACAGCTTTCTGGATGCAACATTGAGTTCAACAATTTCACATCATAATCTCTGCCCCCATTTTGTTTCCTTTATCATTGCAGGTTTGGTTTTTACTCTTGTTTTTGTTCTCTTGTTTTTGCTTTCGGAGGTAGCTGTTCATCATTCTGCCATTCACGCCTCCTCTAGACACATCTTTTCTTTCTTCACTTGTCCCATTACCACTCCCTTTGGCCTTGCACCACCAACTCTTTTGTCATTTAATCTCTCCTGTCTTTGACCCCATCACAGACCTTCCCTTTTGTTCTTTTTCCCACCCTTTCTCCTTTCATTTGCTTAAAACCTTTTACATTTCTCACTTTGCCCAATTCTGATGAAAAGTCCTCGCCCTGAAACGTTAACTCTGTTTCTCTCTACACAGATGCTGCCTGACCTGCTTTCTAGCATTTTCTGTTTTATTTGAGGTTTTAAGATCTATGGAGCAAGTATATATAAAATGTGCATGTAAGACAAACAGCAATCATGCCTCAAGTGCTCGCAGGCTTCAACTGAACCTTAGCATTCAAAGTGTGCTGGACTCGGGGAGGAAAATAATTATTGTGCTAATTCAATCTGCATATTGGAATGAGTCATTATAACTACAACAATTGTTTGCACCTCAGCTAGGGAGTACTGCATAGGCATTATTACTGGGTATCATACTACAGGAAAGTGCAGCATTGTTAATCTGTAGCCCCGGAATAAACCTCTGAAAGGAATAAATTGAATGAGGTCTGAGCAATAAATAAATAGCCGTTCAATTATATCTAAGGGACTACCTGAAAAAAGATTGTCCGAAGAGTTTTATGTAAACTGTTAATTGAAATGCAATTGGAATTAATTTATGAATCTTTATTAGCATGTCCAATATTACAAAACAATGGAGCCTATTTGCTGCCATACCAAATGTTGGACCAGTGGTTTATTTTTAATCTCTTCTCGATTCATCAAGAATTGTTATTCTCATTGATCAGTGCAGGGAACTATTATATTTTTGAATCATGTCACCTCAATATTTGAATTGCAGTGCTATACTCAATGAGCTTTGTCTACATTGGAACCTGTGAGTACAGAGATTTCACAGTGGCTGATCACAAATCATTAAAAGTAGCAGCACATGTTAACAAACCCATAAAAATGCTAACAGAGAACTAGGGCTTATTTCTAGAAGAACAGAATTCAAATGCATAGAAGTTATGTTAAACTTATATAGAACTTATATATTATATAGTGGTGTTGCGCTGCTAATAAGGAATGGGATCAGTACATTAGTAAGGGAATGTGGAATCTGTTTGGGTGGAACTAAGAAACAGCAGGGGGCAGCAAACATTGGTAGGGGTTGTTTATAGGCCACCAAACAGTAGTGGTGGGGCATGGGATTAATCAGGAGATTAGAGAAGCATGTAGCATGGGTAATACAATAATCATGGGTAACTTCAATCTGCATATAGACTGGGTAAACCTAATGAGCACTAATGCTGTGGAGGATGAGTTTCTGGAGTGCGTTAGGGATGTTTTTCTAGAGCAGTATATTGAGGAACCAAGTAGAGAACAGGTTATTTTAGATCTAGTATTATGTAATGAGAAAGGGTTAAATATTAATCTTGTTGTAAAAGAACCTTTAGGGATGAGTGACCATAATATGACAGAATTTTACATTATGTTTGAAAGTGAGGTAGTTCAATCTGAAGCCAGGGTGTTAAATTTGAACAAAGGAAATTATGAAGGTATGAGGGGCAAATTGGCTGAGGTGGATTGGGAAAATACATTAAAAAGTATGACAGTACATAGGCAATGGATAGTCTTTCAAGAAATATTACATAGTTTACAGCAACTATACATTCCTTCAAGGCACAAAAACCCCATAAGTAAAGGCAGTCAACCATGGATAACAAAGCAAGTTAAGGATTGTATAAGATTAAAAGAAAAGGCCTATAAAGTTGCCAGAAATAGTAGTAAACCTGAGGATTGGGAGGGTTTTAGAATACAGCAAAGGAGGACGAAGAAACTGATAAAGAAAAGGAGAATAGAATATGAATGTAAGCTAGCAAAAAATATAAAAACGGAATGTAAAAGCTTCTATATGTACGTAAAAAGGAAACGCTTGACTAAGACAAATGTGGGTCCATTACAGGCAGAGTCAGGAGAATTTATAATGGGGAATAGAGAAATGGCAGAGAAGCCAAATGATTACTTTGTGTCTATATTCACTGATGAAGATACAAGAAATCTCCCAGAATTAGAGATCCAAGGGATTAGGGAGAATAAGGAATTGAAGGAAATTAGTATTAGTAAGAAGCTTGTATTGCAGAAATTAATGGGGCTGAAGGTTGATAAGTTTCCAGGACCTGGTATTCTACATCCCAGTGTGTTGAAAGAGGTAACTATGCAGATAGTGGATGCATTGGTGATCATCTTCCAAAATTCTATCGATTCTGGACTGGTTCCTGCAGATTGGAAGATCGCAAGTGTCACCCCACTATTAAAGAAGGGAGGGAGAGAGAAAACAGGGAATTACAGACCTGTTAGCCTTACATCAGTTGTTGGGAAAATGCTAGAATTTATTCTAAAGGATGTGATAAATGGACACTTGGGTAAAAATGATCTGATTGGGCATAGTCAACATGGATTTATGAATGGGAAATTATGTTTGACGAACCTGTTGGTGTTTTTTGAGGATGTTACTAACAGAATTGATAAAGGAGAGTCAGTGGACGTGGTATACTTGGATTTTCAAAAGGCTTTTGATAAAGTCCCCCACAAGAGGTTGGTTAGCAAAATTAAAGCACATGGGATAGGAGGTAATATACTGGCATGGATTAAGGATTGGTTAACAGGCAGAAAACAGAGAATAGGAATAAACAGGTCATTCTTGCATTGGCAGGCTCTGACTAGTGGAGTACCGCAGGGATCAGTGCTTGGGCCCCAGCTGTTCACAATATATATCAATGATTTGGATGTGGGGACCAAATGTAATATTTCCAAGTTCGTGGATGATACAAAACTAGGTGGGAATGTGTGTTGTGAGGAAGATGCAAATCGGCTTCAAGGGGATTTGGAAAGACTTAATGAGTGGGCAAGAACATGGCAGATGGAATATAATGTGGAAAAATGTGAGGTTATCCACTTTGGTAAGAGGAACAGATTTGCAGAATATTTCTTAAATGATAAGAGATTAGATAGTGTAGATGTACAAAGGGACCAGGGTGTCCTTGTCAATAAGTCACTGAAAGCTAACATGCAGGTGCAACAAGCAATTAAGAAGGTTAATGTTAGGCTTTATCACAAGAGGATTTGAGTACAGGAGTAGTGAAGTCTTGCTTCAATTGTATAGAACCTTGGTTAGACCGTACCTGGAGTACTGTGTGCAGTTTTGGTCCCCTTACCTTAGGAAGGATATTATTGGCATAGAGGGAGTGCAACAAAGGTTCACCAGACTTGTTCCCGGGGTGGCGGGACTGTCCTATGAAGAGAGATTGGGGAAACTGGACCTGTATTCTCTAGAGTTTCAAAGAATGAGAGGTGATCTCATTGAAACCTACAAAATACTTAAAGGGATAGACAGGGTAAATGCAGGAAAGATGTTTCCCCTGCTTGGGGAGTCTACAACCAGGAGACACAGTTTCAAAATAAGGGGAAGCCACTTAGGACAGAGATGAGGAGAAATTTCTTTACTCAAAGAGTTGTGAATCTTTGGAATTCTCTACCCCAGAGGGCTGTGGAAGCTCAGCCATTGAGTATGTTTGAAGCAGAGATTGACAGATTTCTAAATACAGATGACATAAGGGGATATGAGGATAGTGTGGGAAAAAGGCATTGAAGTTGTTGATCAGCCATGATCATATTGAATGGCGGAGCAGGCTTGATGGGCTGAATGGCCTACCTGTTCCTATGTTTCTAACCTTGGTTAGATTATGCTTAAAATGTTGTGCACTGTTCTGGTCTTCATGTTAAAACAAATGTATAGCAAGCTAGTTACAGAACAGGAAACAGAGAGTTGGAGTTAAGGGCAACTACTCATACTAGCAAAAACTACGAAGTAGTACTCCACAAGGATCGGGAATTAGAAGTACAGGACTGAAACTTTCCGTGCACAGTGAAGTCCTGCTGCTGGGGCTGAAAGCGGGAGCCACCCCTGCTTCGGCAGGCGGTGAGACCGTGGGGTGGCATTTTGCCGTTTTTGGCCAATTAACAGGCCACTGCCAGTGCTACAGTCCAATTGAGGAAGGCAGCTGCCCCAAGAGCTGCTGTCCCAATCAGAAGGTCGCAGTTCAGCAGCCTTGGCAGCACCACCACTAGTGGTGGCCACTGCAGAGGTTGCATTACCAGGGACAGGGCACCTCAATCACAGGGCGCTCTCAAAGAGAAGATGGGTTTTTATGAGAAAGCCGGGGCCAGGCAGGCAGGTCCCAGCGATCAGTTGGTGGGGTGGTAAGGGTGTCATGGTGCACCAGCTGTGCCGTTGTCGCATTGGGGGGGCAATGTCACCAGGGGGCTCCTCCGTGGGCCATGGAGTGTCCATAAAGGAGGACCCCCCCCCAGGAACCCGCTGAGACCTTGGCGGTCTCACTACGCAACGGCAGGCCCTCCCAAAGTGGACAAAATGCCCATGGGGGCAGGAAATGGCCATTAATTGACCACTTAAGTGACTCAATTGGCCGCCCAATAGGTCGGGAAAATTCAGCCCACAATTTCAGGTGATCAAAAGCTTTGTGGAAGGGATGGGTTTTGAGAAGGCAGAAAGAAAGCCAGGGACCTAAGCTCTGGAATTCCCTCCCTAAACCTCTCTGTACCTCTACCTCTCTCTCCTCCTTTAAGATGCTCCCTAAAACTGACCTATTTGACCATGCATTTTGTCACCTGTCCTAATTTCTTCTTATGTGGCTTGGTGCCAAATTTTGTTTGATGATGCTCTTGGGAAGTGCCTCAGGACATTTAACTACATTAAAGGCGTTATATAAATGAAAGTTGTTGTTGTAGAGACAGAGTCCCAGAGAGTGCAGCAGAGATGGCTGAAGTTTTATAACTAATAATGGAATGGCAGAAGGGGGGATTGCACAAAAGATCAGAATAAGAGGACTGGAGAAGATGGAAAGAGCTGAAAGGAGACAAACTTCACTAAATGTGGGGCATTGTTGTGGGGGGATTTGTAAATGATGACAAGGATTTTAAACTCAATGGGCTGGATTTTTGTTTTGGGGTTGGGACCCTAACATCAGGTGAATTTCCAGGTCCCGAACCCGCTTTGCGTCGGTGTCAGACATGATCTTTGTAGGAATGGCCAATTAATGGCCGGAGCGCGCTTGCCATCCAATTAAGGATGGCGGCAGGGCTCTCAAGGCTGGAGGACCAACAGAAGACCCTGCTGCAATGACTCATTGACTGCCCACTGTCTGAGATGGGTGCTGCTGATGCTTGTAAGAGAGAAAGAGAGGGTGCCTCATGATGGAGGCACCCTCTGAAGACAAGGTAAAAAATGTTAAATTTAAAAAGGCCATGGCTGCTTGGCCATCATCATGGAGGAGCAACTCTTCCACTGGATGGCCAGTGGCCACAGCTGTGGCGTGACAGCGATGGCGGATACTGGTGGGTGGGGTGGTGTTCCCTAGCTGGATGAATCATTGGCCCCCACCTCAGTCTACCTCCAGGAGGCTGCCTCTCTCCCTGGCTGTGTCTCGGCCTCAGTGGGGGGCCTGTAAGCTGACTGGAAAATTCCAGTGGGCTTCTGCTGTGTGGTCTTAATAAGCCATTTAGCCATCACCCCACGCCCTGCTCTGCCCGGAACAAAAATGACCTGGAGACAGGAACCTGCCAGCAACCCAGCACACTGCTCTCTGAAGGCAATTTTCGGGCCTTCCAGCCTCCACTTCTGCCTCCAATGGGAATATGCCCAATATGTCTGCAAATTGGTGTAGAGGTACATCAGTGAGGATAGAAACAGTGGAGCAAATGGGCTATGAGTGATGAAGTTAGTGGAGGTTAGAGATGACAGAGGTGAGGATAGGGGTTTTGACAGTAATTGGAGTAAGGCAAGGATGGAGGCAAGCAAAGTTATGAAAGTAGAAGGGAGAAGTTATGCTGGTGGGTAGGTTACCAAATATATTTGTTACCTTGTTTTCCCAGCTAAGGGGCGTTAATGTATTACCACCCAAGAGAATCTGCAGTCTGGTCTTTTAGAAAGCTGAGTTCATTGCAGACAGAATATACAAGAACATTAGTGTACTTCCAAGTCCAATGTTTCTTTCTGCGTATCTATGTATGGTGCACCCAAATATTCATGCACTTGTGTGTGTAAATGAGTG
Source organism: Heterodontus francisci (assembly GCF_036365525.1). Taxonomy (NCBI): domain Eukaryota; kingdom Metazoa; phylum Chordata; class Chondrichthyes; order Heterodontiformes; family Heterodontidae; genus Heterodontus; species Heterodontus francisci. The sequence continues at coordinate 73,591,383 of NC_090383.1, forward strand.
TAGGTAGACTGATAGTGAGCTAGAACATTTTTCCACACAACAACTTATCTTCCCAGATCAGATATAATGCAGATCAAGTACAATTCAGAGTTCTTTCTAAGAATAGCCATACATGCTCAGAACTGGATTTTCCATTTTCTAAATTGCCTATGATTTGCATTGTTTAGATTAGATTAGAGATACAGCACTGAAACAGGCCCTTCGGCCCACCGAGTCTGTGCCGACCATCAACCACCCATTTTATACTAATCCTACACTAATCCCATATTCCTCCCACCTGTCCCTATATTTCCCTACCACCTACCTATACTAGTGACAATTTATAATGGCCAATTTACCTATCAACCTGCAAGTCTTTTGGCTTGTGGGAGGAAACCGGAGCACCCGGAGAAAACCCACGCAGACACAGGAGAACTTGCAAACTCCACACAGGCAGTACCCAGAATCGAACCTGGGTCCCTGGAGCTGTGAGGCTGCAGTGCTAACCACTGTGCCACCCTCCTGGGTTTCCATGGATCTTCCACTGAAGCGACAGTGGGCAATTGGGTAAACTCTCACAGAAATTCAACCATGTTTTAAAACAATCAAAGCATGACAAAGAATTATCAATAACCTTAATATTTCCTTTCTCCATCTATTTTTACATAACTTTTGTTATTTAAACAGCAAATGCCAATTGTTAACTTGGTAAACGTTCACCAGTTCAGGTCTCTCTTCCATTGCCATCAGCTCAATTTATTGTGTGGATTGGGTGGATGACTGTGTGAAATGTTCGGGAGATCCATTACACGAGATATGCACTCACTTTATGTCTGGCAACATTTTCCACCAACAATTCCAGTAGCTTGTTGAAATGCCCTTGGGCCTGGAAATTGGTTATGGCACATTTTTGACCACATAATCATTGGTGTAAGGCCATTCCAAATTGTGCCTCAGGCCTCAATTAACCTTATCAGGATGAGCTGTTGGTGCCTGTCCACTGGCTGCTGTTGCTAATATTGAGACGCTCATGGTCAATGACTACTGGTTGCTCGAGCCTCTGAGGGTCTGGTTGTAAACTGTTGCATTCTGCCATTCTGGGCATTCTGACCCAGCTGATCTCCTGGCAGTGTGGTAATTATTGGTTGAGGGAATGGAAAAGGAGCAGATGTAGTGGCATCCTAAGAGAGGACAACATGTACTACTCCCATACTGCCATTATCACTGTTGTGAAGCTGCTGCTGATTACTTCTACAGGAGAGCAGACTAAAGTTTTTATCTATTCGGTCCATCAATCTGTCCAAACTGGGCTCCTGTTTCTCTGTGGAGCCCAGAGCCTGCATGGTATCTGATTGAGCTCCCATCAAAATGACAAAGACTGGCGACTTTTGTGAGGTCCTGACTTCAGAGTCCCGAGAGATGGCCACAGTCTCCAAGGTAGATTGTACAGAGCTGATGTCATGTAAGTTGGCACCGTGGACTGGAACTGAATCTTTGCATGCTATCGGACATGATGCTGAAACTGCTTGACAGGCATTCTAATACCTTATATAGCTGCTTGTGAAAAACATGCCGTTTTTTTTTCCTGAAGTCCTTGAGTCTGTCCTCTGCAGCAGAGCTGGCAGAAAAAAAATCACCATCCAAAGATCTCTCTCCTGGATTGTCCCTCCACCAGTACCTGCTGCTTCACTTGTGCTGGATGTTTTACCAAGTGCCTACTGCTCTGGCTCACTGTCTAACACGTGCAATGTGCCTTTGTATGTGATGGTGCTTGGGTGGGATGGAGTGCATGATGGTGTATCCTCAGGAGGATTGTCTTCCTCAAAGGTGTCTTCTTCAGCATTGCCCAAGTGCTGAAAAGCACACAGGAAAGAGAAAATGGACAAAAGTTGGAATCACACTGAGAGGCTGGGCATTAATAGCTGACTTTCTTCAGAATGCAATGAAAATTGTGTGGTTTGCTGAATATTTGTTGAGATGAATGAAGGGTTACAAATAATATGTAGATACACTGCTCAGAAAATCTAGCAGCCTCATCTTCACTGATGCTCATGGCTTTTCCCAGGCTACTAATGTCCAGGGATACCTGCTCCATTTGGTTGAGAAGCATTATATCTGGCACTCTTTCCTGCCATTCTGTGCAGCCTTTTTCTGCAGAAAGAGAGGGAAAGGGTGAACGAATGACTGTTGAAAAGGTAAGCAGAGATGTGTAAGGCTTGTGCATTTGATGCAAGTGCTGAGTGTAGGAGAAAAAGCATGGTAGAATGAACATGAGAGTGAGGAACAAAAAGCAAAGTATGTGAAAAGTGAAGTAAGGAAGGAATGGTGGGAACAGTTAATAATTTTGTAAATGCCAAGCTGTGAGAAGAGAATGTTGTTAGTGTGCAGTGTAAAGACAGCAAAGGAAGATGCGAGTGTATTTGGAATGAAGAGAGGTGTTGCAGAGTGCCCTTGTGATTGTACATTAAAGGATGCAATGGAAGGAAGGGAATTGTAGAGAGTGCTGCAGGAATGGGTGAAAAGGGCGTTGGCAGGTGCTGTTGAGCGAAATGGAGATCTGTACTCACCTTTGCTGGTCTTGCGAGGTCATTGAACCTATGTCCTGTTGATGCTATTGGCACTTATCCTGTCAGCCACTTCTGTCCTGGGCTGCTGGATAGTAATCCTGGGGATGCTCCTACAAGTTCTGGAGATCTGTACCTGCTTCCTGGTCCTGACCATCTGCAGCAGGACCTCCAGGGTGGCATTGGAAAATGTGGGGGCAGTCCTCCAACTTATTTTTGGTAGCAGAATTCTGTCCAGCACTGTTGAACCAAAAGCTCAAAACAGGGAATGCTTTAAGAGCTGCATTCCTTCTTTAAATAAGCCTTGGGTAGCCTACTGGATATTGCATGGAGAGAACGGGTCAGCTGCCCATTTCCTGACATGATAGGTTGGATAACCCATTGTTCATATTAAAATGAGGCCTAGGAGTTAAAATTGCACAGACATCACAGATAATGTCATAGGGATTTGACACTCACCCCGCCCCTGCCCTGAATTAAAATCGCTGGCATTATACATACAATTTTCCATCATTAATGACACATTTGCATTAATTTATAGTCACATCAATACAAAAGTGGTATCTGGGTTGCTGAGTACAATGTTGAAGATGGAAGAAAACTTCTAGTTGCTGTTAGAAGCTTACTATTGTATCATTTCTGTTTTGTTTTGCTGTTATCAACTCATTTTCCATCTGTCTTTGTAGATTTGCTGTGGGGCTGTCATTTCCCCATTTGCTTTTCAGGCAAGGCACAATGTGTTTCCTGTTGGAAAATCCCCCTAGCTTTATTGTTTGAGAAGAGAAGGAGCAATGGAGGGAGGCCAGGATGGTACCCCTATTCCAGAGGTGTACGTCACACACCCACTAATATCCCACACAAAGGTATATAGACAGACGCATTCCCACCTGTTATTAACCGACAAGTATTGTGGAAACTTTGTTTTCCTAAAGCAGTTGTCAGAAAGTTGTGTCATATTCTGCAAGCAGAACTGCAGGCTGCCTCTACCATACGAGCCAGTCTGTCGGTAACAGTTACAGTCAGTACCGCCCTTAACTCTTGTGTGGGGTCATTCCAGGCTGTCACTGGGGAGATTTATAACACAAGCCAAATAGCTGATGTATCAAGTAATCCTGAATAGATTGAAGCTAGCAATTTCACTAACCTCCCCATCAACAATCGGCAACAACATGACCAGGCACTAATATTTTATCGAGTAGTGGGAATCCCCAAAGTGCAACGAGTCATAGATTGCATTACATGGCCAAACAAACATTCTTGATCAATATTCGATACGCATGTCAACAGGAATGGATACCACTCTCTGTGTGTAGCTCCCTGTAACCAACGTTACACTATCATGCAACTGAATGCTCATTTCCCTAGAGAAGGCAAAGAGGAAGCGAGGTTAGAATAATCCATTTTTGGCTGATTATGCTTCTGTGAAGCACATTGAGACATTTTCCCACATTGAAGGTACAATATAAATGCAAGGTGTTGTTGGAGATTGTTGGCAAGTAGAGTTTACACATCACCTGCAATGGAAAGATTGGTAAGAGGATTCCAATGACATTGTTTTGCTGACTGGTTATGCAGATAGAGAATAACTAGATGAAGAAAGGCTGAATATCAAGATGAACCATTAGTTGATACTTGACTCCTGCTTCCCAATCTCCCATATCAGGTATGGCCTTCATCCTGAGAATTCAGAGAGCTTCTTCATATTGGGGGTTTGGTGGTCTGCCAGCTGTCAGGATTCTTTCTCTGCTATTATGTGCTGTCTTCTCCTTGGAAAAGAATGCTAAAAGTGAACATTGCTTTAGGTTACCATGCCATGTGTTAGAAAAAAGCTCCAGCATTCAGCCTAAAACATGTATGATGACACCAAGCAACTGGATTCAACGTGATGCTTTAAATGAGATGATTGCACGTAAGGAGAAATATTTTTAAGATGAAGGCTGCGGGTTTAAAAGTTGCATATTCTGCTGAAAGGTCACAGACCTGAAACATAAACTCAGTTTCTCGCTCCACAGATGCTGCCAGACCTGTTGACTATTTCCGGCACTTTCTGTTCTTATTTCAGTGTTCCAGCATCCGCAGTATTTTGCTCTTATTGAAAGTTACCATGCTGCCTTCTTGGCAGTAATGTAAAGCAATTCATGCACTTTAACAGAGTGTGAAGGGAAAGCACTGGCAAATATGTTTAATACTGGAAGGTGTGATTGGCTCCTTTGCCTTACCTGCTAAAGCCATTAAGCTTTCTTCTTGCTGGTGCCAACTGCTCAGGATAACAACTTCTACTATCCCTGAACAGTTTGCCTTGGGAGATTGTCAATTTGCTCCATGCAGGACTATATACCTCTGCCTGATAACTTCCAGCAAGACTTCCATTGCACCATCAATGATTTGTGGGACTCACAGACCTCACAAAAGGCCTCAGAAGAAAAGGTTGATATCTGCTACAAATCAATTTCTTGTATATCTCCTATACCAGCCATGTACAGTGAAGAGCATACAAACATAAGAGTGCACCAGCAAATAGGGTCAGACTAGGAAAAAATGGTTATAAGACAGAGTTAAAGGCTCTTTATCTGAATGCATGCAGCATTCATAACAAGATGGATGAATTCAGATCTTAAATAGAAATAAATTAGTATAATATGATAGCCATTTCAGAGACATGGCTGCAAGGTGACCAAGGCTGGGAACTAAATATTCAATGGTATTTGACATTTTGGAAGGATAGGAAGAGAGAAAAAGGAGGTGGGATGGCTCCGTTAATAAAGCATAAGATCAGTACAGTAGTGAGAAATGCTCTTGGCTCGTGATAATGAGTGTTGTAATTTCCTCCCTCCCTGATGCCCCTTGATCTTCTGATAATCTTGGGATGCTTTTTCTGTTTCTACCATAAAGACAGATACAAAATACTTGTTCAAAGTCTCTGCCATGCCCTTGTGTTCCATTCAGTTCCACAGTAGATTTCCTTCATACCCCCGTCTCACTTCCCAATGCTTCGTGAGGACATCATGTGGAAGATGGTAGTAGGCTTCAGGAAGTGGCAGCAAAGGCTGCGAGTTCCACAAATGGAGGGAAAGGGTCATGCAGTGGCCTCCTCCTCCTCAGTCAGCCACAAACACTTAACTGCTGAAGACCTTGGCTTTCACCAAGGTTTTCAGTGGGGGCCTTTGTTCTAATCTTCAGTATCCTTCTTCCCCTTTAAGGTGCCTCATTGCTTCTTCTAATGTTGCAGTGATAACCCCCTTACAGCACCGCTGAAGTTTCTTCAATTTTTTTTAAAAATTCATTCATGGGATGTGGGCATCACTGGCTAGGCCAGCATTTATTGCCTATCCCTAATTGCCCTTGAGAAGGTGGTGGGCTCCCTCTTGAGAATATGCATATGAAATGACCAAGAAAATTGATTAAAATGGGACAATTATGGAGGGATGGGTGGAAATTCTGCTCCAGGCAGAACTCTGAACGCTAGCCTGAAGATGATAATCCCCCGCTGAGAATTTTACTGTTAAAAATGGTTACTCTGATCTAATTTAGCAGCTTCTCCTACAATTTTTCTCTTCCATCTTCCAGCTTCATGAGGCTGTCATTCTATGGTTCCATTCCTACCTATCTCGAGAGAGTTGAATGTGTGGCTCAAAGATTGGTGTGAGAGAAATGGGATTTAATTCATGGGGCACTGGAACCAGTACTGGGGAAAGAGGGAGCTGTACCGTTGGATTAGTACCTCAGCCACGTGCAAATTGGCATAGGGCAAATAAGATTAGAGAAATTAATGCGTGGCTCAAAGACTGTTGTGGTAGAAGTGGGTTCCGGGTCTTGGGGCATTGGCACCAGTACTGGAGAAAGTGGTGGCTGTAACTTTGGGAAGATCTACACCTGAACAGTGATTGGGCCAGTGTTCTTGCGATCCACATAACTAGAGAAGTAGACATGGTTTTAAACTGAATAGTGGGGACAAGGGATCAAATTTGGGAAGATATGGTAAATCAAGGAGAAGAGACAAGGCAAGAGAGAAAGTATTAATATGGGAAATGATTAACAGACCGTGACAGGAAGGGACAGAGTGTACAAATCTAAGAGTAAATCAACAGATAAGGCTAGAGGTTACAAAAATAATAAAAGGACAAAACTAAAGGCTCTGTATCTGAATGCACGTACCATTCGAAACAAAACAGATGAACTGAGAGCGCAAACAGAAATAAATAAGTTTGATCTGATAGCCATTACAGAGACATGGCTGCAGGATGACACAGATTGTGACATGAATATTGAAGGATACATGGCATTTAGGAAGGACAGGAAGCTAGGAAAAGGTGGAGGGGTAGCCCAGTTAATTAATGATGGTATTAGCGCAATAGAGAGGGATGACCTAAGTTCAGGAGACCAGGATGTAGAAGCAGTTTGGGTAGAGATGAGAAATCATAAAGGCAAGAAGTCTCTTGTGGGAGTGGTGTACAGGCCACCTAACATTAACCACACTGTAGGATGGGATATAAAGGAAGAAACAGTGGCAGCTTGTCAAAAAGGTGCAGTGATAAATATGGGGGATTTTAACCTACATATAGACTGCAAAAATCAAATGGGCAGAGGTAGCCTCGATGAGGAGTACATAGAATGTTTTCGGGATAATTTATTGGAACAATATGTTCTGGAACCAACCAGAGAGCAGACTATACTAGACCCGGTATTGTGTAGTGAGATCGGATTAATTAATTACCTCATAGTTAAGGCGCGCTAGGTAGTAGCGATCATAATATGCTTGAATTTTACATTCAGTTTGAGGGAGAGAAGAGTGGGTCCAAGACTAGTATGTTAAACTTAAATAAGGGCTATTATGAGGGCATGAAAGCAGAGCTAGCTAAAGTCAACCGGCAAATCAGGTTGAGGGATAGGTCAATAGAGATGCAGTGGCAGACATTTAAGGGATATTTCAGAATACACAGCGTAGATACATTGCAACGAGAAAGAAAAATTTCAAAGGTGGGACCCACCACCTGTGGTTAACTAAAACAGTTAAGATAGTATCAAACTGAAAGAAAAAGCCTATAATTGCGCAAAGGTGTGAGGCAGGTCCAAAGATTAGACAGAATATAAAAAACAGCAAAGAATACTAAAAGATTGATAAGAAAGGTAAAATTAGGGTACGAGAGAAAGCTGGCGAGAAATATAAAGACAGATAGGAAGAGTTTTTCTATAGATATTTTAAAAAGAAAAGTTAACAAAGTGAGCATTGGTCCTATAGAAAGTGAGTCTGGGGAATTAATAATGGATAATAAGGAGATGGCAGATGAATTGAGCAGATACTTTGCATCGGTCTTCACAATTGAGGATACAAATAACATCCCAGTATTAGCAGTAAGTCAGGATATGGAAGGGAGGGAGGAACTCGAGAAAATTACATTCACCAGGGAAGTGGGACTGAACAAATTGTTGGAGCTGCGGGCTGACAAGTCCTCGGGTCCTGATGGACTTCATTCTAGGGCGTGAAAAGAAATGGTTAGTGAGATAGTTGATGCGTTAGTTTTAATTTTCCAAAATTCCCTATATTTGGGGAAAGTTCCATTAGATTGGAAAATAGTGAATGTAATTCCTTTATTCAAAAAGGGAGGGAGGCAGGAAACTACAGGCCAGTTAGCTTAACATCTGTCTTAGGGAAAATGTTAGAAGCTATTATTAAAGACATTATAGCAGGGCATTTAGAAAAATTCAAGGTAATCAGACAGAGTCAACATGGTTTTGTGAAAGGGAAATCATGTTTAACCAATTTATTGAAGTTCTTTGAGGGAGTTACATGTGCTGTGGATAAAGGGGTGAATGTATTGTACTGAGATTTCCAGAAGGCATTCAATAAGGTGCCACATCAAAGGTTATTGATGAAAATAAAAGCTCATGGTGTAGGGGATAACATAATGGCATGGATAGAAGATTGGCTAACTAACAGGAAACAGAGAGTGGGCATAAATGGGTAATTTTCTGGTTGGCAAGATGTAATGAGTGGTGTGCCACAAGGATCTGTGCTGGGGCCTCAACTTTTTACAATTTATATAAATGACTTAGATGAAGGGACCGAAGATATGGTTGCTAAGTTTGCTGATGACACAAAGACAGGTAGAAAAGTAACTTGTGAAGAGGACATAAGGAGGCTACAAAGGGATATAGATAGGTTACATGAATGGGCAAAGACCTGGCAAATGGAGTAATAATGTAGGAAAATGTGAAATTGTCCACTTTGGCGGTAAGAATATTATCTAAATGGTGAGAGTTTGCAGTGCTCCGAGGTGCAGAGGCATCTGGGTGTCCCAGTGCATGAATCGCAGAAGGTTAGTATGCAAGTACAGCATGTAATTAGGAAAGCTAATAGAATGTTATCGTTTATCGCGAGGGGAATTGAATACAAAAGTAGAGAGGTTATGCTTCAACTATACAGGGCATTAGTGAGACCACATCTGGAGTACTGTGTACGGTACTGGTCTCCTTATTTAAGAAAGGATGTAAATGCATTGGAGGCAGTACAGAGAAGGTTTACTAGACTAATACCTGGAATGGGCGAGCTGTCTTATGAGGAAAGATTGGATAAGTTAGGCTTGTATCCGCTGGAATTTAGAAGAGTAAGAGGCGACTTGATTGAAACATCGAAGATCCTGAGGGGTCTTGACAGGGTGGATGTGGAAAGGGTGTTTCCCCTTGTGGGAGAATCTAGAACTAGGGGTCATTGTTTAAAAATAAGGGTTTGCCCATTGAAGACAGATATGAGGAGGAATTTTTTTCTCTCAGAGGGTCGTGAGTCTTTGGAATTCTCTTCCTCAAAAGGCGGTGGAAGTAAAGTCTTTGAATATTTTCAAGGCAGAGGCAGATGGATTCTTGATAATCAAGGGCGTGACAGGTTATCGGAGGTAGGTGGAAATGTGGAATAATCAGTTCAGGCATGAACTTATGGAATGACAGAGCAGGCTCGAAAGGCCGAGTGGCATACTCCTGTTCCTAATTCGTATGTTTGTATGTACTTGAACTGAGCAAGGACCAGTGTCCTGGTGAATTGCATAACTGGGGCAGTAATTTTTTTACTACCGATACGTATATAAAGAGCAAGAGGGTAACCAGGGAAAGGGTTGGCCCACTCAAGGACAGAGGAGGGAATCTATGTGTGGAGCCAGAGGAAATGGGCGAGGTACTAAATGAGTACTTTGCATCAGTATTCACCAAAGAGAAGGACTTGGTGGATGATGAGTCTCGGGAAGGGAGTGTAGATAGTCTGTGTCATGTCGTTATCAAAAAGGAGGAGGTATTGGGCGTCTTGCAAAGCATTAAGGTAGATAAGTCCCCAGGGCCTGATGGGATCTACCCCCGAATACTGAGGGAGGCCAATGTTGTTCCTTTGTTTAAGAAGGGTAGCAAGGATAATCCAGGACATTATAGGCCTGTGAGCTTTACGTCAGTGATAGGGAAATTATTAGAGAGGATTCTTCGGGTCAGGATTTACTCCCATTTGGAAACAAATGAACTTATTAGCGAGAGGCAGCATGGTTTTGTGGAGGTCGTGTCTCACTAACTTGATTGAGTTTTTTGAGGAAGTGACGAAGATGATTGATGAAGGAAGGGCAGTGGATGTTGTCTAAATGGACTTCAGTAAAGTCTTTGACAAGGTCCCTCATGGCAGACTGGTACAAAACGTGAAGTCACACGGGATCAGAGGTGAGCTGGCAAGATGGATATAGAACTGGCTCGGTCATAGAAGACAGAGGGTAGCAGTGGAAGGGTGCTTTTCTGAATGGAGGGCTATGACGAGTAGTGTTCCACAGGGATCAGTGCTGGGACCTTTGCTGTTTGTAGTATGTATAAATGATTTGGAGGAAAATGTAGCTGGTCTGATTAGTAAGTTTGCGGACGACAGAAAGGTTGGTGGAGTTGCGGATAGTGATGAGGATTGTCAGGGGATACAGCAGGATATAGATTGGTTGGAGACTTGGGCGGAGAAATGGCAGATGGAGTTTAATCTGGACAAATGTGAGGTAATGCATTTTGGAAGATCTAATACAGGTGTGAAGTATACAGTAAATGACAGAACCCTTAGGAGTATTGACAGGCAGAGAGATCTGGGCATACAGGTCCACAGATCACTGAAAGTGGCAACACATGTGGATAAGGTAGTCAAGAAGGCATACGGCATGCTTGCCTTCATCTGTCGGGGCATAGAGTATAAAAATTGGCAAGTCATGCTGCAGCTGTACAGAACTTTAGTTAGGCCACACTTGGAATATTGCGTGCAATTCTGGTCGCCACACTACCAGAAGGACGTGGAGGCTTTGGAGAGAGTATAGAAGAGGTTTACCTTGATGTTGCCTGGTCTGGAGGGCATTGGCTATGAGGAGAGGTTGGATAAACTCGGATTGTTTTCACTGGAACGACAGAGGTGGAGGGATGACCTGTTAGAGGTTTACAAAGTTATGAGTGGCATGGACAGAGTGGATAGTCAGAAGCTTTTTCCCAGGGTGGAAGAGTCAGTTACTAGGGGACATAGGCTTAAGGTGTGAGGGGCAAAGTTTAGAGGGGATGTGCGAGGCAAGTTCTTTACACAGAAGGTGGTGAGTGCCTGGAACTTGCCGCTGGGGGAGGTGGTGGAAGCAGGTACGATAGCGACGTTTAAGAGGCATCTTGACAAATACATGAATAGGATGGGAATAGAGGGATACGGTCCCTGGAAGTGCAGAAGGTGTTAGTTTAGACAGGCATCAAGATCGGCGCAGGCTTGGAGGGCCAAATGGCCTGTTCCTGTGCTGTACTGTTCTTTGTTCTTTGTTCTTTGATAAGTAGTGGGGTGATGGGGGGGAGGGTTCACATGAGGAGAGATTTAGAAAGTTAATGAGAAAGAACAAGGTAATAGTGCAGGGTAGTTGTACGGGTAATAATAAACCAGAGAGTGATAGGAATGGACAGAGTGTAGAAACATAAGAATGCACCAGCAAATAGGGTCAGAGTAGGGAAAAATGGTAAAAAAACAGAATTAAAGGTTCTTTATCTGAATGCACACAGCACTCAGAACAAGGTGGATGATTTGATGGCATAAATAGAAATAAATGGGCATGATACGATAGCCATTACAGAGCCTTGAGGCTGAATTTTATTAGAGGCCACCGAGATTGGCAGCACCCTTCAAAAATGGCGGTCTGCCCGTGCAGACTGCCTGTCGTGGAGCCGCTGCAATATTTAGTATGGCGGCGCATTATAATGCACGTGACGTGCTGCCCCCCCCCCCCCCACCCCGCCCAAATGACGTGGAGGGAGCGGTATACCAGCGTTGGGTCAGGTGCTCGTCAGGTGCTGGGCCTTATTTAAAGGGCAGCCAGCACATCATTAATGGCTCCACTCCAATTCAAGAGTTGCACAGAGAAACTACAGAAGTCTTGAGCTGTAGAATATTCATCTAATTTTTTGGACAACCCCAAATTCAGAAGATGTCTCAGACAACTTGAGGTTGTTTTCGTTGGAGAGAAGGAGGAGGAGAGGTGACTTAATAGAGACATATAAGATAATCAGAGGGTTAGATAGGGTGGATAGTGAGAGTCTTTTTCCTCGGATGGTGATGGCAAACACGAGGGGACATAGCTTTAAGTTGAGGGGTGATAGATATAGGACAGATGTTAGAGGTAGTTTCTTTACTCAGAGAGTAGTAGGGGCGTGGAATGCCCTGCCTGCAGCAGTAGTAGACTCGCCAACTTTCAGGGCATTTAAGTGGTCATTGGATAGACATATGGATGAAAATGGAATAGTGTAGGTCAGATGGTTTCACAGGTCGGCGCAACATCGAGGGCCGAAGGGCCTGTACTGCGCTGTAATGTTCTAAAAAAAAAGGGGTGTTCCAGGGTGCCCCATGCTTCAGTGATGCCTCCGTGCTCACTGTCCTCCAGGCTGTGCGGGTAAGGTGGGAGGTCCTCTTCCCCAGTGATGACAAGAAGAGATCCTCCTGCCTGACCAAGGCAGCCTGGCTGCAGGTGGCAGAGGAGGCCAGTAGCCGTGAGCCCATCCGGCATGATTGGGTCCAGTGCCACAAGAGGATGAACGATCTGCTGCACTTCACAAAAGTAAGTGGCACTTTATATCAGGGCTCCACTGAACTTGACTGTGCCCACACACAGTGACACGTGTGCCACTGCCATGCCAAAGACATGGAGGTTGGGCAGGGAGGAAAGACATGACATAAATGGAAGAATGTATGATAGAACTTACCCTTGTCTGCTGCTCAGAGAATGGCACCTACATGAGTGGCTGACTCAGTAGTGAACACCTTTGGACCCAGCACCCCTCTTATGACATGTGTCGTGTTGTTGATCTGCCATGCTTAATAACTGCCTTCTTGCTCCTCCAGGCTAAGAGGGCCTACAATGCAAGGGAGGCGGAGAAGAGCCAGATATTAGAAGGCTCACCAATGCTGAGGAGGAAGCCCTGGAGATCTCGGCAATCCATGTGGAATGCTCGTTCGGTGACGTAGAGCTTGGGGTCCTGGTTGAACATTCGTCCATTTGATATAAACAATGATCACTGTGAAATTGTTGTCGTGTGATACAAAGCTGTCATAATCATGACATGCACAACCTCAAGACTGACACTGTGCTCTTCCCATTGTATTTTCCAGGTCAACGTTCTTAATCAACCCCAGCGGCCCACGACACCTCCCACACCTCAGAGGAAGAGATATCCTCAAGGAAGCAGCGTCCTATGACACTAATGTACCTTCCACCAGTGCAAATACTGTCACCTCAGTGCGTATCCGTTCAGCCTTATAGTCTGGGTCACAAGCTGGAGAGAGTACTGCACATGCGCCCGAGCAGCTGACTGAGGCTGAGAAAGCCGATGACCCTGACAGTCAGGGGGCTGTGGGTGTCCAAGCCCATGCTGAGCCCCAGGCTACTGATGACCCTCTGTTGTCGACAGCACATGGCATGCTGGAGCTGCTGCAGCAGTCCTGGCAACATCTGGCAGAGATGCCACAGTCCATGCGCAGCCTTGAGCGGACGATGGGCGAGTCCATCCAGGCCATGAGAGCTGTCATGTCCCAGGCATATGAGCGCATGGCTTCATCCATTGAGACAGGTGGCCCTCCTGGTGAGCCAGATTCCATTGATTCACGCTGACCTGCAATCCCTTGCCACGGCCATGACATCCACTCAGCCGTGGCAAGGCTAGAGAGGGACCAGGGGCGTGGAGACTATCCCTGCCCCTGGTCCTTCCCGGGAGAGAAGAGGGGGTTATGTGAGCCCTGAGATGGAGGAGGCAAGCCTGCATGCCATATCTGGGGCCCCCCCTCAAGGTGATTCCAATGTGGACACCGGCCCCTCCCTCCCTCGGCTGGTGAGTCAAGCTCCAGCAGCCAAAAAGTCTGAGGAGAATTCTGCACTGACACAGGATTCCCCCAGCCAGCCAGGGCCTTCCAGGCCCTGTGCGCACAGAGGACGACTGCCAAAGTCATCCACAGCCAAAGGGCCATCAGATCAGCAGCCTTCCTCCAGTCAGGCTGCTTACACAGAGATTACACTGACAAAGGGCTCTCGCAAGCATTTAAAAAAAACACCGTGTCACAACACTATAAAAATGCTGCTGTTCAATATTCAGTGTATTTACACCTAATCGGTACTAATGCTTTGTCTTTCAACACACCATTAACATATTGTTTGCCTTTGCTCCGTGACCTTTTGGTCAGCTATGTGGCCTGGTCCAATCTGCACCTTCTCCTTTGTTATCTCTTGCCCCACCCCCACCTCACTTGCTTATAATCTGTGACTTTTCTAATATTTGTCAGTTCCGAAGAAGGGTCACTGACCCGAAACGTTAACTCTGCTTCTCTTTCCACAGATGCTGCCAGACCTGTCGAGTGATTCCAGCATTTCTTGTTTTTGTTTCAGATTTCCAGCATCCGCAGTATTTTGCTTTTATTACTATAAAAAGCTAGCTCCCTAAATGTTATGCACTAACATGTATGACGTTTTTACTGTGTGAATGCCATGTGCCAGCATGCACTGCTCATGTCTCATCCCTTTACATCATTGGCCTTTCAGAACTGCCAATGTATGGAATAACATCATTGCCATGCCAGCATTACTCGTGTGTCTTTACTGATACAGTAACATGGACAATGGCTCAGTCTGCTGCTGCCTGTAATGGTGGAGACAATGTAAGATGTTGCAGATGCGGACTGCTGCAAAACAGGTGAACGAGGGTGCTGTGTGGCTTTCAGAGCCCGTGGTTGTTCCTATGGTGTGGAGAAGCTTTGATTAATAAGGAGTTGCTGTGCATCTCTTGCTCACTGCTCGCCCTGCATGCGGCGCCTGGATGCTCTCTGTCTTCCCATGCGCCTTTCCTGCTATAAGTCCTCTGCATCCTCACCATTCGAAGAGGAATCCTGCAGATGTTGCTCCTCATCCTGCCAAGCCTCCCCCCTATTAAGTACGTAATTGTGCAGAGCACAGCAAACAGCGATGATATGAGCTACCCTTTCTGGTTCGTCCTACAGGGCACCACCCGATCTATCCAGGCAGCGGAAGTGCATTTTCAGCATGCCAGTCACCTGCTCAATGGTGGCTCTTGTAGCTCCATGGCTGGCATTGTATCTAGCTGGGACTGGCACAGTATGAAGGCAGCTGCCTGGAAAGCGGGCACAGATTTGTATGAAGCATTTCCGGTGATCACGTACTATCTGCACTTTGAGCGAGTGGAAGCCCTTCCGGTTTATATATACAACCGGTCGCCCGGCGGGAGCCTTGATGGACACATGGGTGCAGTCTCTGACCCCTTACACCAATTGGAATCCCGCGATGGAGCTGAAACCGATGGCTCCCAAGGTCTGTTGTGAAGCGGACATTGCCACTGGCCCTCCAGTATAGGGCATCGGTGACATCCCTGATGCAGCGGTGCACTGCTGACTGAATGACCCCACAAAGGTCTCCAGTGAGCCCCTGAAATGATGCAGAGGCATAAAAGTTCAGAGCCACTGTCACTTTGAGGGCCACAGGCATAGGAAATCCACCGAAGCCCATGAGCTGCAGTCATTGTTGAGCGGGGACAGAGATATGTCACCACCTCTCTCGACAGCCGCAGTCGCCTCTAACACTGGCGCTCTGACATCTGCAGGTATGTCATGCGGGACTTATAGATGCATGGCGTTCTATAGTGGCGAGCCCTCCTTGGGGGCTGCTGCTGCTCATGACTGAGGGCCTCTATGTGGGCTGCAACTGCCTGCTGGTATTGCCTGTGGCGCATACGGATTCTCACAACAAGCAGAACAATGAATATAGGGTGAAACATCTCCATCTCCAAGTTGCAATTAAACTTGGTCCGTTGATTTCTTCGAAGATACTTAACAGGGTAAAGGTTGATATTGACTGGTACATCAGGTGCTTTCATGCATCAACAATGTGGCGTGGCATAGCATTGCCCATCTTAGCTGTCACTAAGAGTGGCACACCATGACCATATTCACATTGAAACAGCTACATCGATTGGCTCACCTTTACACACCGACTGTTTCTGGCACGCTCCCCACACACAGGGTGACTGGAGTGATGTTGCTCCTTCACTCACACAAAAACCAATGGCGCAGAGCAGCCAACCTTTACAGAGGGAGGGTATGCAGTACCTCCCTACACGCTTGCAGAGTTGTGCCCCCGGTAAGACCATTCCCCCCTCCCATCTCCTTTCATGCCTGCAGAGTTGTGCCACTGGTAATACCATCCCCCCTCCCACCTCCCTACACACACATGCAGAGTTGAGACCCGTCTCGCCGTCTCGCAAGACTTACCTGCACAGGCTCCGATGACTGCTACTTCTGTTATCCACCAGCTTTTCTTAGTCGTGAACGGGATGTCACGTGAGAGATGCCTGATCACAGGATAATGAGGAACTGTAGACTTAGAGGCAGCTGGATGCATAATGAGGCAAGGTAAGTAGCACTTTAAATATTTAAATTGGGATGCCACAGCCAAGCGGTGGAGGGGCCATTCTGAGGCCCTGCCGCCACTGGTAAAATGCAGCGGGGTCTTCCCAGTGTTGGGGAGCGTGGCGGGCCTCTCCCAGAAGTATTTTCTGGGCTGCACCCCTCCCCACCCCCCGCCCCACCACGATGCCCAACATCGGGGGGGGGGGGGCTGGTAAAATTCAGCCCTTGGTTGCAGAGTGACCAAGCCTAGGAATTGAACATTCAAGGGTATTTGACATTTTGGAAGGATAAGGAGAAAGGAAAAGGAGGTGGGGTAGTTCTATTAATAAAGGATGATATCAGTACAGTAGTGAGAAATGATCCTGGCTTGGAACATCAAGATGTAGAATCAATTTGGATGGAGATAAGAAATAGCAGGGGAAAGAAGTCACTGGTGGGTGTAGTTTATAGGCCACCTAACAATAGCCGCACTGATAGATAAGCAGTGGCAGACATTTAAGGAGCTATTTCATAACTCTTAGCAAAGATATATACCATTGAGAAAGAAAGACTCTGTAAGAAGAATGCACCATCCATGGCTGACTAAGACGTTAGGATGGTATCAAATTGAAAGAAAAGGCGTGCAATGCTGCGAACATCAGCAGTTGGCCAGAAGATTTGGAAAATTTTAGAAACCAGCAAAGGATGTCTTAAAAAAAAAGGTAGAAATTAGAATATGAGACTACGTGCTGGGGGTGGCACAGTGGCGCAGTGGCTAGCACCGCAGCCTCACAGCTCCAGCAACCCAGGTTCAATTCTGGGTACTGCCTGTGCGGAGTTTGCAAGTTCTCCCTGTGACCGCGTGGGTTTCCGCCAGGTGCTCAGGTTTCCTCCCACAGCCAAAGACTTGCAGGTTGACAGGTAAATTGGCCATTGTAAATTGTCCCTAGTGTAGGTAGATGGTAGGAGAATTGTAGGGATGTGGTAGGGAATATGGGATTAATGTAGGATTAGTATAATGGGTGGCTGATGGTTAGCACAGACTTGGTGGGCCGAAGGGCCTGTTTCAGTGCTGTATCTCTAAATAAATAAATAAACTTGCAAGAAATGTAAAAGCAGACAGTAAGAGGTGCTACAAGTATGTATAATGAATGACAGTCGTGAAATAAATGTTGGTTCTTAAGAAGACAAGGGAATTAATGGCAGAGACTTTGAACATGTATTTAGTAGCTGTCTTCAAGGAAGCAGATGCAAAAAATATCCCAAGATTAGTAAAAAAATCAAGGGACAAAATGGAGGGAGGATCTTAATCACTGCCATAAGAGAAAAAGTATTAGGAAAACTAATGGGACTAAAGGCTAACAAGATGGCCTGCATCCCAGGATCTTAAAAGAAGTGACTGCAGACATAGTGGATACACTGGGCTGAATTTTACCAATGCCCTAACCTCAGGGGTTGTGGCAGGGGGCCTGGAAAATGCCTCCAGGAGAGGCCCGTCATGGGCCTTGACGCCGGGAAAGCCCTGCTCCATATTACTGGTGGCAGTGTCAAGGCCTCATGGCACCCCGCCGCACTACGACAGAATGCAAATCTAAATATGTTAATATATGACTTAATAAATGAATTAATGCCTTACCTGCTGCCCCCGGCCGTCCCACTCCAATATTCTGGTCGGTTGCCAGGACTCCCGTGCCTTCGGATCTCCGACCGGAGATCCAATGCCTCCAATGGTGGGGAGGGGGAGGAGGTAAGTTTTCAGGGTGGAGGGGGGGGAGTGGCATTAAACCTTTTTGGTTGGTCTAGGGGGTGGTGGGAAGGGGTAAAGTTCAAAGTTTATAAACTTTGGTGGTGGGGGGAAGCTCAGGATCGGAAGGTAAGTTTTTTTTGGGTGGAGAGGGCAAGTAATAATTTGTTTAGTCATTGGGAGGGTGGAAGAGGGTCTTGAAACTTTTCTTAATTTTTTCACTTTAAATTTATATTGCCGATAACTTTAAACATTTAAATGGATTGGAAGGGTTTGAAGCCATTTAAAAATGGCACCAGCGCCGGTGCGTTGGCGCTGGACGCCCTTGCCAGGGATGGATTGCCCGCCCTCTCCACGTTATTGGGGAGGATGCAGTCTGTGCCAGCTATGTAAATGAGCCGCTGCGTTTAATATCGCAGCGGCTCTGCGGAACAAATCTTGCGCATGCGCCCCGCCATTTTTGAAGCTCACCGCAAGCTGGTAAAATTCAGCCCATTGCTTGTAATCTTCCAAAATTCCCTAGATTTTTGAAAGATCCCAACGGATTCGAAAACTGCAAATACAACACATCTATTCAAGAAAGGGAGGACACAGAAGGTAGGAAACTACAGGCCAGTTAGTCTAGCATCTGTCATCGGGAAAATGCCGGAATCCATTATTGAGGGAGTAGTAGCAGGGCATTTAGAAAATCATAATACAATCAAGCAGAGTCAACATGGTTTGTGAAAAGAAAACCATGTTTGAAAAATTTATCAGAGTTCTTTGAGGAAGTAACAAGCAGGGTGGATAAAGGTGAACCTTTAGATGTAGTGTATGTGGATTTCCAAAAGGCATTCGATGAGGTGCCACATAAAAGGTTACTATACAAGATAAGAGCTCATGATGTTGGGTAATATATTAGCATGGAGGGAGGATTGGCTAACATAGGAAATAGAGAGTCAGGATAAATGAGTCATTTTCAGGTTGGCAAACTGTAACTGGTGGGAGTGTCACAAGGATCAGTGCAGGGACCTCAACGATTTACAGTCTATATTAATGACTTGGGTGAAGGGACCGAAGTATTGTCGCCAAATTTGCGGATGATAAAAAGATAGGTGGGAAAAGAAGTTGTGAGGAGAACACAAAGAGTCTGCAAAGGGATATAGATAGGTTAAATGAATGGAAAGAATTTGGTAGATGGAGTATAATGTGGGAAAATGTGAGATTGTCCACTTTGGTGGGAAGAATAGAGAAGCAAAGTATTATTTACATGGAGAGAGTCTGCAGAATGCTGCAGTAACAAGGAATCGGGGTGTCCTCATACATGAATCACAAAAAGTTATCATGCAGATACAGCAAGTAATTAGGAAGGCAAATGGAATATTGGCCTTTATTGCAAGGGGGCTGGAGTATAAAAGTAGGGAAGTCTTGCGACAAATGTACAGGGCATTGGTGAGACCACACCTAGAGTACTGTGTACAGTTTTGGTCTCTTTATATAAGGATGGATATACTTGTATTGGAGGCAGTTCAGAGAAGGTTCACTAGGCTGATTCCTGGGATGAAGGGGTTGTTTTATGAGGAAAGGTTGAGCAGGTTGGGTCTATATTGATTGGAGTTTAGAAGGTAGGGAGGTTGTCTTGTTGAAACATATAAGATTCTGTGGGAGATTGACAGGGTCGATGCTGAGAAGATGGACTGGATTTTAACAAGCCCTCGTCTTGTGATCCATGGCGGGGGGTGGGAGGCCTGAAGATGGCTCTGGATGAGGCCCACCACGGACCTTGACACCGGCAGGGACCGGCCTGATCCTCCCGTCAACAATGAGGCTGCTTGGTGGCCACCCCACCACTGGGTGATGAGATCACAATTTAAAAATGCAAATCAATAAAATTATTAAATTTAAATACACTTACCCTGAGAGCTTGAGGGCCCATCACGATCTTCGGTGCGGCGGCTGGCACTCCCGCCTTCAGATCCCTGTCCGGGGAAACGAAGCATCACACTGGTGGGGAGAAGGGAGAAGATAAGTTTATCAGTGCGGGGGTGGTGGGGGGGGGGGCGGTGCGGCTGGGATCAAATATGCATAATGAGCTTATGGGATGGTGGGAAGGGTTGAACCTTAAAGTTTGTGCAGTTTGGGGGGGGCAAGGTCAGATGTAAAAGGTGAGTGTTTTTTGGGGGGAAAGGGCAAATAGTTACTGCAATTGTTATTGGAGGTGGGAAAGGGGCATGAGAAATTTAGTTATTTAGGTTTGGGGGGATCTTTCTTTAAAAATTTAAATGTGCCGGCAGGGAGCTGGCGCCCTTTAAAAAGGGCACCAGCGCTGGCTTACAGGCAGCTGATGTCATTGCCGGTGACAGACAGCCCGCTCTCTCCAGATGATTGGGGAGATGGGTGGGCTGCCCCAGCTATTTAAATGAGCCACCGTGCTTAAGATCGCGGTGGCTCTTTGGCGTGCAGCCTGGTCGGGCAGGCCACCACTTTTTGAGCACATCACCGAGATCGGTGGCAAGCTCTTAAAATCCATACCAATGATTCCTCTCATGGGGGAATCTAGAACTAGGGGGTACAGTTTCAAAACAAAGGGTGTCCCATTCAAGATGGAGTGGCGCAGTGGTTAGCACCGCAGCCTCATAGCTCCAGCGACCTGGGTTCGGTTCTGGGTGCTGCCTGTGTGGAGTTTGCAAGTTCTCCCTGTGTCTGCGTGGGTTTCCGTCGGGTGCTCCGGTTTCCTCCCACAGCCAAAGACTTGCAGGTTGATAGATAAATTGGCCATTGTAAATTGCCCCTAGTGTAGGTAGGTGGTAGGAGAATGGTGGGGATGTGGTAGGGAATATGGGATGAATGTCAGATTAGTATAAGTGGGTGGTTGTTGGTTGGCACAGACTCGGTGGGCTGAAGGGCCTGTTTCAGTGCTGTATCTCTCTAAGATGGAGATGAGGAGGAATTTCTTCTCTCAGAGGGTCATTAATCCTTGGAATTCTCTACCTGCAGAGAGTAGTGGATGCTGGGTCATTGAATATATTCAAGGCTGAGTTGGACTGATTTTTGATTGAGAAAGGAGTCAATGGTTATGGGGGGACGGCAGGAAAGTGGAGTTAAGGCCACAATCAGTTCTGCCATGATCTTACTGAATGGCGGAGCAGGCTTGAGTGGATAAGTGGCCTATTCCTGCTCCTATTTCTTATCTTCCTATGTTCTTATCCGAACACAGCTAGTGCATCTCTGGCGTATCATTCTCTTCCTTTCCTCCACATTCACCTATGAAGCTCCCTGAGGATCTATCCTTATTGATATCACCTGTAGGCCTAGGGCCAGCCTTTACGTATCCACTGAAGGCCCATCCCTTTTCTTCCCCAACCACCTTTGTGCTGTCAGATTGCTCATCCAACATCAAGTTCTGGGTGAGTCATAATTTCCCTGAGCTCAATGTTGCGAAGCAAAACCATTGCCTTCAGCCTTCACCCCTAGATCTGCCTGCTTACCACAGATTTCATCTCCCTACCCAGCCAGTCTCTCAGATTAACCTAAACCATTAACAGTCTGGTCATCCTGTTGAACCTTGAACTGAAATTTAAACTTCACATTCTATCTATTACAAGATTGTTTTCTTCCACCAACACAACACTGCCTTGCTACTGCCCACTACTTCAGCTCCATCTCTGCTGAAACCTTTATATATGCCTTTATCATATTCGGACTTAACTATTCTAATGCTTTCTTATCTGGCCTCCCATCCTTCACTCTCCGTATATTCCAGATTGTCCAAATCTGTACTGACATGTACCCTGTCTCACACAAAGTCCTGTTCATTATTGTAACCCTAGTGCTAGTGAAGAGCATGAATTACAAACTGCAGCAATATAATAGCACAGATGCTGCCAGACCTGCTGAGTATTTCTAGCACTTTGTTTTTATTTCAGATTTACAGCTTCTGCAGTATTTTGCTTTTACTATAATAGCTATTTGGGTTTATCTTTATCCCTTCAAAGAGTAAAGTGATGACCTTGTACCATATCTGGAGTACCTTATCTGCTGGCCATCATGGCATGACCACCTGGTACGGTAGCAATATGTCCTAGATAATCATTTGGCTGCATAGCACTATATAGAATGATTGATGCCAGATCTATAGCAGTGATCTCGAGCTCTACTTTAAACTATATGTGTGATTCTGTAACTTGGTTATATGGTTAATATGTACAGAATGATGGTTAAGCTTCACTGAACACTTTCATTTTAGTAAATTTCCCACAGTGACATACTGGTACCCTTTGGTTATTTATTAAGATAAATTCAGGGAACTGCAGTTGAGGAGAATGCAGTCTGGTGTTGCTGTGACAGTGTTATAACCCTCTATCCACCTAGTGCTCTCTTTGAGTGCAGCTCCCTGTTGGGACTCAGACTGATGAATTTACCCTATTTTTTAAATATATACATGCATGATAGAACAAAGAACATAGAACAGTACAGCACAGTACAGGCCCTTCGGCCCACGATGTTGTGCCGAACCTTTAACCTGCTCTAGGATCAAACTACCTACATACCCTTCATACTACTATCATCCATGTACCTATCCAAGAGTCGCTTAAATGTCCCTAATGTATTTGCTTCTACTACCACCGCTGGCAGTGCATTCCACGCACCCACCACTCTCTGTGTAAAGAACCTACCTCTGACATCTCCCCGAAACCTTCCTCCAATCACCTTAAAATTATGCCCCCTGGTGATAGCCCTTTCCACCCTGGGAAAAAGTCTCTGGCTATCCACTCTATCTATGCCTCTCATCATCTCGTCCCCCTCTATCAAGTCACCTCTCATCCTTCTTCGCTCCAATGAGAAAAGCCCAAGCTCCCTCAACCTTTCTTCGTAAGACATGCCCTCCAGTCCAGGCAGCATCCTGGTAAATCTCCTCTGCACCCTCTCTAAAGCTTCCACATCTTTCCTATAATGAGGCGACCAGAACTGAACACAATATTCCAAGTGTGGTCTAACCAGGGCTTTATAGAGCTGCAGCATAACCTCGTGGCTCTTAAACTCAATCCCCCTGTTAATGAAAGCCAACACACCATACGCTTTCTTAACAACCCTATCAACTTGGGTGGCAACTTTGAGCGATCTATGGACATGACCCCAAGATCCCTTTGTTCCTCCACACTGCCAAGAATCCTGTCTTTAAGCCTGTATTCTGCATTCAAATTCAACCTTCCAAAATGAATCACTTCACACTTTTCCAGGTTGAACTCCATCTGCCACTTCTCAGCCCAGCTCTGCATCCTGTCAATGTCCCGTTGCAACCTACAACAGCCCTCCACACTATCCACAACTCCAGCAACCTTCATGTCATCGGCAAACTTGCTAACCCAGCCTTCCACTTCCTCATCCAAGTCATTTATAAAAATCACAAAGAGCAGAGGTCCCAGAACAGATCCCTGCGGAACACCACTGGTCACCGAGCTCCAGGCTGAATACTTTCCATCTACTACCACCCTCTGTCTTCTATGGGCCAGCCAATTCTGTATCCAGACAGCCAACTTTCCCTGTATCCCATGCCTCCTTACTTTCTGAATGAGCCTACCATGGGGAACCTTATCAAACACCTTGCTAAAATCCATATACACCACATCCACTGCTCTTCCTTCATCAACGTGTTTTGTCACATCTTCAAAGAATTCAATAACGCTTGTGAGGCATGACCTGCCCCTCACAAAGCCATGCTGACTGTCTCTAATCAAACTATGCTTTTCCAAATAATCATAAATCCTGTCTTTCAGAATCCTCTCCAGTAATTTGCCCACTACCGACGTAAGACTGACTGGTCTATAATTCCCAGGGTTATCCCTATTCCCTTTCTTGAACAAGGGAATAACATTTGCCACCCTCCAATCACCCTCCAATCTCTCAATTCTGAACATTATCAGTAGTAGCATCCTATACTTTTGTTCTAAACTACAACACAATACTGAAAGCTGATTTGCTTTGGTATCTGTGTTCCCTCCTGCAATGAAAACTTACATAAATTAACTTTTCTCCCCAAAACCAATAAATGGCTGAAGTGATGTTTTTAGTCTATTGGTGTTAAAATATTTACCACGCGAAATACCGCAAAGTGGTGTTAGCACCTGAACACTCATCTTCCACATGGCAAGAGGTGAACATCGAATCATAGAATCATACAGCACAGAAGGGGGCCATTTGGCCCTTTGTGGCTGTGCAGGCTCTTTTAAAAAATGATCCAATTAGTCCCACTCCCTGTTCATTCCCCATAGCCTCGCAACTTTTTCCCCTTCAAGTATCTATCTAATTCCCTTCTGAAAGTTATTATGGAATCTGCTTCCACTACCCTTTTGGGTAGTGCATTCCAGATCATCATAACTCACTCCGTAACAAAATTCTTCTCATCACCCCTCTCATTCTTTTGTCAATTGCCTTAAATCTGTGTTCGCTGGTTACCGACCGTCCTGCCAGCAGTTTTCCCCTATGTACTCTATTAAGATCCATCATAAAAATTACTGACAGTCTGAATGTAATGGCCTATATCCTTCCTAATGGTGTTATCACTGAACAGCATATTGACACTTCAGAAATGTTTTGTTTTTGTTTGTGATTGAAATGCAATTTGCTGACATACTTGACTGATTGAGGTAGAGTTTCCGCTTTGGGCACAATCGACAATCTGGGTGCAAATTGCGCTCATAATTACGCTAGTTTTGAGATGTGCTTTTTTCCCTTAGGTTTCCACTCAGATTAATTTGCATATAACCAAACATAAGATGTTCCACAAACTAGCGCAAGTGGGCAGTGATTTGCAACGTAAATTATTTTTTAAAAACGTTTAATTTTAAAAAATATTTCTGGATATGTTTGAGTGATAACTGTGTGCAGCTTGATCACTATGACTAAAAATGGGTTGCCACAAAAATAAGCCTTCTAATCAGTGGTTAGTCTGGCACCTGTGAGTAATTTGGTTTTAAGTAACTAAATATGACTTTAATGGGGAAAGACCACAGTGTAAGGTTCCCCCCACCAAGCTGAACCGAGGGGCTGGATCCATGGGAAACCCCTGTATTGGGAAAATTTTCTTTTGCAGTAAAATGTAAAAATGTATCTGGCATGACAATGAAATGGAAGGGTTGTGAGGCAACTCATGATTGTATAGAAGGAAACAGACTGCCTTTGCACTGTTTGTATTTTTTGACTTGGTGCTATTACCAACATCGCCCTCATCCTGATGACCACTTCTGTGTGCGGCTGCATCAAGCTATGCGTAGAGCTCCAGTACGCAAGCACCAAATGTCACTACATGATGAGGTTCTATCTGTCCCCGATGTTACGAAGGATGGGTTTGGTCACATTGCTGCGAAACGCTCCATCCAGTTGAACTGTGCCGTACCACCTATCCTTCATGGAAAAGTTTCTGCGGGAAAACACCTTTGACCACCAATCCATCAGGCAGTGGTCTGCACGGAATGTCCTCAAGGTCCTACGGGAAAAGGAGATGGTGGATCCGGTCAGATGGTTCCCTGAGCAGACTGCCAAAGTCATTTGGCAGAATGCCTCATCGCCAGAACTTGCAAACAAGCACCAATACGTAGCTTGGCTGGCGATGAGAAGGGCTCCCGCCCCCCGCCCTGTCAGATCCTTCCTGCATGCCCAGAGTCTCGCCCCCTCCACACGCTGCCCTCGAGGTGGCTGCGGTGGGGAAGAGACAGTTGCGCACCTCCTTCTGGAATGTGTCTTTGCAAAGCAGGTGTGGAAAGCGATGCATTGTTTTTTGTCGAGGTTCATTCCAAGCAGCTCTGTAACCCAGGAGTCTGTGCTCTACGGGCTGTTCCCAAGGACGCACAGTGAGATAAACATCAACTGCTGTTGGAGGACTATCAATTCAGTGAAAGACGCTCTTTGGTCTGCCCAAAACCTGCTGGTCTTCCAGCGTAAAGAGTTGTCCACGACCGAATGTTGCAGACTGGCACATTCCAAGGACCAGGACTACATGCTGAGGGACGCACTAAAGCTTGGGGCAGATGAATTGTGCTGAAAAAAAAACAGTGCAGCCTAGCAGAAGCTTTTGGTCATAATGTTTATGAGGGATTGGTTTACTATTTCGGTACACTGCCAAGGGATGAAAGGCATGCTAAGGGCAAAGATAGGCTGGAAACCTTATGGTTTCATACATTAGCACTGCCCTTCCCTGAATTGTATGCTCCGCCATTCTCCATGAGGTGTCATGCAGGAATGGGGCTGGTACATCCGGCAGCTGCTGAGAAAGTGTTTCTCCACAGCTGCCAGACTAAAGAAAGTCATAACCATCTAGAAACAGGAAAGATGCTGATGATTCTGTTCTGGGTTTCTGGCATGTTTTTTGCTTTATTTCAGATTTATGACATTTTGCATTTTTTAAATATCTTTACAGTTTAATTATAGTCAGTGTAAATCTTTTTGGTCTATTATTTATTATTAGTTAAACAGTAATAGGTTTTGCTGAAACTTTGTTCATTGTATATTTAATGCCATATTTAGCCAGGCAATTACAAATCGAAGTTAGCGATCATTATAATTACACAAGATGCACATTATCCTCTATTTTACCTTTACATAAATTCAGTGTTACAGCATTGAGATATATTGTGTGCTATCATACTGTATTCAAGTGAAGATTTTTCTCTCCTTTTGTCTTAGCTTCAAGAAGCTCAGGCAGTTACAAAAGAGCCCCAATTATGAAACTTACCATCACAGTAAGTTTCAGTTTCTTTCTTCTGCAATTTTTTTATTAATGACGTGCAATTTAAATTACTGTTGCAGTTCAATGTTTCACAGCATTTAGTTTTCACTATATTCTTAACTCCTCAGTAAAACAGATCACTGAGTATGTAGTCAGGGGCATGATTGGTCATCTATCTGTAATGTGTACAAGATGTCAGCCACTGTTTAGAATTGACAGTTTGCTGCAAGATCTTAAGACAAACAGAATGAAGTCATCTGAACTCGTGATGCCGAATGATGAAAGATGCTTTGGAAAGTTTCCATGGGTAAATCTCCACGCTTATTGTTGATTTCCCAGCCAATCAGACTTTTAAAAATATATATGTTATATATATCAAACAATAGTCACTTACAAAGTAGATATGCAGAGGCGGATTTCTGTGCCTTTATTAACTGCAAGTGTGTATGTTACAGTTGTCTTCAGTTTATCCATTGCTCTTGATATATTTTATATAATAATATGGGATGAGGGATGCGGTCTTGTTTCAATGTTCCAAACACTACGTGCTTATATCTTTTGAGTTTGCATTATCTTACTGCAGGGACTATGTTGCATTTGTTCTGTACAGGGAGAAATGAAGGAATCAGTTAAGAGAGAGGGAAATTGATAACTTAATAACTTAATCTTGAGTTTAGCTTAATGCAAGAAAAGATCAGACCTGCTATCAGTACAATGCAACAGTAGTTAGTTTTTAAAGCTTGCATACATGATCCCAGACAGGCAACAAGCGTTCCATGTTGAATTAAAATTGACAGAATGGACCTGAAAAAATTACTTGAATTCTATGTGGTACAATATATATTGAAATGTGATGCATTATTTTTTGCTAAAAGCATATTTTCTGTCACAAGACCAGACAGTTCCTGTCACATGAAGTCAATTTGTATAGCTGCTGAAAAAGAGATCATCTACCCAAAGAACTTTCTCCCTACATAGAAAATAAGCCATGTTCATAGTTTATTCCCTATAGTCCCAAATGTCCACTTCCACCAGAAACTATTTGTGTCCAACAATTTTTTATAGTGATCCTTATCCACACCACATGAATTATTCTTTCCGTGGACTCCAAATTTATGATTCCTTAGCTCCCTCTATCTTTCCTTCCTCTTACAATCTTTAGGCTTTTAAAACTCAAACTTTGCCATGCTTATCGATTTACCTCATTCATTCTTTTCAACTTGCTTTCAACTTTGGTGGTGTCCTGCAGTGTGGGTCTTAGATTTTCACTTGATTTCCCAATTAATACAAAATCATCTCTAAACTACTTCTAAAAAACTCATACTACATAACCCTTTAATGAATTACACGATGATGTGATCATGTAATGTTTCAGGAATGACATACTTAAAAAAATGATGTATCTATTTGTTTGCCCTTTATTTTTCCTCCCCTATTGTCTCATGGCTCATGCAAATCCTGCAGCTTTGATAGCAGGTGTCCAACGTGCGACCAGACCTTCAATAATGCCACTCTTGATCAGGCTGCTCGGAGCTGCACAATAATGACTGGGTGATAATGACTTTCCCAATGGAGAGATATTTCATCTCAGCCTTCCCACAGTAACATGCCTGACATTAGGAACTCAAACTCCTGGGAATCAAACCTAGAACAGAAAATGATAGGAGAAGGTCTTAAGGAGCTTTATAAGTTTGATACTTCTGTGAGAGTATTTGGCCTTTGGCCGTGCTATTTTAGTAGGGCTGAGCTTTCTGCTTTTCAACATTTATGTTTTTGGCACTAGATGATGCCTCAGGTATACAACTTGTGACTAAAAAATCTTGCAGCTGGCATGTACCCAATCCTAACAGTTCTGGCAGTGATGTAATTCAGTTTCCCACCCTGTTCCTCCTGAAAGCTTGATTTCAAGTCAATCATTATTCTGGTCACAATTTAATGAAAATTTTACATTTTATTAGTTATTTTGAGACTTGTAGGGCTACTGATGATTCAAAGATTATAAATTAAAAGCAGCAGAAGTGGGCCAATCCTTTTGTTAATAACATACGCACAACACAGCAAGTCTATGATAAGCCTTTCTTTGTTGAGCTTTTAATGCATTCGTAGGTAAGTAATATTTTCCTTTTCAGCTTCCTAACAACAGAATCAGTGAAATTTTCCCCAAATTCCTATTCATTTCCATTTTTACTTTTAAATAACCTCAGATCACACTCAGTTGAGACCATGTCATGATGACCCAGTTGAATTAAATCCACCAGCTTTAATGACTGCAAACTCAGCATACGTATGCACTTCAAGTTTCATAAATTATCTGCGCAATGCACGTGGTGACTTTTGAATGTTGAGATCTACAAGTGGCAAATAGCAAACATCAAGGGAAAGAAATGTGGGTTTTCATATCGAAATCAGGCTGGGGTAAATTGCTGTGAGCCATTTAGACTTTTTTTCAGTAGCTGTGAACTTGCAACACAAATATATCCAGGCATTTGCAGTCACCTCAAAGAATTCCAAAATTTTCCCCAGCTTCATTACAACATAGTGGGCTGGATATTCTCAGAAGGTAAGCAAACCCACGGCTGGGATCGAAAGCATGATCCGACCCACACCACGTGAGCCTGCGGCAGGATCCTGGGTGGCATTTTACTGGCACGGCCAATTAAGAGGCTGGCGTTGGGACCGCCATCCAGTTGAGGAAGGCACCTGCCTCCCAGAGCTGCCTGCCCAATCAGTGGGCTAGCAGCTCGGCAGCCTCAGCAACGCCACCTTTTGAGGTGGCCGCTGCTGAGGCTGCAGGAAGAAGAAGAGGGAATGTTAGCATGGAGGTGCCCTCGAAGGTGAGGTAAGTTTTTTACTTACTGTAACAGGGCCAGGCAGGCAGGCCCCAGCGATCAGGGAAGTGCACCTGCCAGTAGCGCCACCATAGCTGCAGGGACAGCCATTGCCACTGGGAGGCCCCCTCCATGGGCCATGGAGTGGCCGTAAAGGAGGGCACCCCCAGGAACCCACTGGGAAGCCACCAGGGTTTACCAGCTGCGGTGTCACCTGACACCAGTAAAATGCCAGCAGGGCGAGAAGAGGCCTTTAATTGGGCAGTTAATTGGTATAATTGGCCACCTGATGGGCAGCCACACCGCTGAGGTTCCTGCCACTGGGAATATGCCATAGAGGTGGCAAGACATGGGCTCCCATCCCGTTGCCTGCTACCGCCATTTTACAAGGCCCCCTGCCTCCCAGCCCATTCCCTGGATGTGCTGGAAGCCTCTGAACTGGTGCTGCCATGGCTGATTTGACGCTCCAGGTATGAACATGGACCATGCAGGTCCATTCAACAAATTCGCTTGTCACTTACCAAAGAACATGCATTCAGCTGCAAGGGAGACCCAGCACAATTGTTATTTAAAAGGCCAGTACCCAACTTGCAGGTAAGGTAAGTTAGAATAACTTCTGCTATTGCAAAGTCTCTGGAAGTAATCTGGAGTGTTTTTAGAGGTGTTGTGGTGAGTTCCTGGATTTCGCAGCCAGTGTAGCTACATCCTCACCGGGAGATCAGAGGATGTGATGACCTGTCCACACAAAGGCTGCAGTAGGAATGGGGGATGCATACTTGGGGTGTATGGGAGCCTCTAGGCCAGCAGCATGGCAGGGAGATGGAGCAGAGGCTGCAGAGAGGGCAAGCTATGCACGATGCCCTTGGCAAGTTGGAGCCAAATTCCTCCAAGCTCCTTGACAGTGACAGGTGGCAGTCTGGCATCCAGATGTGCACCCTCATCAGCATTGTCCTATATGCCGCATCATTGAGGTGCTTATCTGAAACCCCTGTAGCAGATTTTGTTTCTGACCTCTGCCTCCAGAGAGTTGGCATATGTACCATCCTTCCCTCCTGGCCTGGCTGTAGGCCAGTCATGCCTGGTGACTCACCATGTGCTGATTCCACATCTATACTTGCATCTAAGGTACATGTGGTGCCAGTATCTCAGCTGGTAACTATGAATATCAGATCAATTAACAAGGCCTCTTTATCACGGCTGTGCTGTTGGTTTCTCTCCTTCTCCTGGATGTGTTATGGCTGGTCAGGTGACATTTCTTGGGTGACTGAATGCAGGAAATCAGAAAGGGGATGGTTGGGAGATGGGATCAGGGAATGAGGAGGAAAGCAATAGTCACAACATCAGCAGCTTGCTCATCATGCCAGATAGCAGGGTGAAAGTGAGCTGGGAGTTGAGAAGGGGCAAAAAGCAGGAACATACCATCATCCTCAATGTACTCAGTGATGTTGGATGCCAGGGGCCCTGTTGTAGTCGGCCTCATGATGCAGAGAACCAATTCCTCCATAGGGCCCAGGTGATGGAAGTGCCCTTGTACCACACCAATACTGTTCTGCTCCCTCCTATTGTGTGCCATCATGTCCTGCAAGAGAGAGGGAGGAATGTCAGTAGTTGTGTTGCATTATGTTTGGGTGATGTGCCTGCCATAACTGGAAGGTATATGAAAGCAGCAGGAGCTGGGTGTGAGGCTGGTATCATTGGAGTATCTGGATGTTAGGTATGAGTCTTGAGTGACAAGGACTGCTGATGGGTGAATGATGGGGGTGTAGTGCATTGAGCATAATGAGAGGTTAGTGGTGGGGTGGTAGGAGATGTCATGTGAAGATGCAGTCACTGACCGTAACTGCTCATGTGAGGTCATTAAACTTCTTGTGGCACTGCTGCCAGGTCCTTGGGGCCAGACACTGGGAATTGACCTCGCTGGCCACCTGCTCCCAATCCCTTCTGAGGGTGGTCCTCAAGGGCCTCCTCCACCACCACCCCCCACACCCCATAGAGCCTCTTCCTGTTCACCTTCATGACCAAGGTCTCTAGTGCCCCATCAGTGAATCTGGGGAACTTCTCTCTGCCCTGGTTTTCCATTTTCCTTCTTCAGAATTTCAGCAACAGTATTCAGCAGCAGTCTCCTGTAATTCAGTGTAGTGGCCCTTTATGAGGGACAGACTGCCTTTATGAGGAGCGGGCTGTCTGCACAATGTGCTCTCTATGAATGCTGCTCAGCCCCCTGCTGAACGCTCAGGCAGCCAGCAGCGGCTCCCCGCTCACACCAACGCTACAATCAAGTAAATGAAAAGAAGGCATCAAATTTGCATGCTGCCAACTTCCATGGCAATGGGCACAGGAAGGTTGTAAATCACAGCCATGTCCAACAAGCATTGTGAACCAATTTCAGACATAGATTTATCTCAGTATTGTTTAAGATTTAGTTTATTAATAAATAGTTAATTTGTTGTTGTTTAAAGATACCTGGTTTGGTGTGTTTTATTCTAGGGGTTAATAAAGTGTTTAATTTGCTAATTTCTGGTAGGTGGGAAACTTTAATAATATACTGTGACTTGTGGAGCAATGGAACTGAATTGACAATGCATTACTCCTGCCTCGGTCTTAACATATTAATTGGTTTTAACACATAAAACACTCATATTAAAGTTAATGCATTAACAACATGCATTTATAAAGATAAGGTAGATAGGAATCATGGCATAGTAGCTAAGGATCATGAAATACCCAAGTTAAAACCACCCAGAATACAGAACAACAGGTTGAGTGAGGTAATGCTGAAAGCTGCTTATATTTCAGGTTTAAAGTATTTGTTCTGGGCAAGATAAAGATGACAGAGAGAATATGTTGAGAATTTGTAAATCTTGGGTATGTCAAGATGAAATGTGCTATGTACACACAGACCCTGATCTAAAGAGGGCCTGTGTACACACAGACCCTGAGCTAACAGGGGCTGTGTACACACAGACCCTGAGCTAAAGACGGCTTGTGTATTCACAGACCCTGAGCTAAAGATGGCTATGTATGCACAGACCCTGAGCAGTTCCTTTAAGGGGTCAAGGAATGTGAATCACATATCCAGATATGGGAGAGCTTGGATAGAAGAGGGGTATAGCGAATCCTAGTTTTACCCTATAGAAGCTCAGAATGGCAAGAAAGAAAGAGAGAGAGAGAGATAGGCCAACAGAGAATCTGCCATCTGAGAGATATGGCTTCTATCTAAAGCAAGAGTGATGTGTATAGTTTTCTTCTTTGTAGTACAACTGCCTTTAACATTGTGTGTGTTGATACTTGGTTACATTCAATAAAGGATTAATCGCAGCCATATTGGAGTCAAGTCCAAATCGATCTTACATAGCCACCAGCTGTTCAGTAACAAGAACACAAGTTATAAATGTTTTGATATGTTGATAGTTGTCCAGTCACATACCTGCAGGATATTTTTGAACTACACTGTCATTGGGTGCAACTCTGGCTTTTTATGACCACAAAAGTAACTGTATAACTTTTTCTATAGCCCGAACAATTTGTCATTGCAATACATTGACTGCTTCCATGCACCGATTTTAAGAGATTTTTACTTGTGCATCAAGAGACACAATTTGTGAGGGGTTTACAGATCTGAAAGTTAACTCTACTTCTCTGTCCACAAATGCAACCTGACCTGCTGAGCTTTGCCAGCACTTTCTGCTTTGCTGCCACTTACTTACCCTGCTGTGTCCCAGTGTCCTGTGAAGTTGCGATCCTCTTCTTCCACTCAAGTGTAACATTCCTTCTTGTAGGCGTGCTGCACCTGGATGAATAATCTTAATTTCGCACATTCCAGGACATGAGACTTAAATGTACCATAAAAGGCAAACACACAACAGAACTAAAACCGTAATTGAAGAATATCTACATACCAGGGGCTTCTAATCATCTGACTATGAAAAGCCGCAGACTAACATGCATTTGGAATCTGTATACATTTCTCTGCTAACTGCAATGTAAAAATACATGTAACTGCCATTAAACAATCTTTGTAAAAAAAAAAGGAATATATGCTCATATTCTAGCTGCATTGCCAACTAGAAATATTATACCAATAACTAAGATCAGCTGCTGCAGAAGCAAAGTGTTCGTGAACATGTCAATGTATCATAGATGAAAAACCATGACAACAGCATAGATTTCCTCACTAGTCCTGCACTGGTTTTCAAACATGTGTGAGACAAACCTTGCAGCCAGAAGTTAGAGCAGTTGCATGGCGGAGTCACCTTTACATTTAAAGGACCACACCAAGAACCGAGGATGGCAGAGGGGTGTGCTAGGGTGGCTCCACAGTTCAGCGATGCCTCCCTGCTCACTCTCCTCCAGGCTGTGTGGGCAAGGTGGGAGGTCCTTTTCCCCAGCGATGGTAAGAAGAGGCCCTCCCACCTGAATAAGGCAGTCTGGCTGGAGATGGCAGAGGAGGTGAGTAGCCATGGGGCCATCCGGCGTCAAAAGGCCCAATGCCAGAAGAGCCAGCCAGGGCCCTGTAGGCCTCATGAGCATAGATTATGAGCACCAAAGACATCCACAGCCAAAGAGCAATCAGATCAGCAGCCTTCGTCCAGTCAGGCTACTAGCGCAGAGGTTGCATCCAGAAGGGGCACTCGCAAGTGTTTACAGAGAACACACTGACACAAATGGGAATGCACAGGTGTCACAGCAATGTAAATACATCTTTTTCTAAATGTTCCTCACCAACATGTATGTCCTTTCCTTTATGTGAATGATGTGTGCCAGCATGTAATGCCAATGTCACATCACTTTGCACCATTGGCTCTTCAGGAGAGCCAACATATGCAAAAACATCATTCCTATGCCACCATTACTCATGAGCGTCTCCACGGATGCAGTGACATGGACATCGGCTCAGTCAGCTGCTGCCTCTAATGGTTTACACAGGGATGCTGCAGATATGTGAGTGAGGGCAATGCGTGGCCTGCAGAACTCATGTCGGTTCCGATGGAGCAGAGAGGCTTTGGCTGATAAGCCACTGCGGTACGTCCCTAGCTCACTGCTAGCCCTGCGTGCAGAGCCTGGGTGCCAGCTGCCCTCCCATGCGCCTTTCCTGTTGTAGATCCTTCAGGTCCTTATAGTCGGTGAATGAATCCTGTTGACATCTCTCCTCATCGTGCCAGGCCTGTTCCCTATTGGGTGCGTAGTTGTGCAGAGCACAGCAAGCAGCAAAGAAAGGAGCTGGCCTTTTCGGCCCCTTGTACATGGCATCACCCTATCTGTCCAGGCATTGGAAGCGCTTTTTCAGCATGCTGGTCGCCTGGTCAATGGTGTCTCTTGTAGTTCAGTGGTTGGCGTTTCATCTCTCCTCTGCAGCAATGGTGGAGTTGGGAGCCATGTCTGCAAAGGATAGCCCTTGTCTCCAAGAAGCCATCCCTCCATCTGAGCCAGTTCAGTGAACAGCAGTGGCAGCTCGGACTGGCGCAGGGACCAGGTGTCATGGCAGCTGCCTGAGAAGCGGGCACAGATTTGCATGAAGCATCTCTGGTGATCACATACCAGCTGCACCTAGATTGAGAGGAATCCTGTAATGGTAGCATGCACAGGTGGTAGCCTGGCAGGATGCCTGAAAGCCACATGGGTGCAGTCTATGAACCCAAAAACCTATGGTTCTCCGGCAATTGTGCCGAAACTGATGGCCCTCTGGGCCTAGCTGTGAGTGTCCATCCTGCAGCGGATATACTCACTGACCCTTTGGTGCAGAGCATCAGTGACCTCCTTGATGTAGCAGTGCACTGCTGACTGTGTGACCCCACAAAGGTCTCTAGTGGGCCCCTGAAATGCTGCATAAGCGTCAAGCTTAAGAACCGCTGCCACTATGAGGACTGCAGGCATAGGATATCCACCGAAGCCCATGGGCTGCAGGTCATCGTTGAGCAGGGCACAGAGATCTGCCACCACTCTCTCTATATGCGCAATCTCCTCTGACACTGGTGCTCTGACATCCGATGGCATGTCATGTGGGGCCTGTAGATGCACTGTGACTGTCTGGCGCACTCTGCTTGGGGGCTGCTGCCCACGACCGGGGGCCTCTATGTGGATCACACCTGCCTGTTGATTTTGCCTCCGGTGCATACAGATCCTCAGGAGAAGCGGAACGCACAATGTAGGATGAGCCATACCCATTTCCACGTGATAAATAAAGTTGAACTCTGCATGTGTTCAAAGGTTCCTAACAGGGCAGAGATTGGTGTTGACGGGTACATCAGGTGCTTTCCTGGATCAACTATGTTGCATGCCATGGCATTGCCTATCTTGGCTAACACTCAGAGTGACACATCATGACCATATCAAGATCTTATCAACTGAATCGATTGCCCCCACCATCCATATACCCTTAATGCTCCTACCCTTTCTGGCACTCTCCTCACAAACAGGGTGACTAGAGTGCCATTGCTCCTTCACAAATACAAACAAATGCACAGCGTACACTGTTTATGGAGGCAGGGTACACAGTACCTCCCTTCATGCCTGCAGAGCTTTCCCTCCAGTAATGCCAGACCCCCTCCCTCCTCCCTTTAAGAATGCCGAGCTTTCCCTCCAGTAATCCCAGACCCCCTCCCTCCTCCCTTTAAGAATGTCAAGCTTTCCCTCCAGTAATCCCATCCCACTCCCTCCTCCCTTTAAGAATGCAGAGCTGAGACTCTTGTAATCCCAGACGCCTTCCCTCCTCCTTTTAAGAATGCAGAGTGAGACCCCTGTAATTCCCCCCCCTCCCTTCCAGAATGCAGAGTGAGATCCCTGTAATCCCCCCTCCCTCTCCCTTCCAAAATACAGAGTGAGATGTCTGTAATCCCCCCTCCTTCCTCTCTTCCAGAATGCAGAGTGAGACCCCTGTAAATCTGCACTTACCTTCACTGTCCAGTACCCCTGCTTCTGCTGTCCCATCTGGTTTTCTGTTCGTGAACGGACCGGCACGGGACGACCACCCGTTCTACGTAAAATGAGGAAGTGTGGAGCAAGAGGTGGCAGAATGCATAATCTGCAGAGGTAAGTAGCGTTTTACATATTTAAATTGGGGTGCCGCCGCCGACCAGCAGTGGGGCTGCACCGAGGTCCCCCCGCCGCTGGTAATATGAGGTGGGCCTTTCTTGACGGTCGCGGGTCGAGGCGGTCCTCTCCCCGCAGAATTTTACCAGCTCCTGCACTGT
The DNA here is from genome assembly GCF_036365525.1 of Heterodontus francisci. Lineage (NCBI taxonomy): Eukaryota > Metazoa > Chordata > Chondrichthyes > Heterodontiformes > Heterodontidae > Heterodontus > Heterodontus francisci. Next base: position 73,628,295 of record NC_090383.1, read on the forward strand.
GACCCACAACGTTAAAAGTCAGCCCCTAGTCTCACTGGGGAAAATATAAGTAGGCTGATGAATTAAAACTTCAATGTGCACATTGTGACAATGCAGATTCTTTATCACATTTTTAGCTGTATGTAAATAAATGCATTTGTAGGAAGCTGGTTATTTAGAACCATTGTTACTTGCTGATATTTTAAGGTAAAACTACATTCTTGGAAAACTTTAAGGAATTGCCTTATAAATTGATTAAATGTCTCAATCCATCTATAATTTAATTGAGTCTCTCTTGTCATTTCTTCATGAACGCAGATTTTGGGAAGGTTGTACTCAATCGACTGAATATTGCAGTAATGCTTGAAGGTGAAATGGTTTGTAATGAATTAAAATTTAAATGGTTTTATTTTGATAGTTCAGAATGTGTCCAAATAAATGGTACATGCATATCCTTTGCTGTTAATTGTTTTGTAAACATTCCACATTCACAGATTTAAATCTAACTTTCTCTAAGTCTGCATTAAGGTTGCAGTTTGTCATTATAATACTCTTTTTGTGCAGCAACTGTGATCTTTTAGTAAGTCATTAATAGCTAACCATTATCTTCGATAACTGTAACATGTTACTCCGTGTTTTATTTATATAATACAACTTTAAGAAATGATGCAACTTTCTGAAATAATGCATTCTTACCTTGTGTCCATGGATGGTAGACCTTTTACATTACAGTGTTCCTATAGACTGCAGATCCAATTTCAGGAACAGTGCAGTAATATAAATCAGGCAGCAGTGCTGCCATTAGTCGGATGGAGTACTATCTCTTTCACAACTGTAGAGATTATGGGGGCTAAATTGGGCCTCACAGTGCCTCTTTTTTTAGGCACTATGTGACCAATTATGACTTGAAAATGGGGCTGAGATGCACACACACACTTCTGATGGGAAGTGCCCAGGACACCATCTTGCCTAACATGCCTAATGTTCATCAGCAACATGCAGAGCAGCGAGATGATGGTGCAAATCAGTGTGCAATGCTGATTTAAAGGCACTGCTGCTATTTCGCAACTCCACACTTGAGCCAACCCCATGTCTTAACCTCGCACAGTTAAACACAACATTAAGTGAAAGAACCTTCCATTAGTGCTATTTAAAGGGATCATGAAGTACTTACAGGTTAGTTGCTGAGTTATTTCTTCTGTCCGTTGGTGCAATTGTATAGGTTTTTGAAGGTTTCCTATATTTGTTTAAAATTTGACTACTCAATAGGGAGTGGTCTGGTTGGTCCTGCTGTACTTCTTTTGCCATTTAAAATATTGTATTTAAAGAAGTTGCTTCCAGACATGGCTGCCTAATAGAGCTTCCTCTGAGAATTGAACATGACTAGGAGAATGAAGAGAAACCATGCAGAGGAGGACAAGCTTCTGGAAGATGGAGGAAGATGATGGGGAGAAGGGTTCTCAGCAGGAGACCATATCTGTCAAGGAACTTCAGGGAGCAATTCTCTTACCACAACTTCAGTGAGAACCAATGCATGAGACGTCTTTGCTTCACAAAATAGGTCATGAATGAAATCTGTCAACTGTTACAGTCACAAATTCAGTCTCAAAGCAGGGTAAGGACAGCTGTCTGTGGCTGTCAGGGTGACCATGGCTCTTACTTGTTATGTGTCTGACTCCTTTCAGGTAGCTGCTAGAGATATAAGCTACATCGTGAAATTTGAAGAGCACTATTGCATAAAGGAGGTCACTGAAGCTCTCTATGAAAAGTGAAAGAGCTTCATCTCATTTCCACTTGCCAGAGATAAGCAGGTGGAGTGAGCATGGGTAAGTTGGAGTGAGCAGGCATTACAGCCTCAGTAATATCCCGTCTCATGGTGACCAGGCACTTTCTCCTCCATGGAGGTTAAAATGTGCAGCTGTGCTAGTCCTGCTTTGGTTCTTTTCTGCTGCATCCCGTTATGTGCCACCTTCTCCTGCAAGAAAGAGAGAAGTGGGTCTGTGAGTGTTCTGCAGTATGTTTAGGTGATGTGGCTGTAGTGATTGAATAGTTGCCAGTGTATGATTTGTGATTATGAGGCTTGCAATAGGGTGAGGGTGAGGTAACGCATATGAACTGAAGGTTGAATATTGATTGATAGAGATTGTTGGTAGGTGGGTGATGGGGATGTAAATTGAGCAGTGGATGAGGTTAGTAGTACTGTTAGTAGGACGTGTCATTTGAAAATTGAGCACTTTCACCTTGCCAACTTGTGCCAGATCATTAAACTTCTTTCTCCATGTGCTTGGAGCTCTGCTGATGGCATTGACCTCTGCTATTGCTGCCTCCCACTGCCTCCTGAACATGCACCTTGGGACCCACCTGCCCTCCCCATCACCCCAATGGATACAGGATATCTCTCCTTCTCTCCATGTCTTGCACCAAGGCTTCCAGTGCATGATAAGAAAAACCCTGATGCATCCACTCTCACAGGATAAGCCACCTTGAAAAAATTCTTCAAAATTAATTCACTCCCTGACACCACTTCCAGCAGCCACAATGCACCACTCCTTTAAAAGGTGCAGGCTGCCTTTTATGTAGCATTAGCCACTCTCAATATCGAGCACCTCGCTGATCCATGCATCCAATGAACAGTGTGGGTAGCACTGGCTGCATGTGAAAAAATGCAAATCAATAAGCAGCATGAATGTGACAATCCACCTACTGCACAATGAACAGGCACGGGTTAATCGTGTACCATAATCCCTTGCCCATTTTTGGGGCTTATCCAATTTAGCCCCCTATCTGTTTTCAGGAAATGGATCAAATATGAGGAAGATTGCTACTTGATCTGAGATTACTATTTAGTTGGTATTTTCAACCTCTGATATGAGGATGGTATTCTGCAATGACCAAAGGCTGTTATTTTGGAATATCGATAGTGATATGGAAAATAATAGATAAAATCCCAGATGGTATATCACTCGTATATCTATCAAGCTCATCTTGCTACTGAACTCTAAAAGACCATTCTAACCTCTACCAAATTCCGATATCTTCCTTGAAAATGGTTGAACTCTTATTCAGGAATTAGATTAACATCCCCACCTACTATCAATGAAAGTTTGGGTAATTCTCCAAACTTGGAGGACAGCATCACTAGCAACCATCCCTGATCAGTATTAAAGACATAGGCCCCAAAATTGCTTGAACATGATCCTGGGCCCCTATGACTGACCTGTCTGGGTTAGTGCAGCTTAGGAGGAGAATATGTCAGAGAAAGGGACCCCATTTCACTGAGGCAAGCTGATGCAGGCACCATCTCAGGCACATTTCTGGTACCTACCTACACATGTGACTGGAAAATCTGGCTTTGTCTGCTATTGCAAGAGGGGAGAGGGGGATTACTGAGGAACTTCACAATTCCATCTGTGTCCTGTCTTGTACTGGGGGCATGGGGGTGAGTGGCAATCAGGAAATTATTTAAAACCTGTCGCCTTTCTTCAGGGGTCCAAGCCATTTTGGTGTCCTGAACCACATCATTAGGGCCCACCTTTGCCCACCTGGAGGCTGATGCACCTGACTGATTTGGTGTATCTTCCAGAGATACAGTGGGTTCCGACTGAGCTAGGCTATTGAGAAGTCCAGCATAGAGAGTCTACGCCACAGGTCCCGCCAGAAACATTCGTCTTATAAGCGAGTGGAGGGCATTTCGCCCCTTACAAGGGAAACTGGGAATTGCCAGAAACAGCGGGATTTTCATGCACATAGATACTAACAGGAATAACCTTGTCAATGCCAAAGGGATCAGTTATTATAGTTTAACTCCCATTTGGGTCTCTGACAGAATGTTCCACTGTGATTGCATTTAACTTCTATATTAATATTGCCACATAGTACCTCCCCCTTTCTTAAATTGAAGAAAGCAGCATACATTGACACAGCCTATGAATTCTTAAGCTTTAAGGACCATCTCTCTCATCTAAATAAGTCAATAGCAAAAGATCTTAAGGGTCAATTTTAAGAATTAGCACTCCCAGTGAGCAAGGCTGTCCACCAGACTACACTTCTGTAACATAAACTCTCTCATTTGGTCTTTCATAGGATTTAATTGTTGCAGAGTTTTAAAGTGCTTGGCTGCATTTTGAATTCCTTTCACATTTCCATGAGAATAATTTAATATGATACTTACTGATTACAATGGTTCGAACTTTCAACCTTGGCCAAGGCTTAAACTGGGTGCTAGCAGATGGACAATCCATCATATACACAGCACAAAAATCAGACAGGGTGTATAATTGGCAGTCGATAAGCTTCCACCCACTTTACATTCTTGCCAAAGATAAGCAAGCTAAAAAAATTGACCCAATAACTCTGTGGGTGACTTGGCTCTGTATTGTATTTTTTGCGTGCTACAAGGCCCTTTAAACCACCAAGATGCGCGCACACACTTCTGAATGGAAATGTGCCTGACGCCATATTTATAAAGGGGTTAGCACACACAGACCTCATGACCATCAGCAACATGCAGAACAGATAGATCATGTCATCAATCAGAAAGCAATACTGATCTGCAGCCAACACTGCCATTTTGGAGCTTCATACTGCAACTTATACCCTTGCATGACCTTGCACAGCTGAACATAGCATTCAATGTGAAGGATTCCCCGCCGCCCCCACCCCCCTGCCACACACAACAGCACCTCCCCAACCTGCAATATTTAAAGGGATCATGAGTTGCTGGGTTATTTATTTTGGTTAGTGCTGCTATTTTTCAAGTTTTCAGTGGTTTGCCATACTTGTCTAAAGGTTCAGTAGTCTACAGGAAATGGTCTGGCTGGTGCTCAAGTACTTTTTTGATGACATAAAGGTTGTTGCAGAAGCCAGTTGCTTCCAGACATGGCTGGCTTAGTAGGGCTTCTTCTTGGCATTGAGCATGACTGGGAGAATGAGCAAGGCCGTACAAAGCAGGACAGGACAGGTTAGGGCGTGTTGCCCAACTATGCATTCTTTATTCAAATGCACGAAGTATAAGGAAAAATTGAAGGAATTGTAGGTGCAAATTCAACTTGGAGGGTACGACTTGATAGCCATTCCTGAGATATCTTCAAGAAGGACAAATTTGGGAACTAAATATTCCAAGTTATAAACTACAGAAAAGATAGGGGAAATAGTTAAGGAGGCAGAGTAGCCTTAGTGATTAAGGATGAAATCTTGTCAATAATGAGAGAATATAATGAGAAGTAAGCAGGCAGTGAAGACTTAATCTGCAGAATTAAGAAATAGAAAATGATTTAAGACTATCATGGGAGTTATGCAAAGGCCCCCGGGTTTGCAGTTGTGAAGAATGTGTAAATGAAGAGATTAGACAAGCATGTAGTAAATGCAGAGTGGTTTTAATCATAGAATGGTTACAGCAGAGAAAGGGGCTGGATTTACCAAGCCCACGATGTCAGGCTTCATGGCGGGATGACGGAAGATTGTTCTGGTAGAGGCCGCCATGCAGGCCGACGCCGGGAGGGCCCGGCCCGATCCTCCCAGTGGCGCCAAGGCTCTGTGGCAACCCCCTGCTGCTGGGCAACGGGAACTGAATTATAATATTTAAATGAATGAGATGAGTAGATAAAATAAACTTGTCTTTAATCGTGCAGGCCTGCTGCGATCCTCAGTTCAGTGGACAGCATTTCCATGCCTTCAATTCCCCGTCTGGGGAAAGCCGGCGTGACACTGGTGGTGGTGGGGGGGGGCAGTGGGGTGTCGGGAGGAGTTAAGATTTTCAATGTAGGGGTGTGGGGATGGGGTCAAGTAAAAGTAATGGGTGCAGGGGATGGTGAGAAGGGGTGAACTTTAAACTTTGTGCAGTCTAGCGGGGGGAAGGTCGGATTTTAAAAGTGTTTGGGGGGGGAGGGCAAATAGTTAATATAATTGTTATTTGGGGGTGGGAAAGGGGCCTCAGAAATTTATTTGATAAATTTTGGGGGGGTGTATCTTTAAAAATTTGAATATGCTGGCAGGGCTGGATGCCCTTTAAAATGGCGCCAGCACCTGCGCACAAGCAACTGACGCTATTGCCTGTGATGAACAACCAGCCCCTTCAATGGAATTGGGGGGGGCGGTGCAGGCCACCCTGCTATTTAAATGAGCCGCCGTGCAAGAGATCACGGTGGCTCTTTGGCGTGCGGCCCACGCGGCGGGCCGCCATTTTCTGAGCTCGCCACCAGGCTTTTAAAATCGAGCCCAAAGAGACCATTCAGTCCGTCGAGTCCATGCCGGCTCTCTGCAAGAACAATTTAGCTAATCCCACTCCCCTGGCCCTCTCCCTGTAGCCCTGCAATTTGTTTTCCTTTCAGGTGCTTATCCAATTCCCTTTTGAAAGCCATGATTGAATCTGCCTCCACCACACTTACAGTGTGCTCCAGATCAAAACCCACACTGTATAAAAATGTTCATCCTCATGTCATCTTTTTTTTTCGTCAATCAGCTAATCACTTTAAATCTGTGTCCTTTGCTTCTTGACCCTTCTGCCAACTGGAACAGTTTCTCTCGATCTACTCTCTCTAGACCCCTCGTGATTTTGAATACCTTTATTAAATCTCCTCTCAATCTTCTCTTCCCTTAGGATAACAACCCCAATTTCTCCAGTCTATCCACATAACTGAAGTCCCTCAACCCTGGAACCACTCTCGTGAATCTTTTCTGCCCCCTTTAAAGCCTTCAGATACTTTCTAAAGTGCAGTGCCCAAAATAGGATACAATACACAGTTGAGGCTGAACAAGTGTTTTGTGAAGCTTCGTCATAAGTTCCTTGCTTTTGCACTCTATAACTCTATTTATAAAGATAAGGATCCCATATGCCTTTCAACCATTATCTCAATCTGCCCTGCCATCTTCAATGATTTGTGCACATATACCCCCAGGTCTCTTTGTTCCTGCACCCCCTTTAGAATTATACACTTTAGTTTATATTGTCTCTCCTCGTTCTTCCAATACAAATGTATCACTTCACACTTCTTTGAGTTAAATAGAATTTGCCATGTATCCGCCCATTCCACCAGCCTGCTTAAGATCACTTGAAGTATATCACTATCCTACTTACAGTTCACTATATTTACAAGTTTGGTGTCATCAGCAAATTTTGAAATTGTGCCCTGCACACGCAAGTCTAAGTCATTAATATAGATCAAGAAAATCAATGGTCCCAATACCGAACCCTGGGGAACACTACTATATAACATTTCTCCAGTCCGAGAAACAATCACTACTCTCTTTTTTCTGTTACTCAGCCAATTTCATATCCATGCTTCCACTGATTCTTTTATTCCATGGGTTTCAACTTTGCTGACAAGCCTATTATGTGGTACATTATCAAACATCTTTTGGAAGTCCTTATACACCGCATCAATTGCATTATCGTCATCGACCCTCTCTGTTACCTCATCAAAAAACTCAATCAAGTTTGTTAACTTCAACCAATCCGATTCACTCCACTTGATATCAAGAAATGGCTGAAGGTACTGGATACTGCAAAGGCTATGGGCCCGGACAACATTTCAGCAATAGTACTGAAGACTTGTGCTCCAGAATTAGCCATGCCCCTAATGTTCCAGTTCAGCTACAACACTGGTATCTGTGGAAAATTGCCCAAGTATGTCCTGTACACAAAAAGCAGGACAAGTCCCACCCAATTACCTCCCCATCAATCTACTCTCAATCATCAGCAAACTGATGGAAGGGGTCATCGACAGTGCCATCAAGCCGCATTTGCTCAGCAATAACCTGCTCACTGACCCTCAGTTTGGGTTCCACCAGGGCCACTCAGCTCCTGACCTCATTGCAACCTTTGTACAAACATGGTCAAAAGAGCTGAACTCCAGAAGTGAGGTGAGAGCGACTGCCCTTGACATCAAGGCAGCATTTGACCGACTATGGCATCAAGGTTCCCTAGCAAAACTGGAGTCAATGGGAACCAGGTGGAAATCTCTCCGCTGGTTGCAGTCATACCTAGCACAAAGGAAGATGGTTGTGGTTGTTGGAGGTCAATCATCTCAGTCCCAGGACATCACTGCAGGAGTTCCTCAGGGTGGTGTCCTAGGCACAACCATCTTCAGCTGCTTCACCAATGACCATCCCTCCATCATAAAGTCAGAAGTGGGGATGATTGCTGATGATTGCACAATATTCAGCATCATTCGCAACTCCTCGTCCAGATGAAGCAAGACTTGCACAACATCCAGGCTTGGGCTGATAAATGGCAAGTAACATTCGTGCCACACAAGTGCCAGGCAATGACCATCTCCAACAAGAGAGAATCTAACCATCTTCCCTTGATGTTCAATGGCATTACCATCGCTGAATTCCCCACTAACAACTTCATGGGGGTTACCATTGACCAGAAACGGAACTGGACCAGCCACATAAATAATGTGGCTACAAGAGCAGGTCAAAGGCTGAGAATTCTGCAACAAGTAACTCACCTTCTGACCCCCCTATGCTTGTCCACCATCTGCAAGGCACAAGTCAGGAGTGTGATGGAACACTCTCCACTTGCCTGGATGGGTGCAGCTCCAACAGCACTCAAGAAGCTCAACATCATCCAGGACAAAGCAGCCCACTAGATTGGCACCCATCCACCACCTTCAACATTCACTCCCTTCACCACTGGCACACAGTGGCAGCAGTGTTACCATCTACGAGATGCACTGCAGCAACTCACCAAGACTCCTTCAACAGCACCTTCCTAACCTGCGACCTCCACCACCTAGAAGAACATGGGCAGCAAATGCATGGGAACACCACCACCTGCAAGTTCCCCTCCAAGTCACACACCATCCTGACTTGGAACTATATCGCCATTCCTTCACTGTCGCTGGGTCAAAATCCTGGATCTCCCTTCCTAACAGCACTGTGGGTGTACCTACCTCACATGGACTGCAGCGGTTCAAGAAGGCAGCTCACCACCACCTTCTCAAGGGCAATTAGGATGGGCAATAAATGCTGGCCTGGCCAGTGATGCCCACATCCCATGAATGAATAAAAAAAATGATTTGCCTTTAACAAATCTTTAACAAAGCCTTTCTAGATGTTTAAAGATTTAGAGATATTTGTTGTATTTACTGCCACTCTTGAAAGAAAACATTTAAAACAAACTTTTGTTGTTTGGGTAAAGCAAAAGCTAGGTGAAAGGGTGTAGCATATTTACCATGATGATATCACACCCAAGTGACACACTGATGTGTTTCGTTGTGATTTACATCATCACATTGTGTTTATAAAAAAACAGAAGAGGTTTCTCACACACTTTTTTTCATAAAAGCTTTTAGGTGACAGAAAGAAGTGTAACAGGGCCCTAATTATCCAAATCACTGCTTGATGGAACATTGATTATGAACCACATATGTCTTATTCATAAAAATTCATCTGCTCTCAGGTACACAGTCTAGCCAAAGATAATTGTTCTGATATAGTTTGCTAAATATACTGTAATGTAGGAAAATAACATTTATGGTATGCTATTTTATTTTTGAATGGTCCAAGCATGTAAAATTAAAGCGTATGGGATTGGGGGTAGTGTATTGCAATGGATAGAAAATTGGTTGGCAGGCAGAAAACAAAGAGTAGGAATAAATGGGTCTTTTTCCGAATGGCAGGCAGTGACTAGTGGGGTACGACAGGGATCGGTGCCAGGACCCCAGCTATTCACAACATACATTAATGATTTAAATGAGGGAACTAAATGTAATATCTCTAATTTTTCAGATGACACAAAACTGGGTGGGAGGGTGAGTTGTGAGGAGGATGCAGAGAGGTTTCAGGGTGATTTGGACAAGTTGAGTGAGTGGGCTAATGCATGGCAGATGCAGTATAATGTGGATAAATGTGAGGTTATCCACTTTGGTAGCAAAAACAGGAAGGCAGATTATTATCTGAATGGCTATAAACTGAGAGAGGGGAATATGCAGCGAGACCTGGGTGTTCTCATACACCAGTCGCTGAAGGTAAGCACGCAGGTGCAACAGCCAGTAAAAAAGGCAAATGATATTCTCTCTACAGCTCCATACCCCACCAGGACGGTTTGAGGGCTCTCCGCTTCTTCATTGAACAGAGGCTCAACCAGTCCCCTCCTCCACCACCACCACCCTCCTCCACCACCACCCTCCTCTGCCTGGCTGAACTTGTTCTCACATTGAACAACTTTTCCTTCAACTCCACTCACTTCCTTCAAGTAAAAGGTGTTGCTATGGGTATCCGCATGGGTCCTAGTTATGCCTGTCTTTTTGTGGGATATGTCGAACCCTTGTTCCAGTCTTACTCAGGCCCCTCCCCCAACTCTTTTTCCGGTACATTGATGACTGTATCGGTGCCGTTTCCTGCTTCCACCCCGAACTGGAAAACTTTATCAACTTTGCTTCTAATTTCCACCTTTCTCTTACCTTTACATGGTCCATCTCCGACACTTCCCTTCCCTTCCTCGACTTCTCTGTCTCCATCTCTGGGGATAGGCTGTCTACTAATATCCATTATAAACCCACCGACTCCCACAGCTACCTCGACTACACCTCTTCACACCCTGCCTCCTTTAATGACTCCATTCCATTCTCCCAGTTTCTCCGTCTCTGACGCATCTACTCTGATGATGCTACCTTCCATGACAGCGCTACTGATATGTATTCCTTTATCCTCAACCGAGGATTCCCCCCCCACTGTGGTTGACAGGGCCCTCAACCGTGTCCGGCCCATTTCCCGCACCTCTACCCTCACCCATTCCCTCCCTCCCAGAACCGTGACAGGGTTCCCCTTGTTCTCACTTTCCACCCCATCAGCCTCCATATCCAAAGGATCATCCTCCACCATTTCCGCCACCTCCAGCATGATGCCACTACCAAACGCATCTTCCCCTCCCTTCCCCTGTCAGCATTCCAAAGGGATCGTTCCCTCCGTGACACCTTGGTCCACTCCTCCATTACCCCCACCACCTCATCCCCTTCCCATGGCACCTTCCCCTGCAATCACAGGAGGTGTAATGCCTGCCCATTTACCTCCTCTCTCCTCACTATCCCAGGCCCCAAACACTCCTTTCAGGTGAAGCAGCGATTTACTTGTACTTCTTTCAACGTAGTATACTGTATTCGCCGTTCACAATGTGGTCTCCTCTACATTGGGGAGACCAAACGCAGACTGCGTGACCGCTTTGCGGAACACCTCCGCTCAGTCCGCAAGCAGGACCCCGACCTACCGGTTGCTTACCATTTCAACACTCCCCCCTGCTCTCATGCTCACATCTCTGTCCTGGGATTGCTGCAGTGTTCCAGTGAACATCAATGCAAGCTCGAGGAACAGCATCTCATTTACCGATTAGGCACACTACAGCCTGCTGGACTGAACATTGAGTTCAATAATTTCAGAGCATGATGGGCCCCCCATTTTACTTTTATTTTTAGTTATTTTTTTTCTTCTTCCATTTTTAATATTTTTTTGTGTTTATTTTATTTTATTTCATCTTAGTTTGTTCAGTTTGCTTATCCACTGTTTTTTTCATGTTTGTACTTGCGGCTGTTCAATTTTCAGTCCGTTAACAACCTTTCTGTACTAATGCTTTGTCTTTCAACACACCATTAACACATCTTTGCTCCATGACTTTCTAGTCAGCTATTCTGTGACCTTGTCCTATTCACGCCTTCTCCTTTGTTATCTCTTGCCCCACCCCCACTTTACTTGCTTATAACCTTTTACATTTCTAATATTTGTCAGTTCTGAAGAAGGGTCACTGACCTGAAACTTTAACTCTGCTTCTCTCTCCTCAGATGCTGCCAGAGTGTTTCCAGCATTACTTGTTTTTATTTTATATTATATGAGGCAAATGGTATGTTGGCCTTCATAGCGAGAGGATTCCAGTACAGAAGCAGGGATGTCTTGCTACAATTATACAGGGCCTTGGTGAGGCCACACTTGGAATATTGTGTGCAGTTTTGGTCTCCTTATCTGAGGAAGGATGTTCTTGGTATAGAGGGAGTGCAGCGAGAATTTACCAGACTGATTCCTGGGGTGGCGGGACTGACATATGAGGAGAGATTGAGTCGGTTAGAATTATATTCGCTGGAGTTCAGAAAAGTGAGCGGGGAATCTCATAGAAACCTATAAAATTCTAACAGGACTTGACAGGGTAGATGCAGGAAGGATGTTCCCGATGGTGGGGGAGTCCAGAACTAGTCATAGTCTAAGGATACGGGGTAAACTTTTCAGGACTGAGATGAGTAGAAATTTCTTCACTCAGAGAGTGGTGAGCCTGTGGAATTCGCTACCACAGAAAGCAGTTGAGGCCAAAACATTGAATGTTTTCAAAAAGGAGTTCGATATAGCTCTTGGGTCTAAAGGGATCAAAGGGTATGGGGTGAAAGCTGGAACAGGCTATTGAGTTGCATGATCAGCCATGATCATAATGAATGGCGGAGCAGGCTCAAAGGGCCAAATGGCCTACTCCTGCTCCTATTTTCTATGTTTCTATGTAATCTACGTTCTCAAGCTTTAATGTAAGCATGTGCATTTCCCTCAGCTGCTATATTTTTAACATTTTATGATAACAAAAATGATTGTACTGCAAGCAAAGGACACATCAAATGTTCTGGGAACATAAGGCTTGATTTTAATCCTGTCCACGCAACGGAAATATGATGGGTGGGTGGTTAAGATGCTGGTTGGCTGCTTCTCACTGCATTTCCGATGTGTTGTCTCCTGCCATCATTTTAACAGCACACTTTATGGATTCTGGAAAGACGCCTGTCACAGGCCATTACTATGTAAAAGTTGTGGTCCTGTGATTCAATTAGTACTCCGAAATGGTTTTAACTGCTGATTGTGCAAACTGTACACAGAGTAGAACATACCAGTGGAACCTTGAGGCATGCAGGAGCAGGGCCTGAAATACCCAAAAGGTATGTATTTTTAATTTTTACTGTTTCTTTGTGGGCAGGATGAGCAGCAGAGTTCCTCTGGGCCCCACAAGTAAACCTTAGAACTCCCTCTTCCCCAGCTGCGGTCCCCTGCGGACCCCCATGACCACTTACCTTACTGTTGGGCAATGTTCCCTCAGATATCTTGCCATCCCAAAATCCTGATCCTGCCCTCTTGTCCAGTCGTGATTCACGGCGAGTTCTGGCAGGCGTTAGGCAGCCAGCATGGAAATGATGCCCAGGAGTTAAAAGAACTCAAAGCCTCACATGGCATCATCATGCGAGTTTACCACTTGCCCCAACTCTCATACACTCCACTCATGCCCAAGTAAAAATTGAGCCTACAGATACTTGTAGAACAATGCACAATCATAAATAGGATAGATTTAAATGGCACAGATGACCTTGGTAAGTTTCTGGGCCATCCTGATTTTGGTAATCAATGTGTGAGCTCCTGCCATGTAATTCACCAATCACAGGGAGCTTGATATCTGCAATAACTACTTAAAGGGCAACCATTGAAAAAGAAACAACCATTTCTAAGGCAAACAATTTTCAAAAGTTCTACATTCTCAATTGTTAAGACAGAGCAACATCAAGGAAGAGCACCTAGGATTATAGATGTAACAGTTAAGATTGTGCTGTTAAGAACTTGAGGGGAAAAGAATGTTGTCTTATTTTGCACTTCAGGCCATCCACTCCATGACAGAAGCCAACCACCAGGAATTTCCAGATGGTACTCCTAATCTACTGCTATATATTTGACAGCAAACAAGGGAACACATGGAGAAATGGCTGCTTACACCATCTGTCCAGGGGTACCATCGATTTTCCACGACTAATACGGCTTTCATACAGAATTGAATTATAGAATGGTTACAGCATAGAAGAAAGTCATTTGGCTTTCGAGCCTGTGCCAGCTCTCAGCAAGAACAATTTAGCTAGTCCCACAACCCCACCCTTTCCCCATAGTCTTGCAAATTTATTCCCATCAGGCGCTTATCCAGTTTTGTTTTGAAAGTCACGATTGAATCCACCTCCATCTCCCTTTCATACAAACATATGAATTAGGAGCAGAAATAGGCCATTCAGCCCCTCTCGCCTGCTCCGCCATTCAATAAGATCATGGCTGATCTGTTTGTGTCTCGGGTTCCTCACTCCCATTTACCCCCGATAACCCTTGATTCCCTTGCCTAGCAAGAATTTGTCTACCTCCGCCTTAAAAATATTCAATGAACCCACCTCCACCACCTTCTGAGGCAGAGAGTTCCAAAGTCGCACAACCCTCTGAGAGAAAAAACTTCTCCTCATCTCTGTCCTAAAAGGGAGACCTCTAATTTTAAAACAGTGCCCCCTAGTTCTGGACTCACCCACAAGAGGAAACATCCACCCTGTCAAGACCATTCAGGATCTTATAAACTTTAATCAAGTCTCCCCTCGCTCTTCTAAACTCCGGTGAAAACAAGCCCCGTCTGTCGAACCTTTCCTCATAAGATAACCTGCTCATTCCATGTATCAATCTAGTAAACCTCCTCTGAACCACCTCCGACGCATTTACATCCTTCCTTAAATAAGACCAAACCTGCACACAGTATTCGAGATGTGGTCTCCCCAATGCCCTGTATAACTGAAGCATAATATCCTTACTTTTATTTTCATTTCCTCTCATAATAAAGGACAGCATTCCATTAGCCTTCTTTATCACTTGCTGTACCTGCATACTAAGCTTTTATGACTCAGCTCAAGAACACCTAGATCCCTCTGCACCTCGGAATTCTGCAGTCGTTCTCCATTTAAGATATACACTTCATTCTTCCTGCCAAAGTGAACAACTTCACATTTTCTCACATTATTCTCCATCTGCCAGATTTTTGCCCACTTACTCAACCTATCTATATCAATCTGCAACCTCCTTATGTCATCTTCACAACATACTTTCCTACCTATCTTTGTGTCATCTGCAAATTTAGCTACCATGCCATCACTCCCCTCATCTAAGTCATTGGTATAAATTATAAAAAGTTGAGGCCCCACCACAAACCCCTGCGGGACTCCACTCGTCACATCCTGCCAGTCAGACAAGGACCCATTTATGCATACTCTCTATTTTCTGCCAGCCAGTCAATCTTCTATCCATGCTAATATGTTACCCCCTACACCATGTACTCCTAGGCAGTGCTTTCCAGTGCATAAAAAAGTTTTTCCTCATGTCATCTATGGTTCCTTAGCCAATCACCTTAAATCTGTGTCCTCTGGTTTTTGACTCTTACACCAATGGGAACAATTTCTCTCTATCTACTTGTCTAGACCCCTCATGATTTTGTACACCTCTATCAAATCTCCTCTCAACCTTATCTGCTCTAAGGAGAATGACAGGAAAAGCTTATAATGGGATGTTTAGTTTGGCTTGCCATTTGATGGGGAGTTGATGACAACCTACACGTGGTCTCCGTGTGTGCTAGTTCATTGAGAATGTGCCAGCTAATGTCAACAAGACAACCAAATTTGCGCAAGTGACCTCCTGGCCTGAAAAACTTGAAAGCATTGAACATTGAACATTGGGGCGGCACAGTGGCGCAGTGGTTAGCATCGCAGCCTCACAGCTCCAGCGACCCGGGTTCAATTCCAGTTTGCAAGTTTTCCCTGTGTCTGCATGGGTTTCCTCCGGGTGCTCCGATTTCCTCCCACATGCCAAAGATTTGCAGGTTGATAGGTAAATTGGCCATTATAAATTACCCCTAGGATAGGTAGGTGGTAGGGAAATATAGGGACTTGTGGGGATGTGGTAGGAATATGGAATTAGTATAGGATTAGTAGAAATGGGTGGTTGATGGTCGGCACAGACTCGGTGGGCCGAAGGGCCTGTTTCAGTGCTGTATCTCTTAAAAAAAATGTCAACCAAGAACAAACCAACCAAGATCTTCCCATGAAGTTACAGCAGTAGATCACAAGAACCGCATGGAAATTCCAGGTAAATGGCACTAGCTTAGGTATGAGTTTTCAGACAGGAAGAAGTTAGCCATATACAACAACAACAAATTGCATTTATATAGTGCATTTAGCATAGTAGAATATTCCAAGGCACTTCACAGGAGCGTTAAACAAAATTTGACACTGAATCACATAAGGAGATAGTAGGACAGTTGACCTAAAGCCTGGCTAAAGAAGTCGTTTTAAGGAGCATTTTAAAGAAGGAGATTGAGAGAGGTAGAGAGACTTACTGTAGGAATTCCAAAGCTAGGGTCCAGACAGCTGAAGGCACAGCTTCCAATGGTAGAGCACTTAAAATCGGGATGCGCATGAGGCCGGTATTAGAGAAGTGCAGAGATCCTGGAGGGTTATAAGGCTGAAGGATGCTACAGAGATAAGGAGGGGCGAGGCCATGGAGACGTTTGAAAACAAGGATGAGAATTTTTAAATTGAGACCTTGCTAATGTATGTTAATGAAAGGGATGGGTGAACGGGACACATGTGGCAGAATTTTGGAGAAGTTTAAGTTGATGGAAAATGGAAGGAGAAAAGTTGGAGGCCAGCCAGGACAGCATTAAAATAGTCCAAGTCTAGAGGTAACAATGGCATGGATGAGGGTTTCAGCAGCAGATGAGCTGAGGTAAGAGCAGAGACGGGTAACGTTACGGAGGTAGAAGTAGTTGGTCTTAGTGGTGATGTGGATATAGGATCAAATAGGATGCCAAGGTTGTGAATGTTCAGCTTCAGGCAATGACCAAGGAGACAGATGGAGTGGGTGGCTAGGAAATGGAATTGGTGCCGGGAATTGAGGTCAATGGTTTGGTCTTCTCAATATTTAGTTGGAGGAAATTTCTGCTCATCAGGACTGGATGCCAGACAGACAGTGTGACAAATCAGAGACAGTGGAGGAGTTGAGAGAGGTGGTGGTGAGGTGAAGCTGGATGTCATCAACAAGCTGGGATTTGTCAGATGTGAAGTCTATGATTTCTGGTTTGGACACAAGAATTATGAGAATAATGGAATACTCTCAAGTTGCAGAGTTATATATAAATATATATATATATATATATATCAAACTTTAATAGGTTGATTCAGACATCAAGCACACTGCTTCTACTCTGCTACTTCTACTCTACTATGGGCTACTTACACTTACAATTAATTATTCCTGAAATGTAAAGCAAGTGAAATAAATACAGCTACCCCTGAATGGTCAACTTCACGTTGATTGTAGTCTTCCTGGTGACTCCCCAGCCCACTCTTCCCTTCAGGTGCACACACCGAAGTTTCTTTAACAGTTTCTTTTATGTCTTTATTTTATAGAGGGACAAGATATCATACTGACAGAGTCTTATAGTCCAATTGCTAATTGTCCCAGGTCGAAATGTCCAATTACATACAGAGTTCTTGGTTTGACCCATGGAGTTAAAACCCACCCTGACATTGTCCATCTTTCTTAGACTTCCTTCAGTAATTTTCCATCATGTAAAGACCACCGCAACATTTGGGGGTCATGGATTGGTTGGATAGCTTATGCAAGTCTCAACCATTCCATTGACAAATTCCCAGATAACAAAATTTGCAGAAGAGTTCAGCAGACCATTGAGTTTTCTATTATCCCATTTTTGCAGAATCTTCAAGATCTGCTACTTCGTTATTTCAGATACAGATGTTTGCTTTAACTGCAGTGTTTTTGTTTCTTCCTGATAATATTGTCTGGTTTTGCTGCTTTGCCACAGCTCAGAAGGTTTAATTTTAAAAGACTGAAAACAACCTTCAGCACTGTCCCCAGATTAGATAAGATTAGAGAAATGAATGCATGGCTCAAAGACTGGTGTGGTAGAAGTGGGTTCCGGCTTGTGGGACACTGGCACCAGTACTGGGGAAAGTGGTGGCTGTGACTTTGGGATGGTCTACACCTGAACCGTGCTGGCGCCGGTGTTCTAGCAAGCTGCATAACTAGGGAGGTAGAGAGGATTTTAAACTGAGTAGTAGGGGCAAGGGATCAAATTTGGGAAGATATGGTAAATCAAGGAGTAGAGACAAGGCAAGAGAGAAAGGTATTAATATGGGAAATGATAAACAGACCGTGACAGGAAGGGACAGAGTGTACAAATCTATGAGTGAATCAACAGATAAGGCTAGAGGTTACAAAAATAATAAAAGGACAAAACGAAAGGTGCTGTATCTGAATGCACGTAGCATTTGACACAAAACAGATGAATTGGGAGTGCAAATAGAAATAAATAAGTATGATCTGATAGCCATTACAGAGACATGGTTGCAGGACGACATAGATTGGGACCTGAATATTGAAGGATCCATGGCATTTAGGAAGGATAGGAAGCTAGGAAAAGGTGAAGGGATAGCTCTGTTAATTAATGATGGTATTAGCGCAATAGAGAGGGATGACCTAAATTCAGGAGACCAGGATGTAGAACCAGTTTGGGTAGAGATGAGAAATCATAAAGGCAAGAAGTCACTTGTGGGAGCAGTGTACAGACCACCTAATATTAATCACACTGTGGGACGGGGTGTAAAGGAAGAAATAATGGCAGCTTGTCAAAAAGGTACAGCAATAATTATGGGGGATTTTAGCCTACATATAGACTGCAAAAATTAGATGGGCAGTGATGGCCTAGATGAGGAGTATATAGGATGTTTTCGGGATAATTTCTCGGAACTATACGTTCTGCAGCCAACCAGAGAGCAGGCTATACTAGACCCGGTATTGTGCAACGAGATAGGAATAATTAATGATCTCATAGTTAAGGCACCCCAAGGTATCAGCAATTATATGATTGAATTTTACATTCAGTTTGAGGGAGAGAAGAGTGGTTCCAAGACTGGTATTTTAAACTTACATATGGGCTATTATGAGGGCATGAAAGCAGAGCTAGCTAAAGTAAACTGGCAAATCAGGTTAAGGCATAGGTCAATAGAGATGCAGTGGCAGACATTTAAGGGGATATTTCAGAATACACAGAATAGATACATTTCAACAAGAAAGAAAAAGTCCAAAGATGGGACCCACCATCCGTGGTTAACTAAAACAGTTAAGATAGTACCAAACTTAAAGAAAAAGCCTATAATTGCGCAAAGGTGGGAGACAGGTCAGAAGATTGGACAGAATATAAAAAACAGCAAAGAAGGACTAAGAGGAAGGTAAAATTAGAGTACGAGAGAAAATTAGCTAGAAATATAAAGACAGATAGTAAGAGTTTCTATAGATATATAAAATAGAAAAGTTAACAAAGTGAGTATCAGTCCTATAAAAAGTGAGTCTGGGGAATTAATAATGGATAATAAGGGGATGGCAGATTAATTGAACAGATATTTTGTATCGGTCTTCACTATTGAGGATACAAGTAACATCCCAGTATTAGTTGTTAATCAGGAAATGGAAGGGAGGGAGGAACTCAAGAAAATTACAATCACCAGGGAAGTGGTACTGAACAAATTGTTGGAGCTGTCAGCTGACAAGTCCTCGGGTCCTGATGGACTTCATCCAAGAGTCTTAAAAGAATTGGCTAGTGAGATAGTTGATGCATTGGTTTTAATTTTCCAAAATTCCCTAGATTCGGGGAAGGTTCCTTTCGATTGGAAAATAGTGAATGTAACTCCTTTATTCAAAAAGGGAGGGAGACAGAAAGCAGGAAACTACAGGCCAGTTAGCTTAACATCTGTCTTAGGGAAAATGTTAGAAGCTATTATTAAAGACAGTATATCATGTCATTTAGAAAAATTCAATGTAATCAGGCAGAGTCAACATGGTTTTGTGAAAGGGAAATCATGTTTAACCAATTTATTGGAGTTCTTTGAGGGAGTTAAACGTGCTGTGGATAAAGGGAATCTGGTGGATGTATTGTACTTAGATTTCCAGAAATCATTTGATAAGTTACCACATCAAAGGTTCTTGCAGAAAATAAAAGCTTATGGTGTAGGGGGTAACATATTGGCTTAGATAGAAGATTGGTTAGCTCGCATGAAACAGAGAGTAGGCATAAATGGGTTATTTTCTGGTTGGCAAGGTGTAATGAGTGGTGTGCCACAGGGAACTGTGCTGGGGCCTCAACTTTTTACAATTTATATAAATGACTTAGACAAAGGGACCGAAGGTATGGTTGCTAAATTTGCTGACGACACAAAGATAGGTAGGAAAGTAAGTTGTGGAGAGGACATAAGGAGGCTACAAAGGGATAGAGATAGGTTAAGTGAATGGGCAAAGACCTGGCAAATGGAGTATAATGTGGGAAAATGTGAAATTGTCCTCTTTGACAGGAAGAATAAAAAAGAAGCATATTATCTAAATGGTGAGAGATTGCAGAACTCTAAGGTGCAAAGGGATCTGGGTGTCCTAGTGCATGAATCGCAAAAGGTTAGTATGCAGGTACAGCACATAATTAGGAAAGCTAATAGAATGTTATCGTTTATCGTGAGGGGAATTGATTACAAAAGTTGAGAGGTTATGCTTCAGTTATACAGGGCTTTGGTGAGACCACATCTGGAGTATTGTGTACAGTACTGGTCTCCTTATTTAAGAAAGGATGTAAATGCATTGGAGGCAATACAGAGAAGGTTTTCTAGACTAATACCTGGAATGGCGGCCTATCTTATGAGGAAAGATTTGATAGGCTCGGCTTGTATCCACTGGAACTTAGAAGAGTAAGAGGTGACTTGATTGAAACATATAAGATCCTGAGGGGTCTTGACAGGGTGGATGTGGAAAGGATGTTCCCCCTTGTGGGAGAATCTAGAACTAGGGGTCACTGTTTAAAAATAAGGGGTCGTCCATTTAAGATAGAGATGAGGACAAATTTTTTTCTCAGATGGTTGTAAGTCTTTGGAATTCTCTTCCTCAAAAGGCAGTGGAATCAGAGTCTTTGAATATTTTTAAGGCAGAGGTAGATAGATTCTTGATAAGCAAGGGGGTGGGAGGTTATCGGGGGTAGGTGGAAATGTGGAGTAATCAGTTCAGCCATGAACTTATTGAATGGTGGAGCAGGCTCAAGGGGTTGAGTGGCCTACTCCTGCTCCTAATTCTTATGTTTGTATGTTCTCAGGGCATGATGGTTAGTTTGGTCAAGCATCAGCATTAAAGCCATTACTCTTCTACAGCATCTAGAACTTGACATTGCGTTTTTAGATGATGTCGCCGTGGAACAGCATATAGATGAGAAAAATTAGGGGTCCAAGTAAGCCAACCCCTATGCAAAGTGGCTGGACAACATTTGTACGTTGCAGAGTATTTCCTCATGCCACTGACTGCTGCCCCATCCATAGAACTCAGAATACCTTATAGCTCTTTGGACATTTATTATGCAACAAAATAACGTACATTTGTATTGCACCTTTAATATAGAAACATTTTAATGCACTTCACCTGGAAGAAGACACATACTGAACAGTTATGGGAGAGTTTGGAGGGGTGACCAAATGTATAATCAATTATATTGTTTTAAAGAAGCTATTGAGTGGTAGCAAGTGAGAGAGGTTTGGGAGGGAGTGTCAAAGAGTAAGGCCAAGACAATGATGGCTCTATTAACAATGACAGGATGGAGGCAGGAGGCGTTGCACAAAAGGCCAGGTTTGGAGCACTGAAAAGCACAAGATGTGACAATCAGCCGCAGCAAGTTGCAGATTAGAATGGGATCCGGGCAATAAAGGGATTTGAAGATGAAGATTTTAAACAATGCATTGGAGGCTGCAACCTATCACTGAAATTAGTGATCCACAACACTTTAAGAAAAAAACATGTGGCTTAGTGGTAGAATTCCCACCCCTGAGTCAGAAAGTGCAAGGCCCAAACCCTGGTCCAGCCAATCCCAGCAAGTGGGTAACTAACACCGACTCTGGACTTTGGGCTAATATGGTGGCTGTGGGTGGCTCCCCTCATTATATTGTTTGCAGGAGCTCATAAAAATCTCCCTCTACATAGGACTAACCACACTACCAACTGGGATAAAGGTAGTTACAGCCATGGAAGCAGCATTCATATCATGGCCTGTCAGATTGTTAATCAGCCTTCAAATCCTGCCAGTACTATTCTCCACGGAAAGAGTGTAAAGATATGAAAACAACAAACACCTAAAAATGTTTCACAAAAAACTTGTGACAAAAGCTATTTGCATCATGCATGTTTGTATATTCACATGTGATGGGCTGCAGCATACACATACAGGAGTCACTTTATGGTAGTGGATCCTGTAAGGATGTCATTAGTCAGGGCTGCAGAGGATAGCCTTTCTATCCTTAGTGAGCTTACTTTCTCCTTCAACTCTCTTTCTTTGGCCTCCTTATCTCGAGAGACAATGGGTAAGCGCCTGGAGGTGGTCAGTGGTGTGTGGAGCAGCGCCTGGAGTGGCTATAAAGGCCCAATTCTAGAGTGACAGGCTCTTCCACAGGTGCTGCAGAAAAATTTGTTTGTCGGGGCTGTTACACAGTTGGCTCTCCCCTTGCGCCTCTGTCTTTTTTCCTGCCAACTGCTAAGTCTCTTCGACTCGCCACACTTTAGCCCCACCTTTATGGCTGCCCGCCAGCTCTGGCGAATGCTGGCAACTGACTCCCACGACTTGTGATCAATGTTACAGGACTTCATGTCGCGTTTGCAGACGTCTTTAAAGCGGAGACATGGACGTCCGGTGGGTCTGATACCAGTGGCGAGCTCACTGTACAATGTGTCTTTGGGGATCCTGCCATCTTCCATGCGGCTCACATGGCCAAGCCATCTCAAGCGCCGCTGACTCAGTAGTGTGTATAAGCTGGGGATGTTGGCCGCCTCGAGGACTTCTGTGTTGGGGATACGGTCTTGCCACCTGATGCCAAGTATTCTCCGGAGGCAGTGAAGATGGAATGAATTGAGACGTCGCTCTTGGCTGACATACGTTGTCCAGGCCTCGCTGCCATAGAGCAAGGTACTGAGGACACAGGCTTGATACACTCGGACTTTTGTGTTCCGTGTCAGTGCGCCATTTTCCCACACTCTCTTGGCCAGTCTGGACATAGCAGTGGAAGCCTTTCCCATGCGCTTATTGATTTCTGCATCTAGAGACAGGTTACTGGTGATAGTTGAGCCTAGGTAGGTGAACTCTTGAACCACTTCCAGAGCGTGGTCGCCAATATTGATGGATGGAGCATTTCTGACGTCCTGCCCCATGATGTTCGTTTTCTTGAGGCTGATGGTTAGGCCAAATTCATTGCAGGCAGCCGCAAACCTGTCGATGAGACTCTGCAGGCACTCTTCAGTGTGAGATGTTAAAGCAGCATTGTCAGCAAAGAGGAGTTCCCTGATGAGGACTTCAACATGAAAAAATGTCTTGGAAAGAAGAGATTCACCTTTATGATCGTTGGTTACTGATCACCTGCACATTGATGGAGTGGAAATGTTTGTGATTCATGAATGGTATAGCATCATGATCGATGGTCAGGATGGCCATGAGTGCCATTAAAGACACCTTAGGCTTTGGGAAATACTGCAATGTGGATAACTTGCACGACCCTATCATTCTGCTATTTTTTATCCTGGGGAAAGTGACAAAAATGTTCATATGAGTGAACAAAACATTAGTCACCTGCTTGAAGCCTTTATGAACTGATGATTTACTGATGTTACCGATATTCCCTGAGGGAGTTTGGAAGCACTGAGAGCCATAGAAGTTGATGACGGTTGTGACATTGGTTGCCGCTTTCCCTTTGGTTGAAATTGATGGCAGATTAGTTTGCAGCAGATGGCACAATTCCATTACTGTGTTCCTGGTGACCAAAGACAGTTCTCCCCTGACAACTCCAGGTAGCTGGCCTGGATTTATAAACATTGCTTAGTGGACAATAGCAGGTACAGACAGATTCACTATAGGGGATACAAGTAACATCCCAGTATTAGCTGTAAGTCGGGAAATGGAAGGGAGGGAGGAACTGAAGAAAATTACAATCACCAGGGAAGTGGTACTGAGCAGATTGTTGGAGCTGCAGGCTGACAAGTCCCCGGGTCCTGATGGACTTCATCCTAGGGTCTTAAAAGGGCTGGCTAGTGAGATAATGCATTGGTTTTAATTTTCCAAAATTCCTTAGATTTGGGGAAGGTTTCATTAGATAGGAAAATAGCAAATGTAATTCCTTTATTCAAAAAAGGAGGGAGACAGAAAGCAGGAAACAACATCTGTCTTAGGGAAAATGTTAGAAGCTATTATTAAAGACATTATAGCAGGGCACCTAGAAAAATTCCAGGTAATCAGGCAGAGTCAACATGGTTTTGTGAAAAGAAAATCGTGTTTAACCAATTTATTGGAGTTTTTTGAGGGAGTTACATGTGCTGTGGATAAAGGGGAACCAGTGGATGTACTGTACTTAGATTCCCAGAAGGCATTCGATAAAGTGCCACATCAAAGGTTATTGCAAAAAATAAAAGTTCATGGTGTAGGGGGTAACATATTGGCATGGATAGAAAATTGGTTAGCTAACAGGAAACAAAGAGTAGGCATAAATGGGTAATTTTCTGGTTGGCAAGATGTAATGAGTGGTGTGCCACAGGGATCTGTGCTGGGGCCTCAACTTTTTACAATTTACATAAATGACTTAGATGAAGGGACCGACGATATGGTTGCTAAATTTGCTGATGACACAAAGATGGGTAGGAAAGTAAGTTGTGAAGAGAACATAAGAAGGCTACAAAGGGATGTAGATAGGTTAAGTGAGTGGGCAAAGATCTGGTAAACAGAGTACAATGTGGGAAAATGTGAAATTTTTCATTTTGGCAGGAAGAATAAAAAAGCATATTATCTAAATGGTGAGAGATTGCAGAGCTCCGAGATGCAGAAGGATCTGGTTGTCCTGGTGTATGAATCGCAAATGGTTAGTATGCAGGTACAGCACGTAATTAGGAAAGCTAGGACAGCACAGTGGCGCAGTGGTTAGCACCGCAGCCTCACAGCTCCAGGGACCCGGGTTCGATTCCGGGTACTGCCTGTGTGGAGTTTGCAAGTTCTCCCTGTGTCTGCGTGGGTTTTCTCCGGGTGCTCCGGTTTCCTCCCACAAGCCAAAAAGACTTGCAGGTTGATAGGTAAATTGGCCATTATAAATTGTCACTAGTATAGGTAGGTGGTAGGGAAATATAGGGACAGGTGGGGATGTTTGGTAGGAATATGGGATTAGTGTAGGATTAGTATAAATGGGTGGTTGATGTTCGGCACAGACTCGGTGGGCCGAAGGGCCTGTTTCAGTGCTGTATCTCTAATCTAATCTAATAGAATGTTATCATCGAGTCATCGTCATTTATGGCACAGAAGGAGGCCATACGGCCCATTGATTCCATGCAGTCTCTCCATGGAACTAAGCCGTCAGTCCCACTCCCCAGCTCAATCCCCATCATGCTGCAAGTCTATTTCTCTCAAGTGGTGAATACAGGGCTTGGTGAGACCACATCTGGAGTACTGTGTACAGTATTAGTCTCCTTATTGAAGGAAGGCTGTAAATACGTTGTAAGTAGTTCAGAGAAGGTTTACTAGACTAATACCTAAAATGGGCGGGCTGTCTTATGAGGAAAGGTTGGACAAGTTGGGCTTGTATCCGCTGGAATTTGGAGGAGCAAGAGGTGACTTGATTGAAACATATAAGATCCTGAGGGGTCTTGACAGGGTGGATGTGGAAAGGATGGTTCCTCTTGTGGGAGAATCTCAAATTAGGGGTCACTGTTTAAAAATAAGGGGTCGTCCATTTAAGACAGAGATAAGGAGAATTTTTTTCTCTCAGAGGGAGGTGAGTCTTTGGAACTCTCTTCCTCAAAAGGTGGTGGAAGCAGAACCTTTGAATATTTTTAAGAGGTAGATAAATTCTTGATAAGCAAAGGGGTGAAAGGTTACTGGGGGTAGACAGGAATGTGGAGTATCAGTTCAGCCATGAACCTATTGAATGGCGGAGCAGGCTCAGGGGCCAAATGGCTTACTCCTGCTCCTAATTCATATGTTCGTATGTATGTACTTAAGCATTACTTCCCATGCATTCAAATCTTCAAGCATTCCTTTATTACACCTCTTCATCAGCAAATAAAACTCAAGGATAGAGCAGCACAGGATGTTGTACCCATTTTCACAGTTTTGACTCAGCAATGAAACTATTTACCTTTAAGAAATTGTAAGAGTACAATTGTAAGAGTACAAGCCAATGTGCAAGACTTGTGTAAAATTCAAGAAACTGTATGAGTGTACATTAACACCAAATTGATTCAGTTAGTTCTCACATATTTTGTGAGAGTGCAGCTTATACTGGCCAATTGAACCAAATGATTGCCTCCTGTGTGAGTCCAATAGAAAGCTGGTAAAATAGGATATACTATTTGCTGACCCGCTATATGTCCCAGGCGCTCTAGTGGGAATCCAGCTAATTCTTTTTTTATTTTTGTGTTTGTTCATCTTTTAAGCATTAAGAAGCCATGAGCCCTATATTTAGACTTGAGTATGTTAAAGGACATTGGGTGATAATTGGGCAGTTTAATGTTTAGTTACTCCTAGCAATAAAAGAAGCCATAGCATGAGAAGCCAGCTTACCATTCCAATAACTGAAAATGAGCCTCGTGACCTATATTAATGTATTAGGCTGGGGATGTGCGGTGTATGGTGGTGGTGATTTTCAGCTTTGCTCCTTCTAATTCATCGTATTGGGACATATTGGGGAAATTTTGCACCCACAGCCCATAACCAATGTTCCCATTACACTGCACAGGGGCACAGCAGCCTAAGGTACAGCACATGCCTTGTTCTGTGATAAATAACGCGTGTACGTGGCAGTGCGTAAAACATTAAAGGGATTGCGCTCTGAAAGAAAAGTGTCATGCACAGCAAGTAAATTTTAAAGGGAACATTGCCCAGGACTTCCAGCCATTAAAATTAATGGATGGAAAATAGTGGCTGAGGGTGCACAATTTCTTGATTGGCATTCCTGAATGGTGAAAAACGGCAACCCAGGGCATGGATTAATATAATTTATATTATACTAAGGCTGAATGCTTCAGTGAAGGAATATATATAAAAACAGAAAGAAGCACTTCTCAGTAGCAAAACACCTATTGGTCAAAGATCTGAGTGGATGATTATCTGATGAATAAAATCAGAAGGATTTCACAAGTTTTGCAGAAAACAAAAATAGATTTAATGACCTGAATATGTGGGGACTAATTTAAAAACTGAACATTGAAAATATTATGGTGGATAAACACAGTGACATGTCAATCAAGAAAAAAGGCTAGCAGGAACCGAAAAAGGGATTGCAAAGCTTTTTAATCCTGCGGCTAAGGGAGACAACATTCTCTGGCATTTTGAGTTCCGCTAACTGATGATTATTGCTTTTTTATGAAGAGTTTATTTGCAAATAACAAGCAATATCCATAGTTTTTTTATAAATTGTTCTATATTTGTCAATAGTATTTAGTAATACCTTCCAGATCTAATCTATGATGTTTATTATTCTTAATGATTTCCTGAGTATGAAGTAAGTAAATTATTTATTCGATATCTCTCTTCTGGAGAAGTCACACTATAAAAATATAGCCATAGGTCATGGACAGTCCAGTTAATCAATGAAATCTTTTCATATCACAACCTTCATTATCTCCACCACATGCATAGTGTACACAGCAGAAAACCTTTGGGCATTCAAACACTAGGGATAGCTCCTAACTTCCACTGTTACAGCTACCAAAAACATTGTTCTGTGTCACATGAAAATGGAATGATTTAGACAACTACAGGGGTAATGTGATGAAATGGTACTCATGCTTTCTACATTTTGAAATCTATTAAAATGAATGAGCAAAACCTATGCGAGGCACCCACCCCAATTCCACATCAGGAACATGATTTTACAAAGTTACCACAATGACAGCATGCATTTATATTGTGTCTTTAACATAGTAAAACATCACAAGGAGCATCAAAGGAGACAGGAAAGAGTCATCGAGTAATTTATGGCACAGAAGTAGGCCATTCAGCCAATCGAATCCATGTCAGCTCTCCATGGAACTATCCCATGAGTCATCAGTCCCAATCCCTCAGTCAATCCCCGTAGCCCTGCAAGTCTATTTCTCTCAAGTGGCCATCCAACTTCCTCTTGAAGTCATTGATTGTCTCTGCTTCCACCATCTTTGTGGGCAGCGAGTACCAGGTCATTACCAACAACTGCGTAAAAAGTTCTTTCTCATATTCCCCCCACATCTGTTGCCCAAAAATTTCAATCTGTGTCCCCCTAGTTCTTGTATCATTAGTTAATGGGAACAGATTTTCCTTGTCTAACTTGTCTAAGCCTGTCATATTTCTGTATATTTCTATTTAATCTCCCCTCAATCGCCTTGGTTCTAAGGAGAACAAACCCAACTTCTCCAACTTAACCTTGTAACAAAAATCCTCCATCCTTGGAACCATTCTGATAAATCTCCTCTGCACTCTCTCAAAGACTCTCACATCCTTCCTGAAGTGTGGTGACTAGAACTGGGCCTAACTAGAGCTTTATAAAGGTCCAGCAAAACTTCCCTACTTTGGTACTCAATGCCTCTATTTATGAAGCCCAAGATCACATATGTTTTACTAACCACTCTCTCAATATGACCTGTCACCTTCAAATATCTATGCACATGCACCCCCAGGTCCTTCTGTTCCTGCACACTCTTTAAAACTGTGCCATTAAGTATATATTGCCTCTCCCTATTCCTTCTGCCAAAATACATCACCTCACACTTCTCTGTATTAAATTCCATCTGCCACCTGTCCCCCACTCTGCTAGCCTATCTATGTACTGTTGCAGGCAGTTTATATCATCCTCACTGTTTGCCACACCTCCAAGTTTGGTGTTATTGGCAAATTTTAAGATTTTTCTCTGTATTCCAAGATCCAAGTCATTAATATATAGCGAAAAAAGCAGTGATCCTAGCACTGACCCTTTGGGAACACCACTCTCTACCATCCTCCAGTCTGAAAAGCAACCATTTACCACAACTTGCTGTTTTCTGACCTTAAGCCAATTTTTTATACAATTAGACACTGACCCACCTATTTCACGAACTTCCATTTTGCTACCCGCCTTTTATGTGGTACCTGATCAAATGTTTTCTTAAAATCCATATAAACAATATCCACGCATTCCCTTCATCAACCTTCTCTGTTACTTCATCAAAAAAATTCAACTAGATCAGTCAAACATGATCTGCTTTTTACAAATCCATTCTGGCTATCCTTAATTAACTCAAACGTTTCTAAGTGTCCATTGATAGTTTCCATGATTATTGCATCTAAAACCTTGCCCATAACTGATGTTAAACTAATTGGGCTGTAGTTGCTAGGACTGTCCTTATACCCTTTCTGGAATAAGGGTATCACATTTGCCACCGTCCAATCCTCTGGCATCTCCCCCATATCCAGGCAAGATTGGAAGATTATGGCATGCCCTTCCACTATCTCCATCCTCACTTCCTTTAGCAACCTGGGATGCAAGCCAGCCGGACCAGGTGACTTATCTGCCCTAAACATAGCCAGTCTTTTTAGTACTTCCCCCTCTCAATCTTTATCCTATCCATTGCCTCTACTCTCTCCACTTCTACTGATATTGTGTCAGATTCCATTTCCTTAGTGAACACTGATACAAAGTACTCATTAAGTATATTAGTCTTGCACTGCGCCTCTAGGCATATATTAACCTATTTGTTCCTAATAGGCCCCACTTCACCTCTTACTACTCACTTGCCTGTGGAAGATCTTTGGGTTTTATGCTGAATGCCATTCTATTCTCTTATTCTCTCCTCACTAGTTGTATTTTCCTCTTCACCTCCCCTCTCAACCTTATTGCATTTGGCCTGGTTCTCACTTGATGAGTTCACCTGACATGCATCATATGCCCTCTTTTTTTGTTTCATCATAATCTCTATCTCCCTTGTCATTGAAGGAGCCCTGTTTTTGGTTCCACTACCTTTCGCCCTTGTTGGAATGTACCTAGCCTGTACCTGAAGCCCTAGCCTGTACCTGAAGTATCTCTTCCTTAAAGATAACCCATTATTCTGATACAGCTCTTCCTGTTAGTCTCTGTTTCCATTCCACCCTGGCTAGATGCCTTCTCATCATATTAAAATTAGTCCTCTGCCAATATAGACATTCTACCTTATTTTGTTCCTTGCTTTTCTGCATTAATAGTCTAACCTTATGATAGGATGATCACTCTTACCCACGTGCTCCACATGGACTCTGGGTCCACTTGGCCCACCTCATTTCCCAGCACTAGATCCAGCAATGCCTCATTTCTAATTGGGCTGAGAACATACTAATCAAAGAAGTTCTCCTGAACACATTTCAGAAATTCCTCCCCCCCCCACCCCCCACCCCCCTTACCCTTTACTCTGAAATTATCCAAATCGATATTTGGGTAATTAAAGTAATTAACGAGAAAAGGAGTAAGTACTACATGGGATTATTGATATATGGCACAGAGACAGGCCATTTGCCCCAACCAGTCCATGCCAATGTTTATGCTCCACTCAAGCCTCCTCCTATCTTTCCTCATCTAAATCTATTATCGTAACCCTCTATTCTTTTCTCCCTCAAATGCTTCTCCAGCTTCCTCTTAAATGCATCTATATATTCACTTCAACCAATCTCTGTGGTAGCGAGTTTCACATTCTCACCACTCTTTGAGTAACGAAGTTTCTTCTGAATTTTCTATTGGATTTCTTGGTACTATCTTATATTGTTGGCTTCTAGTATGCTTTTCCCCACAAGTGGTATTATTCTCTCTGTTTCCACTCTATCAAAACCTTTCATAATTTTAAAGATCTCTATTAGGTCAACTGTCAGCCTTCTTTATTCAAGAGGAAAGAGGCCCAGCCTGTTCATCCTTTCCTGATATGTATATCCATGCATTTCTGGTATCATCCTTGTGAATCTTCTCTGCACCCTCTCCAGTGCCTCTATTTCCTTTTTCTCATACGGCAACCAGAACTGCATGCAGTACTCTTAAGTACTCTAACCAAAGTTCGATACATGTTTAGCATAATTTCCCTGCTTTTCAATTCTATCCCACCAGAAATAAAGCCTAGTGCTTGGTTTGCTTTTTTTTTACGGCCTTGCTAACTTGTGGTGCAACTTTTAGTGATTGATGTATTTGTACTCTTAGATCCTTTTTTTCCTCTACCCCACCAACATTCGCACCTTCTAAGTAATAAATGAACTCCCTATTCTTCCTACCAAAATATACTACCCCACATATATCTGTGTTGAACTTCATTTGTCAATTATTTGTCCATTCTGCAAGCCTATTAATGTCTTCCTGTAATTTGTTGCAGTCCTCCTCAGTATTGTCTATCCCCCCAATATGATGACATTTGCAAATTTAGAAATTGTGTTTTTGATTCCAAAGTCCAAATGGTTAATATAAATTGTAGTAGTGGTCCCAGCATGATCCTTGTGGAAGATCACTTCCCACCTTCTACCACTCTGAATAACTACCCTTTACTCCTTCTCTCGGTTTTCTATCTTGAAGCCATCTAGCATTCCATTCTGCCACTTAAGCTCTGCTCATACATTAACATATTAATGCCAATCCTCACAAATCTACATTAGTTGCCTGTCCTCCAGTAAATTGAATTTAAAATCCTTGTTCTTTACCTCAACCACAAATGGCCTCAGCCCTACTTATTGCTGCAATTCTTTTCAGCATTATTTTCCTTTCCATGTTTCTTGGTGCTCTGACACTGGCCTCCTGTGCTGTCCCCTTTCTCTTCTACATCTTTGATGACAGACCATTCAACTGCCTTGGTCTTACTTGGAACTCCCATCACAAACCCTTTCACCTTCCCACTCGAACACCTTTGAAAGCCATCTTTTTAGTCAAGCTTTTGATCAGCTCTCTTAACCATTCCACAAAGGCTAAGTAAGGAAAGGAAGTCTGGGATGAGAATCAGACCATTAGGGATAGACAGTATAGTACCACAGGTGACGATAGAGAGATGGCAGAAATACTAAATCATTATTTTGCTTTGGTATTTACCAAGGAGATAGAACAGATAGACAAGACATTGAATGATGAGTTGATTAATGGATTTAAGTGCATTTAAAATAAAACAGGGATGTATCAAATAAACTAATCAAACTCAAAGAAGATAAAGCCCTTGGTCCGCATGGATTGCAGCCACGCATTTTAAAGGAATCTAGGGAAGAGATAGCAGAGGCATTACTACACATATCTAATAATACATTCGAAAAGATGTAGTGTTAGACCCCTGGCCAATTGCTAACGTAATTCCTATACTTAAGGGGGACAGAACATGCCCCGGGTATTATAGATCAGTCAGCTTAACATCAGTGGTATGAAAAATAATGAAATCCCTACTAAAGGAGAGAATAGAAGAGCATCTAGAAAAGAAAATTATAATAGTAAGCATGGATTTGAAAAGGGAAAATCTTGCTTGAACAACGTTATTGAATTTTTTGAGGAGGTAACAGAGAGAATAGACCAAGGTAATGCTGGAGATATAATTTATCTGGATTTTCAAAAAGCCTTCGATAAGGTGTCCCATAATAGACTAATGAATAAGGTCAGAGAATGTGGAGTTAGGGGATCAGTCAGTTGTGTGCAACAAAGTTTCAGACAATATGTAGTTTATGGAGGGTGGAAGTCAGGAGGGCGGCAAGGAAAGCACTGGAGAAGTTGAATCTGTGGTGAAAAAGGTAGGGATGGATGTGGTCAATGCCATGGCAGTAGAAGTAAGCAGTGAGTAGAATGTGACATTTTAACAGACCACTGAGGTTACATGCATTGTGTTTCTGCCTAAGTGTGCAAATAGGGAGGAGAGTTATGTTGTTCCATAGAGTCATTTACAGCACAGAAAGAAGGCATCCACAAATTTCAAGGAAGACAAGCTAGTGATTGAAAAATATAAGTGCAAGTAGAACAGAGTTGCCTGGGCTTGAAGGGCTAGATACGGCCCATATGTCATAGCTTGGACACCCCTATTCTACACCATTAACAGCATCACATTAAGTGTGGTCCTCTTTTGAATGCTGATAAATATGCTTTATCTAAAATAAAAGTGCTACATTTTAAACCAGCCCTTTGTTTGAATATTAAACATTACTACTATTTGGTTGGTCTATATATTTCTCAAACTTCTCCGTTAAGGTGCATTTAACAGCTTTAGAATTGGAAATGACATGAAGTAATGATGTCACTGTGCTAAGAGTACCAGTGGTGCTCTCAGTTGAGTACATTTTATCCAATCAGAGTTCAGTTACTCTCTTTGGCATGACTGAAATTAGATTGCTATTCACTAAATAAAGCAACAAGTGCATGATGTTGAAGTGCAGCCTATTTATATCTAACCTAAATAGCTGTTGTACAGACCACAAGGTCCAAGTATCCCATTACCCTTCACAGGTCACTCAAATGTGTCACATTAGACAGCCTTTGATTGGTTCTGTGTCTTTCATGGTACAAGTTCTATTGATATATTGGGGGGAATTTTAATAGGCAAGAACAGGTGGCTTGGGGTCAGGTGTGTATTTAAATTTGGAGTAAAAAATAATGACGACCACAATCCAGTTCCAACGGGATTTCCAGGTTTCATTGAGGCAGGGTTGTCTGCGTGCGAACACCATGCTCACCAAAGACAGTCTGATTATTAGCACATGAGGGTGGTCAATGAAGACATCTTTCAAGGTGATAATTGGAGGCAAGTGAGGGCCCTTTCACAGGAATTTAACTTTCATTCAGATTTAATACCTCCAGAAGGGGTTTCTTGGGAAACTGACCAGTGAAAAAGAGGAGAATTCGGGTACAATTTGTTGAGGTCTATCAATTTCGGATTTCCAGAACTTATTAAATATTCAGTTCTTACAGTTGTGTCTTTACTTTTCTCTCGCAAAAGTCAAGAGTTCTTGGCACCATACAAGTTTTGGAGAACTTGGGGGTGTTGGGGCTTTCGAGCATAAACTAGCAAGATGGGAGATGCTTTGGGTGTTTTTGACAGTATATCTGAAGAAAAAGGCATGAACTTAATTAAAGGAGATTTATAAGAATGTACTCCTGATTTGGTTCAGTCCCAATAAGGAGTTAAAGTCATAAATCACATCAGTGGGATCAACAGGTGCGCAGGAGAGAGGTTGCAAAGGAGAGAGGTGCACAGGGCAGGGCACAGAGGAGGGAGGTGCACAGGAAGGTGCTGGACAGGAATGTAATGTAAATGAGAGGGATGCACAGGTGAAGGATTGAGGTTACAGGAGGTACTATCCACATCATAGCGTTTACAGGCAGAGGCTCAACTTTCATGACCTCTCGAAAGAATAGTCCTTCTGAAGGCTAAGATAACATCAGATGGTCGCAAACATCTGTTGCCTCCTAGCAGAAGATCTGCTTCCTGCTGGACCTAATGGCTTCAATGGCTGTGAAAGTCACCACCCCGTCAGTTTTTTTTATCCTATTCCTTCCAGGGTACGAGAAGAGACTTTATGGGAGCTTCACAGTCTGCTGCACATTACTGCAGAAGGCATGAATGGATGAACGAATTGTTTGCCAGGGCTGGAAGTTATGTAAATTCCCCATTGATGATAATAGACAAAATGAGCAGGCACTAGCATTCATTTTTCTGGATGGCACACATGTGGCCATCCAAGGGCCACCAGAGCAAGCAGCATTTTTTATCAACTACAAGGGATATTATTCCATCAATGTTCAGCTGGTGTGCTGTTTCATGCAGTTGTGCACCGGTTTCCCTGGGAACTGTCATGTTGGTTTCATACTGCATCAGTCCAACATTCCAGTCTTTTTGTTTCGGGGCAAACTCAGTCATCGGGAGATAAGGCACCATGTCTGGCTGACAGGGGTGTGACTGCTGAAAAATGGGAGTGCTTTAAGTGGAATTCCCACTTCCATATCCTCTTTTGCCATCATTCCTCTCTTGAGCCAGTGCCACATCACTCTTACTACTCTGCTGCAGCCCAGTTTGGTGGAGATCAGTGACATGTTGTAAGGCCATAAATAAGATATCTGTCAACCTGCTTAAGACAGTAGCTATGTTGGCATCCAAAGCCTGCATGCTATTACTAATGGTCTGCATGGATAATTTGGGAGCCATGTTTGAAACTTCATAGAGGCAGCCACTCTCTCCATGGCAAATATTCTCGCAACTATCTGCACCACCAGTCCACTAACAACTGAGTTGTACTCCTCCATCCTCTCTGCTGTTGTGGAGACTGTGTGTGGCATGTTGGTCAGTACCTTGCTAAGTTGCTGGTGCACCTCTTGAATTCTCCTTCTTCATGATAGACCCCAGGGTTCACCAGCAGTGTCCAGCTGAGCAGAGCTTGGAGAAGATTGTGCCCCCCGAACACGGATTTTCCACAGTCATCCCTGCCCCCAAGTGTCTGCTCATGCTCACCTGAGAATTGTGAATTACCAGTTGAAAACCCAACTAACCTTCTCAGGGTACAAGTATTTGCGTTGGTGTGTGGCTGTACATCATGTGATAGTGCACCCTCAGAAGGAATGAGGTCCTCTGAGGAATCGTCTTCACACATCTCCAGCCACACTTGCTGAACATACAAAGGCTCTGAAAGACAAATGAAAGGAAATATGAATTAATTGTTGCAATGTAGTTGCAATATTGACAATCACCATACTCAGACTTCTCATAGTTCAAGCCATTGATGAAATAAAGTCAGCATTTGTGTCAGAGATATTTGTAATTCTGTTACCAGCTATCTGTGAGTTCTCTGTCTCCCCATCTCTGATGGGTACTGCCCTTAATCTCTGTACATCCATCCTAAACACCTCCCAGTTCCTCCAAATTCCATTTCTATATTGTTGCTTTAATTGAATTGAAATCTCATCATGTGGGTGCATATCACACCCACTGTACAGCTTGGAGACTAAACACAGAAGTCAACGTTTCCTGCCTCAATCAAACTTAAATTGGACAATCTGGTGTGCTGACTTGACATCCAGGTTTCACCCACACAATTCCACCCCCACCCACCCACCCCCCCCCCCCCACTCCCCACCCCGACTCAGAAGCTGCCTTCACATTAATATTGGACCATTGCATCTGACTATATTCCATACCAAGCCTTCACTAATTAAAAGTGGATATGAGAAGCATGCAAAGTAAAAATAAATTGTTATCTTATTCATAAAGGGCAGAATTGATTTTATGAGAAGCTTTTAACTTTATATCTTTCTGTCAAATATGTCTGTGAAGTGTTTTCTGGAAGATGGCCATTTATGCTATCTGTTGGCAGTAGTCTTATAGAATAGAGCCAATGTTAGCATTTGAAAATCATTTATTATTTATCCTAGTGGTTTTGAAGCATTTCTATCACAAATAGAAAAGTTATTTTTTAATTAAAAGTTGGCATGCCTGAATTTCCAATATGAGCTGCCATCAGGAGCACGGGGCCAGAATATCACCAATTTAGATTTATCTCCAAATCGAATAGGTATAACTTTGTAAAAGGACATTGTTGGAGGTCTGGTTAATTTAGTGGTTATTTCTAATATCTTGTACACAAGTTTGAATTCATCCTGTTATGATGGAGCTAAGGCAGGGGAGTGGGGCTAGGTGAGTTGCTCTTGGAGAGAGCTGGAATGGTCACGATGGGCCAAATGGTCTTCTTCTGTGCTGTAACCATTTTATGATTCTATGATGGAGCTGTAAGAGATCCAATGTAAAATGAGTTTGAACAATCTGAATCTAATTCCCAGTGGATACAGAATGTCAGCATAGATGTAATCACTGGCAGAGATGGTCAGGAAAGTCCTGATCAACATTGAGGAAGCTTTTACATAAATTTCTGATTAGTTCTAAAGTGCTGTGTGGTTTTCCCTACCCCTCATATTAATTTAGAAACATGCTTAAAGGCTAACTGCACCAGTACTACTATCTTTCCTGCTGTCCATTCTGGCAGCTACTCTGCACCCCCTTCCCCCAACTCCACTGCTCCTAATTCTGTTTGCATTGTTATTGTAGCCTGGGGTATCTGAAGCCTCCCCACCACTTTTTCTGTTGCAGACTGTTGGCCATAAGATGGCTTTTGTGGCTACCTTCAGATTGGCAGCTGATGAAAGACTGATACCAGCATCAGTCTTTGACAACAAATCAAAGTATTGTTTTGGGATACACTTCTTTATGATATTTGTTCTTCAAAGCTGGCTATGTACTGCACTTGTAGACACAAGCCTTTTGAAAGAACCTACACAGAAAGCAGCTTGATTATTATCAAGACAATCATGAATGAAAAGTTAAAGGGTGTGTGTCCCAGGCAGGTGTGAGGGGTGCAGTAGGTGGTGTCCTTACCATCTGTACATTGTGCTTGTGAGGAAGAAGAGCAGGATTCAGGAGTGATGTACAGGCCCAGGCTCACTGGTACCACACCCTCTCGATGGGAATTACTTTATTGTAATCCCTAGGCAATGCTTCAGAAGACTGTGCCTCCCTCACAAAGCAGTAGTTAAGTTGTGTCAGCTGCCAGGTAACTGTACCATAGCTGGAACTCTTGGTATTCCCTCCTTGATCATCATCAGCAAAATGATAGAAGGTGTCACTGACAGTGCTATCAAATGGCACTTACTCAGCAACAACCTGTTCACCGATCCTCAGTTTGGGTTATCACCAGGGCTACTTGGTTCCAGACTTGGTCCAAATATGGAGAAAAGAGCTGAATTTCAGACGTGAGATGAGAGTGACTGCCCTTGACATCAAGACGGTATTTGACCGAGTGTGGCATCAAGGAGCCCTAGCAAAATTGAAGTCAATAGGAATCAAGGAGAAATCTCTCCACTGTAGCAGTCCATGTCTGCATGCAACAAGCCTTGAACAACATTCAGGCTTGGTCTGGTAAGTAGCAATTAACATTCGCTCCACACAAGTGCCAGGCAATGACCATCTCCAAAAAGAGAGAATCTAACCATCTCCCCTTGACATTCAATGGCATTATCATCACTGAATCCCCCACCATCAACATTCTGGGGGTTACTATTGACCAGAACTTTAACTGGTCCAGCCATATGAATGCTGTGACGACAAGTGCAGATCAGAGACTGGGAATTCTGCAGCAAGTAACTGAGCTCCTAAATCCCCAAAGCCTGTTCACCATCTACAAGGCACAAGTCAGGAGTATGATAGAATACTCTTGACTTGCTTGGATGAGTGCAGCTTCAAAAACGCTCAAGAAGTTCAATACCATTGAGGACAAAGCAGCCCACTTGATCGGCACCCCATCCACCACCTTAAACATTCACGCCCTCCACCACTGATGCAAAGTGGCAGCAGTGTGTACCATCTACAAGATGCAGTGCAGCAACTCCCCAAGCCTCCTTCGATAGCAGCTTCCAAACCTACAACCTCTGCCACCGAGAAGAACAAAGGCAGGAGATGTATCGGAACATCACCACCTACAGGTTCCCCTCCAAGCCGCACACCATCCTGACCTGGAACTATATTGCCATTCCTTCACTGTTGCTGGGTCAAAATCCTGCAACTCCTTCCTACACCACATGGATTGCAACGGTTCAAGAAGGCAGTTCACCACCACCGTCTCAAGGCTATTAGGGATGGTCAACAAATGCTGGCCTAGCCAGTGACACTCACATCCCAAGAACAAATTTAAAAATCTCATATTGAATATCTTCAGCTGACTAAGATCTGAGCCCAAGGCCAGATGAATCCTTCATGTCATGGTCCCTCTTTGGTAATAAAGTCACCTCAGTTGTTTGCTGGCATTGAACTCAGTTAATCATGAATGAGGAAGACAATTCAGCTTATTTTGTTTCTTCCATCCAGAGAGATCTTTTGTTCCCTCTCTCCTTCTGTAGCATCCAGTGGTTTCTTAAATAATTCCAGAGATTCTGCTTATTTACCTGTTTGACTGCTCCAATGAAGTATTTCCCTGGAGGTGAAAGGCTGCTGAGCTTCCATTGAGGACACGTCAGATGGCCACAGTGGATGATCTCAAGCAGCTTTGGGCCTTGTGGACCAGGTTGCAGACTGCAGCATCTCAGTGTGGGCCAGGGCAGTCTGCAGCTGTTTGATCCTAACAAGGCCACTGATGGGGTCGGTGGCAAGGAGCCGGTATGCTATCAACCAGAGAGAGGGCACCAGGTGTCCCTCCCAAAGTCCAAAGGTGACTCTATTGGGATTGCACCCCAGCGTTCTTATGGCTCTGTGTGAGAACGAAGTGCAGGTATGATGTGATGCTGTGGAAGTCCTGTCAATACTAGCCCCTCGGGCCAATGTAGCAGCTGTCAGAGCAGTCATCACATGCTTCATTGTGGAACACCCAATTAAAGCTGCAGGCACCACTAATATATTGTGGTCTCTGTGCATGCACACATGCCGCATCCCCTGCACACCAATTTTCAGGCACGATTGAATTTGTAAGCCCACGTCTTAAGTAAAAAATATTTGGCAAATGTTTTTGATGGTTTGCAAACGCACAGTGTGAAACTTCAGTTTGCATTGAAATATATATTCCGTAATTTGTGCATGACAACACACCATGGAATAAATAACAGAGGGGTAATTTTGAATTTGTGCGATAGCATAAAATCAGCAACAGTCCATTTTATATCACAGCACAAAGTCAAACATACCCCCAGGGTTTGCGCTGATTAATGTTTCTTCCCAAGAATAAAAAAAAAAGTTCACCAAATATGTTTCTCATACACAAGAGTTGTTTACTTTACTGGAGCATTACCTGTAGCTGAGAAAAGCTGTGAATTAAGTGACCTTAATGTGTGTTTGACTCACCACTGGGTGTCATGACTCTGAACACCAATACTTGAGCCTTTAGCAATATGGGAGTGGTGCACAGCTGTTGCCAAATGCATGTGCTTGCATTGCCCATCATATTAGATGCTCAGGTGCTCATTTTACACCTGCATACTGAGCATGGCATTTCTGAATTTCTAGACCATCATGTCTCATAATGATCTATATTTGATCCCACGCCGAGAGAATAAAAGTTGGCATTTACTCATAAAGTGCTTAATGCACAACATATTGTTGCTTTCATTATGCCTGGCACACCCTGCCTAACAGCAGTGTAGGAGTACCTTCATCACATGGACAGCAGTGATTCAAGAAGGTGGCTCACTACCACTTTCTCAAAGGCAATTGGGATGGGCAATAAATGCCAGCCTTGCCAGTGACACCCACATCCCAAGAATGACGAAAAAAGGAGCCTAAATTATTCTGAATTCAACAATTAGAATGGTAACTAGTGGCATTACAAATATTAGGGAGGAAATTATAGCTTGGTTTATCTAAGGTAGAGCGTGGTATTTAGTAGTTATTTTTTAATATCCCCTGTGACTTTTTAATCTGACATGCTGGAAAACCCCAAAAAGGTATTTTCTTCCCATGATCAGATTTTGCAATGGCCTTTGTATGCAGAAAGTCATTACCCACAACAGCGTGTAAGGCAACTTGATTGGTTACACAGAAAGAAGAACCTATAGTCACTGCTGATCTGATCACTTGCTAGTGTTAGTACGTACGCATGTTTGCTTGTAATCATTATTGATGCTGTCATGAACGTGCTTCCATTATTAATGTTTTTGAGAACTTATGTTTAAAAGATTGTGGAAAATACCTGAGGAGATGCTGGACTTGGTTTTTTTTAAAAGGGTCGCTGGAAGGATACTTAGGACTTAGTTTAAAAACAAACACTTTCTGGAAGTCACATGTCTTAAGCTAAGTAAACAGCAGGGTCCTTGCTGGCTATTGGAATTGTTTATAGAGCAGTCACATGTCTAAATTTAGGGTGGTCAGGAGTTGGTTTCGTTTTTGAACTGTTTGAATGAGCAGTTGGTGTGTATCCTGCCAAAAGAGAAATCACCTTTGTCACCTGTGTTGAAAAATCTTCTGAGAATCCAGTGTGATAACTAAACTCACGAATGCAGTAAATCTGCCAAAAAGCCTGAAAGACTACTCCTTGACGTCTCCTGAATAGAGCTGCTCCAGAAAGATCCTAGTGACAACCGTCTACATGTACCTGGATGCCAGATCAAAGGGCCAACTGGAACATTTCATATCTTGTTCTTTTTGCTTCAAGAATTAACAAGTATTTGGCCAAAGTATTTTTGTTGCATACGAACATACGAATTAGGAGCAGGAGTAGGCCACTCGGTCCTGGGAGCCTGCTCCGCCATTCAACAAGATCATGGCTGATCTGATAGTAACCTCAACTACACATTCCCTCCTACACCCAATAAGCTTTCACCCCCTTGCTTATCAAGAATCTATCTACCGCTGCCTTAAAAATAATCAAGGACTCTACTCGCACTGCCTTTTTAAAAATTCATTCATGGGATGTGGGCATCGCTGGCCAGGCCAACATTTATTGCCCATCCCTAATTGCCCTTGAGAAGGTGGTGGTGAGCTGCCTTCTTGAACCACTGCAGTCCATTTGGGGTAGGTATACCCACAGTGCTGTTAGGAAGGGAGTTCCAGGATTTTGACCCAGCAACAGTGAAGGAACGGTGATATAGTTCCAAGTCAGGATGGGGACTTGGAGGGGAACCTGCAGGTGGTGGTGTTCCCATGTATTTGCTGCCCTTGTCCTTCTAATTGGTAGAGGTTGTGGGTTTGGAAGGTGCTGTCTAAGGAGCCTTGGTGCATTGCAGCAGTGCATCGGTGGTGGAGGGACTGAATGTTTGTGGATGGAGTGCCAATCAAGCGGGCTGCTTTGTCTTGGATAGTGCCGAGCTTCTTCAGTGTTGTTGGAGCTGCACCCATCCATGCAAGTGGAGAGTATTCCA
Source organism: Heterodontus francisci (assembly GCF_036365525.1). Taxonomy (NCBI): domain Eukaryota; kingdom Metazoa; phylum Chordata; class Chondrichthyes; order Heterodontiformes; family Heterodontidae; genus Heterodontus; species Heterodontus francisci. The sequence goes on from NC_090383.1 coordinate 73,669,949, forward strand.
TCACACTCCTGACTTGTGCCTTGTAGATGATGGACAGGCTTTGGGGAGTCAGGAGGTGAGTTACTCGCCGCAGGATTCCTAGCCTCTGACCTGCTCTTGCAGCCACAGCATTTATATGGCTAGTCCAGTTCAGTTTCTGGTCAATGGTAGCCCCTAGGATGTTGATGGTGGGGGATTCAGCGATGGTAATGCCATTGAATGTCAAGGGGAGATGGTTAGATTCTCTCTTGTTGGAGATGGTCATTGCCTGGCACTTGTGTGGCGCGAATGGTACTTGCCACTTAACAGACCAAGCCTGGATATTGTCCAGGTCTTGCTGCATTTCTACACGGACTGCTTCAGTATCTGAGGAGTCACGAATGGTGCTGAACAATGTGCAATCATCAGCGAACATCCCCACTTCTGACCTTATGATTGAAGGAAGGTCATTGATGAAGCAGCTGAAGATGGTTGGGCCTACGACACTACCCTGAGGAACTCCTGCAGTGATGTCCTGGAGCTCAGATGATTGACCTCCAACAACCATCTTCCTTTGCACTAGGTATGACTCCAACCAGTGGAGGGTTTTCCCCCTGATTCCCATTGACCTTAGTTTTGCTAGGGCTCCTTGATGCCATACTCGGTCAAATGCTGCTTCGATGTCAAGGGAAGTCACTCTCATCTCACCTCTTGAGTTCAGCTCTTTTGTCCACAATTGAACCAAGGCTGTAATGAGGTCAGGAGCTGAGTGGCCCTGGCGGAACCCAAACTGAGCATCACTAAACAAGTTATTGCTAAGCAAGTGTCGCTTGATGGCACTGTTGATGACACCTTCCATCACTTTACTGATGAGTGAGAGTAGGCTGATGGGGCGTTAATTTGCCGGGTTGGACTTGTCCTGCTTTTTGTGTACAGGACATACCTGGGCAATTTTCCACATTGCAGGGTAGGTGCCAGTGTTGTAGCTGTACTGGAACAGCTTGGCTAGGGGCACGGCAAGTTCTGGAGCACAGGTCTTCAGTACTATTGCCGGAATATTTCAGGGCCCATAGCCTTTGCAGTATCCAGTGCCTTCAGTCGTTTCTTGATATCACGCGGAGTGAATCGAATTGGCTGAAGTCTGGCATCTGTGATGCTGGGGACTTCAGGAGGAGGCCGAGATGGATCATCAACTCGGCACTTCTGGCTGAAGATTGTTGCAAATGCTTCAGCCTTATCTTTCGCACTGATGTGCTGGGCTCCCCCATCATTGAGGATGGGGATATTTGAGGAAGAGAGCTCCATAGACCCATGACCGTCTGAGAGAAAAAAATTCTCTTCATCTCTATCCTAAATATGCAACCCCTTAATTTTAAACAGTGACCCCTCGTTCTGGATTCTCCCACAAGAGGGAGTTGATCTCTGCAGAGATCTTTATTTTTTCTTCAACAGCACTGGAGTGCTGACTTGGGTTGCAATAGAGTGCTGCAGTGGAAGTTTGGTAAGTGAGGATAATTAAGGGTTAATTTTATCTTAAATCTAATCTGTCTTTTATTTAGCAGATCAACTTAACAGATACTGTTAGGGTTGGGGAAGGTGAGTTTTAGACCAGCTTTAAACAGGGTTCACTCAGCCCTGCTTGCAGCTGCACCTTGTTAATTAGAGAATTGGTTTAAACCAGTTTTCAGGGGGTTAGAGTGAGTCAGTATAAAAGTGAGCCATCTTACAGTGCTGACTTAGGTTGCAATAGAGTGCTACAGTGGAAGTTTGGTAAGTGAGGAAGTTCGGTCAGGAGGGAGCGAGGAGCTCCTTTCATTTCCTACCTGTCCTCAGTGAAGGGAGCCCAGAGCTTCCAAAGAGCACTGCTGACTGGGAGAAGACTCGGAGGGCAGAGTTCTGGACCGGTAAGTATAAAAAACTTACCTCTGGTAAAAAAAAACTGAAAGTGACGTCACAGGAAAGCTGTGACCTGATTGGCTAGTAGGGAATTTTTTTTTTACTGAATTTGAAAATAAAACATTGATAAAAATTCCTTAAAACCCTAATTAACTAATTAATAAGTAGAGTAACTAAACCAGAGGGAGGAGATTACTGTATTTAGTTAGCATTTAATATTTATAGTAGGAATCTAGCACTAGGGACCATATAGTTATAACAATTTAGTAAGGATTTAATAAGTATTTATTTATCTTAAATTAATTTATTAATTAGTGCTAGAAATGTCAGTTAGAGGGGTGAAGTGCTTCACCTGTGAGATGTGGGAGGTCCGTGACGCTTCCAGCGTTCCGGACGACTACATCTGCAGGAAGTGTACCCAGTTGCAGCTCCTCACAGACCGCATGGATCGGTTGGAGTGGCAACTGGATGCACTTAGGAGCATGCAGGTGGCAGAGAGCGTCATAGACAGGAGTTTTAGAGAAGTGGTTACACCCAAGGTGCAGGCAGATAGATGGGTGACCGCTAGAAGGGGCAGGCGGTCAGTGCAGGGATCCCCTGTGGCTATCCCCCTCTCCAACAAGTATACCATTTTGGATACCACTGGGGGGGATGGCCTATCAGGGGAAAACAGCAGCAGCCAGGGCAGTGGCACCACGGCTGGCTCTGTTCAGCAGGGAGGGACAAAGCGCAGAAGAGCAATAGTTTTCGGGGACTCTATAGTCAGGGGCACAGATAGGCGCTTCTGTGGAAGTGAAAGAGACTCCAGGATGGTATGTTGCCTCCCTGGTGCCAGGGTCAAGGATGTCTCTGAACGGACAGGGGGCATTCTGAAGGGGGAGGGTGAACAGCCAGACGTTGTGGTACACATCGGTACCAATGACATAGGCAGGAAGAGTGACGAGGTCCTGCAGGGGGAGTTTAGGGAGTTAGGTAGACTTGCAGGTTGATAGGTTAATTGGCCATTATAAATTGCCCCGAGTATAGGTAGGTGGTAGGGAAATATAGGGACAGGTGGGGATGTGGTAGGAATATGGGATTAGTGTAGGATTAGTATAATTGGGTGGTTGATGGTCGGCACAGACTCAGTGGGCCAAAGGGCCTGTTTCAGTGCTGTATCTCTAAACTAAAACTAAACTAAACTTAAAAAGACAGGACCTCTAGGGTTGTAATCTCGGGATTACTCCCTGTGCCACATGCCAGTGAGGCTAGAAATAGGAAGATAGTGCAGCTAAACACGTGGCTGAACAGCTGGTGTAGAAGGGAGAGTTTCAGATATCTGGACCATTGGGATCTCTTCAGGGACAGATGGGACCTGTACAAGAAGGACGGGTTGCATCTAAACTGGAGGGGCACAAATACCCTGGCTGCGAGGTTTGCTAGCGTCACTCGGGAGGGTTTAAACTAGTGTGGCGGGGGGTGGGAACCAGAGCAGTAGGACAGCAAGTGAAATAAATGAGGGGGAACTAGTAAATAAGGCCAATAAGACTAAGAGGAAGAGCAGGCAGGGAGATGTTGCGGAGCACAGCGGGACTGGTGGTCTGAAGTGCATTTGTTTCAATGCAAGAAGTATAACAGGTAAATCAGATGAACTGAGAGCTTGGATTAGTAGTTGGAACTATGATGTTGTTGCTATTAGAGACTTGGTTGAGGGAAGATCAGGATTGGCAGCTAAATGTTCCAGGATTTAGAAGCTTCAGGCGGGATAGAGTGGGATGTAAAAGGGGTGGGGGAGTTCCATTACTGGTTAAGGAGAATATCACAGCTGTACTGCGGGAGGACACCTCGGAGGGGTCATGCAGCGAGGCAATATGGGTGGAGCTCAGGAATAGGAAGGGTGCAGTCACGATGTTGGGGGCTGACTACAGGCCTCCCAACGGCCAGCGGGAGGCAGAGGAGCAGATATGTAGACAGATTTTGGAAAGATGTAAAGGTAACAGGGTTGTAGTGGTGGGTGATTTTAACTTCCCCTATATTGACTGGGACTCACTTAGTTCTAGGGGCTTAGATGGGGCAGAATTTGTAAGGAGCATCCAGGAGGGCTTCTTGAAACAATATGTAGATAGTCCAACTAGGGATGGGGCTGTACTGGACCTGGTATTGGGGAATGAGCCCAGCCAGGTGGTCAAAGTTTCAGTAGTGGAGCATTTTGGGAACAGTGACCATAATTCCATAAGTTTTAAGGTACTTGTGGATAAGGATAAGAGTCGTCCTCGGGTGAAGGTGCTAAATTGGGGGAAGGCTAATTATAACAATATTAGGCAGGAACTGAAGAATTTAGATTGGAGGCGGCTGTTTGAGGGTAAATCAACATCTGACATGTGGGAGTCTTTCAAATGTCAGTTGATTAGAATCCAGGACCAGCATGTTCTTGTGAGGAAGAAGGATAAGTTTGGCACGTTTCGGGAAACTTGGATAATGCGGGATATTGTGAGCCTAGTCAAAAAGAAAAAGGAAGCATTCGTAAGGGCTGGAAGGCTAGGAACAGACGAATCTCTTGAGGAATATAAAGACAGTAGAAAGGAACTTAAGCAAGGAGTCAGGAGGGCTAAAAGGAGTCATGAAAAGTCATTGGCAAACAGGATTAAGGATAATCCCAAGACTTTTTATACATATATAAAGAGCAAGAGGGTAACTAGGGAAAGGGTTGGCCCAATCAAGGACAGAGAAGGGAATCTATGTGTGGAGCCAGAGGAAATGGGCGAGGTAATAAATGAGTACTTTGCATCAGTATTCACCAAAGAGAAGGACTTGGTGGATGATGAGCCTAGGGAAGGGAGTGCAGATAGTCTCAGTCATCTCATTATCAAAAAGGAGGAGGTGTTTGGTGTCTTGCAAAGCATTAAGGTAAATAAGTCCCCAACGCCTGATGGGATCTATCCCATAATACTAAGGGAGGCAAGGGAAGAAATTGCTGGGGCCTTGACAGAAATCTTTGAATCCTCATTGGCTACAGGTGAGGTCCCAGAGGACTGGAGAATCGCCAATGTTGTTCCTTTAGAAATTATTAGAGAGGATTCTTCGGGACAGGATTTATTCCCATTTGGAAACAAACAAACTTATTAGCGAGAGGGAGCATGGTTTTGTGAAGGGGAGGTCGTGTCCCACTAATTTGATTGAGTTTTTTGAGGAAGTGACAAAGATGATTGATGAAGGAAGGGCAGTGGATGTTATCTATATGGACTTCAGTAAAGCCTTTGACAAGGTCCCTCATGGCAGACTGGTACAAAAGGTGAAGTCACACAGGATCAGAGGTGAGCTGGCAAGATGGATACAGAACTGGCTCTGTCATAGAAGACAGAGGGTAGCAGTGGAAGGGTGCTTTTCTGAATGGAGGGATGTGACTAGTGGTATTCCGCAGGGAACAGTGCTGGGACCTTTGCTGTTTGTAGTATATATAAATGATTTGGAGGAAAATGTAGCTGGTCTGATTAGTAAGTTTGCGGACGACACAAAGGTTGGTGGAGTTGCGGATAGTGATGAGGATTGTCAGAGGATACAGCAGGATATTGATCGGTTGGAGACTTGGGCGGAGAAATGGCAGGTGGAGTTTAATCTGGACAAATGTGAGGTAATGCATTTTGGAAGATCTAATGCAGGTGGGAAGTATACAGTAAATGGCAGAACCCTTCGGAGTATTGACAGGCAGAGAGATCTGGGCATACAGGTCCACAGGTCAATGAAAGTGGCAACGCAGGTGGATAAGGTAGTCAAGAAGGCATACGGCATGCTTGCCTTCATCGGTCGGGGCATAGAGTATAAAAATTGGCAAGTCATGCTGCAGCTGTACAGAAGTTTAGTTCGGCCAGACTTAGAATATTGCGTGCAATTCTGGTCGCCTCACTACCAGAAGGACATGGAGGCTTTGGAGAGGGTACAGAAGAGGTTTACCAGGATGTTGCCTGGTCTGGAGGGCATTGGCTATGAGGAGAGGTTGGATAAACTCGGATTGTTTTCATTGGAACGACGGAGGCGGAGGGGTGACATGATAGAGGTTTACAAAGTTATGAGTGGCATGGACAGAGTGGATAGTCAGAAGCTTTTTCCCAGGGTGGAAGAGTCAGTTACGAGGGGACATAGGTTTCAGGTGAGAGGGGCAAAGTTTAGAGGGGATGTGCAAGGCAAGTTCTTTACACAGAGGGTGGTGAGTGCCTGGAACTTGCTGCCGGGGGAGGTGGTGGAAGCAGGTACGATAGCGACGTTTAAGAGGCATCTTGACAAATACATGAATAGGATGGGAATAGAGGGATACGGTCCCCGGAAGTGCAGAAGGTTTTAGCTTAGTCAGGCATCAAGATCGGCGGAGGGCCGAATGGCCTGTTCCTGTGCTGTACTGTTCTTTGTTCTTTGATAAGTTGAGTGTGTGTGCATGTTGGGTTATTTAGAAGGGAATATATTTATACTTTCATATTTCAACCTGTGTTTTTATTCATTTGTGGGATGTGAGCATCGCTGGCTTGGCTACCATTTATGACCCATTCCTAACTGCCCTTGAATTGAATGGCTTGCGCGGCCATTTCAGAGGGCAGTTAAGAGTTAGCGACATTGCTGTGGGTCTGGAGTCATATGTAGGCCAGACCAGGTAAGGAGAGCAGAATTCGTTCCCTAAAGGGCATTAGTGAACCAAATGAGTTTTTACAACAATTGACAATGGTTTCATGGTTACCATTAGACTAGCTTTTTAATTCCAGATTTCGTAATTGAATTCAAATTTCATTGTCTGCCATGGTGGGATATGAACCCATGTCTCCTGAGCACTCACCTGGGCCTCCAGATTACTAGTCCAGTGACATTAACACTACTGCCACTGCCTCCCCTGTGTGCTAGTGAGCTTTGTATCTTTATTCAATAAAGTCTTGTTTTATAATTAATAAACAACAAAATTATTAATTTAAGAAATGTAGTGCCGGATTTTTATTTTTTTTTATTCGTTCCTGGGATTTGGCATCGCTGGGTAGGCTAGCATTTATTGCCTATCCCCAATTGCCCTTGAGAAGGTGGTGGTGAGCTGCCTTCTTGAACTGTTGTAGTCCATGTGAGGTACACCCACAGTGCTGTTGGGAAGGGAGTTCCAGTATTTTGACCCAGCAACAGTGAAGGAACGGTGATATAGTTCCAAGTCAAGATTGTGTGTGGCTTGGAGGGGAACTTGAAGGTGGTGATGTTCCCATGCATCTGCTGCCCTTGTCTTTCGAGGTGGTACAGGTTTGGAAGGTGCTGTCTAAGGAGTCTTGGTGCATTGCTGCAGTGCATCTTGCAGATGGTACACACTGCTGCCAATGTGCGCGGTGGTGCAGTGAGTGAATGTTTGTGGATGGGGTGACAATCAAGCGGGCTGCTTTTTCCTGCATGGTGTCGAGCTTCTTGAGTGTTGTTGGAGCTGCACCCATCCAGGCAGGTGGAGAGTGTTCCATCACACTCCTGACTTGTGACTTGTCGATGGTGGACAGGCTTTGGAGAATCAGGAGGTGAGTTACTCGCCGCAGGATTCCTAGCCCCTGACCTGCTCTTGTAGCCACAGTATTTATATGGCTACTCCAGTTCAGTTTTTGGTCAATGGGGTGACCCTCCAGGGAGGTTGATAGTGGGGGATTCAGCGATTGTAATGCAGTTGAATGTCATGGGGAGATGGTTAGATTCTTTCTTGTTGGAGATGGTCATTGCCTGGCACTTGTGTGGTGTGATTGTTACTTGCCACTTATCAGCCCAAACCCTGGATATTGTCCAGGTATTGCTGCATTTCTACACAAACTGCTTCAGTATCTGAGGAGTCACGAATGGTGCTGAACATTGTGCAAACATCAGTGAACATCCCCACTTCTGACCTTATGATTGAAGGAAGGTCATTGATGAAGCAGCTGAAGATGGCTGGGCCTAGGACACCACCCTGAGGAACTCTTGCAGTGATGTCCTGGAGCTGAAATGATTGACCTCCAACAACCACAACCATCTTCCTTTGTGGTAGGTGGTAGATTCAACTTTAACCAGCAGACAGTTTCCCCCAATTCCCATTGTCTCCAGTTTTGCTGGGGTTCCTTGATGAAAGGCTACTTGCCTTTCATTGCAGCAGCTTTTTCGGGAGCAGAGAGTGCGAGCGAGTGAGCAGCTGGGAAGGTCAGTTTAAAGTAAACTTAATTTCTTTTTGTTTTCGGCGGAGACCAGGGGGCTGCTGGGTAAGTAAAACCCTATATATTTGGGCCGTTTAAAATAACTTGCCTTTCATTGCAGCAGCTTTTTCGGGAGCAGAGAGTGCGAGCGAGTGAGCAGCTGGGAAGGTCAGTTTAAAGTGAACTTAATTTCTTTTTGTTTTCGGCGGAGACCAGGGGGCTGCTGGGTAAGTAAAACCCTATATATTTGGGCCGTTTTGGATACTGTTGAGGGAGATGGCTCACCAGGGGAAGGCAGCAGTAGCCAGGTTCATGGCACCGTGGCTGGCTCTGCTGTTCAGAAGGGCGGGAAAAAGAGTGGAAGGGCTATAGTCATAGGGGATTCGATTGTAAGGGGAGTAGATCGGCGGTTCTGTGGTCGAAAACGAGACTCCCGAATGGTATGTTGCCTCCCAGGTGCACGGGTCAGGGATGTCTCAGAGCGGCTGCAGAACATTCTGAAGGGCGAGGGTGAACAACCAGTTGTCATTGTGCACATAGGCACCAATGATATAGGTAAAAAACGGGATGAGGTCCTACAAGCAGAATTTAGGGAGTTAGGAGCCAAGTTAAAAAGTAGGACCTCAGAGGTAGTAATCTCCGGATTGCTACCAGTGCCACGTGATAGTCAGAGTAGAAATGAAGGAATAGTCAGGATGAATGCGTGGCTTGAGAGATGGTGCAGGAGGGAGGGGTTCAGATTTTTGGGACATTGGGACCGGTTCTGCGGGAGGTGGGACTATTACAAATTGGACGGTCTACACCTGGGCCGGACTGGAACCAATGTCCTTGGGGGTGCTTTTGCTAACGCTGTTGGGGAGGGTTTAAACTAATGTGGCAGGGGGATGGGAACCAAATGAGGTCAGTAGAGAGTATGGATGTAGTAACTAAAGCCTGTAAGGAACTAGATAATGAAGTCAGCGTGACTAAGGGAAAGAGTAGGCAGGGAGCAGATGATGTACGCAAAGGGACTGGTGGTCTGAGGTGTATTTGTTTTAATGCAAGAAGTGTAGTAGGTAAGGCAGATGAACTTAGGGCTTGGATTAGTACCTGGGAGTATGATGTTATTGCTATTACTGAGACTTGGTTAAGGGAAGGGCATGATTGGCAACTAAATATCCCAGGATACCGATGCTTCAGGCGGGACAGAGAGGGAGGTAAAAGGGGTGGAGTAGTTGCATTACTGGTCAAAGAGGATATCACAGCTGTGCTGAAGGAAGGCACTATGGAGGACACGAGCTGTGAGGCAATATGGGCAGAACTCAGAAATAGGAAGGGTGCGGTAACAATGTTGGGGCTGTACTACAGACCTCCCAACAGCGAGCGTGAGATAGAGGTACAAATATGTAAACAGATTATGGAAAGCTGTAGGAGCAACAGGGCGGTGGTGATAGGAGATTTTAATTTTCCCAACATTGACTGGGATTCACTTAATGTTAGAGGTCTAGATGGAGCAGAATTTGTAAGGAGCATCCAGGAGGGTTTTCTAGAGCAGTATGTAAATAGTCCAACTCGGGAAGGGGCCATACTGGACCTGGTGTTGGGAAATGAGCCGGGCCAGGTGGTTGACGTTTCAGTAGGGGACTACTTTGGGAATAGTGATCACAATTCCGTAAGTTTTAGAATACTCATGGACAAAGACGAGAGTGGTCCTAAAGGAAGAGTGCTAAATTGGGGGAAGGCCAACTATACCAAAATTCGGCAGGAGCTGGGGAATGTAGATTGGGAGCAGCTGTTTGAAGGGAAATCCACATTTGATATGTGGGAGGCTTTTAAAGAGAGGTTGATTAGCGTGCAGGTGAGACATGTTCCTGTGAAAATGAGGGGTAGAAATGGCAAGATTAGGGAACCATGGATGACAGGTGAAATTGTGAGACTAGCTAAGAGGAAAAAGGAAGCATACATAAGGTCTCGGCGGCTGAAGAAAGACGAAGCTTTGAAAGAATATCGGGATTGTAGGCACAATCTGAAACGAGGAATTAAGAGGGCTAAAAGGGGTCATGAAATATCTTTAGCAAACAGGGTTAAGGAAAATCCCAAAGCCTTTTATTCATATATAAGGAGCAAGAGGGTAATGAGAGAAAGGATTGGCCCACTCAAGGACAAAGGAGGAAAGTTATGCGTGAAGTCAGAGAAAATGGGTGAGATTCTAAACGAGTACTTTGCATCGGTATTCACCGAGGAGAGGGACATGACGGATGTTGAGGTTAGGGACAGATGTTTGATTACTCTAGGTCAAGTCGGCATAAGGAGGGAGGAAGTGTTGGGTATTCTAAAAGGCATTAAGGTGGACAAGTCCCCAGGTCCAGATGGAATCTATCCCAAGTTACTGTGGGAAGCGAGAGAGGAAATAGTTGGGGCCTTAACAGATATCTTTGCAACATCCTTAAACACGGGTGAGATCCCGGAGGACTGGAGAATTGCTAATGTTGTCCCCTTGTTTAAGAAGGGTAGCAGGGATAATCCAGGTAATTATAGACCAGTGAGCCTGACGTCAGTGGTAGGGAAGCTGCTGGAGAAGATACTGAGGGATAGGATCTACTCCCATTTGGAAGAAAATAGGCTTATCAGTGATAGGCAACATGGTTTTGTGCAGGGAAGGTCATGTCTTACCAACTTAATAGAATTCTTTGAGGAAGTGACAAAGTTGATTGATGAGGGAAGGGCTGTAGATGTCATATACATGGACTTCAGTAAGGCGTTTGATAAGGTTCCCCATGGTAGGCTGATGGAGAAAGTGAAGGCGCATGGGATCCAAGGTGTACTAGCTAGATGGATAAAGAACTGGCTGGGCAACAGGAGACAGAGAGTAGCAGTGGAAGGGAGTTTCTCAAAATGGAGACGTGTGACCAGTGGTGTTCCACAGGGATCCGTGCTGGGACCACTGTTGTTTGTGATATACATAAATGATTTGGAGGAAAGTATAGGTGTCTGATTAGCAAGTTTGCAGACGACACTAAGATTGGTGGAGTAGCAGATACTGAAGGGGACTGTCAGAGAATACAGCAGAATATAGATAGACTGGAGAGTTGGGCAGAGAAATGGCAGATGGAGTTCAATCAGGGCAAATGCGAGGTGATGCATTTTGGAAGATCCAATTCAAGAGTGAACTATACAGTAAATGGAAAAGTCCTGGGGAAAATTGATGTACAGAGAGATTTGGGTGTTCAGGTCCATTGTTCCCTGAAGGTGGCAACGCAGGTCAATAGAGTGGTCAAGAAGGCATACGGCATGCTTTCCTTCATCGGACGGGGTATTGAATACAAGAATTGGCAGGTCATGTTACAGTTGTATAGGACTTTGGTTCGGCCACATTTGGAATACTGCGTGCAGTTCTGGTCGCCACATTACCAAAAGGATGTGGATGCTTTGGAGAGGGTGCAGAGGAGATTCACCAGGATGTTGCCTGGTATGGAGGGCGCTAGCTATGAAGAGAGGTTGAGTAGATTAGGATTATTTTCATTAGAAAGACGGAGGTTGAGGGGGGACCTGATTGAGGTGTACAAAATCATGAGAGGTATAGACAGAGTGGATAGCAAGAAGCTTTTTCCCAGAGTGGGGGATTCAATTACAAGGGGACACTAGTTCAAAGTGAAAGGGGAAAAGTTTAGGGGGGATATGCGTGGAAATTTCTTTACGCAGAGGGTGGTGGGTGCATGGAACGCTTTGCCAGCGGAGGTGGTAGACGCGGGCACGATAGCGTCTTTTAAGATGTATCTAGACAGATACATGAATGGGCAGGAAGTAAAGAGATACAGACCCTTAGAAAATAGGCGACAGGTTTAGATAGAGGATTTGGATCGGCGTAGGCTTGGAGGGCCGAAGGGCCTGTTCCTGTGCTGTAATTTTCTTTGTTCTTTGTTCTCTTTGTTCTTTGATGCCATACTCTGGCAAATGTTGCTTTGATGTCAAGGGCAGTCACTCTCACCTCACCTCTTGAGTTCAGCTCTTTTGTCCATGTTTGAACCAAGGCTGCAATGAGGTCAGGAGCTGAGTGGCCTTGGCGGAACCCAAACTGAGCGTCACTGAGCAGGTTATTGCTAAGCAAGTGCCGCTTGATAGCACTGTCGATGACACCTTCCATCACTTTACTGATGATTGAGAGTAGACTGATGGGTCGGTAATTGCTTTTTGTGTACAGGACATAGCTGGGCAATTTTCCACATTGCCGGGTAGATGCCAGTGTTGCAGCTGTACTGGAACAGCTTGGCTAGGGGCGCAGCAAGTTCTGGAGCTCAGGTTTTCAGTACTATTTTATTTTTATTCTGAAACTAATATAGATCAAAGTATATAATTGGTCGTATCAGTAACTGGATAAAACATTTAAATATATGTTGTGACCAGAGGTGTAGTGGAACGAGAGAAAGACAGTGCATTCCTCCAACTTTGGTTGTAACAATGTTCATGCTTGGTTGTAATCAGTATTGATTTTAAGTAAAGAAACTGTTACCCTGAAATCTTCCTCTCAAGCTGTCTGTTCCAGCATGGGTTTGAACTCTAAGTGCTTTTAGACTGAGGTAAAATTAGTTATGTGTCTTACACATCACCACCTCAAGCGAGTAGCTTGCATGCCTCAGAACCAGACTGACTTGTCTTACAAGATCAGTTTTGTTCTTAGATTCCATAGATACACTGGATGTCATTTTATGTTTTATGTCATATTAATCACCCCACAAAGACACCATGGGGGAAAATTTTATGCAGACCGCCAGGGCGGATTTTGTGTCGTGTGGGTGATATAATTAGGTGGGAGGTGCTTTTCCAGATTTCCAACGGTAGGATATTTTAGACGAATTACGTTTGTGTTCCGGAGTTCCCCGAGCACAGTGGCGGATTGCAGCTTTTCTTTCATTTAAATAACATGAATACTCATTACTCTACGCATAGTTATGATTTAGTCCTACCTGCCAGATTAAATGAATGTCGATATTCCCATGCCACCCAATTTACGAATGTTTCACCATGGCATGCAACAGTCAGATCTGTGCAGTTGAGTCTCAGGACTGTGCACTTCTCTCTCTCACTCAGCTGCTAACTCACACCAGCTTTGGAATGGATGTTTGCCTCCAGGCTGGCTTTGCAAGGGATGATTGCCTCCAGACTCAACACCAGCAAGGGTGAATCATCTCAGGGAATGGCGGTGATGGCATGCGTGGGGGCTACATGGAGGAGCAGGGTAGTCTGGGAGGAAAAGGTGGGGTTGATTGGGTGCTTGGAGGAGCAGGGCAGGGAAGATTGTAAGAGCTTTTATAGGTACATAACAAGGAAGAGAGTAGCTAAAGTAAACGTTGATCCCTTAGAAGCAGAGACAGGGGAAATTATCATGGGCAATGAAAAAATGGCAGAGGCATTAAACAAATTTTTGTATCTGTTTTCACAGTTGAAGAAACAAGTTTCATACCAGGAATAGAAGGTATCCTAAGGGCTAAGGAAATTCAGGAAATTAATATCAGCAGAGAAAAAGTATTGGAGAAACTTAAGGGACTAAAATCCAGCAAATCCCCAGGACCGATTGCCTACATCCTAGGGTTCTAAAAGAGATAGCTGCAGAGATAGTGAATGCACTAGTTATGATTTTCCAGAATTCCTTAGATACACGAACGGTCCCATCAGATTGGAAGTTGGCAAATGTTACACTGCTTTTCAAGAAAGGAGGGAGAGAGAAAACAGGGGACTACAGGCCAGTTAGCCTAACATCATTCATTGGGAAAATGCTGGAATCTATTATTAAGGAAGTCTTAACAATGCACTTAGAAAAGCACACAAGTATTTGAACAAGCCAACATGGTTTTACTAAAGGGAAATCCTGTTTGACAAACTTATTAGAGTTTTTTTGAGGATGTAACTAAGAGGGTGGATAAAAGGGAACCAGTAGAGTAGTGAAATGCTCCATCCATCAATATTGGCGACCACGCTCTGGAAGTGGTTCAAGAGTTCACCTACCTCGGCTCAACTATCACCAGTAACCTGTCTCTAGATGCAGAAATCAACAAGCGCATGGGTAAGGCTTCCACTGCTATGTTCAGACTGGCCAAGAGAGTGTGGGAAAATGGCTCACTGACACAGAACACAAGTCCGAGTGTATCAGGCCTGTGTCCTCAGTACCTTGCTCTATGGCAGCGAGGCCTGGACAACGTAGGTCAGCCAAGAGCGACGTCTCAATTCATTCCATCTTTGCTGCCTCCGGAGAATACTTGGCATCAGGTGGCAGGACCATATCTCCAACACAGAAGTCCTCGAGGCAGCCAACATTCCCAGCTTGTACACACTACTGAGTCAGCGGCGCTTGAGATGGCTTGGCCATGTGGGCCGCATGGAAGATGGCAGGATCCCCAAAGACACATTGTACAGCGAGCTCGCCACTGGTATCAGACCCACCGGCCGTCCATGTCTCCGCTTTAAAGACGTCTGCAAACGCGACATGAAATCCTGTGACATTGATCACAAGTCGTGGGAGTCAGTTGCCAGCGTTCGCCAGAGCTGGCGGGCAGCCATAAAGACAGCTAAAATGTGGCGAGTCGAAGAGACTTAGTAGTTGGCAGGAAAAAAGACAGAGGCGCAAGGGGAGAGCCAACTGTGCAACAGCCCCGACAAACAAATTTCTCTGCAGCACCTGTCACTCTAGAATTGGCCTTTATAGCCACTCCAGGCGCTGCTTCACAAACCACTGACCACCTCCAGGCGCGTATCCATTGTCTCTCGAGATAAGGAGGCCCAAAAGAAGTAGATATAGTATACCTGGATTTCCAAAAGACATTCAAATAAGCTGCCACACAAAGGGCTGGATTTTAAGGAGTCCTTGATGTTGGGTTCCATGGCGGGAGGGCCTGAAGATGGCCCTGGATGAGGCCCAACATGTATCCCGACGTCGGCAGGGCCTGGCCCGATCTTCCCAGCGGCAGCAAGGAAATGTAGTGGCCTCCCTGCCGCTGGGCAACAAGACCACAATTTTAATATTCAAATCAAGTAAATTAATTAATTTAAATATACGTACGTCGCCTCTTGATGGCCTGCTGTGACCTTTAGCCCAGCGGTCGACACTCCAGATCCTTCGGATCCCTGTCCAGGACAATGAGGTGCGACACAAGTGGGGAGCGGGGGAGGAGGTAAGTTTATCACTGCAGTGGGGGGGGGGGGTTCAAATTAGCGTCATGGGTGTAGGGGATGGTGGGAAGGATTGTAGTTTAAACTTTGTGCAGTTTGGGGCAGGGGGAGGTCAGATGGTAAAAGTAAGTGTTTTTGGGGGGAAAGGCAAATAATTGATTTAATTGTTATTGGTAGGGTGGAAGAGGGGCAAAATAAATGTATTCATTGAGTTTTATTCCATCTATCTTTAAATATTTAAATAAGCCAGTGGGGCTATCAGCCCCTTAAAAATGGTGTCAGCGCCTGCACACAGACAGCTGACACCATTGTCGGGGACAGGCAGTCTGCCCCCTCCATGTGATGGGAGGGAGGGTGGGCGGCCTGCCCCAGCTATTTAAATGAGCCACTGTGCTTGAGATCATGGTGGCTCTTTGGCATGCAACCTGCATGGGTGGGCCACAATTTTTGAAGCTTTTAAAATCCAGCCCAAAAGGTTAATAGGCAAGATAAGGGGCACAGTCTCAGGATAAGAGGCTGATCATTTACAACTGAGATGAGGAGAAATTACTTCACTCAAAGGGTTGTGATTCTTTGGAATTCTCTACTCTAGAGGGTTGTTGATGCTCCATCGTTGAATACATTTAAGGCTGGGATAGATAGATTTTTGGTCTCTCAGTGAATCAAGGGGTATGGCGAGCATGCAGGAAAGTGGAGTTGAATCTTAAGATCAGCCATGATCGTTTTGAATGGCGGAGCAGGCTTGATGGGACATATGGTCTACTCCTGCTCCTATTTCTTGTATTCTTGTGTTCCAGTCGGGGAGGGAATGGTGGGGTTGATCGGGTGCATGGAGGAGCAGGGCAGGGTGGAGTGAAGCATCCAGGTTGTTGAATGCTTAATGTAGATGGTGAAAATGCATTTTGTCAGCTGCGGGGTGGTGGGTGGATTGTATCAGTACAGTGTGATGATATTTGGCAAGGGCTTAAAGGGAGGGATGAGTGCTGTCGATGTCAGGGAGCTGTGGGGAAATTTGAGGTTACTGGCTAACAGAGGGAACGGTCACAGTCGATGGGGGCAAATGGATTCTGTAGGGGGGGGGAATGTCAAGACTAATGGGTGGGTATTCAACAGCTTCATATGGAGGGGAGTGGGACTTGGCAATAATGGTCAGTTTGATGTGAGGAGGTTCAAGAAAAAGAGTCGACATGTCAATTGTAATGGGAGTAGAAACTGGTGGGAGGGATGGCATGAATACATTGATGATTACGGGGTGCATGGGAATGGGAGGAGGCTCAATGGTAATGGAGAGAAGAGTAACAGTAACATTGGGTGGGTCAAAGGTTTTGGGTTCAAGCTGGAAGGTTGCAGTAGGAGGTTGGAAGGTGGGGAGACTTTCCCTGAATTCCACATGCATCATCTTCTCCAATGATAATGGTAACCACATGGACACTCAAGGATTGCAAGGAGAGTGGGAAGAGGCAAACGACAGTGGGTGTGTCTTCTACCTGGCTGCAATTTGAAGGCAGATAAAAGGGAGCCACGCATGACCTCAGGCACCTTTAACATATTTTGCAAATGGCTTTGCTGCACATCCAGCAGACTTCTCAAAGCAACAAACAGATGATCATGTGCGTGGGGCTGAACAGGGGCCTGGTCCCCAGCAGTCCTCCAATTATCAGGGGACCGGGCTGGCACATGCTCCCTCTGCTGCTGGGATGTGTCTGCATTGCGCACACCAGTTTGAGCCACAGATTCTAATCTTAAACCCCCTGCAGACTGTGTGGCTGTATCTGCGCTGGTGGAGATGGAAGAAGAGGCAGGCGATGGTGCTTCCTCCAGGGCATTGGCTTCTTCCTCCCCAAAGGAGGATTCTTGGGTCACGTGGCATTCTGCAACTCAAGTGCGGGCACCTGCATTGGAGACACAATCAGAGGCACTTCAAGCATATGCTTTACATGAGATCGAACAATTTCCTTCAGTTTCCACATATGGCTGCAAGAGCAGAGATGACACTTCATCTTTATGCCTTGTGGCTCCTGCCTCGCCATCTACGATCGCCCTGCCTCCCTCCTCTCTCGCGATCTTAGATGCCTCCTCCTCAGCCGTGGTCAGCAGCCTGACGTTGGGGACCCCTCCTCTTGTTCTTGCACGCTCACGCTGGTTGTGGCTTTGTTTATCTTGCAAGAGACAGTGCAGATTTAATGACAGGGCAAATGATGCATCACGACCATTGCATGCATGAAGCAACATCACTCATTCTGCATTGGCTTTCGCACGACCCATCCAATCACATAAACAATGTCAATCTTCATCATTTAGTAAATGACACCAAGGCTGCTCATGCGTTCAACTGCATTCCTTGCTTACCATCTGACTTAAAGACACAGAGCTACGCATGAAAACAATGAAGCAGCCCTGCCAAGACCACTTATCTTCACTGATCTGAGCAAGTCATTGATTTGCTTGCAGCACTGCACCCATGTTCTATAAGTTACGCCACAGTTTGAGACCTCCTCCTCTACCTCCATCCAGGCTGCCTTGTTGAGGTGGGAGGGTCTTCCGAATCCATCTGCATGGAAGAAGATCTCCTGCCTTTCCCTGACAGCCTGGAGGAGAACCTTCAGGGAGGAATCACTGAACCGTGGGACGAGATGCTGCCTGCTGGCTGCCATTTGATTCACTTTGGCTGTAGGGAAAATAAATGATATGAATTTGGGGGTGACTTTCAAAAAACAAGGGAGGCAAAAAACTTTTTGATTTAAGTAAACGCTTCAATTTAAGTTGGTTTAAAGATACTTACATGAGAGGAAGGCTGCTGATCCTTGAGGCTGCAAGCACAGAATGTTTTATATCGGTGGCAATCATGGTACTTGGGGCAGTGACGGCATGTTCCACCAATGAAAGACCACCCCTGCCGTAAGATCCCACGTGTTCCCCATGCCCGCCGCCACATGGCTAATTAAAATACAAAATCAAGCTGGGGGAGCAAAAAGAAAAGTGGTAGTGGATTCCATAATTAGGGGTACTGATAGCATCCTTTGTAAGCAGGACCGAGAGTCCGCATGGTATGTTGCCTAACCAGTGCCAGGGTGAGGGACATCTATAACTGGCTTGAAAGGATATTGGAGAGGGAGGGGGAGGATCCAGTTGTTGTGGTCCACGTTGGGACAAACAACATAGGCAAGACTAGGCAAGAGGACCTGTTTGGGGATTATCAAGAACTATGAACAAAACTAAGAAAACAGGTACTCAAGGGTTATAATCTCTGGATTATTACCCGAGCCACATGCAAATTGGCATAGGGATAAGAAAATTCGGGGAGTAAACACGTGGCTAAAGGAGTGGTGTGGGAAAGAGGGGTTCAATTTCATGGGGCACTGGCATTAGTATTGGGACAGGAGGGAACTGTCCCGTTGGGACGGGCTCCACCTGAACCGATCTGGGACCAATGGCCTAGCGGAAAGGATAAATAGGGTGGTCACAAGGGCTTCAAACTAGTAAATGGGGGGGAGGCCTCAGGGGAAGTCATTACAGTTTCAAAAACAAGTAACAGGGCACAGAGTAAAGAAACAGTCAGGAACCCTACTTCAGGAACTGTAGGTAATGGCAAAACTGCAAGAAGTATACTGGTTAAACCAGAAGAGAGAAAAAATAAGCAGGTGAATAAAACATCAGTGCTGAGGGACAGGTTAGTGGGTATAGTCCAAATAAGAGTTCTATATACAAATGCACGGAGTGTTAGGAATAAACTAGATGAACTCCAGGTGCAAATTCAAATGGAAAATTATGATGTGGTGGCCATTGTGGAGATGTGGCTGCAGGATGGTCAGGACTGGGAACTAAGTATACCTGGTTATAAAGTTTACAGGAAGGACAGGGAAAATGGCAGAGGGGGTGGAGTAGCCTTACTGATTAGAAATAATATCACCTCATTGGTGAGGGAGGATATAATGAGGGGAAAGCATCTAGTGGAGACCTTATGAGTGGAACTGAGGAACAGAAAAGGATCTAAAACTGTAATAGGTGTTGTGTATAGACCCCCTGGTAGCAGTTCTGAGGTGTTAGGTTGTATAAATGCACAAATTAGGCAAATGTGTAACAAACGCAGAGTAGTATTCATGGGGGATTTTAACTTACACATAGATCGAGAGAGGCAGACTAGCACCCGTCAGAAAGGTAGTGAATTTCTGGAATGTGTCTGGGATAGTTTCCTACAGCAGTATGTCCTAGATGTAACAAGGGAACAGGCAATATTAGATTTAGTTATGAGTAATGAGCCAAATTTAATTAGTAGACTAACTGTGCGTGAACATCAAATAGCGATCGCAATTTACAACATGATCGAATTCAAGGTAGCGTTTGAAAGTGAAAAGCATGAATCAGCTACTAGAATTTTCGACTTGGGTCAGGCTGACTTTAACGGGATGAGACACAGACCGTTCACGGTAAACTGAGAAGTTCTGTTAATGGGTCAAACAACTGAAGAACAGTGGAGAATATTTAAAGAAACATTTAACGAAATACAGAGTGAGTATATACCCCTGAGAGGAAAAAGCTCCACTTCACAGAAAGACCAGCCATGGACAACTAAAGAGATTAGGGATAGCATAAAATTAAAAGAAAGGGCTTACAAAAATGCAAAACGGCCGAATGGGATCGATACAAAGTCCAGCAAAGGGTCACAAAGCAGCTTATAAAAGCTACTAAAAGGGATTATGAAAAGAAACTTGCAAGGGACATCAAAATCAAGAAGAAATTTTATAGTTACATAAAGGGAAAGCGGGTGGTCAAGAGCAATGTAGGCCCACGAAAAGCTGAAAATTGAGATATTGTCATTGATAATGGGGAAATGGCAGACATGTTGAACAATTACTTTGCCTCAGTATTTACGGTTGAAAAGTTTAGTTTAGTTTAGAGATACAGCACTGAAACAGGCCCTTCGGCCCACCAAGTCTGTGCCGACCATCAACCACCCATTGATACTAATCCTGCACTAATTCCATATTCCTACCACATCCCCACCTGTCCCTATATTCCCTACCACCTACCTATACTCGGGGCAATTTATAATGGCCAATTTACCTATCAACCTGCAAGTCTTTGGAGGATAACTTGTCCTGAAAGTCCTGAAAAAATTAATCGCTGATAAGGGACCGGGACTTAATACAATTAACGTATGTAAAACATCAGTAACAAGGAAATTAATGGAACTAAAGAGTGAGAAATCCCCAGGACCTGACTGTTTCCATCTGAACGTGTTGAAGGAAGTAGGGGAGCACATTTTGACAAAAGTCTTTCAGAGTTCCCTAGATTCAGGAGTGGTCCCTCTGGATTGGAAAGCTCCACATGTCACTCCACTTTTTAAGAAGGGTGAAAGGGGGAACCAAGGAAATTACAGACCAGTTAGCCTGACATCTGTGGTGGGGAAGTTGCTGGAGTCTATAATCAAGGATGGGGTGACTGAACACCTAGAAAAATTTCAGTTAATCAGGGACAGCCAGCATGAATTTGTGATGGGAAGGTCATGCCTGACAAATCTCATTGAATTTTTTGAAGGGGTGACTAAGGTAGTGGACAGGGGAATGTCTATGGATGTTATTTATATGGACTTCCAGAAGGCATTTGATAAAGTCCCACATAAGAGATTATGAACTAAGGTAGAAGCCCATGGAGTTGAGGGCAAATTATTGACATGGTTAGGAAGTTGGTTGAGCGGTAGGCAACAGAGTGTGGGGATAATGGGTAAGTACTCTGATTGGCAGGATGTGACTAGTGGTGTCCCGCAGGGATCTGTGTTGGGGCCTCAATTATTCACATTATTCATTAACGACTTGGATGATGGCATAGTAAGTCATATATCCAAATTTGCTGATGATACAAAGTTAGGCGGCATTGTAGACAGTCTAGATGATAGCATAAAATTGCAAGGAGATATTGACAGACTAGGTGAACGGGCAAAACTGTGACAGATGGATTTCAATGTGGGCAAGTGTGAGATTATCCAAAAAAGGATAGAGCAGGGTACTTTTTAAATGGGAAGAGGTTAAGTACAGTGGTTGTCCAAAGAGACTTGGGGGATCTTTAAAATGCCATGAGCAAGTGTAGAAAATAATCAAAAAGGCTAATGGAATGTGAGCCTTGAGATCTAGGGAATTGGAGTATAGAGGCAGAAGTTTTGCTTCAGCTATACAGATCCCTGTTTAGACCCCACTTGGAGTACTGTGAGTAGTTCTGGGCACCACACCTTAGGAAGGATATATTGGCCTTGGAGAGAGTGCAACATAGGTTTACAAGAATGATACCTGGACTACAGGGGTTAAGTTACGAGGAGAGATTACACCTGTTTTCGCTAGAATTTAGAAGGTTAAGAAGTGATCTGATCGAAGTCTTCAAGATATTAACAGGAAAAGACAGGCTAGATAAAGATAAACTATTTCCACTGGTTGGAGATTCTAAAACTAGGGGGCATAGTCTAAAAATTAGGGCCAGACCGTTCAGGAGAGATGTTAGGAAGCACTTCATCATGCAAAGGGTGGGAGAGGTTTGGAACTCTCTCCCACAAAAGCAGTTGAAGCTAGAACAGTTGTTAATTTTAAATCTGAGATAGATTTTTGTTAAGCAAAGATAGTAAGGGATATGGGCCAAAGGCAGGTATATGGAGTTAGGTTGCGGATCAGTCTTGATCTCATTGAATGGCGGGACAGGGTCAAGGGGCTGAATGACCTACTCCTGTTCCTATCTTTCTATGCTCTTATGTTCCAATGTTCCGACAAGTGGAATCTGTGGTGGGAACAGAAGTTACGACAACTTCCGGTCCCGCTATCGGGAACGCCTTGGCACTCATAAGATGCTCCCCTAACTGTGAGCTATTTCTTCATTCTAGATGTAACATTAGCCCTTTGGTAAAAAAAACTTTCTCCCAAAATCTCCCTTCATTATTTTAGAGAAGATCATAAACTTCTGGTATCTAGTACATGATTCACCAACAATTGGGAATAGTTCATTTTTCTAAATTTACCTCAAGGACTTTATAGTGAATACCTCTAACAGATCCACTCTTAATCTTCTGTACTCTACTGAAAAGAGCCCTAGGGCACAAAAAGCAGCTCTATAGTACCCAGTTTTTCGGCACCACGGGGTGGCTTTTATGGCCCTCCCTGAGATGGTGTCAGAGGTTGGGGCCCATAGAATTGCAATGGGAAGTGGAGGGCAGAGGGCATGTCGCCATCCCATCGCCAAGAAATTTTGCTGGTGGAAGGATAGGCCAACGGCCTTCCCGCCCAGAGGCCAATTGGTGCCTTTAAGTGGCTTATTAACAGCCACTTAAGGGCCTCTTCCCCCTGCCGCTGGGATTTAAACAGTAGTGAGGTGTCTCTGCCACACAGAGAGGCCACCTCCAAATACAAAGCGCCTTCCCAGTGGTCTTGGAGGGGTTTTCATCCTCTGTGGGCAATCTGTGGCCCATGGAGGGCCTTTGCCAGCAAAGCCTCCACCTCCATGGAACGCCCAGCACCGCCCCCAGCCCCCCCACCCCCCCAAAAAACTTCACACCCATCCTGTCACCAGGGCCTCCCTGACTGGCCCCAGCAACCCCACCTCACTTACCTGAGGTCTGGGGATTCAACACTGGTTCTGGGTCCAAAGCCTGTAATGCCATCCCAGGAATCAGTCTGATGAACCTTCACTGCACTCCCTCCGTAGCAAGAATATCCTTCCTCAGATAAGGAGACCAAAACTGCACACAATACTCAAGGTGTGGTCTCACCAAGGCCTTATATAATCGCAGCAAGACATCCCTGCACCTGTACTTGAATCCTCATGCTATGAAGGCCAACATACCATTTGCCTTCTTAACTGCCTGCTGCACTTGCATGCTTACTTTCAGCGACTGGTGCACAAGGACACCCAGGTCTCGCTGCACTTCCCCCTTTCCCAATCTATCACCGTTCAGATAATAATCTGCCTTCCTGTTTTTGCCTCCAAAGTGGATAACCTCACATTTATCCACATTATACTGCATCTGCCATGTATTTGCCCACTCACTCAACCTGTCCAAATCACACTGGAGCTTCTCTGCATCCTCCTCACAGCTCACACTCCCATCCAGCTTTGTGTCATCTGCAAACTTGGATATATTACATTTAATTCCCTCATCTATATCATTAATATATATTGTGAATAGCTGGGGTCCTAGCACTGATCCCTGCGGTACCCCACTAGTAACTGCCTGCCACTCAGAAAAAGACCCGTCTATTCCCACTCTTTGTTTCCTGTCTGCCAGCCAGTTCTCTATCCATGTCAGTACCTTACCCCCAATCCTGTGTGCTTTAATTTTGCATGCTAACCTCTTATGTGGGACCTTATCGAAAGCCTTCTGAAAGTCCAAATACACCACGTCCACTGGTTCTCCCTTATCTATTCTACTAGTTACATCCTCAAAAAATTCCAGTAGATTTGTCAAGCATGATTTCCCTTTTGTAAATCCATGTAGGCTTTGTCCGATCCTGTCACTATTTTCCAAGTGCTCTACTATCACATCTTTTATAATGGACTCTGGAATTTTTTCTACTACTGATGTCAGGCTAACTGGTCTATAATTCCCTGTTTTCTCTCTACCTCCTTTTTTAAATAGTAGGGTTACATTAGCTACCCTCCAATCCATTGGAACTGTTCCAGAGTCTATAGAATCTTGGAAGATGACCAGCAATGCATCTACTATTTCTAGGGCCACTTCCTTAAGTACTCTGGGATGTAGATTATCAGGCCCTGGGGATTTATCGGACTTCAATCCCGTCAATTTCCCTAACACCATTTCCCTCTTAATACTGATTTTATACAGTTCCTCCTTCTCACTAGACCCTATGTTCCCCACCATTTCTGGGAGGTAACTTGTGTCCTCCTTTGTGAAGCCAGAACCAAAGTATGTATTTAATTAGTCTGCCAATTCTTTGTTCCCCATTATAAATTCCCCCGTTTCTGACTGTAAGGGACTCACATTTGTCTTCACTAATCTTTTTCTCTTCACATATCTATAGAAGCTTTTACAGTCAGTTTTTATGTTCTCTGCAAGCTTATTCTCATACTCTATTTTCCCTTTCTTAATCAATCCCTTTGTCCTCCTTTGCCTAATTCTAAACTGCTCCCAATCCTCAGGATTGCTGCTTGTTCTGGCCATTTTATATTTCTCCTCCTTGGATCTAATACTATCCCTAATCTCTTTTGTAAGCCACGGTTGAGCCACCCTTCCTGTTTTATTTTTGTGCCAGACAGGAATGAGCAATTGGTGTAATTCATCCATGTGCTCTTTAAATGCTATCCATTGCCTATTCACTGTCAACCTTTTAAGTAATGTTTCCCAATCTATCATCGCCAACTCGCGCCTTATACCTTCATAGTTTCCTTTATTTAGATTCAGGACCCTAGTTTCGGAATCAACTCTCTCGCTCTCCATCTTAATGAAGACTTCTATCATGTTATGGTCGCATTCCCCAAGGAACCCCACACAACAAGATTGTTAACTAATCCTTTCTCATCACACAATACCTAGTCTAGGATGGCCTGTTCTCTAGTTGGTTCCTCAACGTATTGGTCCAAAAAATGGACTCCATAGAGCCTCATCTCACACTGGTTCTCCAGGTTGAGCTATCGTGACTCCATAGACTCTGCATCTCTGCCCTGCTGAGCAGGGCGACACCTGTCCTCCTTCCTTGGAGGGGAATTGCTCGCATCTGACTCTGCCTCCCCTAAATCCTGCAGCCCTGATATGACATGCACTTCACCCTGTGCCACCCTCTCTAATAACGCACGAGACCCACTGAGGTGCGAGTATCTGGGCTGGTGGAGGGTGCGATAGTAAGATGTGATGGTGCAGGTTCCGAAGTGTCTTCCTCCTCTGACTCCTTGGGAACTTGTTGTCATTAGCATGGACTCCTGCCCCTCTGCAGCTGGCCCTGTGGGAGACATAGGAGAATATGGTGAAGAGAGATCAGGACAGTTAACAAATGCCTCTGCCTGCAAAATAATGAAATGATCACTTATGCATTGACAGTTCATTGCATGGAGATCATTGCCATGCATCCCTTGAATCTGCAAATGTTGAGATGTTTTCACCCTGTCTACAGCAGATTCGTGTTTCTTTGTCCTCAGCGTCCCTGTGGCTTGACACGCTGGCCACACAAAGGCCAGCTCCTCAAATTGCATGAGTGCCATGTGCTGGTACACCCTGCTGTCCAGTGCCCTCTTGTTCTCCCTGGCTTTCAACTCTCGTTTGGCCTGCAAGGTGAAGAAAAATGCCGTTAGTACAGTCCTCTCTCCCTCACCACTGACAGCTTTCCATTCGCATATGCTGCTGTGATCTGCACTTTTGCCTCTTGTCCAAAAGCACTCAGGTTCTGATCTATGCTTATGGCATCAAGGCTGTTGAGTATACATCTCTCCCATGGTCAGGAGAATTCTTTGCACCCTCAGGATGCCCCTGTCTTTTGCATTGTTGTGACTGCTGATCTGGGAACATGCCATCTGGGTCTATCTTTGGACTCACCTTTCCAGACCCGAGAAGGTCACTGAAACATTTCCTGCACTAGACCCAGTTCCTCCTCACCACTTCTCTGCTGCTGACCTCATGAGCCACCTCCAGCCATACCCACTTGGTGAGCCTTGCAGGCTTTCTGTTGCCACTGGCAGGGAACAGGATGTTTCTGCGCTCAGTCACTGCCTCCAGCATCACCTCTAACGTCAGATAAACAGGGGCTACCCTGGCACAGGGGCCCGCCCCACTCACTGCCCTCGTCTCAGCTCCTCTTTCCATTTTTTTTGATGAACATCAACATCAGCAATGGCTGCCGCCTGCCCTCTAAATCGGCTCAGCTGTTTCCTGAGTCCTGCTTTCTTTCCACGTCTGCTGCCATTAATTGGATGGCGAGCGTGACTTTGGGCCAATTAAGTGATTTGCAAACTAAATTTTCAACACGTTGCATTGCTGCAGCGGTGTGGGGTCGGGGTTCCGACCCCTGAACTGAAATCCCGCCCCCAGTGTCCAGAGTCACTGCTTGGGTAAGGTACAGGAGGACAACTGCCATTCATGGAACTGTACCCCAGCAGGAGATGATACCTTCAGGAGAGGAAGAAGGAAAAAATAACGGAGGTGAAATTTGGAAGAAGGAAAACTAAGGAGATACTGACAGCTGGTGAGGTTTTAGATATCACCCTGTCCCTTTAAGAGGACTCTGTGGTACAGCAAATATTTGCATGCTGATTGAAAGGTCATTAACTTGGATTTCTGAAGCATTGTTCTGAACAGCTTGCATTTCAAGTTATGATGTCACCAGTGGCCAATGAGAATCATGCATTTTGTTTGAATGATAACTTATCTGCAGTAAACTCCCCGAGGGCTGCTTTACATACCTGATCATACCATTGCCAAATAGGGTTTCTGCAGTTTGTGTAAATTATAACCATGAAATAATTTTTCTTTTAAAAATACTTTTTAAGACCTGTCACTGTTGGTATGTTCGTTGACAAGTTCCCTGAAGCCTGGCATGTGAGAACAAATGGCACTATCATAACCTTTCCACTCTAACTCTGATAAATTATCTTCTGTAGAAGCATTTTTGTAAATAATATAAATAGATGGAGCACTAACAACAATCTTATTTAGAGACATAATTGAACATAAAACTGTCAATACATTCTCCCACCTGTAACACTCCTCCACCCCCACCGCCTTGTTTATCAGTCTGCTGCATTTACACACTGCCTCATTTTTTTATGTCTTGCGTCTTTGCCATCAGCTTTCTACAGCACACGTGGCAACTACAACATGCTGCTATGTTGAAAACTGACTGTTTATATTTGCAAAAAGATCTATTCAGTACATGACACCCAAGTTAAAACAGCTATCTGCCTAGCAATAGGGCCTGGGGATACCCTTTGCACTAGCGTCAGAGATGGGAATATAATAGCCCTGGCCAGGGGGAGATTAATGCATAGGCCGTTAGGCTTGTGCACAGGGCCCCCATACGAACTAGTGTTATCAACCCGTCCGGATTGTTCAGGAATGAAAGATTAATCTCCAAGATATTGAGTGGTCAACCTGGGAGAAAACATAAGTCAAGGGAGAAATTAATATGCATGAAGCCTATTTTATGGGTGTTAATTGGGTGCAAAATCATACCAACTTAGCAGCGGGACAACCTGCGCCCAATCTCTCGGGCAGCCACCTAGAACAGGTGTTAGACCCCAAGCATATTTTTTTTTCATTCATTCATGGGATGTGGGCATCGCTGGCCAGGCCAGCATTTATTGCCCATCCCTAATTGCCCTTGAGAAGGTGGTGGTGGGCTGCCTTCTTGAACCGCTGCAGTCCATGTAGGGTAGGTACACCCACAGTGCTGTTAGGAAGGGAGTTCCAGGAATTTGACCCAGCGACAGTGAAGGAACGGTGATATAGTTCCAAGTCAAGATGGTGTGTGACGTAGAGGGGAACTTGCAGGTGATGGTGTTCCCATGCATTTGCTGCTCTTATCCTTCTAGTTGGTAGAGGTTGCAGATTTGGAAGGTGCTGTCTAAGGACCCTTGGTGCATTGCTGCAGTGCATCTTGTAGATGGTACACACTGCTGCTACTGTGCATCGGTGGTGAAGGGAGTGAATGTTTGTAGATGGGGTGTCAGTCAAGCGGGCTGCTTTGTCCTGGATGGTGTTGAGCTTCTTCAGTGTTGTTGGAGCTGCACCCATCCAGGAAAGTGGAGAGTATTCCATCACACTCCTGACTTGTGCCTTGTAGATGGTGGACAGGCTTTGGGGAGTCAGGAGGTGAGTTACTTGCCGCAGGATTCCTAGCCTCTGACCTGCTCTTGTAGCCACAGTATTTATATGGCTACTCCAGTTCAGTTTCTGGTCAAAGGTAGCCCCTAGGATGTTGATAGTGGGGGATTCAGCGATGGTAATGCCATTGAATGTCAAGGGGAGATGGTTAGATTCTCTCTTGTTGGAGATGGTCATTGCCTGGCACTTGTGTGGCGCGAATGTTACTTGCCACTTAACAGCCCAAGCCTGGATATTGTCCAGGTCTTGCTGCATTTCTACACGGACTGCTTCAGTATCTGAGGAGTCACGAATGGTGCTGAACATTGTGCAATCATCAGCGAACATCCCCACTTCTGACCTTATGATTGAAGGAAGGTCATTGATGAAGCAGCTGAAGATGGTTGGGCCTAGGACACTACCCTGAGGAACAGCTGCAGTGATGTCCTGGAGGTCAGATGATTGACCTCCAACAACCACAACCATCTTCCTTTGTGCTAGGTATGACTCCAGCCAGCAGAGGGGTTTCCCCCTGATTCCCATTGACCTCAGTTTTGCTAGGGCTCCTTGATGCCATACTCGGTCAAATGCTGCCTTGATGTCAAGAGCAGTCACTCTCACCTCACCTCTTGAGTTCAGCTCTTTTGTCCACGTTTGAACCAAGGCTGTAATGAGGTCAGGAGCTAAGTGGGCCTGGCAGAACCCAAACTGAGCGTCACTGAGCAGGTTATTTCTAAGCAAGTTTCGCTTGATGGAGGGTGTCATCAACAGTGCCATCACTTTACTGATGATTGAGAGTAGGGTGATGGGGCGGTAATTGGCTGGGTTGGACTTGTCCTGCTTTTTGTGTACAGGACATACCTGGGTGATTTTCCACATTGCTGGAACAGCTTGGCTAGGGGCGCGACAAGTTCTGGAGCACAGGTCTTCATTACTATTGCCAGAATATTGTCAGGGCCCATAGCCTTTGCAGCATCCAGTGCCTTCAGTCGTTTCTTGATATCACGCAGAGTGAATCGAATTGGTTGAGGTCTGGCATCTGTGATGCTGGGGACTTCAGGAGGAGGCGGAGATGGATCCTCAACTCGGCACTTCTGGCTGAAGATTATTGCAAATACTTCAGCCTTTTCTTTCGCACTGATGTGCTGGGCTCCCCCATCATTGAGGATGGGGATATTTGTGGAGCCACCTCTTCCAGTTAGTTGTTTAATTGTCCACCATCATTCACGGCTGGATGTGGCAGGACTGCAGAGCTTAGATCTGACCTGTTGGTTATGGGATCACTTAGCTCTGTCTATCGCATGCTGTTTATGCAGTTTGGCACGCAGATAGTCCGGTGTTGTAGCTTCACCAGGTTGACACCTCATTTTGAGGTATGCCTGGTGCTGCTCCTGGCATGCCCTCCTGCACTCTTCAGTGAACCAGGGTTGGTCTCCTGGCTTGCTGGTAACGGTAGAGTGGGGGATATCCCGGGCCATATATTCGTGAGGGCCTAACTCCTTCACAAAATTTCGCTGCCCAGAACGTAGCTGGCATTGAACTGGATGCATCCAGGATATCCAAGTCTACATGCGGCCTAAAGAGTCTGGAGGCCACCACCAAAAAGTTAAATTTCTTCAATAAATATTACCTGAATGTGGACCCGGAAGGAGCAGGACTGCTCCTGAAAGTGGTGTGTTGAAATTTTTACCCTAATGGGCTTACAGGCCCATTTTTGTGCTGTTAAAACCGTTAAACACATGGAGGGCCACTTTTCGCATTTCCAGTCACTAGTAGTTCCTGCTGGTAAGACATTGTGGTTTGGTTGTGCTGTTGCCTCATATTGAATACTGTGCAATTGCTCAGTGTCCAGGCGGACGAAGAAAGACTTGGATTTATATAATGCTTTTCATGACCACCGGACATCTCGAGTGCTTTACCGCCAATGAAGAACTTTTTTTTGAAGTGTTGTCACTGTTGTAATGTAGGAAGTGCGGCAGTTAATTTGCGCACAGCAAGATCCCACAAAGAGCAGTGTGATATTGCCAGACAATCTGTCTCTGATGTTGATTGGGGGATAAATATTAGTTAGGATACTAGGGATGTCCCTCTTTTCTTCGAATAGTGCCATGGGATCTTTTACATCCATCTTAGAGGGCAGACGAGGGCTCCGTTTAATGTCTCATCCGAAAGAGGGAAGGACCAAAGGGGGCTTGGATGAGACACTTTGGATTGGCTGGTGCCTATGGAACCATCCCCATGTTGTTTTCTTAATTGAATAACAATAAGTCTGCAATTAAAGCAAAATGAGGAAAGAAAATGGAAGAGGAAAATAAATTTAAATGTTTAACCTGTGAAGGATCAGGGTAGATTTTTTTCCATAATGCAAAAATGTAATCCTCAGGAATCACATTACTGCAGTGGATAAATACACCATGAATGCCATTTTAATTATATAAAGCAATCTCTGTCTTGTTCGTATTTGAGTAAATTTTAACCAATTTATGTATTGATCTCATTATCTGAACCAGGCTCTCTGTCAAAACAATTCTTTTAATAAATTATCTTGGGAGTAGATTATATCAGTATGCAATGATCATGCAACACTGTACTACATATCCTCTAATTAATGCGTGAAAACATAATTTTCTAATAATTTGATCGTGTCACTCATAAGCTAGTGTTGATTATGCTAATCTGACAGATTTATCATAATGTGATTTTAAACCACTTTGACCAGAAATAAATAATACTCCTCACTGACTCAGAACTGTAAAACGAGGACCCAATTTTCTTAATACCTGCAATGTGGGATGTTTTCCTCTCTTTCCCCAAAGATTAGAACTACCTTTGTGAAGCTCTCATCTAGCACCAATTATTCAGGTGCCTGACCACCAAACAAAGCATACAAAAATGGAAGATCATAGCAAATGGGGCAGACAAATGGCAGGTACATTTTAATGTGGTTAAATGCGAGCTAATATATGTGGGGGTAAAACATGGGATGAAAGTATACACCCAAATGGTAAGATATTGAAAGGTGTGGATTAGCAGGGTCTGAGGGAGAGAAATAGGGCGAGGTAGTGCCCATTTTTTGCATGCTACAAGTGCCCATTGAGTTCCAAAATGATTTCTGCGGAGTGCACGCGGACACTTCTGATCTTGGTAAAGATGTTAAAGTCCACCAGAAGAATGCAAAGCAGGCAGATCATAACGTTAATCAGGATGCCAATGCTGGATTTCAAAGCTCATGCCAACACCCTCTCTTAACCTCACACAGCTGAACATGTGTTGAGCAGTAGGAAGGAACCACCCCGCCAACACTATTTAAAGGGACCGTCAGCTACTTACAGGTTAGTTGCTGGTTGATTTTTTTTTTCTGGCTGTTGCTACAATTCTTCATGTTTTTGATGTTTTCCATAGTAGTTTCAAGTTTCAATAGTCTATAGGGAATGCTGTGGAAGGTGCTGAAGGACTTTTTGCTGACTTCAAGGCTTCTGCACAAATCACTTTCAAGTGTACTAGTAGGATTTCCTCGTGGAATAGAGCAGACTGGGAGA
The DNA here is from genome assembly GCF_036365525.1 of Heterodontus francisci. Classification (NCBI taxonomy): domain Eukaryota; kingdom Metazoa; phylum Chordata; class Chondrichthyes; order Heterodontiformes; family Heterodontidae; genus Heterodontus; species Heterodontus francisci. Next base: position 73,701,415 of record NC_090383.1, read on the forward strand.
CTGAGCAGAGGCAATGAGAGCAGACAAGTTGCTGGAACAGGGAGGAGGAGGAAGGGGAGAGGGCTTTTAACAAGAGGCCATAGCCACCCAGGGTGTTCAGGGAGCAATTCTCCTACCTGAACCTTAGCAATGAACAATGGTTGAAACATCCATGCTTCACTAAGGTGGTTCTCACTGAAATCTGTCAACTGCTGCAGTCACAACTCCAATCTCACAGCAGGACAAGGACCACATAGCCAGTGGCTGTGAGGGTGACTGTAGCAATGAACTTTTATGTGTCTGGCTCCTTGGGAGCTGGTGCTGGAAATATTAGCAATATCTTGCAGTTTGTCATCCACTGTTACATAAGGGATGTCACTGAGGTTCTCTATTCAAAGAGAGAGAACTTCATTTCATTCCCTCTTGCCAGAGACAAGCAGGCAGAGTAAGCATAAGGGTTTACAAGATTTGTAGACTTCTCCATGGTGCAGGGTGCCAGTGACTGTATGCACATTCCTTTGCTGGCACCGCATGTCAACTCTGCCATGTACCACAACGGAAAGGATTCCACTTTCTCAACGTCGAACTGGTATGTAACCATAGGCAGGTCAATGCCCGGTATCCTGGCAGCAATCATGATGTCTTCATTTTGCGGCAGTCCACTGTGCCAGATGCATTTCAGCAAACATGACAAAACAAATAGTGGCTACTGGGTGACCAGGCTAGCTGCTGATAACATGGCTCATGACTCCAGTTCGCAACATATGCACGTGCGCACAGCATGCATACAATGAGAGCCATGTTTGCACAAGAAATGTGATAGGGCAGAACACTGGTGTGCTGAAACAACATTACTGCTCCCTAGACAGCTCTGGAAGAGCCCTGCAGTGCTTGGCCAAGCAGGCGTCAAATTCTTGGTGATCTGCTGCCTGCGACACAACCTGGCTATCATAAGGGCCTTTGCTACCACCTATCAGGCAAGAAGCTGAGGAGCAGGAGCATGAGGAGAAGGTGGCTGAGGAGGAGGAGGAAGAAGAGAATACGGAAGAGGGGGACGAGGAAGAGGAAGAATTTTGTGTTTTCTAAATGGGGCATATTACATAATATTACATAGTTACATAGTATTTACAGCACAGAAATGCCAAAACACAAAAGGTCCATGCCAGTGTTCATGCTCCACAAGAACCTCCTCCCACCCTTTTTCATCTAACCTCATCAACTCATACTTCTATTCTTTTCTCCCTCATGTGCTTCTGTAGATTTTCCTTAAATACATCTGTGTTAATTGCCTCAATTACTCCTTGTTGTAGCAAGTTCCATACTCTAACTGCTCTTTGGGTTAAGGAGGTTTCTCCTGAATCCCCGATTGGATTTATTAGTGGCTATGTTATATTTATGGCCACTAGTTTTGTTGGAACTAGCTCCACATCTACCCTATCAAACCCTTTCATAATCTTAAAAACCTCTATCAGGTCACCTCTCAGTTTTCTCCTTTGTGAAGAAAACACCCGCAGCCTGTTCAACCTTTTCTTCTCAGATCTGGTACCATTCTAGTGAATCTAAATTACACCTTCTCCAGTGCATCTGTCTTTTTTATAATATGGCGGCCAGAATTATGCACAATACTCCAAGTGTGGTCTAGCCAAAGTTCCATCCAAGTTGAACATAACTTCTCTGCTTTTCAATTCTATCCCTTGAGAAATGAATGCAAGTGCTTTGTTTAATGTCCTTATCAACCTGGGCTGCTACCTTTAGTGTGGTGTGTTTCTGTACCTCCAGTCCCTCTGCCCCACATTGTAAGGAAGCAAAGATAAACATGGACAAAATATTGGTTAGGCCACAGGTAGAATACTATGTGCAGGTTTGGACGCCCCATAATAGAAAAGATAACAAAGCTATAAGGAGAGAATAGCATAAATACACAAGGTTGATGCCAGTGATAGGAAAATATAGTTATGAGAAGTGACACGAGATACTCAAACTACATATGCTAGATCAGAGAGACTAATAGAAGCTTTCATAGAGATTTGCAATATGATGAATAATTTTGATGGAATGGAAAAAAATTATCTCCCCTGGTTGTGAAGTCACTGAGGACGGTTTCATCAATTTAAAATTATAACTAATAGTGTAAGGAGAATGGTAAGGAATAATTTCTTTATACAGCAATGCAGAACTCTATGTTACAGGGGGTGCTTGAGGCAGACGCATTGGAATCTTAAGGGAAATTTAGTTACATGTTTCAAACAGAAAAAAATTCCAGGTCATGAGGAGGGATTAGGGAAGTAGGAATAGTTACATTGTTCAAGCCAAGAGCCAACAGACACAATGGGGTGTCAATTGGTCCTCGTTGTGTCTTTTTTCTGGATGGAAAACGAGGGCAAAAATGACCATTTTGCTGGGCTGAGGCTCTGTGCCCCAAGGACAAGGGAAATATGCCCTCTGCCATACTTGTAAATTGTATATTAATTGAGTGTTTAATTATATTCACGTGGTGGGCATTAACTGGGGTTTCACTTGTGCTCCTCAATTGAACAAATACTAGTATACTTCTTGAAGTCAAATCTACAAGCATTCAGGCAAAATCAATTCCGATGGACTGGTCATTGTGTCCACATGGCTGAAAATCATCTCCCCAACCAGGTCTTGTTCTCACAATTCTCAAATGATCAATGTTCCAGGGGAGAACAAAGAAAATGCTTCAAAGACACTCAAAGCTCTCCATGAAGCGTGGCTGCATTGACCTTAATGACAATCACTCAAAATGGTGACAACGTGTCCACCAAGCTGCATCACACTACGAGTCCGAACACCTTCCTGATGAGGCAGAGCAACGGCAGGGAAGGAAAGTAAAGGAAGCAAATCCTGCACTCCGGATCCCACTACCTTGTAGGACTTTCGGTCCCATGTGCCCAAAGACCTGTGAGTCGAAAATATGCCTGCTTAGTCACATGAACACCCATGGCAGAAACTTTGGTGGGAAGAATAGAAAAGCAGAATATGACTTAAATGGAGAGAAACTGCAGAATGCTGTGGTACAGAGGGATTTGGGTCTCTTTGTACAGGAATTACAAAATATTAGCATATAGGTACACCTAGTAAAAAGGAAGGCAAATGGAATGTGGGCCTTTATTGCAAGGGGGCTGGAGTATAAAAGTAGCGAAGTCTTGTTACAACTGTACAGGGCATTGGTGACACCACACCTAGAGTATGCTGCACAGTTTTGTTTTCCTTACTTAAGGAGGGATATACTTGCATTGGAGGAAGTTCAGAGAAGGTTCTCGAGGCTGATTCCTGGGATGAAGGGGTCATCTTATAAGGAAAGGTTGAGCAGGTTGGGTCTATACTGGTTGGAGTTTAGCAGATAGGGAGGTGATTTTATTGAAACATATAAGGTTCTGAGGGGACTTGACAGGGTAGATGCTGAAAGGATGTTTCCTCTCATGGGGGAATCTAGAACTAAGGGGCACAATTTCAAAACAAGGGGTCTCCCATTTAAGATGGAGATGAGGAGGAATTTCTTCTGTTAGAGGGCTGTTAATCTTTGGAATTCACTACCCCAGAGAGCAGTGGAGGCTGAACCATTGAATATATTCAAGGCTGAGTTAGTTAGATTTTTGATTTACAAGGGACTCGAGGGTTATGGGGCAGGCAGGAAAGTGGAGTTCGGGCCACAATCAGATCAGCTATGATCTTATTGAATGGCGGAGCAGGCTCGAGGGGCCGAATGCTGTACTCCTGCTCCTATTTCTTATGATCTGATGAATTAACTGTGATATTATATAAGGGCAGCCCAGTAATGGGTATGCCTCTATTTTCCTTGATTGGAAGAGTTTGTACATGCTGGTCTGGTGGTTGAGCATGAGCCTTATCCCTTGGCAGAATTGATGGATTGACTATCAAGAGAGGATGAATCTGATCCTTATAGTGTTGTATAATGGAGTAGGCAATGCAAATTTAGCCAAATTTTAGGACTTTCAAAGCTGAATTCTGAACAAAGCCTGATCTAACATTTAGTTGTTTCAGTCCCGAATCTATTTATTATTAATTTACTAATATGCAATACAACAATGTACTCTGATAGAGAACTGATAGAACTTATCATCAGAGTTCAGTGTAATGGCAATAACATTCAAACCTTTATAGCCATTACCTTATAGCATATCAAGCTGTTTAATCGCTGTCACTATGAACTCTTTGGCCTTTTTAAATCTTTCCAGTTCTTCACACCAATTGCAATACTGACTCGCTAAAGGTACTGTCATCCATCAAGAATAAATGAATCCATATAAGACTATCTTGAAGAATTCATGATGATTTTCAGATGTGACAGTAGATTCAGCCATCGGCACTTGGAGGAAGACTAATCAATGCACAAGAAAAACTGAAATATTTATCCATAACTGAATTGCCACTGAATAGTGCCAATGGATTTGTTTGGTATTATCTTTCCAGATTGGAGTTATACTGACAGTACATTTACACTGCTGTAGTTTTTGGGCAAAATAGAAACAGAGTCATGCTCAACCTGGCTTCAGAGTGCACCAATATGGAATTTCCTGGAAGAGGTAGTCTTGCATCACTTCAGTTTGACACTGTGTTAAGTAGAAATCCAGTGGGGTGTCAAACTTAGTTTACAAAATATTCTACTGATCCACTGGATCTGCTGGACACTTTTAAATCTACTTTATCCGACTCTCCTTTCTCTTAACATTTAAATTTCAAACTTTTGCCTGTATCCTGGCTGTGCACAGCTCTCACCTAAACAAGACAGTTCAAGTCCCAATAAGGCAGATTAGTGGATTAGAGAATCCAGCAGTCATTCTTCAGATTGTTAGTGACTTTAGTTGCTGAAGCAAGAAAATCATATCTTTTGGAAGGTACCATTTGAAGCGTTGTGCACAACCATAGTTCTTTAGGACAATTTCATTGTGCCAAAGCTCAATGACACATTTTCTTGAAGATAGAAGTGGCAGCTCAGGAACAGCAAACAGATGCTCAGATGTCCATACCGAGGTGCTCCGCCACTGTTGGGGTATGTCTCAATGGATGTAGAGGATAGTTTTGTTCTCCTCAAAGCCAACGATCTGGTACTTATTCAAATAATAGGGCCCACATTCCCTTTGAGTACTGATATTCGCAGCCATGATAGCAGCAGTATGAGCCTGCATGGCACCAAACTAGGCTTGCATGACAACAAGCATGAATCTCATGACCTCAGTCTGAGCTTTCACTGCAGGATTCAGGCATTGGGTGGGGTTTGCCTGTGCTGCAATGGAAGCTGAGACGTTGGCCACCGGACACTGAATCACAGCTGGGTCCGCAAGTGTCCTCATGGAGCTGGCCACCACCCTTGCCAGAAAGAATGGGCTGCAATCAGGCAAAGCCCTGTGCCAAGTTGGAGCCAGATCCATCCTTGACAGTGACAAAAGACTCTATGAAAGGCCTGCTAATGCATCAAGCATCTCTGTGTGCATGCTCTTCAGCGTACTTCTGTATGGCACACCATCTTTCTCAAAGAAAGGCAGGTGTTAGTCCCACAAACGCTTCACTTTGACATTCTTTCACAGTTGCACCAAGGCCATATGGATGTAGAGAAATCCAGAAGACTTGCACACGAAACGGTCTACTGGCCGGGAATTAACAATGATATCGAGCAAACGGTAGAGTTGGGTAACACATACCAAGAGTACCAACCAAGCCAGCATAAAGAGCCACTCCATCTGCACAAAATCCCAAAACATCCTTGATCATGGATAGCCACCGATCGCTTCTCTGTCAAAGGAAATGATTATCTGTTACTCAACTATTACTTCTCCAAATTCCCTATAATCTGGCAAATGAGGGACATGACAAGTGCATCAGTTGAGAACACTATCAGTGCAATCTTCAGCTTATTCGGTCTCGCAGAAAAGATAGAAGCAGACAATGAACCCCAATACACCGCCAAACCATAGAAACATGTGTAAGAAATGGAATGTAAACCATGTTACATCATCACCGCATTATCCTAGGTCAAATTGTCTAGCAGAAAGGATGGTATGCACAGTCAAGTCACTGATTGTGAAGTGTTGAGAAACCAAACAAGATCTGCATGTAGCCATGTTGCATTTGAGGGCAATACCAATCGGCATAGGATTACCGTCACCCGTGGAAATTTTATTTGGAAGACAAGTCAAAACAGCCCTTCCAAGTCATCATCTCATGAAATCTTTATCAGTACAGGATAAACTGGTGGCAAATCAAGAGAAGATAAAAAAAACTGTGGATTATAGGCATACACATGCATAGCTACCACCATTACAGAGTGGACAGAAAGTCAAGATAATCCATCCACAGGAAAGGATGTGGTATCCCATGGAGGTATCTAAAATCTGTAATGAACTAAGATTGTATAAAGCAGTACTAAGATGAAACAGATGTCAGCTGAGGGAACTAGTTAATTATGCCTGATAACCCTATTGCGTCGATGGTTCACATTTGAAACCACATAACGCAATTAATGCTCTAGCACAGGATGACTGTCAAAACACACATACAGGTCAAGCAAAAAAAGTTGACAAATCTAGTTCTCAATCCAGTTACACAGTGACAAGATCAGGGTGAGTCAGAAGACCACCTCCACGTTACAGAGATACTTGACTAAAGTACATAAACGTCAATGCATTGGTAAATATTGTTGAAAGCTGGTCTGTTTCATTATGTACATAGTTTATCTTTCATGTATTTCCATTTAATGAAAGGAGAATGTTGTGATATCACTTCAACCATCTGAATATCTCACACAAATACATAGGAAATGATGTCATCCAACATGTTGTCGAGCAGTTGGAGTTGTGTTAAGTACCTGGTCATACATGTATTTTAGAGCTCTCTTGTAAATGTGTTACGTCACAATAAAGAATGCACGATTTATTTATCTTTCAACTTACGATTGTCTGGTATCTTATTGCTGACAAAAGCAATACACAACATTCACCATTCCCAGCTTTAGCTTCTTCAGTCAGTGCTAGAGAGAGATATCCAGAAGCCCTGGGTGTTTGCAATGCCAGGTTAATTTTTAAAATTTAAAAAAAGTGCTGGCTCTACTCCTGGTTACTCACTGCAGTAGCATACAAGCCACCCCACACAACATCCATTAAGACCATACCACTCCTCGCCTTCTGCTCCCTTTTGGTGCCCACTCATCCAACCACTGCATTATTGCCCTCTGGAATTCACGGCCTAGTTCTCTCCAAATTAATAGATCCTTATGTATTAAAACAACTTTATCAACTGAAACAATTCCTCAAAACATTTCTCTTTCATACTGCCAACCTAACCCTATTCATTTTCCTTCTCTCTGGTGTTCATTGCTTTTTCGTCCTTCCTACAAATTGCTTGGATCGATCAACCTTTTAAGTGAGGAGTATAATTGTAAAACAAGTTGTTGTTGTAAGCTAAAGCATTAATCAGTTATCAATGCACATTCGCCAAATGCACAGTACATGCTGCTCTGCCTGGGTTTAAATTCAATATGGTGTCAATTGTGGGGCAGATTTTCCGCCATTATTTTACAGGTGCATGATCCACCCCACTCGACGTTCCTCCAAGTACTCCACCTAAGCAATTCCTAATGCTCGAGCGCAACTGAGAATAATCTTCCCAAGTGGCACCTACTTAAACAAGGAATCCATTTGGTATCAGAACTGTTTGCTAATCCAAGCTATCCTATGTGCTTCTCACTTTTTCCCATTGTTGCTGCTCAAACCAGCTCCATTCTAACTCCAGTGGATGCAGCAGTTGACAGTTTGTCTTACCTCAATTACAGGGATGCTCTACTGGTTCTTTGGACTTGCTGTTGCCTCCTGCATGTAGTGTCCTGTGGATTTGAATTCAATTAATAAATCTAGAATTTAAAAAAAGCTAGTCTAATGATGACCATAAAACCACTGTCGATTGTTGTAAAAACCCACCTGGTTCACTAATGTCCTTTAGGGAAGGAAATCTGCCATCCTTACCTGGTCTGGCCTACATGTGACTGCAGACCCACAGCAATGTGGTTGACTCTTAAAAATGCCCTCTGAAAGGGCCTAGCAAGCCACTCAGTTCAAGGGCAAATTAGGGATGGGCAATAAATGCTGGTCTAGCCAGCAATGCCCACATCCCACAAAATGAATAAAAAAGACACCCTGCAAATATATCAGCTGAGCCAAAATGCTGATCCAGTGTAGTCTTGACTGTTTAGTCAGCTGTGATATTCGATTGCCATTATGAACATAAGAACATAATAAATAGGAGCTGGAGTAGGCCATTCAGCTCCTCAAGCCTGCTCTGCCATTTAATAATATCATGGCTGATCTTCTCCCTCAGATACACCTTCCTGCGCTATCCCCATATCCCTTGATTTCCTTAGTATCCAAGAATCTGTTAATCTCTAGCTTGAATATACTAATTCTTACTCTGAGCCACACTCATACTTCAATTTTATTTTAGGATTCAGAGACAGCGTTGGGCAGCAGATTGGGAAAGTCAGGCAGAAAGCAGTGTCAGTTTGGGAGATTCTTGTGGCAGCAAAAGGTCAGTAGAGCAGGTAAAACATCAGCAGCAATTTGTTTTTGCTCTGATATTCCAAAATGCAACAGGTGAGTCAGGGAGACTTCACAGATTACAGATTTGATAAAGCTAGGGCAGTCATTGTTTTGGTTATTAATTGCATTTAAAATAAAAAATCTGTTAAATGATCTGGAAATCATTGAGAGTTATGAGAAAAGGATTTGTGTAGTGAAGTTTTATTCTTTTAAGGGACCTGTTCATTTATTAGATATTCATTTAAATGTATTTCACTGTATCTGCTTCTCACAGATTCTTCTGCTAACAGGTAGAAATCCCATCAAAGGACAGGCACAGTCATCTTATCTCCAGTACAGATTCAGTAAAGAGGACAGAATAGTAAAGAGTAAAATGCTAACCTGGGAACAGCATTTTAAGCACAGGCTGAACTGACCTTTGAGTTGAACCATGCCTGATATTGTGCTTGATGTAGCCTACCATGATTTAAGTAAGGCTTTGGACAAGGTCCCAAATGGCAGACTGGTCAGAAAAGTAAAAGCCCATCGGATTCAAGGGAAAGTGTCAATTTGGGATTCAAAATTGGCGTATGGCAGGAAGCAAAGGGTAATGATTGTTGGATGTTTTTGTGACTAGAAGGTTGTTCCCATTGGTCCACAGGGCTCTGTACTAGGTCTCTTGCTTTTCATGGTATATGTCGATAATTTAGACTTAAATGTCAGGGGCATGATTAAGAAGTTTGCAGATTGTGCAAAATTTGGCCATATATTTGATAGTAAGGAAGAAAGCTGTAGGAAGATATCATTGGCCTGTGGGTAGAAAAGTGGAGAATGAAATACAATCTGAGAACTGTGAGGTAATGCATTTGGGGAGGGTAAACAAGGCAAGGGAATGCACAATAAATGGTAGCATACTGAGAAATGTAGAGGAACAGTGGCACCTTGGAGTGCATGCCCACAGATCCCTGTAGGTAGCAGGACAGGTAGATCAGGTGGTTAAGAAGCTCTACAGGATGCATTCCTTTATTAGCAAGACATTGAATATAAGAGCAGGGAGCTTAAGTTAGAACTGTACAAAACACAAGTTAGATTAGCATTATGGGAAGAATGTGAGAGGGCACAAAGGGGATTTTCAAGGACACTGGCAGAACTGGAGAATTTTAGCTATTAGGAAAGATTGGAAAGGCTGTGCTTTTTTCCCCTGGAAAAGGGGAGGCTGAGGAAATTTAATTGAGTTGCATAAAATTATGATGGGCGTGAGCGGTGGCCACTGCTGGGACTACACCCAGTCATCGGAGGCAAGAGGAAGGATGGCCCCGGAACTCAGGTAAATTTTTGGGTCCTCGTCGGGACCCAGCCGATTGTCCCCGTCGAGGAAAGAGGGGGTTGGTTGAGGGGGGGGTGGGGGGGTGTGTTGTGCATGGGGGTGGTTGGGGCTTCCGGGGCGGTCCTCTGTGGGTCACAGGATGTCCGATCAGGAGGACTCCACCCAGCCCACAAGAAGGCCTCCTGGTTTGACCAGGCGGGTTTCTTTGGGCCTTTGCCGTCCGGCTGCCGAGGATAAAATACCTACAGTGGCGAGAGGAGGCCATTAAGTGGCAGGTAATTGGCCACTTAAGGGCCTTGATTGGTCAGGGGGTGGGCGGACCATTTCTCATCGCCACCGCCCCACATAAATTTGAAGCAGGGGCGGGAGGGGGTTGGGAACAGCCCCCCTCCCACCTCCCACCTCCCACTCAATTTTACAGCCCCCCCCCCCAACCACCAGCCCACTCATTGGGGGACTGTAAAATTCCAGCCTATGTCTCTATGTTTCGATGTTCCCAGTATAAGAGTTTAACTAGATGTAAAGGAGGCAGCTAGCTGAACTGCTGTGTGATAGAACCAGTCTTCACAGGGTTAATTCACTTCACAGAGCTTGTTTCCTATCAGGTTATGTTAGCTCAGAATGTCTCACTGTCCCAGCTGCTGGAGATGGGGGAGTATGGTAATGGAGAGCGCAGACAAAGATGTATTAATGAAAGAGTTAAAAAGGAATCATTTAGAATTGGTGCACAATACACTCTTACTATTTTTCTTTGATGATACATTCTGCCTTGTCCTACCCAACACCTGATATACCCATGTGCCTCCAACAAATAAATTACTTTGAGTCATTTGAGAAAATTCATTGAAACTGCAACACAACTATTGCAGTTAATGTAAGCACTGAAATATTGTATTGGGGTTTAGGAACTTTGTCTAAGCTGGTGGAGGATTGATCCATAAAATCCCCAAAGTTGGCCCAAGAAATTTCACAATTTATTTGTGTAATCAGTTTGTCAGAGCTCACTGATAGCTGATGAGAGGGTTGAGGATTTATTGGTTTTAAATTGAAAACCTACCTTGGAACCATGAAACACAAAACTCAATCAATCATGTTCTGAGTTTCCCCTGGTGACTGACCCTGAAAATGCAGCAACAGTGCAGTGTAGAATCTGCAGTAAAACCAGTCAGCAAGTCCAGCTGGAGAAGTGCCCATGTGATTGCTTTGGTGTCCCAAATTAGTTTATTTCTCAGAAGATGCAGCAAGACGCAGAGCTGTGTATAATAGGTAGCACATGTTAGCACATTTACGTTGTATATCTGGGACCTCGGTTTGAAGTTAGCCTTGGCACAAGGGATAAAGGTGCCTCTTTTCTTTGTTTGCTATTAAAAGATCTCCAGCAAGAAATTATGGTTTCCAAGCCAAAAATTATTTCAAGTTAATAGAGGCCAGTTTTGGAGTTGTATAAATAGGCACTCGCCAAAATTAGTCCAAGGACTTTTTCATGATAACAGTGTTTTTGAACAGCTTTAGCTGAGCAAACTGGAACTGTACCTGTGAAACTAGTCAAAAATGGTTATTTTCAACTTAAGTTCAATGGAGATTTCAGGTCTAAAGTTGACCCAAATTGTATCATGTGCAAGTATGCTTGCAAAGACACACCAAACACTTGATCCAATTTGATTCAGAGCCCCTCTCGACATTGGAAATAGGAATGTGACAAAATATTTCTCTGAAGAGTTGCTTCCAGTTTTCCTGTGCTGCCACTCCAGTACTTGGACAGATAGATACTCTGTATCCCAATTTCATATCCTGCCAATCCTTTTAGGATGATCGGGCACAATTAGCTCAGAATGAAGCAGACACAAGAAAGCCGTATTTTCGGGATGGGGGAAGATTCAACCACTCATCCACCTTTTGTTCAGTGGACAAGCCACAGAAACCGAGAGAAAATGATGTAAAGAACCACGGAGCCAAACCCCATAGTCAAAGAGCATGTTTATTTTCCATTTGAGATGATAGCTGTAATCAGTGATAAGGAGTTTGACACTTGCCTCCTGCCCTTTAAGATCATTAAATCTATCTTCTTCATTCTTTCAAGTATTTTCAGTGCCACAGAAGATGGAATGTAGTCGTAGGATCATAGAATCTTACAATACAGGAAGAAGCCTTTTGGCCATCATGTTTGTGCCAGCTCTTTGAAAGAGGGATCCCATTATTCCCACTGCCCAATACTCTACAAAATTTCCCTTTCAACTATATCCAATTCTCTGATGAAAGTTCCTATTGCACACTTGTTAATCTTGATGAATGATTTTTCATCTTCCCAAAAAATAATCTTTAACCTTCTGGGAAGGTGGCCTTTGAATCTTCTGTGTAAAGAGGTTTATCATATCCAACATCATTTTGATGATGACATAGCCATTGCTTCATTTGCCAAGTAATTTCTGTGAAATTAAATTAAAACAAAATAAGCTTTTTAACAAGAATACTCAAGCGAATTATTATGTTTTTCTTTTTTAAAAAAAGCATTGACCTGCTTGGATTCCACAATGTGAAAAATAAACCTTCGGACAGGAGGAACGTTGCAAGTAGCTCCTCGCCTGGTCTCACTAACAGGCATGTTTAAAATGCATTGTTACTTCTACAGGCTTTTAGGCACAGGCACAGATGCTGATATTGAGGTATTTTGTGATGAATAGAAACAGCGCATGTGCTGTTAAACTTTTACATCACAAGTCTTGTGTCCATTTCGTACTAATGTACTTTGTAATCTTAAAATGGGGCTGACTGTTTATAGTTGAGTGACTAGTTTTCTAAGAAATGTTATGCTTGGACGGAGATTTTTTATAAATTCCAATTAGTTAACCTTGATAGTTTGCAGTGTTTAGAAATGACAGGCTAGACAGGAAAGGAGGTGGAATAGCTCTAAATTTCAAGGAAGACAGGGAAGTAAAGTAACTAGACCCATTGGAACAGGACAAGCTTTCTAATGAAATAATCCAACTGAAGAAATGCAGGGAATGCATAGGGAGGAAGGATAATTTGAGTGGGTTAAAATAATAAGGAGATGTTACTCTGTGCAGTGATAAAGATATATGCAAACAAAAATATCACTTTAATTGGGAATTTTAACAATCCTAATGCAAAATAGGACTATTCAAATAATGTAGAATTTGAGCTAATGAGTGCAGCACGTGACCGTTTTCTGATTTAGTGCAGTAAGGATATCACAGGAGTTGACGTGTTTATTGACCAAGCAATGGAAAGACACCCAGGTGCCATATTGAGAGTTGAATTAATGTCACCACTGAGCAATGATGACCATAATTATTAAATTCGACATGATCTGAGATAAACCAATACCACAAGGCATTACACAGGTATACAGCATCAAAGCACTTAGGCAAGTTCAGAAATTAAATTGGCTCAGGTTAGTATTCAAGAAAACCTGAAATTAGGAAAACTATAATACCTTTAAGGGAATATCATAGAGCATGCAGAATAAGTATATACCAAGGATAAGGACAACAGATTAAATAAATGTGACCTTAAGTGGATTAATAAGAAATACAAAATTAAATAAGTAAGATGAACAACTCTACAAAGTTTACAGGGAAAAATAGAAGAACCTTCAAAAATAATGTAAAAACAGCAGTCAGCGGGAAAAAAAAGTTAATAATTTTAACCAGATCTCCCCTTTGGAAAACTGATAGGATTGGGTGCTATGCTGCTTTTACATCCCGCCTGAAATGAGTGGGGTGTTCGACGAGCATTGCATCCAATTCCATCAGTTTTCTGATTGGTGAATTTGGTTAAAATTGCCCCCAAAGAGCGCAATGTAAATAAACATAGCTGTAAAAGCCAAGTACAATGGTAAGAAATATTTCCACCATTTTGATTGCAATCAGAATTTTTTTATTCATTTATGGATGTGAGCATTGCTGGCTAGGCTAGAATTTATTGCCCCTCACTAATTTCACTTGAGAAGGTGACGGTGAGATGCCTTCTTGAACCGCTGCCATCCATGGGGTGTAAATACACACACAGTGCTGTTAAGGAGGGAGTTCCAGGATTTTGACCCAGCGACAATCAAGGAATGGCAATATACTTCCAAGTCAGGATGGTGTGTGACGTGGAGGGGAACTTGTAGCTGATGGTGTTCCCACGTACCCTTGTCCTTCTAGGTGGTAGAGGTTGCAGGTTTGGGAGGTGCTGTTGAAGAAGCCTCGGCAAGTTGCTACGGTGCATCTTGTAGATGGTACACACTGCTGCACTGAGTGTCAGTGGTGGAGGGAGTGAATGTTTAAAGGTGGCGGTTAGGGTGCTAATCAAGGGGCTTCTTTGTCCTGGATGGTGTCAAGCTTCTTGAGTGCTCTTGGAGCTGCACTCATCCAGGCAAGTGGAGAGTATTTCACCACATTCCTGACTTGTGCCTTGTAGATGGTGAAAAGACTTTGGGGAGTCAGGAAGTGAGTTCACCTCAGAACTCAGCCTCTGATCTGTTCAGTATTTATATGACTTGTCCAGTTGCGTTTCTGGTCAATAGTAACCCCCAGGATGTTAATGGGGGGGGTTCCGTGATGGTAATGCCATTGTTGGAGATGGTCAATGCCTGGCACTTGTGTGGTGTGAACTTATCAGTCCAAGCCTGAATGTTGTCCAGGTCTTGCTGCATGCAGACATGGACTGCTTCAGTATCTGAGGAGTTGTGGATGATACTGAACACTGTGCAATCATTAGCAAACATCCCCACTTTGGGGTTAAGAAAGAAGAATCAAAATCCCTTAAAAATCACAAATGGGATGGAAAGTGAGGATGAATTAAAATTGTTAATATGCTAAATGATTACACTGTGGGAGTATTCATCAGAGAAGTCATTAGTAGCATAACCTATAGTAATAGGTCTGCAACTAAACTTAATGGCCTAAAATTTGGATCATGCCCAAAATAGGGGTCCAAATCTGGTGTAATGCACATGATCTCCTTTCCACTGAAGTTCACAATAGTTCAAACCCTTTTGGAGACTCATTTCCTAGTTTCGCTGTCTCTTTTACTTGGCTGGAAATTAAAAATCTTGCCAATGTTTTCCAAATCAATGGAAAATAAAAACTGGCACAGTGAAAAATCGGCTCCTGATTCACTATGAGCCCATTTCGTGCTGCCGGTGTAAACCAATTTCACCCACCTTGTGATCACACCCTGTTACATTTCATTCCATCACTTGTAGCAAAAACTTCACCTGCATCTGACCTAGTCTTTAAAACTCTTTGCCTGAATCTCTTCACATTTCTATGTTTCTCCCCACCCTACTAAGTCTCCTCAAATGGTTTTAACCGACGGGTTCGACTGCTCCATGCCTGGTCCTAATGGGTGGAGCATGTTCAGTGCACATTCTGCTTATTGGTACAGGAAAATTTTGTTGGGGTGCCATTCAGGAACCCGACTTGCATGCTTTAATAGGGTGCATACCTGAAACAGATGCCCTTTGCCAGGAGTGGCTGGAAATGATGGCAGAATAATTGAGAGCAGGAATGGAGCACAAATGTTGGAGTGCTACCACCCTATTCCTGAACAGTAGGGTCGGCCCCCATATCTTTTTGATAGTAAAATGAGATGACAGATGGGTCTGATGGAGCTCTCTTTTGGGGATAGTCATGAGCAGCAGGAAATGAATTTAATGAATAATACATTTATCAGGTGTAAACACTAGTCAAACCTGTCCAGCCTAACTCCATATTAAAAAAAGACCTCAGTTACTGGGTTGAGTTACAACTAGAATGAGTGCTGAGGACAAATCAGGGCGGTTACTGGGTGACATTCTTTCTGATTTGTCGCTCCAATGAACATGAAACTTTATTGATCAAATGAATTTCAGGACCAAGCTTGACCTCTCCAGAGCACTACAGAAAGCCATCTTGTAAATTTATCTCATTGCTTGGCTGCCTGCTCAAACACATTGCAGCTATTTCCCCTGATCTTATGCTTCATTTTAATCCCTGTTTTCAGTTGCACCAGAGAAGTAAAGGTCATGTCATTCCTGAATTTTAAAAGGCTCACTCTGGTCAAGTCTGCATAGAGCCTTGTTGAAACGTTCACTTTGCCAGAACATAAATTTTGTGCCATATTTTTCAACTACTAATGGATTTTGATGCATTAGGTGCCTTATTTGAACTGGAACCAGTTAGGGCACTTGCCACTGAGTAAATTTTATTATAATCTTCCAGAAATAACCATCATTCTCTTTTGAAACAAAATTATGCTTCAGGTCAGTGGCATCCCCTCCGCCAGCATTTAAGTCAGTGAAGTGCAAAATCTGAGAGGTTTACAGTGTAAGTTCTATCTTTTATCAAATCTATAATAATGTTAAGTCTCCCCCCTGCATTCTACCTTATAATATTGCTTTAATAGTAGATCAGGTAATTTCTTTCACAATCGATAATACATTTTGTAGACATTCATTTTTGGCTGTCTGCATAGTTTGGTTAAGCTGCCAAAAGAGCTTATAACCAGCCCTTTTTATATTTGTTCCGCTCAGGTTTATGCTCACTGTTGTACTGCTGGCAAGGTATAACATTTTGGGAAAAGATAGCTACTTTTTCCACTAGCTCCATTCTAAAGCATGCAAATTATGAGAACCCTGGAGTCTCATGCATGATTATTGCCATATATCCTGCTGTGTTATGTTTCTCAAATGTTCGTGTAAAAACAGGTATGTAGGTCTAAGTAACAGTAATAATTGATTAAATTTACAGACTCATGCTCACAATAACAGCTAAGGAATACAAGTCCTTGGATGTCACTGCCACAAGGTCAGCGCATGCATATGCACACATGAATGTAGCATCTGCATGTACTGCGCGTGCATTGTGGGGCACCTCAGTATCCAAGTTGGCAGGAAATACTAAAGTGCGACTCAAAGTAGGATCTCTGGCTTTCCTTCCATTCCATTGGTTGGACATCTTGCTTCTGCTCAGGGCTACACCTCATAACTTGGCTGCGATCAGCATCTTGCCATCTGGGGAAAGCCTGTGTCACAGTGTCAGCCAAGGATAGAATTTGAACCAAGTCTTCCTGTGCTTTACTGTAAAATAATTTGGTTAGTAGTAGTGGTTCAGATGGGACAACAGCAATCATTAGGATTGCCCAATGTCAATGAAGGTGCCAGCTGTTGTTTATAAATTCTACAAGTGCTACAAGTGGGCGGCACAGTGGCGCAGTGGTTAGCACTGCAGCCTCACAGCTCCAGCAACCCGGGTTCAATTCTGGGTACTGCCTGTGTGGAGTTTGTAAGTTCTCCCTGTGTCTGCGTGGGTTTCCTCCGGGTGCTCCGGTTTCCTCCCACAGCCAAAAGACTTGCAGGTTGATAGGTTAATTGGCCATTATAAATTGCCCCTAGGATAGGTAGGTGGTAGGGAAATATAGGGACAGGTGGGGATGTGGTAAGAATATGGGATTAGTGTAGGATTAGTATAAATGGGTGGTTGATGGTCGGCACAGACTCGGTGGGCTGAAGGGCCTGTTTCAGTGCTGTATCTCTAAACTAAAGTCTAAGAAAGGGAAGGAAACTGGACAGACCACCTGACATCGACCTAGGCACTGGAAACGACAACAGCAAACCCAGCCCTGTTGACCCTGCAAAGTCTTCCTTATGAACATCTGGGGGCTTGTGCCAAAATTGGGAGAGCTGACCCACAAATTAGTCAAGCAACAGGCTGACATAGTCATATTCACGAATCATACCTTACAGCCTATGTTCCTGACACCACCATCATCATCCCTGGATATGTCCTGTCCCACCGACAGGGCAGACCCATCAGAGGTGGTGGCACAGTGGAATACAGTTGGGAGGGAGTTGCCCTGTGAATCTTCAACATTGACTCCGGACCCCATGACGTCTCATGGCATCAGGTCAAACATGGGCAAGGTAACCTCCTGCTGATTACCACCTACTGCACCTCCCACCCCCTCGGCTGATGAATCAGTGCTTCTCCATGTTGAACAACAATTGGAAGAAGCATTGAGGGTGACAAGGGCACAGAATGCACTCTGGGTGGGGGCCTTTCACGTCCCCAGCACACCCGCTTGCCATGGGTAAAATACCCATGGAGGCGGGCGAGGACCCTTAAGTGGCCATTAAGTGGCCACTTTATGACCACCACCGTAATGTTGACCGGAGGCGGGAGTGGGGTGGGAAGGCTTCCCGGAGCCTCCCACTTAATTTTACGCTGCCCCCATGCCACCATCCAACCCGCTGGGGCAGCATAAAATTCAGACCACTAACTTTATCCTTCTCTTTCTGTAGGGCAATAAAGCGCATAATGTAAAGAGGGTCAAAATATTGAAGCTCTCATCCAAGAAACCCTGGAGATTCATGACCCAGGCAAAGTCATGAGTATCAGGGAAGGCGAAGCTGGCAGCTTATCTCAGCAGAGTGTCTGGTATTACTTAGAACCCTTGATTCACATCAGCAACTATTTAGCAAGCTTCACAACTTCATACTGCATTCTGAAGACTTGTATTTATTTACTTAGAGATACAGCACTGAAACAGGCCCTTCGGCCCACCGAGTCTGTGCCGACCAACATCCACCCATTTATACTAACCCTCCAGTAAGCCCATATTCCCCATCACCTCCCTACACTAGGGGCAATTTACAACGGCCAATTTACCTATCACCTGCAAGTCTTTTGGATGTGGGAGGAAACCGGAGCACCCGGCGAAAACCCACGCAGACACAGGGAGAACTTGCAAACTCCGCACAGGCAGTACCCAGAATCGAACCCGGGTCGCTGGAGCTGTGAGGCTGCGGTGCTAACCACTGCGCCACTGTCACCTGCTAAAGTCCAGTCTCTTAGTGTAATCCTAACTTCTTTATTTTCTGCTTTCTCTAGATCCTTCTCAACACTTGGATCCTGCTGAAGAAAACACCAAGGAGAAAAGCAAAATAAAAGCAAAATACTGTGGACGCTGGAAATCTGAAATAAAAACAAGAAATGCTGGAACCACTCAGCAGGTCTGGCAGCATCTGTGGAAAGAGAAGCAGAGTTACCGTTTCGGGTCAGTGACCCATCATCGGATCACTGACCCGAAACGTTAACTCTGCTTCTCTTTCCACAGATGCTGCCAGACCTGCTGAGTGGTTCCAGCATTTCTTGTTTTTATTTAAGGAGAAAAGCAAGCCTCATGATAAGCTGTCAGGTCTCAATCCCTCCCAAGCACCAGCACAGACATTAGCACTTTATATATGGGTTAGTAAGAAAGTGAACCAAAATGATCTGCGCTTGGTGAAGCACCAGCAGGAGTGAACTGCAGCAGGTACTGGTGGCAAATATTCCAGGAGGCAGCTCACCAGAGGCCGATCCTTTTCCATCTCTGTTGAGCAGGACGGAGGTGAGGACTTCAGGCGCCCGAACATTAAATAAAAACAAATAAAAACAGAAAGTGCTGGAGATACTCAACAGGTCTGGCTGCAGATGTGGAGAGAGAAATAGAGCTGTTGTTTTGAGTCAGATATGACTCACCTAAAAAAACTTCCCTTTCATAAGCACTTATACTTGATATTGGAGCAGCACTATGACTGAAACTATGGAGGAAATGACTTCCAGCCTGTGTGGTGTAATCTTGCATGACATCAGCACTCTTCAGTCTACCTGCAAGGGTCACCTCCATGGACACTACAGCCAGGCCCTTACAAAAGGAGCCAATGTCAGCAGCCTTTGTAGTTTTGAACTCAATTGGCTGTCATGCAGACTTTGGGCTTCACAATGGAGATACTGGTGTCAATCTGCAGGGGAACCAGTCTGCCACTCGGCTCTCATAGGCTTGAGCTCCCAGAAGCCACAGCCATGAGCATCTCAAGGATCCCAACATGAGCACCAGCAGCATTATTCAAGCTACTAGGAGCACCTTGTAGCAGTAGCAGAATTATGAAACCTACTTATAAGAAAGGCACATTCAGTGGGAAAAGAATTGAAAGCAATTTTATATTTTGAATCAAATTCATCACCTTTATCACATCTGGCACATTGGTCTACAGTGTGGTTTTATAGCGGTTTCTGAGTCTGCAGAGTCAGTATGTTATTGACATAGAATTTGGTTGAATGGTTTAAATTTTCTTTAATGTGGGATTAAGAGAGTTGTGGTGGATGTACCAAGGATTGTTAAGGCAAAGGGGCTTTCTGTAAATTTTTAGGGCGGAGACATGAGTTGGTCATCAGTATCGCTGAGCCAATAACTAATCGCTCAGATTTGCTGGACATTCATGGAGTGCTACCCTTTTCTATTCCCAATGGTTGCTGACTGGTGCTCTGGGACCCGAATGGCAACACATGTTCAGTCAGTGACTCCCTGGATGTGAAGAAAGCCAGCAACCTTTGACTGTTGTGGTCAATGGAGAAGGTGATGTACTGTCAGCTCTGACAGACAGGGAATTGGTGATCTTCTCACTCAGCTGTGTGCTACAGATTGGCAAAGGTGGGTAATATCCCCTGTCACAGACTGGAAGGAACCAGTGGCAAAGAAGTTAAGGGCTGTGGTGACTTAGACAGTCACTGGCAGAGCATGGCTCCCTGGTGCGACAGGCAGCAGGTCCTGTTTCAGGAGGCTGGGAAGGTATGCAAACAAGGGGCTGAATTTTTTGTGGACCTTATGGATAGGACTGGAGGTAGGAAGGGCCTAAAATCGGGACGGGAGACGGACAGGAAGTCGGACGCCATGACGTCCCATCCCGATTTTGTCCATTGTGGCAAATATGGAGGGCAGAGATCAGACATTGACGTGGTGGGAAAGCAATTAAAGGTACTTAAGATGCCTATTGACAGCACTTTTATTCACGGGGCTTCAGAGCCTCGCCTGCTTCAAGGAGGCGACATGGAGATGGGAGCTCATTGCTGGCTGCAAGGGGAGAGCATCGGGAGAGTCAGCATCGACTGCCAGGCAGGGTGGGGAAGGCTTATCATCGGGCAACATCTGAGGAGTGGGGATCAAGCTTTCAGAATTGCAGGGGTGCCATTCCAAGGGGGGCAATGGACGTGCCACCTCATCAGAGGTGAAAAGTAGGGGGAAGGAGGGGGGCTGCTGGCAGGGAAGAACTAGTATTTAGGGAGAGGTCACCTATCACGGGCCTCATTCATCCAGCAATCAGGGATTCTGCTGAAGAGGAGGTGCAGTTAAGTAGGAGGGAGATCCAGGCACCTGCAGCGGCATCGCAATGACCTGTGAGGCCACAGGTGGGTCAGCAATGGTCTCGAGATAGCGGTGAGGGGAAAGACAGCTGACTCTTCCATGCAGGAGGTACCCCCCCCAGAGAGGGTCAAGACTCAACTATCTACAGATGTTCAAGAGGCAGTGCTAACGAAGACTCCGCCTCTCCAGGGAAACCGTCACTAACCTATGTGCTATGATTCGGGATGAGTTGTTCCCCAGGGGATGTGGTGGAAATCCAATGCCAGTTATGCTGAAGGTCACCATGGCACTGAACTTCTAGCCTCTGGATCATTCCAGGGATCCACTGGGGACATATGTGAGATATCACAGTCAGTAGCCCAACGGTGCATCAAGGAGGCCATCAATGCCTTTTTCAGGATGGCAGGTGACTATGTGCACTTCCGCACGGATCCCAACTCTCAAGCTGAGAAGGCCATCGGGTTCGGGGCCATTGCCGGTTTCCCCCAGGTGCAGGGTGTCATCGACTGCACGCATATGGCCACCGAGGCTCCTGAACACCAGCCAGCAGTTTTCATCAACAGGAAGAGTTTCCACTCGCTCAATGTATACTGGTCTGTGACTACCGTAATGGGATCTACAGGTCTGTGCTCGCTTCCCGGGAAGCTGCCACATTGCCTTCATTTTGTGGCAGTCTCTCTAGCCTCCCGCATGGCTTCAGGGAGCGATCCTTGGAGGGGCCGAAAGGCCTATCCTGCTCCTATTTCCTATGTTCCTACAAGGGCTACCCGCTGAGGACATGGCTACTGATGCCTGTGAGGAACCCATGCACAGATGCAGAGCAGATATACAACCGCTGTCACAGGACAATGTGGGCAACCATAGAGAAGGTCATTGATCTGCTGAAGATGAGATTCAGGTGCCTAAATCAGTCTGGTGGAGACCTTCGGAATGCCCCAGCAAGAGTCTCACGTATCATGGTGGTCTGCTGTGCACTGCACAACCTGACGCTACAGAGAGGGGCTTTGAACAATGAGGAATGCGAGGAGCGTGATGCCTCCTTGCACGAAGAGGATGCAGAGGAGGAAGCTGGCTCAGCATCACCAGATGAAGGACCACAGGGACAACAGGAGAGATGCCATGTGATACGTGCAATAGAGGCATGCGATGCCCTTATACGTTCACATTTCCTTTGATCCTTGCTGCCAGTTGTACTTTGACTAAAGACCTATCTTCATGCAGCCTGTTGCCACCCCATTTCCTTCAGGGAACAAACGCTCATTGATCAGTTGCGCAGCGCTGAGCTGGCAAGGCTCCAGACTGGACCCCTCGCGTATGACCCCTCACCTTGAACCTCTTCACAGAGGCTGAATTGAAACAAAGGGCCAAAGGTGATACAGAATAGGAAAGAGATCTTGTTTGTTGGGAAAAAAAACCTTTATGAACGTGAAAGCAAACACCACCCTTTCCATCAACAGTACGCATTCACCTGTGAAAAGCCAATGCTTCTAAGTGCTGTTCTTCATTCTTTTGTGTGCACTCCTATGAGGTACTCCCCCTGCACTCTCAGCTGAAGCGGTGGCAGGCTGCTGACCTTGCTGCCCCTTGGCTAGGGATGACCTTGACAGTTATCCTCTGGTTGCCCGAGGGTTGGTGGACCACAACATGTCATGGTCCTCCTGCAAAGAAGCAGTAGGACCCTCTGTTGTCAGGGATAATGGAGACTCTGGCGTCAGTGGCAGAGTCAAAGGAACTGCTGGCCACACCAGGAGCACCCTGAAAGGAGCCCCCAGCAGCAGTTGTTCCTCCCTCCTTGCAAGGCTCCCTTGTGACTCCCTGCTGGCCTGATAGGGTAGAGGACCTGATAATGATTGCAAGTTCCCTGTCCCTCTTTGCCTTGCCACTGCTGCCTTGAGCCCATGGTCAAGACAAAGGTAGGCAAATCTGCTCGAATGTCCAGCAGACACTGAGTGCTCTGCTGGATGTGGTTTTCTATCAGAGCTGCCAATCATAGAAATCATAGAAGGTTTAAGGTACAGAAAGAGGCCACTTGTCCCACTGTGTCTATGCTGGCTGAAAAAATATCCACCTATTCTAATACCACCTTCCAGCATTTGGTCCGTAGCCCTGCAGATAATGGCACACGAGATGCATATCCAGACTCCTTTTGAATGAGTTGAGGGTCTCTGCCTCAACTACCCTTTCAGGCAATGAGTTGCAGACCCCCACCACCCTCTGGGTGAAAAAGTTTTTCCTCATCTCCCCTCTAATTTTTCTACCAATCACTTTAAATCTATGCCCCCTTGTCACTGACCTCTCTGCTAAGGTGAATAGGCCTTTCACCTCCACTTTATCGAGGCCCCTCACAATTTTATACATTTCAATCAGATCTCCCTCAGCCTTCTCTGTTCCAAGGAGAACAACCCCAGCCTACCCAATCTTCTCTCATAGCTGCATTTTCCCAGTCCTTGCAACATCCTCGTAAATCTCCTCTGTACCCTCTCTAGTGCAATTACATCCTTTCTGTAATTAGATGACCAGAACTGCACACAGTGCTCAAGTTGTGACCTAACCAATGAATTATACAGTTCCAGCATAACCTCCTTGCTCTTATACTCTATACCTAAGCTAATAAAGGAAAGGATTCCATATGCCTTCTTAACCACCTTATCGACCTGTCCTACTGCCTTCAGGTATCTGTGGACATTCACTCCAAGGTCCCTCACTTCCTCTACACTTCTCAGTATTTTCCCATTAATCATGTATTCCTTTGCCTTGTTTGACCTCCCCAAATGCATCACTTCACACTTCTCCAGGTTCAATTCCATTTGCCACTTTTCTGCCCATCTAACCAGACCATCAATATCTTCCTGCAGCCTACAACTATCCTCCTCGCTATCTACCACACGGACAATCTTTGTGTTGTCTGCAAACTTCTTGATCATGCCCCCTACGGTTACATCCAAATCGTTCATATATACCACAAAAAGCAGGGGACCGGTGCTGAGCCCTGCGGAACACCACTGTAAACAGCCCTCCAGTCGCAAAATTACCAGTCAACAATTACCCTTTGTTTCCTGCCACTGAACCAATTTTGTATACACCTTGCTGAATTTCCATGGATCCCATGGGATTTTATTTTTTTTAAAGTCTGCCATGTGGGACCTTGTCAAAAGCCTTGCTAAAATCTATGTAGACCACATCAACTGCACTTCTTCAAAAAATTCGATCGTTGGTCAAACAAGATCTTCCCTTCACAAATCCATGCTATCCTTGTGCCTTTCTAAGTGACAGTTTATCCTGTCTCTCAGAATAGAATCCAATAATTTGACCACTACCGAGGTTAAACTGACAGGCCTGTAATTATTCGGTCTATCCCTCACTCCCTTTTTAAACAGAGGTACAACTTTAGCAGTTCTCCATTCCTCCAGCACCACACCTGTATCCAGTGAGGACTGGAAAATGAGGGTCAGACCTTCTGCTATTTCCTCTCTTGCTTCTTTTAACAGTCTAGGGTACATTTCATCTGGCCCTGGTGTTTTATCAACTTTCAAGGATGCTAATCCCATTAATACTTCCTCTCTCCCTATGTTTATCACATCCAATACTTCACACTCCTCCTCCTTAACTACAATATCTGCATCATCCCCCTCTTTTGTAAAGCCAGACGCAAAGTATTCATTAAGAACCACACCAACACCTTCTGCTCCTACACATAGGCTACCTTTTTGATCTTTTATGGACCCTACTCTCTCCTTAGTTATCCTCTTACTCCTAACGTACTGATCTTTGGGTTCATCTTGATTTTGCTTGCCAATATTCTTTCATGCCCTCTCTTTGGTTTCCTATTTTCCTTTTTGATTTCACTCCACCACTTTCTATACTCCTCTTGGCTTTCTGTAGTATTGAGTTCTCGGTGTTGGATATAAACTTTCCTTTTCTGCCTTATCTTACCCTGTAAGCTCCTTGACATACATGGGGCTCTAGATTTGGCCATCTCACCATTTTTCTTTGTGGGAACATGTTTACTCTGAACCCCCTGAATCTCTTCTTTGAATGCCTCCCACTGCTCTGACACTGATTTACCTTCAAGTAGCTGCTTCCAGTCCACTTTCGCTAAATTACTCCTCAGTTTAGTAAAATCTCTCAATGGAGGACGCCACTCATGCACCACTCCAGGCCTGGATGGACTCCTCCATCGTCCACTCTTGGGCATGCATTGCCTCTGACATCTCAGCCAGATGTTGTTGATCTCTTGTTGCAGCTGCAGCTTTTCCTGTGAAGCTGAGCTGTCACAGTCTCCATTAGCTGCTGGGGTGTATGTGCACAGTGGTCACCAGGTTGTGTTCCCGAATCTACTTACGTGCACATACCCACATATGAGTATCTGCGCTGGTGGAGGGTGTAAGGGTTTGAGGTGATGCTGGATGCTCTGAGGCTGCGTCCTTCCCCTCAAGAGATGGCAGGCTTTCCCATAGACTCGGAGGCTCTTTGAGTAGGCACCACGTGATCTACCTGAGAGAACAGACATTGAAGAGTCAAGGGTCTCCTCTCCTGACATAGCACACACCCCTCTGGTGGAGATCCCTGGAGGCACTGGATGCCTGATAAGCAGCCTGGTTCCATAGCTGCGAATGCATCCTTGTGCCCCATGATGACCTTACTCACTGTCATATAAAGGTGCCTGTCTCTCTGTCCGCAACACTTTTTCCATCCTGCGGTTCAGCCAGCTTCATGGCCTTCTCCACCATCGGGGTCAGGACATGGAGAATAGGAAGCTCACTACCAGTCTTGACCTACTCTCTGTGATATGTGCAATCTTCTCCTGCAGATAGCGGGATGGAAGCTGGTGCTCTCCCAACAAGAACAATCCAAAGGCATAGGTTGGTGGTAGTTCAGCTGTTACTAATAGGGGCACATATCTCCTGCATGTGGTCCCTTTCCAGGGACCTCGTGAGAGTCTTCAATGGCAAACAGCCTCCTTTCAGGGCCATTTCACCATACCTCAGGTAATTTCTCTGCATCCCCTGATCCTTCACCCACGTCTGGGTGGGCAAACCCACTCCACCCAACACACCCTCCTGCTTTGCCAGATACTAGGTCCAAAAGGTGAAGGCTTTAAGAGGTACTCACTTTTGCTGCCCAGATGAGGCCATTGAGCTGCTTGCGGCACTGAATCCATGCCCTTGATGTGACCCCACGGCTGTTGACCTCCTCCACTACCTGAAGGCAGGTTTGTTTGTTCAGGCTCCCAGCTCACTTCCTCCCTTCCCTAGGGAATAGTATCTACCACCTTATCCTGGCAGCCTGTAGAAGCACCTGGAAGGAGGCATCAGTGAAGCTTGGGGCCACTCGGGGTCTACGTTCAACAATCACTCTGCCATCTCTCTGAACCCTGCCACTCCTATCACTGTAGACAGCAACATTGAATGCAGGTCTGGCAGCCATTTAAAAATAGCGACAGCACCTGCACAGTGTCAGTTGATGCCAGTGTATCCGCCTCCGCCACCAACCACATAATTGGTCAGCCCCCGCACCTCGTTGCCCTTAATTGGCTGTCTGCCGCTGGATCAGGTGCGGCCGGCCACTCCTCGTGACACGCATCCACTTTCAATCCCAATGGCGGGACCGGTGTCTATCAAACAAAATCCAGCCCAATGTGTCTCATGAAGTGGAATCTTCAGACAGATTGAAGAAACTGGCTATGGGTCTGTACACCCTAAGTGGTAGGTATAGACTGCTACAAACAGCCCCACTCACTGGTCTTCTGTTTGGTTCAGTTACTGTTGGTACTGATTGCTGAGGCTCCTGCTCTTCTTCCTCCAACTGTTTCTCCTTCCGAAAGAAACTAGCAATAACAGCACCCATAATAAGAGATAGAGCTACCTGAGGGTAAGTAATCAAAATATGAGCAAGTGATCTGGAAGCTGGAAACACTTCTGGCAATCAAAATAGCACACAGATCCTGTAATCCAATTACCTGTAGGTGAGTGTCCCTTTAAATAGTTCTTCAGTAGTTTTGAGAGGCTGGTCCCACTAGGTTTAACTAGGTTAGTTGTTGGACTAAGCTATGTTTCATGTTAAAATGGCATAGGGGTCCTAATTGTCTTATTTGAACCCTGAATTACATGTAGTCATCAAACAAAACTAGTTGCAGCAGTGGGTATTATGCAAAGCATTTGCACTTTCAAGCATCAGTTCCACACTCTATTGCTTGGATTCAGGCATTGCAGTGGAGTTTGGTGTTACTACTGACTATAGCTGCTTTTAGATCGGTTTTGAGCTATGTTGATGCCACTGACTCAATGTATGGGTTTCATACATCCAGCAGCAATTGCAAATTAAACTTAATGCTTTATTTAAAGGGCATTTCTCATGGCAAGCCTTGGCAAATCTGGCAGTTTTGCTCTTGGGATTAGAGACTCACATGTTGTGAGCCAGTAGCACTGATATAATACACAACTAATACATAACGCAGCTTAGAAAAAAATTAAACTAAAAGGCAAGTGCATTTCCATCCTGGCTATTGGAACTCCCTTTGTGATCATATGAGCCTGGAAATGACACTGCAATATTGATATGCAAATGATTAACACATTTATATGATAGTACTTTGTCCATTATTTTAAACAGAGCGGTTGTTAAGCAAGTCTAATAATTTGCACCATAATTTCTTGGCTATAGCAAGGCTTTGGTTATTCATCTCAGCAACTCATAATGTAAATGCGGGAATCTAATTTTCAGCAAATCCACAATCATGAATTTGTAATGAATATTAAACATGACTGTCATCAGGCCTTGAAAATCAGAAATGTATTCCTGTAAACAAGAACTAATTCGAGGGTATACAAGTGACTTGTGAAATAATATGTTAAAATTATCGTAAAATGAATAGTAATATGTAAAAATTCAGAATTATTAAGTGTCTGCTGTGGCTAAGTTGCTAGCGCTCCTGCCTCTGAAACACAAGGTTCAAGTCCCATTCCAGGGCTTGAGCACAAAAATCAAGGCTGATAATCAAGTGCAATACTGAGGGAGTGTTGCACCATTGGAGGTGTCATCTTTCGGATGAGACGTTAAACTGAGGCCCCATCTGCTTGCTCGGTTGGATGTAAAAGATCCCATGGCGCTAATATGAAGAAAAGCAGGGAAGTTATCCATGGAGACCTGGCCAATAATTATCCCTCAATCAACACACAAAAACAGATTATCTGGTCATTATCACATTGCTGTTTGTGGGAGTTTGTTGTGCATACTGGCTGCCATGTTTCCTGCTTTACAACAGTGGCTACACTTAAAAAAAAGTACTTCATTGGCTGTAAAGCACTTTGAGATGTCCAGTGGTCATGAAAACACTTTATAAATGCAAGTATTTCTTAAAAATTATAGCAAATGTATATGGCTACTTCAGTACACCTGATATTACCCTGCCTACTTGTATTCCCAACTAGAACATGTTTTTTCTCTTGTATTGTCTACTTGTATTTGTTGTGAGCTATAATGAGTAAAGTTGAAATTGTACCCTTTGTTCCTTAAAGTCACACTCGGGCAATCGATCCTTAACAAATCAAATGCTGTTTTTTGTGTGTAGTATCATTTTCCTGCCACCAGATAGCTTCATTGGACTTGGTAAAGTGTTTTTTGAATAGTTCAGTCAAAAGTGTGTGCCCCATTGCACCAGTTAGAGTCTCTTAAGAGGGCAGACTGAATTTCACATGCGTGGTTCACAATGTGCTTTTATGAATAAATATTCATAGCTACCATAACTAGATGCTAATGAAACGATCTCTAATTGCTCAGCACAATCAATACATATCCTAAAGCATGATGGTAACCTTGTTGGGAGCTTGAATATCTGGAAACTGTTTTTTACATAGCAACAATATTGACTGCCAAGAGAGGTTTGCAGGCACGAGCCATTGAAATAAGATTTGTTCTGATTTTTTGAAGGCTCTAGGTTGCTATTTAGATTTTTAGATAGGATCATTATCATTATGATGTCATCCCAGTCATTAATCCAGTGACTGTGCATCACTCTTTGCAAACAGCAGGTTAATTAACATGTCAATCATCATCCCTTTTGTAATTTAATCACTCCTGCCTTCCACCCTATCACAGACCTTCCCTTTTCTTCTTTCCTCCCCTCGACCCCCACACCCCTTCCCTGCATCTATGCTTGCTTCAAACCTGTTATATCTCTAACTTTTTCCAGTTCTGAGGAAAGATCATAAACCTGAAAAGTTAACTCTCTTTCTCTCTCCACATATGTTGTAAGACCTGCTGAGTATTTCCAGCATTTTTTGTTTTTATGTCAATCATCTTACCAGGTTGATGATAATGTTTTAAAGGAGAGGTGCATTCATTTGAATTAATACATCATCCTAAGCATAAAAAACTGTATGCTCATTGATTATATTTATAATGTTAAATGAACATTAGATGGCCCCCTGATTGGAATAAGTATTGTAGCAATTATACTTCTCTTGCTATTGTTTGAGGTGAATGTTCAAGAGGGGCTGAAATACAAAAGCAGTTCATTGTTACCAGTAATTTAAGCATTTATTCAGACAGAACAACTGGAACACCTGAGCCTTGTTCAGATATTTCATGCTACAAAATTGCTGCTCAGAGATTGTCTGGGAACTGGCATTTTGAGTAGACTCCTGCATCAGGGACATGAAGAACTGGAGTTGCTGCCTTGTCTTTACATCCATGATACCACTGTATCCAATGCCAGTAACAATACAAAGATTTCTCATAATTTGAAAATTATGTGTCACTTCAAATGAACACATTTCTCCTTTAAATTGACACTTTGCAAAATAATGCATTCTCCTCTTTATGTTACAGCCATAAATTTTGTTTATGTATACTTATTTCAAAAACGAAAACAAATAATGCAAACTGAGTTCATACAAATTATTCATAAATCATAAACCCATATCAGCCCAATCCAAATAAAAAATTGATTCACTTCAATGTAGTCCAAGTGATACCAGTGCAAACAAGTACAGTGCAAATCAAGCTTTACTTCAGAATAGTGGGGTAGCTTTCTTAAATTAAGCAGGCTTGCATAAGGCATGTAATTTTATTGTCTGGTGTTTCTCCCTGCTTCAAGAAAGATTAAACATTCTTGAATGCTACACTATCTATTTGTATGACTGAAATTGACTTGGAGTGTAGAATGATAGAATAGTTACAGCCCAGAAGGAGACCAGTTAGCCCGTCAAGTCCGTGCCAGTTCTCTGCAAGAGCAATTTAGCTAGTCCCACTCTCCTGCCCTTTCCCGTAGCCCGGCATTATTTTCCCCATTTAGGTGCTTATCCAATTCCTTTTTAAAAGCCACAATCGAATCTGCCTCCACAACCCTCTCAGACAGTACTTTCCATGTCATAACGATACACTGCGTAAAAAAGTTTTTTTTTTCAATTTGCCTTTGGTTCTTTTGCTTGTATTAGTGAAACAGAAGAAGTTTCGCATTAGAAAATGCTGCTCCTGCCCACACAAATAATTACTCTGTAATTACATGGTGGGTTAATTGAAAACTTGACTTCTATTTTAGTGATTTCTACAAGAAAATTAGTGCCTCTGTTATATTGTTGGCATTAGTACAATAACAATGCCTTCTTTGAAGCAGACAAGATGTTATGCCATCCACTCACTCCTTGCTCTGAATTATCTCACACCTCATTACTTGGGGGCAATTTTAACTTAACTCACTGGACAGGAAATAGGGGTTCCGGTCGGCCACCGATTTTATACATCACCCAAAGACAGTAAAATCACTCATTGCCCATATGCCGCCCAGTGGGCTCGGGTACAATTATTCATAACTTTAGAAGCCATATTTATTTGCTTTGCTTTATACTCATAAAACTAGAAAAAAATGCAATAATTTTGTGGCCAAAAATAACAAAGTATTTGTAAATTAGGCCTAGATTATGCAAGAACTGTATAAAGCTAAACGACTGCATACATTTCTGGTCACCGCATTGCAGGAAGGATATGATCACTCTTGTGATGATCCTGTAGTTTTTTTTCTTGGAACATGTGGTGTGCCTTTAAGGCTGGCAAAGGATCAGTACTGCTTTAAAAACTAGCAAGCCTCAGGAGAAAGTGCATTTTTGGTTGCCGTTGGATACAGCTATTTGGAGACTGCAATTCAAAGGGTGCATTCTTGTTACTTTGGATACAGCCACTTGAACTGAGCATCAAGCGATACATTTGTTACAATTCAATTTTGAACTGGCTTTTTAGTTGAAGACAGTCTGTCCTAACAGAACATAGACAGACAGCTGGTGTTAGCACCTGAAAGAAGAACTTTCAGCCATTTAAACTGAAGGAAGAGAATTTCGTCTGTTTAATTATTATTATCTCTCAAAATTCTAAAACGTCAAGCCAAAACAGAGATCCCTGAGAATTTAAACTGAAGGAAGGGAAGTTAGACTGTGTCAGCCTTTTATCCCACAAAAACTGTAAAGTCAGATTGATTCTATTGAAAATGTCTGCAAGTTGTTAATTGTTGAAATCTATCGCTGAAGAAGGAAAGCATCACTTACTGTTGGAATTAGACTATGGACAGTTCTACTGTTGAAGAACCTTTCTTCCCCATCTGACAGCTGTGAGGACATCAAGCAACATTGGATTGTAAATTTGCAAGGACTCTTTTTTTTCTATTTTAAATGTTGTTTATATCTTCATAATGTTTAAGAATTTAGTTTTTTTAATTAAACAGTTAATTTGTTGATTTAAAGACACCTGGTTTGGTTAGCCTCATTCAGGGGTTGATAGATGGTACAATTTGGCTGGGTCTTTCTTTAACTTGGAAAGTTTAAAATGATATGTTAGGCGATCTGTAAAGGGACAGGATTGAATTAACAGTGTGTTTCTCCCACCACAATCAGAATTGTATATTTTGATTGGTGACTTTGACTGGAATGGTTGGTCGGAACATATTTATTGGGGGCTCGTCCGGGATTTGAATAATATATTAATTGGGGGCTTGTCCGCTATTTGAATAACATATTAATTGGAAGCTTGCTCAAGATTTGAATCATATATTAATTGGGTTTCTGGATTTGAATCATATTTTAATTGGGGGCTTGCTCGCAGTTGAATCATATTTAATTCGGTGGCTCGCGTCTAGGATCAGAATCAGACTAATTTGGAGGGCTTGCATTTGGGATCATAGTAACTACTCATCTCTGGGATAGCATATTTAAATTTGGGTCCTGCAATTGGCATCATATTAATTGCTCTTGAGTCTGGGATCACATCAATTGGAAACTCGATTGTTGGGTTCTAAATCTAAAACCAATTACAAAGAAATTAAAAGAACTAGGTCTCTTGTATCATAAGGTATAGTCTATATGATTGTTATGGCATTGGTGGTTGCAGCAGAGTTTTTGGGAAAGCAGAATGTTTCCCTGAGTGACTTGATAACTTTAACTAAGAACAAATTAAAAGAATTGGCAGTGAAATTGGGGTTGGAATTGAAATTAGGTGCCAAAAAAGCAGAGATAATTGATATATTATCCGAACATCTGGAATTAGCAGAAGAAGATGATAATGATGATGATACAGATGAATGGCAATATGTGGAACAAGAAAGGGAATACGAAAGACATGAAGGTCTGAGAGTGATGCAGTGGAATTGGCTAGGATTCAATTAGAAACAAAAAACACTTGAGGCAGAAAACGAATTAAGAAAACTTGAATAGGAAAAAGAGGAAAAGTAAAAAGAAAAAAGCAATAGCATTAAGAAAACTTGAATTGAGCAAAGAGGAAAGGGAGAAAAAGAGAGCATTTCGGGGAGAAAGAGAAAGAGAAGAGAGGGAATTTAAGTTCAAAGAGTTGGAACTAAGATAAAAGTGTAGTCTTGGAACCAAGGAAAATTCAGGTCAGGAAGAATTTGAGTTTAGATCAGGACCCAGCAAGAAGTTGTTTAAATTTATACAAGCTCTTCCTAAGTTCGAGAAAAGGGATGTAGAGGCATTTTTCATATTTTTTGAAAAAATAGCCAAACAGATGAAATGGCCAAAAGAAAGCTGGCCATTGCTCATGTAGGGCAGGCTGGGAGGCAGAGCTCATGAAGCTTATGCCATGCTTTCTGAAGAGGTTTCTGCAGATTATGAGATGACAAAAAAGGCTATTCTCGCTGTGTATGAGTTAGTCCCTGAAGTTTACCGTCAGAAGTTTTGGAACTTAGGATATTGGCTGGGCAGATATATTTAAAAATTGAGAGGGTGAAGCAAATGAATTTTGACTGTTGGATACGGGCATTAAAGATAGAAACCACATATGAGAACCTTTGAGAATTGATTCTCTTAGAAGAGTTTAAAAACTCCATTCCTTCATGAGCGAGAACTCATATAGATAAACTGAAAGTTTTGAAAGCTAAGCAAGCAGCAGAGATTGCTGACGATTTTGAGCTTGTGAATAAGCCAACCTAATTTGTCCATCACCCCCATAAACCCGAAAAGGATACAAAGTGGGAAAGTAAAAGGAAGGCAAGTAGCCGGGGACAAGCAGGAACAGCTGAGAATGCCCCAGGATCACCTCCTCAGGTCAGAAAGGAATGTGCTGAGGGTAGAAGTGAGGTTCGCAAGCTAAAGTGTTATCATTGCAATGAAACAGGTCATCTTCATTCAGAGTGCTGGAAATTGCATGGTAAACCCATAGGACTTGTTGTGGTACGCAAAGTTAGTGCAGAGGAAAAGACTCTGACTGAGAGTATAGCAGACCAGGCTATAGCTTTAACTACAGCTGTAAATGTGAAACCAGATACCAAAATTAAAAGGAGTGTAGCGGTTAAGAGTAAAATACCTGTGAGTTATAATTAATTTTGTCAAAGGGGAGAGTAACTCTGTATCCTGTAAATGAGGCAGGAAAACCTATCATTATACTCAGGGACACAGGAGCAACCCAAACACTCTTGCTGGGGAAGGTTATAAGGTTTCCACCAGAGAGCACCTTGAACGCTAAAGTTTTAGTTAATGGAATTGGTGGAGTGTGTATACCTGTACCTTTGTATAAAGTATGCCTAGAGAGTGACTTAATATCTGGGATAGTAATTGTAGGTGTTGTCCACAGTTTACCAGTGAAGGGAATTGATCTACTCCGAGGAAATGATTTGGCAGGATCAAAAATATCAGCTTCTCCTATGGTTACAGATGAACCAAGTGAAATTAAGGAAATGGAGCAATTACAGGAACAAGTTCCAGGAATATTTCCTGCGTGTGTAGTTACCCGAGCAATTGCTAAACAGGAGCCATTATCAGAGGTAAAAGGGGCGCCAGAAATAGATAGCCAAGGTCGATGCTCGCGACCTGGGGGCTGGTACAATCCTACTGCAAGATGACAAATCCGGCAGAGAGAAACCAGTAGGATATTTTTCTAGAAAACTAAATTGTCATCAGAAAAAATATTCCACTGTGGAAAAAGAAATATTGGGACTTTTACTGGCTTTCAAACATTTTGAGGTATATGTCCGCCAGGAAAAATATAAAGAAATATTAATATATACTAACCGTAACCCATTAACATTTGTGGAAAAGTTTAAGAACCGAAATGTTAGAATCTTAGATGGAGTCTGTTGTTACAGCCTTATTATCAGAGGCTTGTACACATTTCGGGGAAAAATAATGTTATTGCTGACGCTTTGTCGCGGAATTAACTATGTGGATGGCGATGAGAATGCTGCAAATTATTAGTAGAGTATATCTGTATATTCAGGGAAAAAATGTGTTAGCCTTTTTTCAATTTGTATTTTTTTTACCCATTGCAATGAAACGCATTCCAGGAATGGCGTTTCATTCCGCCAGGGGCAGAGGTGTTATGATCCTGTAGTTTTTTTTTCGTGACGATGCAGTGTGCCTTTAAGGCTGGCAAAGGATCAGTACTGCTTTAAAAACCAGCAAGCCTCAGGAGAAAGTGCATTTTTGGTTGCCATTGGATACAGCTATTTGGAGACTGCAATTCAAAGGGTGCATTCTCGTTACCTTGGATACAGCCACTTGGACTGAGCATCAAGCGATACATTTGAAACAATTCAATTTTGAACTGGCTTTTTGGTTGAAGACAGTCTGTTCTAACAGAACACAGACAGACAGCTGGTGTTAGCACCTGAAAGAAGAACTTTCAGCAATTTAAACTGAAGGAAGAGAATTTAGTTTGTTTAATTATTATTATCTCTCAACATTCTAAAACGTCAAGCCAAAACAGAGATCCCTGAGAATTTAAACTGAAGGAAGGGAAGTTAGACTGTGTCAGCCTTTTATCCCACAAAAACTGTAAAGTCAGATTGATTCTATTAAAAATGTTTGCAAGTTGTTAATTGTTGAAATCCATCACTCGAGAAGGAAAGCATCATTTACTGTTTGAATTAGACGACGGGCTGTTCTACTGTTGAAGAACCTTTTTTCCCCATCTGATGGCTGTGAGGACATCAAGTAACATTGGACTGTAAATTTGCAAGGACTCTATTGTTTTCTATTTTAAATGCTGTTCTGGCAGGGCAGGGATCCTGAAGAACCAAGACAGCATGGAGTGGGCTTCGCCATCAGAAACTCCTTGCTCAGCATGATAGAGCCCCCCTCAAATGGCTCGGAACGCATACTGTCCATCCGACTGCTCACCACCTCTGGTCCAGTACACCTACTCAGCATCTATGCTCCAACACTCTGCTCCCCACCTGAAGCTAAAGATCAGTTCTACGAAGTACTCCATAACATCATTAGCAGCATCCCCAACACCGAGCACCTATTCCTGCTGGGGGACTTTAATGCCAGGGTTGGGGCCGACCATGACTCATGGCCCTCCTGCCTTGGGCGCTATGGCGTTGGAAGGATGAATGAGAACGGGCAGAGACTGCTTCAGTTGTGTACCTATCATAACCTCCACATCACCAACTCGTTCTTTCACACTAAACCCTGTCATCAAGTTTCATGGAAGCACCCAAGATCGCGTCGTTGGCACCAGCTGGACCTCATTGTCACAAGGCGAGCTGCCTTAAACGGTGTTCAAATCACACGCAGCTTCCACAGTGCAGACTGCGACATCGACCACTCCCTGGTGTGCAGCACAGTTAGACTCAGACCAAAGAAGTTGCATCATTCCAAGCAGAAGGGCCACCCGCGCATCAACACGAGCAGAATTTCTCACCCACAGCTGTTACAAAAATTTCTAAATTCACTTGTAACTGCCCTTCAAAACACTCCCACAGGGGATGCTGAGACCAAGTGGGCCCACATCAGAGACACCATCTATGAGTCAGCTTTGACCACCTACGGCAAAAGTGCGAAGAGAAATGCAGACTGGTTTCAATCTCATAATGAAGAGCTGGAACCTGTCATAGCCGCTAAGCGCATTGCACTGTTGAACTACAAGAACGCTCCCAGCGATTTAACATCCGCAGCACTTAAAGCAGGCAGAAGCACTGCACAAAGAACAGCCAGGCGCTGCGCAAACGACTACTGGCAACACCTATGCAGTCATATTCAGCTGGCCTCTGACACCGGAAACATCAGAGGAATGTATGATGGCATTAAGAGAGCTCTTGGGCCAACCATCAAGAAGATCACCCCCATCAAATCTAAATCAGGGGACATAATCACTTACCAACGCAAACAAATGGACCGCTGGGTTGAGCACTACCTAGAACTGTACTCCAGGGAGAATGTTGTCACTGAGACTGCCCTCAATGCAGCCCAGCCTCAACCAGTCATGGATGAGCTGGACATACAGCCAACCAAATCGGAACTCAGTGATGCCATTGATTCTCTAGCCAGCAGAAAAGCCCCTGGGAAGGACAGCATTACCCCTGAAATAATCAAGAGTGCCAAGCCTGCTATACTCTCAGCACTACATGAACTGCTATGCCTGTGCTGGGACGAGGGAGCAGTACCCCAGGACATGCACGATGCCAATATCATCAACCTCTATAAAAGCAAAGGTGACCGCGATGACTGCAACAACTACCGTGGAATCTCCCTGCTCAGCATAGTGGGGAAAATCTTTGCTCGAGTCGCTCTAAACAGGCTCCAGAAGCTGGCCGAGCGCTTCTACCCTGAGGCACAGTGTGACTTTCGTGCAGAGAGATCGACCGTTGACATGCTGTTCTCCCTTTGTCAGATACAGGAGAAATGCCGCGAACAACAGATGCCCCTCTACATTGCTTTCATTGATCTCACCAAGGCCTTTGACCTCGTCAGCATACATGGTCTCTTCAGACGACAAGAAAAGATTGGATGCCCACCAAAGCTACTAAGTATCATCACCTCATTCCATGACAATATGAAAGGCACAATTCAACATGGTGGCTCCTCATCAGAGCCCTTTCCTATCCTGAGTGGCGTGTGTTCTCGCACCCACACTTTTTGGGATTTTCTTCTCCCTGCTGCTTTCACATGCGTTCAAGTCCTCTGAAGAAGGAATTTTCCTCCACACAAGATCAGGGGGCAGGTTGTTCAACCTTGCCCGTCTAAGAGCGAAGTCCAAAATACGGAAACTCCTCATCAGGGAACTCCTCTTTGCTGACGATGCTGCTTTAACATCTCACACTGAAGAGTGCCTGCAGAGTCTCATCGACAGGTTTGAGGCTGCCTGCAATGAATTTGGGCTAGCCATCAGCCTCAGGAAAACGAACATCATGGGGCAGGACGTCAGAAATGCTCCATCCATCAATATTGGCAACCACGCTCTGGAAGTGGTTCAAGAGTTCACCTACCTACCTAGGCTCAACTATCACCAGTAACCTGTCTCTAGATGCAGAAATCAACAAGCGCATGGGAAAGGCTTCCACTGCTATGTCCAGACTGGCCAAGAGAGTGTGGGAAAATGGCGCACTGATACGGAACACAAAAGTCCGAGTGTATCAGGCCTGTGTCCTCAGTACCTTGCTCTATGGCAGCGAGGCCTGGACAACGTATGTCAGCCAAGAGCGACGTCTCAATTCATTCCATCTTCGCTGCCTCCGGAGAATACTTGGCATCAGGTGGCAGGACCGTATCTCCAACACAGAAGTCCTCGAGGCGGCCAACATCCCCAGCTTATACACACTACTGAGTCAGCAGCGCTTGAGATGGCTTGGCCATGTGAGCCACATGGAAGATGGCAGGATCCCCAAAGACACATTGTACAGCGAGCTCGCCACTGGTATCAGACCCACCGGCCATCCATGTCTCCGCTTTAAAGACGTCTGCAAACGCGACATGAAATCCTGTGACATTGATCACAAGTCGTGGGAGTCAGTTGCCAGCATTCGCCAGAGCTGGCGGGCAGCCATAACGATGGGGCTAAAGTGTGGTGAGTCGAAGAGAATTAGTAGTTGGCAGGAAAAAAGACAGAGGCGCAAGAGGAGAGCCAACTGTGTAACAGACCCGACAAACAAATTTCTCTGCAGCACCTGTGGAAGAGCCTGTCACTCTGGAATTGGCCTTTATAGCCACTCCATGCGTTGCTCCACACACCACTGACCACCTCCAGGCGCTTACCCATTGTCTCTTGAGATAAGGAGGCCAAGGAGAAGAAGAAGATATCTTTGACTGTTTATGAATTTAGTTTTTTTTAAATTAAATAGTTAATTTGTTGATTTAAAGACACCTGGTTTGGTTAGCCTCATTCGGGGGTTGATAGATGGTTCAATTTGGCTGGGTCTTTCTTTAATTTGGAAAGTTTAAAATGATATGTTAAGTGATCTTTGGAGGGACGGGATTGAATTAACAGTGTGTTTCTCCCATCACAATCAGAATCGGATATTTTGATTGGCGGCTTTGACTAGAGCAGTCAGTCGTAACACTCTAGAGACAGCACAGAGGAGATTTACAAGAATATGAACATACGAATTAGGAGCAAGAGTAGGCTCCTCCACTCCCATCTTCTCAATCCCTTTACCTGCCTGACTTGAAGTCACACCCTCCTGTCCCTGACCACTGACCAAAACAGATGACCCTATCCTAAGGGGTGTGACTGCATGCTGGAACAAAGTATCCAGGTAACTTTCCCCCTCCCTGACGTATCGCAGTGTCTGCAGCTTGGCCTCCAGCTCAATGACTCTGAGCCAAAGCTCCTCAAGCTACAGACACTACACACGTGGTTGGCATGGATTGCCATCTTTATTGTGTTAAATTAATTAAATTTATTTTTAAATTAATTTGTTCCCCTCCTTACCGAACTTCCTCATTTACCAAACTCCATTCTTCTCATTCTGTGTATCCTGGGCTTTATTAATAGGGGCATAGAGTACAAGAGCAAGGAAGTTATGTTGAACTTGTATAAGACACTAGTTCAGCCTCAGCTGGAGTATTGCATCCAGTTCTGGGCGCCACGCTTTAGGAAAGATGTGAGGATATTGGAGGGAGTACAGAAAAGATTCACGAGAATGGTTCCAGGAATTTCAATTATGAAGATAGATTGGAGAAGTTAGGACTGTTTTCCTTGAGCAGAGAAGGCTAAGAGGTGATTTGATAGAGGTATTCAAAATCATGAGGGGTCTGGACAGAGTAGACAGAGAGAAACAGTTCCCACTCATGAAAGGATTGAGAACAAGAAGGCACAGATTTAAAATATTTGGTAAGAGAAGCAAAAGCGACATGAGGAGAAGCTTTTTCATGCAGCGAATGGTTAAGGTCTGGAATGCGCTGTCTGAGAACGTGGTGGAGGCAGGTTCAATTGAAGCATTCAAAAGGGAATTAGACAGTTATATGAAAAGGAAAAATGTACAGGATTACAGGGAAAAGGCAGGGGAACGGAACTAAGGAAATTGCTCTTTCAGAGAGCTAATGTGGACAAGATGGGCCGAATGGCCTCCTTCTGCATGGTAACGATTCTGTGATTCTGTGTCCTCCAGCAGCATTCAGTGCAGTATGTTGCCAGGAATGGAGAATTTTAGCTATGAGGAAAGATGGTAGGCTCGGGTTATTTTCTTTGGAACAGTGGAAGCTGAAGAGAGATTTAATTGAGGTGTACAAGATTATGAGGGGCCTAGATAGAGTGGATAGGAAGGACCTATTTCCCTTAACAGAGGTCAATAACCAGGAGGCATAAATTTAAAGTAATTGACAGAAAGATTAGAGAGTAGTTGAGGAGACATTTTTTCACCCAGTGGGTGATGAGGTTTGGAAACTCGTTGTCTGAAAAGGTGGTCAAGACAGAAAACCTCATATAATTTTTAAAATCCTTAGATATGCACTTGCAATGTGATAACCTACAAGACAATGGACCAAGAGGTGGAATATAGGATTAGGCTGTATGGCTCTTTTCCGGCTGGCACAGACACGATTGGCCATAAATTTTCTAAATTCAGTGCTCATTACCCAATGAACATCCTTCTAAGCAGCAGTGTCCAGAGAGAACACTTTGTTTCTATGTTATAGTGCCATCATCTGCTGACATGCTGTACTGCACTTTAAAGAAAAACTATATCAGTTCTAAATTTATAATTTTTTAAGATAATGAGTTCAAATGCTGTCAAAGTTATGAAATTGTAATTAAAAAATTTGATAGTTTGTAGGCTAGCACCAATAAAAATGATCATGAACGTTGTTGAATTGTAAAACCTCAACAGTCTCACTAATATTCTTCAGGGAAGGGTCTACATGCGACTCCAGTCCACATATATGTGGTGGACTCTTAATGCCTCCAGATGGGTGATAAATAATTTCTAGTCAGTGTTACCCACATCTTCAAAAAAATGAACTTTTAGGGATTTTTTAATTTAATTTTATCTACACGTATACCCTGCTGTCATTACAAACATTGTTACATCAAATAAAGAACATTTACTTAATTTTTAATTGTGTCTGCAACCTTTTTTAATAATCCCTTGGATGATTAGCATGGATTTTGATTGAAGGATTGATTTTGAAGTTAACCAAACCCATACAGCATTTCATTGTGCTTCTGTGAACATTGGCCCAAAGTTTCAGATATTTCAAAAATCATTTTCAATATTTATTTAAATATGCTGATGATTTTACAGGAGAAAAAACACACAAATAAACAGTGGGCTGGATTTAGTTCTCCCCCAGGCATCGGGGTCCTTTGGGCAGGGGGGCCGGGGGCCAGAAGGTGCCTCCGAGAGAGGGCCACCACACAGCCTGATGCCGGGAGTGCCCGGCCCGATATTGCTGGTGGCGGCGAGGCTTTGAGGCGGTCCCCCCGCTGCTTAGCGACAGGACCCCCATTTTCATATTTAAATATATTTAAATTAATGAATTAATTATACTGACACCTGTGGGGAGGGGGGAGGAGGAGGTAAGGTTCTCAGTGCTGGCGGGGGGAGAATAGAATCAAAGTAACGTCATTGCTATAGGGGACGTTGGGAAAGGTGTTACGAGGGTTTCTATTTTTTGTTAAAACTTGAGAATCTATTTTAAATACTGAAAAGGATTCCATGGATTCTGGAAACTTGAAGAAGCCGAACCTGGGGTGTTTTTCTTAAAAGGAAGGTCAACAGAAGGTTGACCAGTAACCAAATCTTACTGGAAAGCATCTGTTTGCAAAGAACCCAGCAGGGGGATCTGTTATGACCTGAAGGGACAGATGTTTACAAGGAAATGACAGACCACAATTTATAGCTGCCACAGGATTGCTTCTGAACAGTTTTGGTTTCATTTTGAACTGTTAAAAAAAAAGCCAGTTGGTTTGGCTAAAAAGCAGACAGTTGGAGTTTGCTTATTGACCTGCCAAGAGAACAGAAGATCCTTTCTCTTGAAAAGCAAATCCTGTGTCAAATGTGTTTACTGTTGCCTCCTATATTTGAAAAAATCCTGAACATTTATAGAAACCTGGCATCTTTGAAAGAACTTTGCATCGTATGTACGAGAATTGAAACCTTTGTTGCTGCACACCTGATGTAAAACCTCTGTGAAGCATTCTGTAGCTGTATCTCTTGAAAGCCTACCCAGACTGTTCAGCAACATCACCTGGAAAGAAATGTTCTAGGAATATTCCTAGTGGCAGCCACCTATTTGCCTTTGAGTCACCTCACCAAACTTTCCGTTCCATCTTCCATACCTACTTTACAGTATAAGTTTTTTTTTAGTCCTTCTGTTTCTTTGTAACAGCTGTAAACAAAAATCCCTTTTTTTCCCAGTTAACTGGTTTTGTATGTATGTGTGCGCGTGTGAGGGCTAGGATAAAAGTAAAGGGCTATAATATTTCAATTCATGCGCATGTTTACTTCGTTATTGGTTAAGACTTGGTTTATAATAAATGTTGTTGTTTATTAAAGAAACCTGGTTGTTGTGTTTTATTCTGGTGGAAAAATAGAGTATCTGACTGATGGTTTTGGTAAGAGGGAAAATTTAAATATATGTTGTAACCTGTGGAGGAGTGGGACTGAATTGACAGTGCACTCCTCCCAGCTCGGTCGTAACAAAAGTTAAAGTTTATGCACTTTTGGTGGGGTGGGGGGGAAGGTAAAGTGGACAAGGTAAGTGTTTTGGGGGGGGAGAGGGGCAGAAGAAATGTCTTCATTTATTTTTATTTCCTTGTGTTTTAAATATTTAAATTTAATGGTAGGGTTCAAAGCCCTTTAAAAATGCATCATTGCCTGCGCACAGGCCACTTACTTAATTTTTAATTGTGTCTGCCACCTTTTTTAATAATCCCTTGGATGATTAGCATGGGGACAGATAGCCCGCTCCCTCCACGTGATCAGAGGTATGGGCGGCCCACCCCAGCTATTGAAATGAGCCGCAGCGCTTAGGATCGCGGCGGCTCCACGTCGTGCGGCCCGCACAGGTGGACCGCCATTGTTTTCGCAGCGGGCTTATAAATTTCAGCCCAGTATTAGACTTCCATCCAAATCTCAGCAACCAGCCCACTACGGGAACTACAGTGTGGCTGTGTAGCCCTCAGCTTCAGGAGAATAGGACAAGTGGTAGGATCGCATCTAGGCCCCAATTTTCAGCTTTATTGCTGGGTGGAAATGGAGTATTTACATGGCGAAAATCGTGGGCAGCATTTACCACCCCATTTTGATACTACCTTTCATTGGTGGTACAGTCACCAGTTGAAACCAAGTACGTGATTCTAGTTATCAGAGTCCTATTACATCATTATAGGCTGAATAAATTACCAATGGGTGGAGCATGCAATGTGAATATTCCATTCATTGCTACTTGCCTTGAGCAGCCTAGGCAGTGGTCCTTAAAGGGACTGCTACAGAATGTTCAGAAAAAATCTATGTTAAAGATTTTTAATTGATTCTTGGGGGTCTTTGAGGCATTACTATTCCTGACTCCACAAAAACTAACGCACAAGTTGTTCGACCATTCACAGCAATCCCCCCCACCCCCACCCCAACACCCGCAGAATTACCAACCTCCCCTTAACTTACTTTCACCGCCTAGGCTGCATGGTGGTGTTGCCTGATTTTCAAGGTCCTCCACTCAGCGAGCTGCTTTAAATGCGCAAAAATCTTTCCTATGGAGTGACGATGAAGCCCGATCATGAAAACTGGCATGTTTCTACTGCTCACCCAATGTTTGCCAAAATGGGAAATTGGCCCTCTGCTGTTGTAATGAGTCACACCATCTGCCATCAGGTCATGTTACAGCTTTGATGGTGACCATGTAGAAACTCTCTACTCAGATATCCCACCCATGGAGATCGTACAAAGACTTGAAGGCTCTGCTTCTCAGTATTAGTTACGCAGCACCAGTGTTTATAATGGAGATATTTCTGAGTTACTTGAACAATGCATGTCTAATCACTAAAATGTAGAATAATAAGCATTAATTTATGAAATTAAATATGCTAAATCGCAGGCTGCTAGAGGGTAGAATTAGAATATTTTACAACCAAGTTTGAATATATAATGTTACTAACTTCATGTAAACAAAGATTACAGCAATTAAGTTAGTACATTTGAAAAGTAATTGCTGTTGTAATGTGGGTTCACATTCCCAATGATTTTTTTTTTAACCTGAAAGGTAAAGCTTTGGCAATTTCTGTTAGAATATT
Organism: Heterodontus francisci; assembly: GCF_036365525.1. NCBI lineage: Eukaryota > Metazoa > Chordata > Chondrichthyes > Heterodontiformes > Heterodontidae > Heterodontus > Heterodontus francisci. Next base: position 73,745,383 of record NC_090383.1, read on the forward strand.
ATGATTTTCCTTAAGAAGTGAATAGCTGACATAAAATGGCTGAGCCTTGAATGAAAATTAAGTACCTGTCCTTTTGTCACAGGGTGACAGAGCAAAATGACATGGTACTGAGCCAATACATGGGGAGGTTTTTTGTTTCCCTTATTAAAATGTTAGTACATTCTGTCTATTAGCTCTGGATCTGATGGCAAATTTATTTACATCAAGGTGCTGGGTGACAGATTTTTCTAACTTTTGGCACCAGTGTCAAGATCAGATACTCTCAGACTAGATGCAGAATAGTCCAGTTGGAAGTAAATCTGTCTCTACTCTCTCTCAACAATGTGCCTTCAATTCAGTCAAATTAATACTCCTCCTAGCACTGCACCAGTGTGATATTTCCATTTCCTAAATCTCCCATTCTTGCAACTTCTTTGCTTTAAGGCTAAGACAGAATGAGCACAGACCACATATAACAAGCTCTATTGTGGGTTATATTCAATCCCTTTCATTTGAGGAAAGATTCTGCAAAAGTATTCCTGGTCCTGAAAGGAAAATGCTGGAATATCAGTCAATCTTGTATCTTAGATTTGTCACCCTTTCAATTCACAGCTGATTAATTACTTGGAGGAAGCATGTGGGAGAGTGGCCCTTGAGACTGGGAGTTCTCTCCTGCCATGGGCATTGTGCACTCCTCCAGTGAGGAGAAGCACCTGAGAAGGAGAAAGCTACAGCCTTAGGGATCCAGACAGCAGCAACCTCATGGCCACCTGCAGACGCAGCCTCAGGGTGGGGAAGCAGGCAAAGGCTGCAGAGGGGACCACGAGCATGGAGAAGAAGATACCCTGTAGCAAGGGTGTTACAGACAGAGGATGAGCTACCTCCGGATGTTGGAGCAGCAGTGTTGCCAAAGACAACACCGAAAGGCCATCACAGATCTTTGTGCCATGATGACGGATTAGCGGAACCCCATTGGTACTTGTTGTTACCTAATGCCAGCACCAGTGATGGTCACCATGGTCCTTAACTTCTCCGCCTCCGGTTCATTCCAGGCCAGCAGGCCTGGCGAAGGGGGTAGGGGGAGGGTGGGTGCTGATTACAGGGGGAAGGGGGTCCAGGGCAGTGGTTTGTTTGCTGGCGGGGGCCCTTCATGGCCAGAGATTGCCCACGGAGGAGGGCCCGCCCCCCCAAGCCAGCAGGGAGATCACCTCAAGTGGCCCCTGGGTGGGAAGGCTGGCATCGGCCGATTCCACTCAGGACAAAATTGCGGAACGACGGGAAGGCAACAGGCCCTCTGCCCCCTTCCTCCCATCGCAATTCTATGGGTTCCCCGCCTCTGAACATGTCTCAGGGGGCTCCATAAAATTCAGCCCATGCAGTAACTCCCTAACTATCTATTCACTCATGAAGCCCAAGTGCACCTAGTGGTTTCCTTAATTCTTCTACAAGTGCTGTTACATGGTGCTCCCCCTTTGCTGCCAGCTGCAGGGGAGGCAAACTCCTGACCTTGCTGCCCTGTGGCTTGGGATGATCTTGGCGGCTATTCTCTGGCTGCCTGAGGCCTGGAGGGCTCCAGCATTCTGAGGGGCTCCTGCATAGATGCAGGAACCTACTATGTCATCGCAGCAACTTGAGGCACTGTCACTGGCAGAAGGGCTGAGGAGCCACTGTCTGCATTCGGAGCGTCCTGAAAGGAGCTCCCAGATGTGGAAGGCAGCCGCTCCTCCTCCTTCACAAGGCACATTTATACTCCCTGCTAACCTGAGATGGATGAGGACCAGGTGACGACCCCAGGAACCTCATCCATCACTCATCTTGCCACTGCTCCATTGAACTCATGGACAAGGTGATGGTGTTCAGGTCTGCGTGCATCTCTGGCATCCACTGACTGGTTTGGTGGATCTGGCTCTTCATGAGAGTCACCAATCTCTCAATGGAGGAGGCCCCATGTGCAGATGAGAGGGAAATGGCAGCACTTATGGGCTGGATGGACTCCACCACTGTCCGAGTCAGGGTGCGCATAACCTCTGGAATCTCTGCCAGATCTTCATGCCACCTCACACTGTAAGTCCAGCATTTGCTGCCTTACTGATGACTCCAAAGGCAGGTTATCAGCCTGGACCTGGCCTCCCACACTCCTCCGAGTGTCAGTGGCCTCAGCAGTCACAGCCTCCAACAGCAACTCAGGCGCATGTGTGGTGCTATCACCAGGTTGTAACCCCAAATCTAAGCGTGAACACATACCCACAGAAAGTATTGGCACTCGTGGAGGATGGGGGGAGGGGGGGTATGATGTCCCACTGCACCCTCTGAGGCACCCTCATCCTCCTCAGAGGTGGATGGCTGTCCTCTGGAGATGGCAGCTCAATGTTCTTGTGGATGACTTGCGTGAGAGAACAGAAAGGTCAAAGAGTTTTGTTCTTCCAAACACAAATCTTCAGAATCGGCTGGTGTTCAAATCAATGTATGCGTAGTGGAGGACACAGTAACACCACCCCTCGTGCTCACCCGCCTAAGGCTCCCTTATTCCCGTTCATGAGGGTTCTCACTCTCTTGCACCCACATTTTGGCCTTATTGTCTATGATGGAGTGGCTGCCAAGCTGTACTGCCAGTTCCAGAGCCTCTTCTTCCATGGTGAGGATGGCGAGAAATGGCACCCGCTGCCAGTCTGCATCCTCTCTTTGGCATTGTGGGCTCTCGTTTCCTGAAGGAACTATGAAGATGAATGTTAGTTGCCCCAAAATAACAGACACAACGCCAAAGCAGGTGGCAGCCTAGCTGTCCATTTTGGGGGCACTCGAATGTGTCCAGCATTTGGCCACTCTGGAGTGACCCTGCAAGGATCGCCACTGACTGATGAGCGCCTATTGATTGATCTGCATTCATTCCTTTTACAGGAGCTGCTGCAACCTGACCCCCCCTGGCACCAACTCCATAGCCTTTCCCTCCCCAATAATTGCACCCTCACACTTATCTATTTGTCAATCCCTAAGGGGACCGAGGTATTAGGTACTCTCCTTGGTAGAACCAAGAAGGTCATTCATGTGCTTGTGGCACTGCAGCCAGGTTCTCCAGAAGAGCCCACAGCTCCTGACCTCGTCTGTGACCTCTGTCCAGGCTTGCTTGGTTAGGCAGGGAGGTGTTTTCCTCCTTTCCCTGGGGAGGAGGATCACCCATCTTTCCTGAGTAGCCTGGAGGAGAAACTGCAGGGATTCATCACTGGAGTGTGGGACCACCTGGGATCCTCCTTCAGTCATGCCAACAAGCACCTCGTTCCTTCAGCCTTTACAAAGTCTGCACCACTGACCCCAGTAGGCCTTCTCACACTGGCAGACCTAGCCTTCAGGGAAGTCTTCCGCTATGTTCTGGGAGTGCTGGTGACCCTTTAAAAATGGAGGAAGCACATCCATCAGCGTCACCTGACACAGTGGCTGCCACTTCAATGCCTGCCTCCATCCCCGGAATGGTCACCCCCACCCCCTCCCACCACCTGCCGGCAGTTAATTGGCCAGCCAGCGCGAGATAGTCCTACAATCGGGGATTGGGTCATGAGCACCAGTGGCACCCATTTCCGGTCCCAATAGCCACTCTTTGGCTCTCCATGTAAAATCTTGGCTGGGGATTCTGAAACATTTACATTTTCTACATTTACCAACTGAAATTTATTCATCTAAATCATAAATCATAATAGAAATGTAATCCATTGTTGGAGATTGTTTGCATTGAATCAGCAGCAATCATATCCACAGAATGAGTGAATATTGGTGCTTTTAGCAGACGTTTCAAAGAAACCACTGTCCTGCTCAGCCTAGCTTATTGGTTGACGACCTGAAAGCCTACAACAAGATTAAAGTGTATTATCATGAAGCACACAATATAATCTTGTCCAATTTATTGATACTTTAATAGAAATACAAAATGAGTTGAGCAGAGTTAAATGCAAGTCTGTTGAACAAACCTAAGATTTCTAACTTGTGCTCCATGAAAAGTAAATTAAATCAGTGCAACTAAACCAGCTGCAGAGAGTTTAAAAAAAAATCAGTCTAGCTATGTTACCATTATAAAGTACTGTGCTTTAAGGCTTCTTGTTACTTCAGGGAATAAATACCCAAGTCACCCAGACATGACTTGGCGAGAATTTAGAATATAAAAACTTTTTTTTTTAAGAACAGGAAGAACCCAATTAGTTGTATAACCCCTTCCATTTTTGACTGATTTTGGCTCATGAGCCCACATTCTCACCAGCTCCCTTTTCTCTGCAAAACTAGAAGGATCAATCGCAGCACTTGAAAGGATAAGCCAGAGACACAGACAATATGGACCTCATGATCGTCGAACCAGCGGACCTTACCAGGATGCTCCAGGCAGTTCATCAGTGAAGAGGAATGGAAGATTGGACCCCAGTGGCACAAATAACAGCCCTCAGTTAAGTGATTAGAGGATGATAGGTTATTGCAAAGTGGGGTGGCAATTGGGTTGGGAAGGTATTAGTGATTGGGATGGAGGATATTGAGGAGGACAGAAGCTGGATGATAGTATGGGCACACTCGAACAGATGTGTAACTGAATTTTAGGTTGACGTTATTGCATTCACACATTTAAAAACTTAGTAAAATGATTTGCTAGTTTCCTTCAACAAGACAATGCTCTGCTTTTAATAGGATATAAAGGGCTATACATTGGTTAACCCCTAAAAATGGGTGCAGGGATCGTGACTCATGATTAGCCCATGCCTGTTGAGTGGAATGTAGGCAGCACGCCAACTTTGTGCTGCCTGATGATTATAATGATTTCTGCGTGCAGCCAGCACTGCTTGTGCTGTTCGCTGGCTGCGCATATCAGCAGGGTACCCAATATCGTAACATTCTCGCACTTTTTAAAGCTAGCATGCACCTCTTAAAGGGGAAATGCATTGTGACTGCAGCAAGTGATGGGAGTCAATCCACAACTGAATCAGACCTAGGAAAGAGAGAAGAATGGCTAACCGTGGGAGAGATTAGACCCGAGGTTTTCGGACACTAAACTGAAGAACTGGGTGGAGGAAGTGTAAAGGAGGAGAGATGTCCAATATCCTTGGGGGCATGAAGCTGTCTAGACATGCAGGGTAATATTTTCAAAGGGCTGCGTTGTCGGATCCAGTGCAGATGCAATTTGAAAATCGCAGTCCCGGAGGTTATCTCTGGAACCTGATGCCTCTGGTAAAGTCTGATATTTTCAATGTGAGGGCTGGGGGGAGGGAATGGGGAAGCCAGTCACCTCCCATTAAGGGCCCATTCAGCCCATGAAGAAGCTTATTAAGGGGCTGAAGTGGCACTACAATTAGCAAAGGCGATTCCAGTGAGCCCGACCAGTCTGGTACACAACAGTGCACAGCTGTTGGGCTCACAGGGGGCAGGAATCAAACTTTATTTCTGCACAATGAAGTGTTTTAGACCCACAGGGATTTTGCACCAAGCGCAGGACATTCTTTTTCATTCTGGAAGCGCTATGTCACCTCTTTATTCCGCTGGCCCTCAATGGAGCTGCCTGCTCTCATCGTCAAAGCAGCAACAGGCCCCATCATGACTGCCGCCTGCCTTTGATGCTTGTGCTCTGCAGGCAGCTCCCACCTCCTGCAGACTCTTGACACCACTAATTGGGTGCCAAGTTATCTTCCTGCCCAGTTAGGGCATTACCATTTGAAGATCACGTCACGATATTCGGGTCCTGACCCCGTCTTGAAAATTCAGCCCACAATGTGTAACCCGTGGGAACAGATAGCTGTGGAGGCCAATGCCAGGAGTATAGCCCCAAGGACCTGGATGTAGTGCCACAAGTTTAAAGACCTCACACAAGACGAGGTCAATGAATGTATCTTCAAATGCCACATCCTACCAAATGCAGCATTAGCTTCAGCCACTGCACAATTTACCGCATGGCCATCACTCACCTACCAACAATCTGTATCAATCACAACTCATAACTAACGTTATATGCTTCAGCTTACCCTCACACATTTAACATTGTTGCAAGCTTCACACCCACATCTCACAGCTTGCACACACTGCCAGCTATTCAACCATGAAAGCTGCACCACTCAAACAGGTTGCATGGCATTCACTGATATTTCTCCATCGCTTGCAAAAAAAGGTGGTGCACAACTGGAGGCAGCAGGCACTTACCACAAGGAACAGATGCGCCTGCATGTTCTAACAGCCATGGAGGAGACAGTGCTGACCATTCTCGAAGCGTCATTGCTGAGGCCATGGTCAGTGGTAGGGTTGAAACCATTGAAGATCACGGTATCCTCATACCTAATTCTCCTTATATCACTTCTGTCTCGTCCCTAACACTCTTTTGACTTTCAAGCTGCAGATGATGTAAGCATGCATTTATTACTTTCTCCTCCCCGTAAGCACTTGGAAATTCTACAACCTAAATGTTCCCATTGTTACGACCAGGTGAGAAAGAGGTCTAAGGTTCCCTTTCAGCCTTCACCTGGTCTGCCTGTAACAGGGTTTTATTTTTAAACACACTGTGTTTTTAGTTCCCTCTTGGTGAATCCTTGTTCACTGCTTTCCAATTATAAGGAAAAGAAACAAGCACAAACAGGCTTTCTTAGGTTTAAAGAAGAAAGGTGAAATGTTATTAAATTTAAACTTAAACTCTAATTCAGTTAACACCTACGGAAATACAGTGCGCCCACGCTAGCATGTATACATGATACACACATGCAAATAGAGACAGAAACGAGCAGAAGAAAAATAAAGTAGAAAAGTTAGAGGGTATATTTGAAGAGTTGTTTGGGAGCTCACTGCAGAATCCCTGATTGTAGGTAGTTCTTGCTTTTCATTGGGGCCCAGTATTCTTCTTAAACCTTGTTCACTGTAGGAGACTTTTCTCTCTTGGGGTTCATTTGTCTTCAGGGGGTTTTTGAAGTTCCATGAGAAAAAAATGAGAGCAGACAGGACAGAAGAGGAGGTCTGCTTCAGTCCAGGACCGAAGAACTTTCTGTCAGTTCAAACACTCTCTCTCCAATTTAAAACTCTCAGTTCAAACTCTGCAACAGCCAGTTAGCCATGTAACTAAGTGGTCTGACCACATGTTTGTGGATTGAATTGAAGCAGGGAGTAGCTCCTTTGTCTACAAGCACTGTCAGTTAATATGCAAAAATGTCTTTTCAGCCAGGGGCCTGGCAACCCCTGTAACAGGCGTTCTCTTCTTCCCAGCAACAATTTGAAATTTAATGTCCATTTGGCAAAATTAATGCGCCTCATTGTTGCCAGGTGGTGCCATATATAAAATATCCTTAGAGCTGCTCCAATAATGGCAGGACTGATTCCAATATGTTACAGCAGGCAAGGATGAAAGAATTATTACAGAGAACTTCCATGCATATAGAATTGTAGAAGATGCTTGTTATTCATAACAGGTTTTTCCAAGTCTAAAATCTTCTTCCTTCTCTCCTGCAATAGCCTAATGTTCCAGCGACAGCATTGACCCTTTCAGTAATTTGATCCCATGTTGGCAGTGCCAGATACTTTAGGGAGTGGCGTTCCCTATAGTGTGTGCCTTTTCTCCCTCACTTCCATAACCTCATGCATTGACTTGACTTTTCTCTCCCTGGTTGAGTGAATTCTTCAGCAAACCTGCTGTGATAACAGTTTACATTTATATGTTTGTTGTGTGGTTTTGGGCAACCCTAGCAAATCTGCATTTGTTGCCCATAAATAGTTGACCTGACAATTTCTTGACTTGCTCTAGTCCTTGTGGTGATGGTATGCCCATGATGGCATGAGTAAGGGAATGCCAGGAGTTTGACCCAGCAACAATGAAGGAATCAGCATAAATGCCCACATCAGCATCGTGTGCGACTTTTCGGGAGATTGGAGATGGCAGTGTTTCCACGATTTTGCTGGTCTAGTTGTTGACGATAGAGATTGTGGGGTTGGGAGGTGCTGCTGAAATAAACTTGGTCAGTTATTGTATCCTGTAGGTCAGATATATTGCAGCAACAGTATGCCAGTGATGAAGGGTGTGGAATAATAAAGTCAGTGGTAAGGGCATTGATCAATTAACTGTTTTGCCTTGAATAGTGTTGAGCTGCTTAGTGTTTTGCAACTGCACACATCCAGGTGTGTATTCCATCACATTCTTGAATTGACCTATGTAGGTGATGGAGAGGCATACAGAGGTCAGGAGCTGAGCCGCTTATTGCAGATTATCCAGCCTCTAGCCTGCTGTTGCAGTCATTGTGTTGATATGGATGGTTCTGTTAAGCTTTGATGAATGATAACCCCCAAGATGTTGAGGGTGTACTCCATGGCAATGGTAACATCAAAGGTCAGAGAACTGGTTCACCCTCTTCTTGTTGGGGATGGGCATTATGTGGTACTTAGGTGGGAGGAATGTCAGCCCAAAACTGGATATCATTCAGGTCCTGCTGCAGACTGACATGGACTGCTTAATTATTGGAGGAGATGTGAATGAATCTGAATAGTCACCAAACTACCTGATTTTCTCTGTTCTATTTTAGTGTTTAAATGCCTCATCATTGCACTTTGCAGGTGGTGTTCTGCATTATCAATGTGACTCACCATTGGATGCCCACTATGAGGGAATTAGAGTGCAGGTTTTAGGGCACCTACTGAAATCAGTAAAATGGTGTGCTTAGCAGCTGCCCTTGTAATTCTTCAAAATCCAACGCGATACTCAGCTAACCCTTGATGACAGCACAGACCAAGTTATCAGTCAATGTATTTTAAATACCTTACCTTCTCTTTTTCCTATTTTTGTGTTAGCTTGACTCAGTGGTAGCACTCTTGCCTTTGAATTAGAATATCAGAGGTTCAAGCCCCACTGCAGGACTTCTCACACTACAGTTCAGTACCAAGAGAGCACTACATTATTATGTCATAAGAGTTCTGTTTTTTTCCTAAAAAACTAAGAAGTCTGTATGCCTTTAAGACATGCTGCTACTTTCTGTGAACAGTGACTGCAGAGACTTGTTGTGGCATTTGAAATCCAGGCTGCAGGGCAATTTGTATCCAAGCAACCTGAAGGTTTTACGATTGTCTTGTTACTCTTATTGTTTGTGAAAAAAGGCTTGCAGTTTCAGTTCTGCAGTGAGAGAAACCACAGGGAAACAGAACAGTTAGTAATGGCTGGAACTGTGATTTGCTGATAGACCAGAAAAAAAGACCTATTCTTTCTGAAAATAAGCTCTGCATTTCAAAGGAAAAAGTGTTACATTTAAGGTGAGGTTTTGACCTGCCTGAAGAAAGAGAGGAAGAGACCCAGAGAAAAGAGGAATTGTTACACTCTGTGGAGAAACACTGCTTTGCTGAAAGGAAGCCTGTGTTTTGGGTGGGGCAGGTTGCTGTTGCCTCCAGTCAAGAATTCCTGCCTGAAGAATAAGTTCCGTAGTTGCTGTGCTCTTTGGAGAAGGTTCCTTTGCTGAGAGTAAGTCCTGTTGACTTTTATGTTTTTGGAAGTTCCTGAACTCTCAAGAAAATTTCTACTGTTAGACTGCCACTTTAAAATGTAAATAGACCTGTTGTTACAACCTGTTGCTGAAAGATCTGTGTGACACCTGCTGCAGACGAACTACCTTGAGAGCCTACCCACCACAGACTGTTCATTGATTTCACCTGGAGACTTTGAGTGGCATCAACTCTGGGACACCAAACCAAACCTGAAACAACACACCAGGAGTTACAACCCAGTTATTTTATTATCCCTAAGAAACTGTTATAAAATCAATATAACCATTTTCCCCAGTTAACTGTTGGTAATTAAATGTATGTGTGTGCATGAGGGTTAGGAAGGTTAAGGAGTTATAAAATCTTTTCATACATGTAGATTCATCTCATTATTGTTTATAACTTGGTTTATTAATAAATAGTTAATTTTGTTGTTGTTTAAAGAAACCTGGTTTGGCATGCTTTATTCTGGGGATAAATAAAGTGACTAATTTGGCTATTTTTCCGGTAGGCGGGAAACTTTACTAATATGCTGTGACCTGTGGAATAGTGGGACTGAATTAACAGTGCATTACTCCCGCTTTGGTCGTAACAGTTTGAAGTGTCATCCTTCAGATGATATGTTAAACTGAGCTCTAATATACTTGTTCAGGTGGACATTACAGAACACATGACGCTAACCAAAGAACAGAAAGGAGCTTTCCCCACATCCTGCCTAATATCTTTTTTTCAAACACTACAATGATCAAACTGAATGCTATTTGTGGGACCATGGTGTGTGAAAAATGGATGCCACATTTGCCTACATAGTTCAATGAAGGTGCCTGGCAAAAAGGCAATTCGCCACGCTTAGAAATATTTCTGAGAGATAGGTTAAGGTGCCAAATAACGACACATTTTTCTTTGTTTGTCCTTGGTTATCTAACAATCCCTTTCTCTCTTGTCTTCAAAATGGGCTCTTCAAGTATGAATATTCAATTCATTCCTATAAAATAATTCTTGTAAAATGTTAATGGAACATAGCCCATTTACAATGAATGAGTTAGTTATAGGTTTGTGTCCCCAATATAATAGTTGGCAAAGGAATTTTATATCAATTGTTTACACACTAACATTGAAAGAGCCCAATTTCAAGGGACTTGTTTCTTACACTCAGACTAGGGAACAGCATTTTGTACCATTGGCCTCCACATTCTCAATTCGGGGAATGGAGAAATTTACCAGGGCTCCTGCTCTTGCTCATTATACAGAGACTTGCAGGAAACTGCATGTCAATGTCAGGTAAGGGCAGGATCTGCTGGACTGCAAGGTCTCATGATTGAATCACCTGGAGATTTACATTTCTGCTGAAGTTCAGTAACATATGTGCCAGATGTCCTCTTTAATCTCAGCATTGTGGTCATGCCAATGAGTGTGTATGCACAATTTAACCACAGGGGCACCACTGATCAGCCTGTCTTCGTCAGATATCTACACAGGCACTTTCTGCAGTGGTCAATGCATGGTGATCGAGAGCAGAAACCATTTGTTGCAATCAGGTGAGGAGGGGTCAAAAGCCTCCCTCTTGTGCCCCTCCTTGTTTGACCGCAACAGGGTTTATTTCTTTTAAACAGTGGGTATGCTTACCAATTCATTAACTGTTCAACACTTTATGTGCTATGATCATAAAACAGGTTTCCTTGAGTTTAAACAAGAAAGAGATTAGTTTATTGTACTTAAACCCAAAACCTGTTCTAAGTAAAATATTAAATTATGCTCCAACTTTCTCACACTCACACTCGCACATGAATCACACATTTGCACAAGTGCGTGCACACAAATCACACACACACGCACATGAATCACACACACACGTGCACACGCATATATGAATCACACAAACACGCACACATGAATCACACACGCACACAGACACACAGAAATTGCACACAAATCACACACACACGTACACACGCATATATGAATCACACAAACATGCACACGTGAATCACACACGCACACAGACACACAGAAATTGCACACAAACACACACACACACACACACACACGAGTAGGTTACAGAGTGGAGACGAATAGATTGTTTAGATTAGAGTCCAGAACAATAAAAAAGAATATACAGTCTGTGGAGTCTGGTAATTCAGTTGTCTTCCAGCTGAACTCGTGGTCCTAAAGTTTCTAGCTGGTAGAGGTAGCCAACTGGTTCAGGGTTTTCTTGGAGACAGTGATGCAGATGGTTTTCTTCCTGGGGTCTTTGTCTGCAGAAACGATAGACTTGGATGTTTTGCAGCCAACAGGAAGTGTTCAAACTTGCCTGGAGAGAGAGAGAGGGAGACCCCCACTTGGGTTCTTCACTGGTCAAACTCAGTTGTTTGCTGTAGAGAGAAGGAACTGCAAGTTTTCGCACAGATGGAGGGTCTGTCACATGATGGTCCAGTGTATTCTCTCTTTTGCACGTTAATTAGATCAGGTCTGAGAATTCCAATCTCTCTCAGATCCCATTGTTTCAGTGTTTCCCTTTGAGTGCTTCATCTCCACCAGTGTTAATGTTCCAAGATGGTCTTGTTAATGAAGGCAAGGCAGGTAGCTCATTCAAAATGCTCAAGCCATTGTCCTGGTTGGAGATTTTACCAGACCAATGTCTCCACCTCAATACGTTGATATGTAAAGTATTTAGATGCAAATTGCGGTGGCCATTTTAGCTGCTAGAAGTGATCCTATTATCAGTTTTTTTTATCTCCTGCTTTATTTTTGAAGTTTAATTCAAGTTCTTTGTCTCCTGCTTTCTTTTTAAAGTTTATTTCAGGTTTCCAACCGATGGATTAAAAAAAAATCATCATTTGGCATAGCATGTGTTCAGGACATGGCTGGATTTTCCTCACCCTAATTTAAGAGACATTGAAGGAAATTGATAACAGCTGAGATTGGCAAACCTAGAGCATAGTGTGGATCAAACTTAAGACTGCCCTGATCTATACTGCTCAGGACCTCATGATTTGGTGCCTTTAGCCACAGAGCCAATAGAGAACTAAAGGTCTGTGGTGGGCTAATTTCTAGTTAAGTTTTAAAAACTTTCAATTTGCTGTATTTTGTTTGATTGAAGAAATAATCAAAATTGTGGAGTTTATGTAGCAGCTGAGCTGAGAACACGTCCAAATGAGGCAAAAACTAAAGGATTTTATAAACAATGTTGTTCTATTACTGAGTGTTGAATGCAATAGGTATAGTATAAAGATGGTTTTGGATTTTCCAATCTGTATTCAATTAACAGATGTACACTGAAGTGCAAGTGACTGTATCTAAAACCTCTTCCACATTTGAGCATTTTTACTTCAGTTAGAGCAAATCCCCTAAAGCTGAATTTGTCTTTCGGAGTGGGATTACTTAGCATTCACTGGAAATGATTTTATTTCAACTTTAGTCAGTTACATGCAGGTACTGCACATACAAGAATCTCCATGATTACTTACTCTGTGGCAAGGTGACAGCTACATACAGCAGGATTGAAAGAAAGCCAAAGCATCAAATGTCAATTGGAGGGGAACTGAGTTCAGGGAGTGCAGAAGAAAATTGGGCTTCCATTCTTGTGTAATGCATTTTATTTTTACATCTGTTCTTAAAATGTACTTTATGTATGTGTATATATATATATATATATATATATATATATATTCCATTTTGTTATAATAGCTCAGAATAAAGCAAAAACTTGAATACTTTTGCTCCATTATTGTGGATGTTACACCTATATTAGAACAGCTGCAAGTAAAGGCACCTCGTTTTACAAGGTGTGCTCCCCACGCAGCAGAGGCCCTCCCCGCCGCTGGTAAGATCCTAGTGGTGGCGGGAAGAGGCCCTTAATTGGCTGTTATATGCAGTTAAGGGCCTCAAGTGGCCTCTGGGTGGGAAGGTCGTTGTGGGCCCATCCCACCCCAGGGAAGATCGGAACTGGGAATCCCAGCGTCGGGCGGTTCCACTCCAATTCTCCGCACCCGCCCACCTCCCCCCACCCCCAGCAAGAAACCAGCCTTCCGGATGAGCACAAGATCTGGCCCCATATTTCTAAACCATATGTTCCTATAAGATTAAAAGCAAGCAATTGCACAGGACTCAGTGGGCCTTTATTAAATCAGTTCAGAACAATTATTCCATTTTGACCTGTGGCTTTGTATGAGTTCTTGATATAGCAAGCAATGTTTGATATAATTTAGAAAACTGTGAAAGCTATGAAGAAATCTTTAAAATAATTCCTGTTTTGATCTGAAATAAATCTTCAGATAATATATAAAAGATTTGCTCCATTTACCCGATGGGAAAAAACAGCACCCAATATAGTAGCTACCAAAACTGGGAGAAAGAAAAAGTTTCATAGAATCATAGAATGGTTACAGCACAGAAGGAGGCCATTCAGCCTGTCGTGTCCATCCCAGCTTTCTGCAAGAGCAACTCAGCTAGTTCCACTCCCCTTCCTTTTGCCCAGAGCCTTGCAATTTTTTCTCGTCAGATAATTATCCAATTCCCTTTTGAAAGCCACAATTGAATCTGCCTCCACCACACTCTAAGGCAGTGCATTCCAGATCCTAACCCCTCACTGCGTAAAAATGTTTTCCTCATGTCACTGTTGCTTATTTTGTCAATCGCCCTAAGTCAATGTCATCTGGTTCTGGATCCTTCGGCCAATGGGAACAGTTTCTCAAGTTATAATAAAGATGACCTGGGGGATAATCAGACCCTACAGAAAATCAATGTGTGGTAACTGGGAAGAAAGACACCAATACAGTCCGTAATATAGACTCCCACATTACCAATATCATGATGGCTCGACAGGAATTTGTGAACATGTTACATTTCGATCAGAGTTATCATTATTGAGTCAATATTGTTGAGTGCACTTCCATCACTGGGTAGAAGTCAGGCATTTCCTCAGAGAGAGCAAAGGAAAATCAAAAAGCAAGTTTTCCTTAAACATGCTTGCATATCGCCATATGGCTGGTTACAGAGTGACAGTGGCAAACAACTGAGCTCTTTTTCTTCGGCAGTGAATAGTGCAATAGGAGAAAAAAACATCTTTTAAATCACAAAGAGGCACAGCAAAGTACCACATAATCATCATAAAAATACACCCATTCCTTCAGGTAAAATTCTGTTATAACTCTGTCATATACACTGCATATAAGCAAGTGAATTCAGCAGTGCCACACTCCCATCGAGAAGCTGAAATCAAAGGGAGTGTGTGTTGCAGAATTGGTTCTGCAGTGCTGTAGCCCGATCGCCAGGCCTAGCTCCTTTCAGGTCCAGCTCCCTACTGGGAGCTTGGGACCTGTAACTTAACTTGAAAATATCCTGGTAACTGATGGAAGATTAATTCTCACTGAACGAACAGTAATAAAATCACAGTCGTTAATCCTCCTGTGTGAATCTTGTCAGTGGAATAGAATGATATTCAGAGCCCATACCAGGAACTACTGACAGCAGCAAAACACAATAAAACCACCACAGAAAAAGTGAAACCATGGAGAGCAGGGAATGTGTCTCAAAGTTTAGATCACAAGCATAAATGTCAGAATGTATTAAATAAAATATGAATTATTAATCCATTTATTTTTCCAAATCAATAAAACATTTGCCAGAAATTTTCAGGCCCTTTGGAGACAGGCTCGGAGGTGGAAGGGATGCGGAATATCAGGACACAAGTTATTGGAGTGGATGTCTGACATCTTTACATCAGAACTGAATATTCCAAGGCGTGGATAACATGGTGGGAGGACATCATGCCTCGATGCGGTGTAAAGGTAATTAAGGCAATTAAATTTCCGGAAGTGCACAGGAACCTTGGGGCTTCAGAGCCATGCCAGGTATATGGAGGCAGCAAGCAATTGGGAGGTCAGTGCTGGCTTCACTCAGCAGCCAACAGATGTGCCAGCTTGGCTTGGCAGGGAGGGTGAAGCAGCGTAGGCATCGGATATTGCTGTCAGGAGTCAGGTAAAAGGTGCCAGCACTGTGGGGATGTGCCGCCAGAGTGTCATCTGGGATCTGGCATTTGTATGGATAAAATGGGGAGAAAGAGGGAGTGGGGTGGGGTGGGGTGTGGAGATGTCTAGATAAGAAGCCCTGGAAACTGAGAGTGCCCACTTGCCATGGGCATCATTCACTTAGCAGGCAGGACCTCTAGTGAGGAGGAGCAGCAGAAAGAGAGTAAGCTGCAGCCACAGACAGTGGGGAGCAGCAACCTCAGGGCCAACAGGAGTGCCAGCCTCAGGGTGGGGATGCAGGAGAAGGGTGCAGAGGGGAACACGAGCAACCTCCTGCTCACAGAAGAGGGTACCCTGCAGCGAGAGCTAACTGCCAGAGACTGAGCTACTTTCAAAAGTCCGAGCAGCAGTGTCGCTGAAGATTGTGACTCTTCGGGGAAGTCGCCACAGATCTGTGCATCATGATAGCAGACGAACTGAGTCCCATTGGAGGTGGTGGTCACCTAAAGCCAGTGGTGCTGAAGGTCACTATGGCGCTGAACTTCTAGGGATCCACTGGAGCTATGTGTGGGTTTTCCCAGTCTACAGAACATTGAGACATCAAGGTGGCAACCGATGCCCTCTTCAAGAGAACCAGCCAATACTTCCATTATCACACTGAACTGGACAGTCAAGTTGAGAGAGCCATTGATTTCGGAGCCATTGCTGGATTCCCCCAGAAGCAGGGCTCATTGACTGCATGCATGTGGCCATTAAGGCTCCAACAGGCCAGCCAGCAGACTTCATCAAAAGGAAGGGCTTCCACTCACTCAATGTACAACTGGTCTGCGACCACCGCAAACCGATCCTGCAGGTGTGTGCCCAGTATCCTGGAAGCAGCCATGACACCTACGTACTAAGATACTCCCAAGTGCCTGAGGTTTTCACACCCCAGGCGAACCTTCAAGGATGGATTCTGGGAGACAAGGGTTACCCACTAACGAGATTTCTATTTACTCCTGTGAGGAACCCATGCAAGGTAGGCAGAGGAGAGGTAGAACACATGCCACAAGGCAACCTGAGGAACCATCGAGCAGGCCATAGGTCTCTTGAAGATGCAATTCAGGTGCCTAGAGCAGTTCGGTGGCACCCTTCACTATGTTCCAGCAAGGGTCTTGTGTATCGTCGTGGTTTGCTGTGCTCTGCACAACCTACAGAGGAGGGAGCCGTTGAATAGTGAGGATATCATGGAGTGCGAAACCTCCTCAGATGATGAGGAAGTGGAGGAAGCTGCTGACCAGACAATGCATTGTGAAAGACCCCAGGGAACACAGGAAAGGCACTTTGAGTTAGGCTCAAGGGGGGCCCGTGGCTCAGTAATACAAGAACATTTTAGATGACCTTTGCAACCTGATCCTTCCATTCCAATAAAGCGTCACCTTTTTGATACACTGTTGTTGCCTCTTTAACATTCCATCATCCTGCACCCAGTGACACCTCGATCTCTGGCAGGGGGAAAGTGATGACCACATATGATATGGTCCCTGCCAACCAGCCCTAGAGGCAAGCCAGGGTATTCCTGAAGTCCCAGAGGGCCAGAAGTAATGGAAAGAGATGTCACAACAACGCAGAACACCTTTATTGCACATAAAAACAGATGCAAGGAGTAAATCTTTAACAATGTTTTCACTGTGAACCCCAAGTGCAGCTAAGTTCTCTCTTTAAATGTCTAATGCTTGCTTCTACTTAATGCTCCCCCTGCACTGTCAGCTGAGGTGGAGGCAGGCTGCTGACCTTGCTTTCCCGTGGCTTGGGGTGGCTGTGGCAGCCATCATCTGGCTGCCTGAGGCTGGGAGGGCCATGGCAGGCTGAGGGTGCAGGAGCTTCCTCTGTCATCACAGTTACTTGAGGCGCTGGTGTCATTGACAGAGGAACTGAGGAGCCACTGTCCACACCAGGAGCACCCTGAGAGGAGCCCTCAGATGCAGAAGGCAACCGCTCCTCCTCCACAGTGGCACAGTGGTTAGCACCGCAGCCTCACAGCTCCAGCAACCCGGGTTCAGTTCTGGGTACTGCCTGTGCGGAGTTTGCAAGTTCTCCCTGTGACCACGTGGGTTTTCGCCGGGTGTTTCGGTTTCCTCCCACAGCCAAAGACTTGCAGGGTGATAGGTAAATTGGCCATTATAAATTGCCCCCAGTATAGGTAGGTGGTAGGAATGTAGGATTAGTATAAATGGGTGGTTGATGGTCGGCACAGACTCGGTGGGCCGAAGGGCCTGTTTCAGTGCTGTATCTCTCTAAAAAAAAATTACAAGGCACGCTTGTACCTCCCCGCTGACCTGTATAGTCTGAGGACCTGGCGGCAAAGCTGGGCACCTCGTTCCCCATCTCGCCCAACCATTGATGCATAAGGCTCATGAATTTGGTAATGATGTGCAGGTCTGCATGCATCTCCGACATCCACTGAGTGGTCTGCTGGATCTGGCTCTCCCTGAGGGTCGCCAATCTCTCGATGTATGAAGCCACATGTGCAGATGAGAAGGAAATGGCAGAAGTCATGGCCTGGATGGACTCCTCCACTAACCGTGCCAGGGTGCATTTACCCTCTGGAATGTCCGCCAGATGTTCCCACACTTCATGTGTAGCTTCAGCATTGGCCACCTTACTGACAACTCCAGAGACATGTCATCAGCCTGAGTCTCAGCATTGCCCTGGCCTCCCACAGTCCTGCAGTGAGTATCAGTGGCTTCCGCTGTCACAGTCTCCATCAGCTGCTCGGGCACATCTGTGCTATGCTCACCATGGTGTGCCTCCGAATCTAAATGCCAACAGATCCTCACTGATGTGAAGGTATCCGTGCTGGTGGAGGGTGCAGGGTTATGACGTGATGGTGCACCCTCTGATGTCCCCTTCTCCTCATCACAGGTGGGTGTCTGTCACTTGGTCACTGCAGCACTCTGCTCTTATTGCTAACCTACATAAGAAAACAGATAGATTAAAGAGTTTTGTGCTGGCCAACACATCCTTCCAACTACTCCTGGTGTGGCGCTCCATGTGTCCAGTGGAGGACACAGGAGTGCCATGCTTCATGCTCACCAAAGGCACCTTTGTGCCCCTTCATAATGCTCCTCACTCTCTTGTGACTCCACACCCATCTCATCAAGCTGCCCTGCCAATTCCAATACCTCATTCTCCAGTGGTATCAGGATAGTTAAGAATGGGAGTCTGCCACTGGTCTGGGCCCTTTCTTTTGCATTATGGGCTCCCTGCTCATCATTGTGCCTGCAGGAAAAATGTTAGTCACCCGACAAAGACTAGCACAACACCTAAGCTGGTGGCAGCCTAGCTGTCCATGACAGGGGAGGTACATGAATGCCTCCTGCAGGCAGCCACTATGGAGTGACTTTGCTACAGTCAACACTGACAGACTCATGTAACCATTGACCAAGATGCAGCCACGACTCTGACAGTATATGCTGCTACTGACCCCATTACCACCGACTGGGTGGGCATTCCATCTCCACCAACCTCACTCTCAGGCATTGCCACATGTAAGCCCCTAAGGGAAGTGAAGTGTGGAATACTCATCTTGGCTGAAAGAATATGGTCATTCACCCACTTGTAGCACTGCAGCCAGGTTCTAGGGATCGCTCCATTGCTGCTGACCTCCTCTGCGATGTCCATCAGGCTTGCTTGGTCAGGCGGGAAGAGGATCGCCCGCATTTCCCGAGTAACCTGGAGGAGAATCTGCAGGGAGGCATCATTGAACCATGGGGCCACCTGGCATCTTCCTTCAGATGCCTTCTTCCTCAGGCCATTAGTGTGGTTAATATTGATAGCAGCAGGGTTCTTCAATACAGTATGGTTGTTCAATGCAGTATGGGTGTTCAATGCAGCAGGGTTTTTCAATGAGGCAGGATTCGTTAATGCAGCATGGTTGTTCAATGCAGCATGGTTGTTCAATGCAGCACAGTTGTTCAATGCAGCACGGTTCTTCAATGCAGTATGGTTGTTCAATGCAGCAGGGTTTTTCAATGAGGCAGGATTCTTTAATGCAGCACGGTCGTCCAATGCAGCATGGTTGTACAATGCAGCATGATTGTTCAATGCAGCAGGGTTCTTCAAAGAGGCAGGGTTCTTTAATACAGCAGGATTCTTCAATGCAGCATGGTTCTTCAATGCAGCAGAGTTCTTTAATGCAGCAGGATTCTTTAATACAGCAGGATTCTTCAATGTAGCAGAGTTCTTTAATGTAGCATGGTTGTTCAATACAACAGGGTTCTTCAATGAGGCAGGATTCTTCAATATAGCAGGGTTCTTTAATGCAGCAGGATTCTTTAATACAGCAGGATTCTTCAATGTAGCAGAGTTCTTTAATGTAGCATGGTTGTTCAATACAACAGGGTTCTTCAATGAGGCAGGATTCTTCAATACAGCAGGGTTCTTTAATACAGCAGGATTCTTCAATGCAGCAGAGTTATTTAATGCAGCATGGTTGTTCAATACAACAGGGTTCTTCAATGCAGCAGGATTCTTCAATGCAGCAGTGTTCTTTAATGCAGCAGGGTTCTTTAATGCAGCATGGTTGTTCAATGCAGCAGAGTTCTCCAATAAAGCAACGAAATTCAACAAGTACTGGCAGCCCTTTAAATATGGCGTCAAGACCTCCAGCGCTGCGTCCATCGCTTCACTGCCCACCTCCGCTCCGTAATTGGTCAGTCACCCCCAGCCTGTTGGCAGTTAATTGGCTGGTCGCCTCAAGATTACTTCCTCCTGGTTGTTTGCCTCGCAAGCGGAAGCGACACCCGCTTCTGGTCCTGACGTTGGCACCTCTGGCCTACCCGCAAAATCCAGTGCTGTGAAGTAAAGGTAGGCCAGAAATGAGAACAGACCGGATCTAATAATCTGACCTCATTAGTAGGGAAAATGCTAGAATCTATTATTTGGACAGGATAATGGGGCACTTAGAAAATCATAATATGATTGTTTAGAGTGAACACAGATTTATGAATGGGAAATTGTCTTTGACAAATCTGTTAAGAGTTTTTTGAGTATATAAACTAGCAGGGTAGGTAGGGAGGGACCAGTGGATATAGCGTGTATGGATGTTCAAAAAGCTTGCAATAAGAAGTGATTACACAACATAAGGGCTCGTAGAATTGAGGGAATAGACTGAGGATTGGTTAACTGAAAACAGAGTAGGAATAAATGGGACATTTTCGGAATGGCAGTGTTTAAATATTAGAGTGCCACAACAATCAGTGCTTGAGCTTCAGCTATTTACAATCTATATCAATGACTTAGATGAGGGGACCAAGTGTAACATATTCAAGTTTGCTGACAATACAAAGTTAGGTAGAAAAATGGGGAGGACACAAAGAGGCTACAAAGGAATACAGACAAGTTACATGGCAAGAACATGGCAGATGGAATATAATATGGAAAGGTGTGAAGTTATCCACTTTGGTGGGAAAGCAGAATATTTTTCAAATGGTGAGAGACTGGAAAATGTTGGTATTCAGAAGGACCCAAGTGTACTTGTGCGTAGATCAAAGAAAGTTAGCATACCAGTTGAGCAAGCCTTTAGGAAAGCAAATGGTACGCTAGCCTTTACTGCAAAGGTATTGGAGTATAAGAGTAAAGAAGTATTACTGAAATTGTATAGGGCCTTGGTTAGACCACACTTGCAGTACTGTGTACAATTTTGTTTTCCTTACCTAAGGAAGGATTTACTTGCCTGAGAGGGAGAGTGTTGAAGATTCACTAGATTGATTCCTGGGATGAGGGGATTGTCCTATGAAGAGAGATTGCGTATACTAGGCCTAGATTTCCTGCAGTTTAGAAGAATGAGAGATGATCTCATTGAAACATATAAATTCTTAAGGTGTTTGACAGGGTAGATGCTGGGAGGATGTTTCACCTGACTGGGGAGTCTTGAACTAGCAGTCACAGTCACAGAATAAGGGGTCATCCATTTAGGACTGTGATGAGAAGACATTTATTCAATCAAAGGATTATGAATCTTTGGAATTCTCTACCTCAGAGAGCTGTGGGTGCTCAAGCTTTGAGTATATTCAAGACAAAGATCGACAGAGTTTTGGATACAAAGGGAATGGAGGGATATGGGGATAGTGCAGGAAGGTGTAGATGAGGTAAAAGATCAGCCATGATCTTATTAAATGGCAGAGCAGGTTCAAAGGACCAAGTGGTCGACCCCAGTTCTTATTTCTTATGTCCCTATATTCTAAGTTAAAGTTGAAAATAAGCATTGGCAGAAGGATTCGTGTACATAAACTAAGAGTGAGTACATTATGCAGATATCCTCACAATGTGTATTTAAAACCTTATTTTACATAATTATCAAAATTAGAAAGTTATGATTTCTTTGCTAATACTTGTGTTGATAATTGTGTATAATCCATCATTCAGAGATGCACTCGATTTTGTTAAACTGTAGTTGTCTCTTACTGCCACTAGATGGCTATCACACTGTAACTATAATGGATTTCTGTTGCATGCAATAGTCCAGGTTGAGCACAAAGATGTAGACTATAACCAGAGGGTTGTGCCATTGTTTCCAATACAAGAGCGTTGTTGCTCTCTAGAAATTCATTAGTTGTATTAAAGCTTTGATAAGAAGATTATTCAAGTTTTAAGATATAGTTCCTGATGATACTTTGTAACCTAGCGTTACAATACTTTGACAGGGGAGTTAACCACTTGATCATGTTTACTCTGTAACATGATGAATGAGCTAATCAACTAGCATTTCGCAACAAACTGCTATGGAATTTTCCTATTAGCACATCTGATATTCCCACCTGCAAAGCCACTACCACAAAAAAAGACTTGGCCAAGCAGACAGTAATTCAATATTGAATACTGAATATGGCTTAATATTAGGACTTGAAACATTAGAAAGTCTGAAGTTGCTTCTGCAAGTAACTGGTTTTTAATTACTTCTTAATAGAGTCACTTCTGTGTTAAAGGTACATCAATGAAAGGGTAGATCCTTAGAGGCACTCTAATTAGACTTCACTGCATGTGATGCAATATGTTATCTGTAAACTTGTGCCAAGACAAGCTTGGAATAAAAAGCTAAGCAGCTATATTTACTCCTGAAAGATATTTGTTATTAATTCACCCGATCCAGTTTACTACTGCTAATTTGGCAGCTTGAAAGCATTTGTTTAGAGCCTAAGATAGTGTAAAAAGATTTAACAGATGCCAACTTGTTTTCTAAATGTCCAGTATAATAAAACCTAAGTGCATAGGCTTTACTTTTACTTTGTAAATGTATTTAACTTAAGCAGCATAGAGTTACTAACTGTTTTAAAACCCAAAGTATTCTGTTCTCCAAGTGGCGATAATGTTGTGCTGACATAGTGACAGTGTAGGGAAACAGGAGAGATATTTTGTTTTGATAATTTTAGTAAAGTCAGATGAGTACAAATCAAGGTTTCCCCTAGCCAACTTTTTCAGTAAAATTATCAACAGGAGGAATTTCAGTCCCTATGTGGTAATTTTCATCTAGGTAATGCTAACATAAGATGACAGTTTCCAACTTGGCTATAAATATTTACCACTAACAGTAGTGCTTAAACCAATTACTAATGGGCAGAATCATTCAATACTGCATATTCCAATATTCCGAAACCTTTGTGTCACTTGGATTATAAACCACACTTGGGTTAGGATTTAGTACTGCCTGCAAGTTAACTAGTTTTACCTTGGTTTTCTCATGTAGTGAACAGAATTCGGTTTGTAAAAAGAACATTAAATCCTTGAGCAACCACATGAAATCACAGAACAACTCCAACCAAAAAACTGGTGCTTCCACAAATATGTTTTTTGGTTCCATGGCATTTCTATTAATGGTCATAAGATATCCACAGGAGAGCAAGACCCCAAATCTGAATTCCAGTGGCATTATTTAATCGATCAACCCCACATATATTAATGCAATGCTGATCATGTGATTAATAACTTAGGCAGACTTTATTTGGATTTTGCTATTCTAATTTGATATGTGTAACCTTTCTTCTCCAACCATACACAAATCTACAACTAACATTACTTTTGATTTAGTGCTCTAAAGCGCATCCTCACATTCCCTTTGAGTTGCTAACTGACCCTAACCAGAGACTCCAACCAAGAAAAAGATGTATTACAAATGCATTTTTCCAGAGGCAAGAGTAGTGAAGCAGAAGATAATTTAATAGAACAACCAGATGACAACTTCCTTCTGGCACTTTTCTGAGTCTAATGAACCAAAAAGCAATGAAGAAAGTGAAATGCCTAATGTTAGGACTACTAGAAAGTCGAAAGCTACACTGCATCATCAATGTGAAGGATGGGCTGCAAGAAGAAATATTCTTAAACAGCGAGCAGGCTTGACAAGCCTCAGCCTAAATGTAAAGATCATCTTTGTCTGTTTTAAGTTTTATTCCCATGCAGCAAATATACATAAATAAATGAATGAAAATGCTAAGCATTCAGTTTAACCCAATGATTATTTAGAGCCTCCAGGATTCATGTTGACCTAATATTCACCAGACTAGCTCCCCTGGTTCCTGAGCCGCAATTGGGATCATCAAACAATCTTATGTACCAGATATGGTCAGTCTTTCAAAGCTCAAGAGCCAAAAAAGGAAATTATATACTAAGGTTTAATTTTTTTTTATTTGTTCATGGGATGTAGGGCATTGCTGACTGGGCCAGCATTTATTTCCCATTTCAAATTGCCCTTGAGAAGGTGGTAGTGAGCTGCCTTCTTGAACCGCTGCAGTTCATGTGGGGTAGGTACACCCACAGAGCTGTTAAGGAGTTCCAGGATTTTGACCCAGCAACAGTAAAGGAACGGCGGGCGATATAGTTCCAAGTCAAGATGGTGTGTGGCTTGGAGGGGAACTTGAAGGTGGTGGTATTCCCATGCAGCTGCTGCCCTTCTCCTTCTAGGTGGTAGAGGTTGCAGGGTTGGAAGATGCTGTCTAAGGAGCCTTGGTGCGTTGCTGCAGTGCATCTTGTAGATGGTACACACTGCTGCCACTGTGCATCGGTGGAGAAGGGAGTGAATGTTTGTGGATGGGGTGCCAATAAAGT
Source organism: Heterodontus francisci (assembly GCF_036365525.1). Taxonomy (NCBI): domain Eukaryota; kingdom Metazoa; phylum Chordata; class Chondrichthyes; order Heterodontiformes; family Heterodontidae; genus Heterodontus; species Heterodontus francisci. The sequence goes on from NC_090383.1 coordinate 73,769,874, forward strand.
GGGCTGCTTTGTCCTGGATAATGTCAAGCTTATTGAGTGTTGTTGGAGCTGCATCCATCCAGGAAAGTGGAGAGTATTCCATCACACTCCTGACTTGTGCCTTGTAGATGGTGGACAGGCTTTGGGAGTCAGGAAGTGAGTTACTTGCCACAGGATTCCTAGTCTCTGACCTGCTCTTGTAGCCATGGTATTTCTAAGGCTACTCCAGTTTAGTTTCTGGTCAATGGTAACGCCTAGGATGTTGTCAGTGGGGGATTCAGCAATAGTAATGCCATTGAATGCCAAGGGGAGATGGTTAGATTCTCTCTTGTTGGAGATAGCCATTGCCTGGCACTTGTGTGGTGCAAATTTTATATAGTCATACATATTAGCACTAAAAATTCAGTATTTATTTACAAATAAAAACAATAAATAATGCAACTTGCTGTCAATTGTACAGTTATTAATAATTACAATAATAGCATATTCCATAGCATGAGATTTCCGGAAATGAGCTTTTGTCAGAGGTAGTTCTGCTGTTATCATAATTTAAAAGAAAATTTCCACCTCTGTATAAATCTGTTCCAATGTTCAGGTCATATAGAATGAACATCAACTTATTATGGTACAAATGCATTTACCAGGAGGGTGAGATGGAGAGGGGGTATGTTTTGCTGGGGATAGAATTCAGTAAGTAAATTTTTACCGGGGCTATTCAGCAAGTGTTAACAAAACATTAACATCTTCGCGGTCAAACCATAAAATAACTGCATGCCAACTGTGGGTGTATATTGTTAATGTGCCTAAATTGAACTAATTTACTGCCAATCTCTCTCTTCCTCCTGCATCTTATTTTACCAACCCCTCCCCCCCACCCCATTATCTTGCCTCTCTTCCTCCCTGCCCCATTCTGTCATTATTCTTTGTCTCCATTTAGGCTTAACGCCTGCTCTAAGGCTGCCCACACTCAACCATTGGACCTCTTCCATCATTGGGTATCTCGCTCGTTCAAACCCCATTTTTGCCAGCCATCATTAGGTCTACTTTGATCATCAAATGTTTTTCCCACTCTAACCCCACTACCTGTCATTAGGCTGCCAGCCATCACTGAGCCTCACATCAGAAGTAGAATATCTGAAAATTTATCCCCTGGAGGACATTGCCAGTCAAGAATGCATATCAGGAGATCTCTGGCTGAATTTTAATCGTGTGGCGTGTTCCTCAGCGGCGTGCTTTCAACTCGGTGGCCTTCCGACACGAAAGGGCCATCAAGGAGCCCCCGAGATATTACACACGGGGGCTCATTTAAATAGTGGGGGCAGAGCGGCCGCCCCAGATGACGTGTAGGGGCGCCTCTCGCGTCCCCGGCAACGGCATCCTGTGCCACCGCGCAAGCATCGGCGCCATTTTTAAAGGGCTTTAAGCCCTCACAATTAGATTTAATTTTTAAAGGGACATCAGTTTTAATTTTTATTAAATATAAAATTAAGTGATGGAGGCCTTCCCCAACTGCCCCCCAATGGTCATTTCATTGCCCGAAATTACCAACAATTGATTTCTCATATACCCAAACTTCCCCCCCAACCTTTGATCTTTTGCCCTTCAACCCCTTCCCACCATCCCCAGATCCAATCCAAATTGTTTCCCCACTCCTCCACCACTCCCGCCTCGAAAATTTTATTCCTCCCCCCTCCCCACCAGGTTCTCACCTTGGAACTCCGTGTGGAGCTCTGAAAGCGCACGAAGGCCGAACGGAGGCTTTAAAATCGACATGGGATGGCCGCCGCCTGCAAGTAAGTAAATTTGAATATCATTAATATTAATTTACATATGGTAATGAAGGGCTCGCCGCTAGGCGGTGGGGGTCCCCCGCCACCGAAATATGCAGCGGGCCCTTCTCGATATCGCAGGTTGAGGTAGGCCTCTCCCCGTAGAATTTTATCGGCCCCCACGCCGCAACCCGCAGCATCAAGGTGCCTGTAAAATTCAGCCCCTCATGGGCAAATCATAGCTTTTCTTCCATTCATTTAAGTGAATGGAAAATGATCAGTGGCATATCTGTAAATTTGTGATCTGCACTCTTTGCATGTAATGTGCTGCATATGATAAATTTAGTTAGTGAAGATCAATAGAGAAACCAAGTAAAATAGTGTTCAATACATTGGAAATGCAATTTAATCCACTCACTGCAATCTTACTAATAACAAATTTCTGGTAAGGCGCTAAAAAAGTCTAACTGCTGAAAATTGCTGCTTTTCTCCACACAGGCATTAAAGATACAGCAGTGGTGAATTGGACCGCATTGCACTTGTTTTCCAATAATTGGGAACCCACAGATCTAATTTAGAGGGCCAACCTCCCACCCAAATCAGCAGTGGAAATATGTCCAACACCATATTGTTTGACCACTGCAAAGGCATCCCTGGTGGCAAGAGTAAAAGATTTAAATTGGCGCTAAAATTAGCACTGCCAGCCAGATTGCTGATTCCCCTCCCCCGTCCTGCCCCTGGGCCATTTCCTTGGATGTGGGATAACAGGGCGGCAGAGTTACTTGCCCATAAGCAGTGGGTAGCCAACTGAACTTATCAAAGGCCTACTGAGGCCTTTTGTGCGAGATTGACTAGCATTTTCCAGTTGACCGCCTGGTCTCCACAGGTGGCAAAGGACAGTTTAGCTGCTTGGACGGGGCCATTCAGTGGCAGACCAGGGGGCCACCGATCCAGGCAGGCTTAGAGGGCCTCCTTGCCTGCCTGGGTTCAGCATTAGCTGCAGGCCGCCCTGAGGAGAGGATTCCCCCAAAACCCCAAAGGTGGTGGCCCAGCTGCAAAGGCCTTTTTATATTTTAAATTTGAAGAAGTGGGAGACAGGCTGTCTCCATTCTGGGACACCCGGTCCCTCATTTACCGGCCATGACATCCTGCTGCTGCTTTCAAGTTGGAGGGCCTCCTATTCTCCAGAATCAAGAACACATCCGGCATTCTTAATTGGACTGCAAGCCCACCTTCTGGCCATTAATTGGCCAATTCAAGGAAAATCACAGGTGAGTGACTGATTCCCACACAGTGCGGGCTTCTGTCCCCCATTTGAGCCTGACAGCGGGGTCCTGAAACCCGCAGGAAAATTTTGCCAGGGATTTAGAAACTGGACTGGAAACAGCGATGTAAATGTAAATCAGTGTCAGAGATGTGGAAGGCATTCAAGGACGAGATAGAAAGGGTTCAGAACAAATATGTCCCCACAAAGAAAAAGGGTGGGTAGAACTCCCAAATCTAGACCCCACTGGATGTCAAAGAGCATACAGAGAAGGATAAGGCAATAAAAGGGAAGCTTATGTCAAATAAGAACCAAGTTCACCAATAACTCAATACTGCAAAAAGCCTAAAAGTGCAGGGTGAAATTAAAAAGGAAATTAGGAAAGCAAAGAGAGGACATGAAAAAAACATTGGCATGTAAAATCAAGAAAACCTAAAGATGTTTGATAAATTCATTAAGAGCACGAGGTTAAATAGGGAAAGAATGGGGTCATTGGGAGACCAAAAAGGTAATTTGTGTGTGGAGCTGGAAGACATGGGCATGATTTTTAATGAATACTTTTCCACTGTTTTCACAAAAGAGGGAGCTGATGCAGACATTGTAGTTAACGAGGAGGAATATGAAATATTGGATGGTATAAACATAGTTAGAGAGGAAATATTAAGGGGTTTAACATCCTTGAAAGTGGATAAGTCACCAGGCCCAGATGAAATGTACGCCAGGCTGCTAAGAGAAGCAAGAGAGGGAATAGCAGAGGCTCTGACCATCATTTTCCAATCCTCTCTGGCGACAGGTATGGTGCCAGAGGATTGCAGGAATGTTAACATTGTGCTGCTGTTCAAACGGGGAGGAAGGGATAGACCAAATAATTAAAGCCAGTCAGCCTAACCTTGGTGATAGACAAATTATCTGAAAAAATTTTGAGAGACTGTATAAATCACCATTTAGGAAGGCACAGATTAATCAAGGACTGTCAGCACGGATTTGTTCAGGTAAGATCATGTCTGACTAACTTAATTGAATTTTTGGAGGCGTTAACAAGGAGGGTCGAGCAGGGTAGCAGATATGATGTAGGCTACATGGATTTTAGCAAGGCTTTTCAAAAGATCTCACACAGCAAACTGGTCAGAAAAGCACATGGGATCCAAGGGAAAGTGGCAAGTTAGATCCAAAATTAGTTCAGTGGCAGGAAGCAAAGGGTAATGGTCAACAGGTGTTTCTTTGACTGGAAGGCTGTTTCCAGAAAGGTTTTGCAGGGCTCAATATTGGGTTCCTTGCTTTTCATAGTATATATTAATGATTTAGACTTAAATGTAGGGGGAATGATTCTGATGTTTTCAGATGATGCAAACTTGGCCATGTGGTTAATAGTGAGGAGGATAACTGTAGACCGCTTGAAGATATCAATGGATTGGTCAGGTGGGCAGTAAAGTGGCAAATGGAATTCAATCTGAAGAAATGTGATCTAATTCATTTCGAGAGGGCAAATAAGGCAAAGGAATGCACAATAATTGGTAGAATACTGAGAAATGTAGAGGAACAGAGGGACCTTGGAGTGTATATCCACAGATCCCTGAATGTGGCAGGGCAGGTAGATAAGGTGATTAAGAAGGCTTACGGAATACTTTTCTTTATTAGCCAAGGCATTGAATATAAGAGCAGGGCGGTTATGCTAGAACTGTATAAAACACTAGTTAGGCCACAGCCAGAGTACTGCGTACAATTCTGGTCACCGCAATACAGGAAGGATGTGATTTCGTTGGACAGGGTACAGAGGAGATCTACAAGGAATTTTTTTAATTCGTTCAGAGGATTGGGCATCGCTGGCTAGGCCAGCATTTATTTCCCATCCCTAAGTGGCCTTGAGGAGGTGGTGGTGAGCTGCCTTCTTGATCCGCTGCAGTCCTTGTGGTGTAGGTACACCAACAGTGCTGATGTTGCCAGGAATGGAAAATGTTAGCTATGAGGAAAGTCTGAGGTGGGCTGAGGTTGTTTTCTTTTGAACAGGGAAGGCTGAGGGGAGATTTAGTTGAGGTGCATAAAATTATGAAGCACCTATATAGAATGGGTAGGAAGGACCTATTTCCCTTAGCAAAAAATCAATAACCGGGGACACAGATATAAAGGAATTGGCAGAGGATTAGAGGGGAGGTGAGGAGAAATATTTTCACCGACAGGAGGGAGTTTGGAACTCACTGCCTGAAAGGGTGGTAGAGGTGGAAACCCTTGTTGCATTTAAAAAATACTTGGATATGCACTTGAAGTGTCATAAACTACAGGGCTATGGACTGTGAACTGGAAAGTGGGATTGGGCTGCATAGCTCTTGTTTGGCTGGCACAAACAGGATGGGCTGAATGACTGACTTCTGTGCCATAAATCTTCTGTGTTTCTATTCCTAGCCTACAGGAGGTTTAAAACTCAATAGTTGAATATATGTAAAATGGCTTCTTTTACAGGCCTTAAGCTAAATTTGGACCACTCCAATAGTCACTATCCTAACACAAGCTCAAAACACTATAATTTCCTAATGATACACAGGGCTTCTTACCTTTAAGGTACAAGTGTTCTCTTAACAATTCCTCCCACACTATTGAACTATAAATATCAGCCTGAATAATTGTAAGATGGTAGGAAGTTGAGAGAAGGCACCCTGAGCACATAGACCATTATGAACCATTATCAAATTTTAATAAATTGTCAGTTGAGAGAACAATGTAAGCTTTCGGAAAATGATCTTGTGCAATTAAATTAAATTTCAATGCTTGGGCCTGAAATGTGCTGGGGAAATGGGATACCTTCTGCCTAAGGTACATATTCAAAGCAAATCTCAGCTGGCTGAAGATTTTTCTAACAGTGTACACAGTGCTGCAGTTCAGCAATGTCATGAAGATTGATAACGTGCATTGTGGATGGTATTTTTTAAATGATCTGAAAGTTAGACATTGGAGTGCAGGCCCTTCTTAGTCAATGTGCTTTTATACTTACTTTGTTCTGAGGTTTTTGATGGACAATCCCATTTTCATCAGCTAACATCATCTTTTTACATGTTTTCTTAAAATCTGCAATCGTAAGCAATTGTTTTCTTGACAGTAGTAGTCCACACAATAGGAAATATATAAAACTATTCCAAGTACTAGATTTTTTTTGATTTGCTTGTTAATTCACAATTTTACACAAGCCCATGCATTTTTCTTAAAATCCAGCTCCAAACATCCAGCTGCTGGCTTCACTACAATGGGAAATTATGGGTGGGATCCCAAAAATCACAATATTTGTGTTACTGCAGTCCATGTAGCAGCTCGCCATCATTTTTTTTAATAAAAGGCAGCTGCATTTAAAACTGTCAAACTCGGGTAATCGCAAATGGATCCAATGTGATCCAACTGGGATTGCTTTCAGATCCAAGTTCATTTTGATGCTCATGCCTGTTTTGAATTTTAGCTTTTTTTTTCTTATTCCAGTTTGATTAACTAATGCTCATATTATTTAGCTCAATATATGCATCAGCACTGATTAAGAGCATAGCCCCAGGTAGCCAACCCCAACTTCAGTAACACCCCAGCGACTCTGTCCCACATCAGGCATTCTTCTAGCCTCTTCAAAATTATTACCTTTATCTTAGTTTTAATTTTAAAATCTGAAAACTGCATTGCAAACTTCCTGCTTCTGGCTATGTAAGCATCTGATGGACATTTAGAATTAAGGGTTTTAAAGGTTCAGAATTTGTACTCCCCCCAAAAAATTTTATTATTTCTTCTGCAATGTTACACCACTCTAGTTAGAGAATTGCAGTTGCAACAGATGGAGCTGCTCCTTCAGCATAGTGAAATGCTATTTGTTAACAGAGAGGAACCATCTGCTCCATTTTGAATTCACTAATCAACAGAAAGATTCTAACAAGAAGTATAAAACATGGTAATGTCAGAGCTTCGAAATAATCTGAACCTTTATTAGTATAGAATTTAGTCAGGTCATGTGGCAGAAATTCTACTGATACAAAGCGAGGACATACTATTTTGCTTTGTTAAGCAGCATAAAATACTCTTCAAAAGCCTGATGGGGCAAGTAGGAATAATATATTATGCTAAGAGATACTGTATAAAAAGTATTTTATCACTCTTGTATTTTCCAAAGACTGTAACCCTACATTTATGTCGAAATATGAAATTGATTTTCCCGGACTTTTGCATATCTGACATTTGTTCTCTGTTTTTCTCTTGCCAAGGATCAATTATAAAAATGCAGCTCAATCGAGTTCCTGTGGACACATTCTCTGCAACAAATTAAAGCCTTATTAATATATTAATTGACAACTAAGTGACAAATGGAATATCACATGGCTGAGAGGGAAAAACATACTTGACCTCGTCCTCACCAATCTGCCTGCTGCAGATGCTTCTGTCCATGACAGTATTGGTAGGAGTGACCACCGCATAGTCCTTGTGGAGACGAAGTCCCGCCTTCACATTGAGCACACTGTCCGTCGTGTTGTGTGGCACTATCACCAGGCTAAATGGGATAGATTTTGAACAGATCTAGCAATGCAACAGCAGCAGAATTGTATTCAACCACAATCTGTAACCTCATGGCCCGGCATATTCCCCACTCTGCCATTACCATCAAGCCAGGAGACCAACCTGGGTTCAATGAAGAGTGCAGGAGGGCATGCCAGGAGCAGCACCAGGCATACCTCAAAATGAGGTGTCAACCTGGTGAAGCTACAACATAGGACTATCTGCGTGCCAAACTGCGTAAGCAACATGCGATAGACAGACCTAAGCAATCCCATTACCAACGGATCAGATCGAAGCTCTGCAGTCCTGCCTCATCCAGCCGTGAATGGTGGTGGACAATTAAACAACTAACTGGAGGAGGTGGCTCCACAAATATCCCCATCCTCAATGATGGGGGAGCCCAGAAAGTTAAGGCTGAAGCATTTGCAACAATCTTCAGCCAGAAGTGCCGAGTTGATGATCCATCTCGGCCTCCTCCTGAAGTCCCCAGCATCACAGATGCCAGACTTCAGCCAATTCGATTCACTCCGCGTGATATCAAGAAACGACTGAAGACACTGGATGCTGCAAAGGCTATGGGTCCTGACAATATTCCGGCAATAGTACTGAAGACCTGTGCTCCAGAACTTGCCGCGCCCCTAGCCAAGCTGTTCTAGTACAGCTACAACACTGGCACCTACCCTGCAATGTGGAAAATTGCCCAGGTATGTCCTGTACACAAAAAGCAGGACAAGTCCAACCCAGCCAATTACCACCCCATCAGCCTAATCTCAAGCATCAGTAAAGTAATGGAAGGTGTCATCAACAGTGCCATCAAGCGGCACTTACTTAGCAATAACCTGCTAAGTGACGCTCAGTTTGGGTTCCGCCAGGGCCACTCAGCTCCTGACCTCATTACAGCCTTGGTTCAAATGTGGACAAAAGAGCTGAACTCAAGAGGTGAGGTGAGAGTAACTGCCCTTGACATCAAGGCAGCATTTGACCGAGTATGGCATCAAGGAGCCCCAGCAAAACTGAGGTCAATGGGAATCAGGGGGATAACCCTCCGCTGGCTGGAGTCATACCGAGCACAAAGGAAGATGGTTGTGGTTGTTGGAGGTCAATCATCTCAGCTCCAGGACATCACTGCAGCTGTTCCTCAGGGCAGTGTCCTAGGCCCAACCATCTTCAGCTGCTTCATCAATGACCTTCCTTCAATCATAAGGTCAGAAGTGGGGATGTTCACTGATGATTGCACAATGTTCAGCACCATTCGTGACTCCTCAGATACTGAAGCAGTTCGTGTAGAAATGCAGCAAGACCTGGACATTATCCAGGCTTGGGCTGTTAAGTGGCAAGTAACATTCGCGCCACACAAGTGCCAGGCAATGGCCATCTCCAACAAGAGAGAATCTAACCATCTCCCCTTGACATTCAACAGCATTACCATCGCTGAATACCTCATTATCAACATCCTAGGGGCTACGATTGACCAGAAACTGAACTGGAGTACCCATATAAATACCGTGCTACAAGAGCAGGTCAGAGGCTAGGAATGCTGAGGCGAGTAACTCACCTTCTGACTCCCCAAAGCCTGTCCACCATCTCCAAGACACAAATCAGGAGTGTGATGGAATACTCTCCACTTTCCTGGATGGGTGCAGCTCCAACAACACTCAAGAAGCTCGACACTATCCAGGACAAAGCAGCCCGCTTGATTGGCACCCCATCTACAAACATTCACTCCCTCCACCACCAACGCACAGTGGCAGCAGTGTGTACTATCTACAAGATGCACTGCAGCAATGCACCAAGGCTCCTTAGACAGCACCTTCCAAACCCGCGACCTCTACCAACTAGAAGGACAAGGGCAGCAAATACATGAGAACACCACCAACTGCAAGTTCCCCTCCAAGTCACACACCATCCTGACTTGGAACTATATTGCCGTTCCTTCACTGTCGCTGCGTCAAAATCCTGGAACTCCCTTCCTCACAGCACTGTGAGTATACCTACCCCAAATGGACTGCAGCAGTTCAAGAAGGCAGCTCACCACCACCCTCTCAAGGGCAATTAGGGATGGGCAATAAATACTGGCCTGACCAGCGTTGCCCACATCCCATGAATGAATAAAAAAAAAGATCTGCAGCTATTGTTGGTTTCATGTATATTAATGATTTGGAAAAAGCAAATTAATATAACTCTTCAAGTTTGCTGATTGTACCGAATTGGGAGGGATTGTTAATATTAGGGAACAACTGGAAATAGCATGGAATTACAATTCGCAGTTTGGCTCATTTAGTTGTATTCTTGCCTCTAAATCAGAAGACTGTGGGTTTGTGTTCCACTACGGATATAAGCACATAATCTAGGCTGACACTCTAGATTTTAAACTAGATTTTAAACCAGATCCCCTGTTTCGATAGACATAAAAATGCCATGGCAGTTTTTGAAGAAGCAGAAGTACTAGTATTCCTCCCTTAACCAAAAACCAGATTATCTGCTCATTCCTTTGCTCTTGGCAGGATGCTGCTGTATGCAAATGGTAATATGCATAGCAGTAATATTACTTGGCTAGTAATCCAAAGATCCAAACTAATCCTCCAGGGACATGAGTTCAAATCCCACAACGGTAACTAGAGGAATTTAAGTTCAATCAGTTAATAAAACCTGAAATAAAAAGCTTGTCTCAATAATGATAATCATGAAACTAGCGGAATGTCATAAAAACCCATCTGATTGACTAATGTCCTCAGACAAGCAAATCCGCCATCCTTACCTGGTCCGGCCTACATGTGACTCCAGAACCACAGCAATGTGGTCGACTCTGAACTGTGCTCTGAAATGGCCTAGCAAGCCTCTCAATTGTATCAAACCGCTACAGAAAAGTCAAGTGAGAAGAAAACCGGACGGACCACCCTCCATCGACCTTGGCACCGGAAACGACAAAGGCACACCCTGCCCGACTGAGTCTGCAAAATCCTCCTCATGAACATTTGAGGACTTGTGCCAAAATTGGGAGAGCTGTCCCACAGACTAACCAAGCAAGAGGTTGACATACCTCACCAAATCCTACCTTACACACAATGTTCCAGACTTCTCCATCGCTATACCTGGCTATGTTCTGTCTCACCGGCAAGACAGACCCACCAGACGTGGCACCACAGCAGTATGCAGTGAGGAGGGAGCGGCTATAGGAGGCCTCAACATTGACTCCATGAAGTCTTATGGCATAAGGTCAAATGTGGACAAGGAAACCTCCAGCTGATTACCAACTACCACCCTCCCTCAGCTGATTAATCAGTACTCTTCCATGTTGAATGCCACTTGGAAGCAGCACTCACGGTAGCAAGGGCACATAATATATTCTGGGTGGGGGACTTCAATGTCCATCACCAAGAGTGGCTCGGTGGCACCACTAATGACCGCGTTGGCCGTGTCCTGAAAGACATATCTGCCAGACTGGGCCAGCGGCAGGCGATGAGAGAACCAATAAAGGGATAAACCTACTTGGCCTTACCCTCACCAATCTGCCTGCCACAGATGCATCTGACAGTATTGGTAGGAGTGACTACCGCACAGTTCTTGTGGAGACAAAGTCCTGACTTCACACCTAGGATACCCTCCATCGTGTTATGTGGCACTACCATTGTGCTAAATGGGATAGATTCAGAACAGATCTGACAGCTCAAAACTGGGCATCCATGAGACGCTTTGGGCCATCAGCAGCAGCAGAATTTTATTCAGCTGCAATCTGTAACCTTATGGCCTAGCATATCCTTCAATCTACAATTACCATCAAGTCAAGGGACCAACCCTGGTTCAATGAGGAGTGTAGAACAGCATGTCAGCAGCAGCAACATGCATGCCTAAAATGAGATACGAACCTGGTGAAGCTACAACACAAGACTACATGCATGCTAAACAGCAGAAGCAGCATGCTACAGACAGAGCTAAGTGATCCCACAACCAATGGATCAGATCAAAGCTCTGCAGTCCTGCCAGATCCAGTTGTGAATGGTGGTGGATATAAAACAGCTAACGAGAGGAGGAGGTTCCACAAATATCCCCAACCTCAATGATGGGGGAGCCCAGCACGTGAGTCCAAAAGACAAGGCTGAAGCATTTGCAACCGAATGGATGATCCATCTTGATCTCTTCCTGAGATCCCCACCATCACAGATGCCAGTCTTTTGCCAATTTGATTCACCCCATGTGATATCAAGAAACGGCTGAAGGCTGTAAGCCCTGACAATATCCCAGCTGTAGTACTGAAGACTTGTGCTCTAGAACTAGCCATGCCCCTAGTCACACCATTCCAGTACAGCTACAACACTGGCATCTACCCGATAATGTGGAAAATTGCCCAGATATGTCCTGTCCACAAAACAGCAGGAGAAACTCAATCTAGCCAATTACCATCCCATCAGTCTACTCTCAATCATCAGCAAAGTGATGGGAGGTGTCATCAACAGAGCTATTAAGCAGCACTTACTCAGTAATAACCTGCTCACTGATGCTCAGTTTGAGTTCTGCCAAGGCCACTCGGCTCCAGACCTCATTCCAGCCTGGGTCCAAACATGGACCAAAGAGTTGAATTCCAGGTGTGAGGTGAGAGTGATTGCCCTTGACATCAAGGCAGCATTTAACCAATTGTGGTATCAAGAAACGTTAGCAAAATTGAAGTTGAGAGAATCAGAGGGAAAATTCTTCTTTAGTTGACACCATACCTAGCACAAAGGAAGATGGTTGTGGTCATTGGAGGCCAATCTCAGGACATCCCAGGATGCCCCAGGACATCGCTGCAAGAGTTTCTCAGGGTACAGTCCTAGGCCAAACCATCTTCAGCTGCTTCATCAATCACCTTCCCTCCATCATAGCATTAGAAGTTGGGTATCCTCAGATGCTGAAGCAGTCTGTCCCCGCATGCAGCAAGACCTGGACAACATTCAGGCTTGGGCTGCGAAGTGGCAAGTTACATTCTCACCACACAAGTGCTAGCAAAATACACCTCCAACAAGAGAGAAACTAACCATCTCCCTTCGACTTTCAACGACATTACCATCACTGAATTCCCCCACAGTCAACATCTTTGGGGTTGTCATTGATCAGAAACTTAACTGGACCAGCCATATAAATATTGTGGCTACAAGAGCAAGTCAGAGACTGGGAATTCTACAGCGGGTTACTCACCTCCTGACTGCCCAAAGCCTGTCCACCATCTACAAGACACATCAGGAGTGTGATGGAATACTCTCCACTTGCCTGGATGGGTGCAGCTCCAACAAGACTCAAGAAGCTTGACACCATCCAGGACAAAACAGTCTGCTTGATCAGTACTCCCTCCACCACCTTAAACATACACTGCCTTCACCACTGATGCACTGGCAGCAGTGTGTGCCATCTACAATGCCCTGCAGCAACTCGCCAAGGCTCCTTGATAGCACCTTACAAACCATAGCATCCACCACATAGAAGGACAGGGCAGCAGATGCATGGGAACACCACCACCTGTAGGTCCCCCTCCATGTCACGCACCATCCTGATGTGGAACTATATCATCATTCCTTCACTGTCGCTGGGTTAAAATCCTGGAACTCCCTCCCTAACAGCACTGTGGGTGTACCTACCCCAAATGGACTGCAGCGGTTCAGGAAGGTGGCTTACCACCACCTCCTCAAGGGCAATTAGCAATGGGCAATAAATGTTGTCCTTGCCAGCGATGATCACAACCCGTGAATGAATATTTAAAAACATTGGCTGCTATTTTTGCTGTATAATAGTAACAGCACTTCAGAAATAATCCAATACTTCCAAAGCATTTTGGGGAATCCAGAGAACATGACAAGATGCAATCTAAATGTAATCTCCTATCTCAAAGATATCTGGTTGTTGCTTCAGAATGTGGAAGATGTTATTTAATGTAGAAGCTTTTTCCCAGGGTGGAAGAGTCAGTTACTAGGGGACATAGATTTAAGGTGCGAGGGGCAAAGTTTAGAGGGGATGTACGAGGCAAGTTTTTTACACAGAGGGTGGTGAGTGCCTGGAACTTGCTGCCAGGGAAGTGGTGGAAGCAGATACGATAGGGACGTTTAAGAGACATCTTGACAAATACATGAATAGGAAGGGAATAGAGGGATATGGGCCCCGGAAGTGCAGAAGGTGTTAGTTTAGACAGGCATCAAGATCGGCGCAGGCTTGGAGGGCCGAATGGCCTGTTCCTGTGCTGTACTGTTCTTTGTTCTTTGTTCTTTGTAGAGAAATACAAAGTCACAAAGATGGGGAAAGCAATAAACAGTGGAAGTGCAAAATATGAGAACAGTCTTTAGATAATGACATAGGAAAGGATTGCATGTGAACATAAGAAATAGGAGCAGGAGTAGAGCATACAGCCCATCGAGTCTTCTCCGCCATTCAGTACTATCATGGTTGATCTTCTGCCTTAACTCCATTTTCTCACCCACTCTCCATATCTCTTAATTCCCATAGACTAAAAATCCATCTATCTTAGCCTTGACTAAATGAAGGAGCATCCACAACCCTCTTGAGTAGAGAGTTCCAAAGATTTACAACACTCTGAGTAAAGAAATTTCTCCTCATCTCAGCCTAAATGATGAACCCTTTATCCTGAGACTGTGTCCCCATGTTCTAGACACCCAGCCTTGGGAAACAACCTGTCAGTGTCTACCTTGTCAAGCCCTTCAGAATCCTATAGTTTCCATAAGATCACATCGCAGTCTTCTAAACTGCAACGCATATAGACCAGGGTTGTCCAACCTTTTCGCATGGGGTCCACATTACAACTTTTGTTTTACATAGGGGGCTGGTGAAACAATTTTGGAAAGATAAAGGCATTAAAAATTTATCTTACTAAGGATCAAAACAACAAATGTGCATTTTTGTGAATCTTTAATTGAGAAGATTAATTTATTGACTTACTTTCTTGTCACTATGTTGGGCACTGATTTTGGGAGATACTTGGCATTTTTTTGCCTGCATAAGTAGTCAATGTTTGTCCGCACACTTGCTGTAGTGATATGGATAGATGTCCATCTGTCAGGAGTGATCTTGATCACTGTCTCTCCCCCTCTCTCTCTCTTAGTTTCTCTCTCTCTGTCTGTCTCTCTGTCTCCCTGTGATCCCCTCTCTCTGCCCCCCCTCTTTCTCTGTCCCTCCTCTTTCTTTCTCTGTCCCTCCACTCTCTCTCTCTGTCCGCTCTCTCTCTCTCTCTGTCCACCCTCTCTCTCTCTTTGTTCCCCCTTTCTTTTTCTCTCCCCCCTGTCTTTCTCTTCCTCCCTCTCTCTTCCTCCCTCTCTCTTTCTCTCTGTCTGTTCCCCTCTCTCTTTCCCCTCTCTCTCACCCCTCTCTCTCTGCCCCCGCACTCTTCCCCTCTCTCTCTTTTCCCGTTTTCTCTGTTTCCCCTCTCTTTCTCTCTCCTTCCCCCCTCTCTCTCTCACCCCTCACCTCTCTCTCTCTGTTACCCCCCTCTCTCTCCCCTCTCTCGCCTCTTTTATCCCCCCTCCTCTCTTTCCCCCCTCCCCCTCTCTCTCTCCCTGCCCCTCTCTCTCTCTTCCCCCACCCCATTCCTCTCTCTCTCTTTCTGTCTCTCTCTGTACCCCCTCTTTCTCCCCCTCTCATCCTCTCTCTCCCCCTCCCCCCTCTCTCCCCCCTCTCTCCCCCCTCTCCCCTCTCTCTCTCCCTCGCACTCTCCCCCCCTCTCCCCCTCTCTCTGTTCCCCCCTCTCTCTGTCCCTTTCTCTCTCTACCCCCTCTCCCCCACTCTCTCTATTCCCCTCTCTGTTGCTCCCCTCTCTCTCTGCCCCATCACTCTCTCCCCACTCTCTCCTCCCCTCTCTCTCTCCCTCCCTCCTCTCCCCCTCTCTCCTCCCCTCTCTCCGTTCCCCCCCCCCCCCCTCTCTCCCCTCCCTCTCCCCTCACTTTCTCTTTCTGTAAAGTCGGTGGCGAATGCGCTTCCCCCTAGCCCGGCGATCCGTCCTGTATTTTACAGGTCCCTGGGCTTTAATTGTCCTGAGGCGGGACTTCCACCCACTTGAGAGAGGAGGTCCTGCCTCAGTGAGCTGCCGGCCAATCAGCGGGCTGGCAGCTCTTAGTCCCAGCAGTGCCACCTGGAGCGATGGCCACTACTGGGACTGCAGCCCAGCTGATGCCATGGAGCCTTAGACGAGGTAAGTTGGGCTTGCCTCAGCAGGGGTTCGGTCCTTCCCTGGTGAGGCTGGAGTGGTCGTTTGGGCTGGGGGGGGTGCGTCTTGGGTCCCGGGGGTGGATTGGGAGGCAGGGGGTGGCCATCAATTGGGCACCCTATGCCTGACTGCCATGTCCCCCCACCCCCCCCACCGTGGCACGGAAAGGCTGGCAGCTATCGCTGGATGGCCTTTCACGTCCCCAGCATGCCCACTTGCCATGGGTAAAATACCCATTGAGGCAGGCGAGGGATCGTATGTGGCCACTTAAGGGCCTTGAATGGCCTCAGTCGGGCAGGTCGTTCCCCACCGCCCGACCGCCATAAAGTTGACCGGAGGAGGGAGCGGTGCTGGTAGGCCTCCTGGAGCCTCCCGCTCAATTTTGCGCCACCCCCACGCTACAATCCGACCTACTGGGGTGGTGTATAATTCAACCCTTAGATTCTTGCTTTGGACTTGAGCATGTTGCTTTCAAACTTAATATGGCATTCAATTGTATTATGATTTCTATTTCCCCCACAGGATCTTCTACTATAACCCTGCCTCACCGCACACTACTAGATCTAAAATAGCTTTATCTCTAGATGGTTCCACAGGGTGTTGTTCCAGGAAGCTATCGCAAATGCATTGTGCAAGCTCATCTTCCAGACCTTCTTTGCCAATTTGATTTGTCCAGTCTATATGAAGATTAAAGTTATTACAATGTTTTTGTTACAAGCTTCAATTATCTCTTCCTTAATGTTTTGTCCAATGGTATAACTATTGTTAAGAGGCCTATAAAGTATTCCCACCAGTGTTTTCTGACCCTTCTTGCTCCTAATCTCCACCCATACTGACTCTACCTCCTAATTTTCTGAGGCATGATGCTTTCTTACTACTGTTCGTATGTCATCCTTTATTATCAGGGCTACTTCTCCTTTTCCATTCTGATGATCTTTTCTAAATGTTAAGTATTCTGGAATATTTATTTCCCAATCTTGGATTCTTGGATTTTTGATAGAAACCACCCTTAACACTGTGCACAAACAGTGAAAAAGGAAAACAGGATGTTAGAATGTGAAGCCCAAGAGCTAGAGTATAAGTCCGAGGAACTAAGAATTATGTTTTCAAAGCACTGGTCTGCCTCACCTTAATTATTGTGTACAGTTCTGGTATTGTACTACAGAGAGACATCCTGGTCTTGGAAGGATTACAAAGAAAAGCAACGACGTTGAATTTGCCACCTGTGATGTGAGGAGTGGATATAGCACTAGATTAGAAAAATATGATAATCTTTTTGAGGTGTTTAAGCTCTTGAAGGAAATAGATAATCTAGACTGAGGAGCAATGCTTAACACTAACATAAACTCTTGGACAAGAGTTCTGACTTCTTCTCAGAGGATACGAAACATGTGTAATGCTCTATCTGAAGAAGCAGTGCAAGTAGAATGCAGTTTAGAAAGATTTGGATACACTTTTGACAGATAGGATGATTAGAAGTGGTGAAATATATAAAATAAAATCGAAGGTTTGGGATGGCCAGATGAACAGAAAGGTTTTTTTTTCTGCTCCTGGACAGTCCTATGTTCACCAGGGATGACTCATCAGGGGAGCGGAGGGAGGGTCATTAGTTAAATCTGTTTTGGGAGAAGTCATGGGTAACTATCAAAGGGTCTGACAGTCTCTTTTTAACCTTTCTGTGTGTTTAAAAATTCATTGGATTTCTTAAAGGTGGAAAAGATGGAAAATATCACACTGCTGCAGTAGGAGGAGTTCTTCTGAGGCTGTCATAAGGCATATTGCTGAGGTAGTGTAGCTGGACCTTTACTGGACATCTAACCTTGTTATGTCCGATCTTGAAGTGGTTGAAACTAGTGGTAGAATGAAACATATAGAACAGTTAAACTTGGTTTTGAGCTGAATATGTTGGATGGTTTCTGTGCGTATTTTGTAAAATGCCACTGGACCTCCAGAAATAACTTTAGAGTGCAACAGAAATGAGAAAGCACTGATTCAGCTAATTGATTCAGTTTCACTCAAAATGGGGGAAGTGTTCCATTTGATAGAGCTGATTTTTTTTTTTATCTGTTCTTGGGATGTGGGTGACAACGCCAATATTTATTGCCCATCCCTAATTTCTCTTGTTCTGAGCCACCTTCTTGAACCACTGTAGTCAATGTGGTGTAGGTATACCCACAGTGCTGTGTTACAGCCAAGTGTTGAGGGGTGTGGGTGGTCCCCACTATTCAACTCCCGACTGACCACTGCAAGTGTTTTTTGTTGCGAGGGTTTTAACCCCTTTGTCTTTTATTTGTCCAATAAACAGACAGCGACAGGTTTTCTCATAAGTTTAAAACAGAGCATTAACTATTAATTAAGCAATATTTATTCCCTCACCCGCACATGTATTCACATGCAAGCACACACACAAGAGATAGATAGAGCGAAAAGGAGGGAAGTGATTTGAAGTGAGGTAGGTTTTTGGGGTTCATGGTAAACCTTATTAATCTTCTCAGAGGTCAATTTCTCTTATAAAGTTGCAGGCCTGGGTGTTGCAGATTTCTTTGGTAGCCGAGTCTTCAACCTACAGACAGGAGCTCACTTTCCATTCTCTGCTGCACAAGTTGAAATGTAGAACTCACAGCAGGGCGTCTTCTTTTGCTTTGACTGGATTTCTCCCAGCTCTCAGCTGGGCATGCTTTTGACATTCAACGATAGTAATGCCATTGAATGTCAATCCCCACATGTCAAGAGGAGATAGGTAAATTCTATCTTGTTTGAGATGGCCATTGCCTGGCACTTGTGTGGAGTGAATGTTACTTGCCATTTATCAGCCCTAGCCTGAGTATTGTCCAGGTCTTGCTGCATGCAAGCACAGACTGCTTCAGTATCTGAGAAGTTGTGAATGGTAATGAACACTATGCAACCATCAATGAACATCCTCACTTCTGACATTATGTTGAATGGTGAGGCTAGAAACAGAGAGTGAGTGCAGCTGAACACGTGGCTACAGAGCTGGTGTAGGAGGGAGGACTTCAGATATGTGGATCATTGGGATACCTTCTGGGGAAGGTGGGACCTGTACAAGAAGGACGGGTTGCATCTGAACTGGAGGGGCACCAATATCCTGGGCGGGAGGTTTGCTAAAGCTCTTCGGGAGGGTTTAAACTAGTTTGGCAGGGGGATGGGAACCGGAGCTACGGATCAGTGGATGGGGTAGCTGTTGACCAGGCAGATACAGAGTGCAGAGAGTCTGTGAGGAAGGTTAGACAGTTGACAGGGCAAAGTTGCAGCCAGTATGATAGGTTGAAATGTGTCTATTTTAATGCAAGAAGTGTCAGGAATAAGGGTGATGAACTTAGAGCATGGATCAGTACTTGGAGCTACGATGTTGTGGCCATTACGGAGACTTGGATATCACAGGGGCAGGAATGGATGTTGGATGTTCCGGGGTTTAGCTGTTTCAAAAGGAATAGGGAGGGAGGTAAAAGAGGTGGGGGAGTGGCATTGCTTATCAGGGATAGTATCACAGCTGCAGAAAGGGAGGTCGTCGAGGAGGGTTTGTCTACTGAGTCATTATGGGTGGAAGTCAGAAACAGGAAAGGAGCAGTCACTTTATTGGGAATTTTCTATAGACCCCCCCAATAGCAACAGAGACACGGAGGAACAGATTGGGAGGCAGATTTTGGAAAGGTGCAGAAGTAACAGGGTTGTTGTCATGGGTGACTTCAACTTCCCTAATATTGATTGGAACCTCCTTAGTGCAAATAGTTTGGATGGAGCAGTTTTTGTCAGGTGTGTCCAGGAAGGTTTCCTGACTCAATGTGTAGATAGGCCGACTAGAGGGGAGGCTATGTTGGATTTGGTGCTTGGCAACGAACCAGGCCAGGTGGCAGATCTCTCGGTGGGAGAGCATTTCGGTGATAGTGATCACAACTCCCTGACCTTTACTATAGTCATGGAGAGGGACAGGAGCAGACGGGATGGGAAAATATTTCACTGGGGGAGGGGAAATTACAATGCTATTAGGCAGCAGCTGGGGAGCATAAATTGGGAACCGATGTTCTCAGGGAAATGCACAACAGAAATGTGGAGGTTGTTTAGGGAGCACTTGCTGCCACTGCTGGATAGGTTTGTCCCGATGAGGCAAGGTAGGGTGAAGGAACCTTGGATGACAAGAGATGTGGAACAGCTAGTCAAGAGGAAGAAGGAAGCTTACTTAAGGTTGAGGAAGCAAGGATCAGACAGGGCTCTAGAGGGTTACAAGGTAGCCAGGAAGGAACTGAAGAATGGACTTAGGAGAGCTAGAAGGGGACATGAAAAACTCTTGGCGGGTAGGATTAAGGAAAATCCCAAGGCGTTCTACACTTATGTGAGGAGCAAGAGGATGGCCAGAGTGAGGGTAGGGCCGATCAGGGATAGTGGAGGGAACTTGTGCCTGGAGTCGGAGGAGGTAGGGGAGCGCCTAAATGAATACTTTGCTTCAGTATTCACTAGTGAGAGGGACCTGTTCGATTGTGAGGACAGCGTGAAACAGACTGATATGCTCGAACAGGTTGATGTTAAGAGGGAAGATGTGCTGGAAATTTTGAAAGATATGAGGACAGATAAGTCCCCGGGGCCAGACGGGATATACCCGAGGATATTACGGGAAGCGAGGGATGAGATTGCCGCGCCTTTGGCGATGATCTTTGCGTCCTCACTGTCCACTGGAGTAGTACCAGATGATTGGAGGGTGGCAAATGTTATTCCCTTGTTCAAGAAAGGGAATAGGGATAACCCTGGGAATTATAGACCAGTCAGTCTTACGTTAGTGGGCAAATTATTGGCGAGGATTCTGAGAGACAGGATTTATGATTATTTGGAAAAGCATAGTTTGATTAGAGGTCGTCAGCATGGCTTTGTGAGGGGCAGGTCATGCCTCACAAGCCTTATTGAATACTTTGAAGATGTGACAACACACGTTGATGAAGGAAGAGCAGTGGATGTGGTGTATATGGATTTTAGCAAGGCGTTAGATAAGGTTCCTCATGGTAGGCTTATTCAGAAAGTAAGGAGGCATGGGATACAGGGAAAGTTGGCTGTCTGGATACAGAATTGGCTGGCCCATAGAAGACAGAGGGTGGTAGTAGATGGAAAGTATTCAGCCTGGAGCTCGGTGACCAGTGGTGTTCCGCAGGGATCTGTTCTGGGACCTCTGCTCTTTGTGATTTTTATAACTGACTTGGATGAGGAAATGGAAGGCTGGGTTAGCAAGTTTGCCGATGACACAAAGGTTGCTGGAGTTGTGGATTGTGTGGAAGGCTGTTGTAGGTTGCAACGGGACATTGACAGGATGCAGAGCTGGGCTGAGAAGTGGCAGATGGAGTTCAACCTGGAAAAGTGTGAGGTGATTCATTTTGGAAGGTCAAATTTGAATGCAGAATGCAGGCTTAAAGACAGGATTCTTGGTAGTGTGGAGGAACAGAGGGATCTTGGGGTCCATGTCCATAGATCGCTCAAAGTTGCCACCAAGTTGATAGGGTTGTTAAGAAAGCGTATGGGGTGTTGGCTTTCATTAACAGGGGGATTGAGTTTAAGAGCTGCGAGGTTATGCTGCAGCTCTATAAAGCCCTGGTTAGACCACACTTGGAATATTGTGTTCAGTTCTGGTCGCCTCATTATAGGAAAGATGTGGAAGCTTTAGAGAGGGTGCAGAGGAGATTTACCAGGATGCTGCCTGGACTGGAGGGCATGTCTTATGAAGAAAGGTTGAGGGAGCTAGGGCTTTTCTCATTGGAGCGAAGAAGGATGAGAGGCGACTTGATAGAGGGGTACAAGATGATGAGAGGCATAGATAGAGTGGATAGCCAGAGACTTTTTCCCAGGGTGGAAAGGGCTATCACCAGGGGGCATAATTTTAAGATGATTGGAGGAAGGTTTCGGGGAGATGTCAGAGGTAGGTTCTTTACACAGAGAGTGGTGGGTGTGTGGAATGCGCTGCCAGCGGTGGTAGTAGAAGCAGATACATTAGGGACATTTAAGCGACTCTTGGATAGGTACATGGATGATAGTAGTATGAAGGGTATGTAGGTAGTTTGATTCTAGAGTAGGTTAAACGTTCGGCACAACATTGTGGACCGAAAGGCCTGTACTGTGCTGTACTGTTCTATGTTCTATGAAGAGATCAAAAAAATCTTAAAATGCTTCACATCACATTTTGTGGAATAATGGATGATTCAACTATTAAATATAATATTTATGTGTAAGTGAGGTGGAATCTATAAAACTCATAAAAATTTGTCATGCAGCAGTAATTTAATCCTGCTCACATTTTAGTTCAACACTTATTCAGCAGTGAAACTTTAAACCCTCAATTTTGCTTGGGACTTTGTACATATGCACAGAATTGGCAGTGTGTGCCAGGTTTGAGTACTACTGGCAGGTAGTGAGCAGCACCCAGAATTTAATTCACTGCCCATGTGAACATCAGGCTTCTGCATCAGTGTTGATTGCACACTCATTGAAGGGAGTGGAATTTTAGGTGAACTGCATAAAGACATGCAGCTCCTAAAACAGCACAGTTACCTGGAGTTTATTTGAAAGGTAACAGTTGACCTGGAGGTGACCATTTGGAGTATTGACTGTTTGGTGCACGAACCTGAAGACCACGTCCTTTGGGATGTTGAAAAAGTGGTCTGGAGCCTTGAAAGTGCAACCCATACCCCAATAGAAAGGGAGAACATCATGAGAGTATACAGGTTTGGGGCATTTAGTTTTATATTGATGAATACATGCGTTGGCACCAGACATTCTGTGCAAAGAGACACTTTGACCTTGTCATAGAGTACAAGTACTGCACTGGGCAGACAGCTGCTTTGCTGGGCCAGGCATTCTTTGCTGAAGGTTAGTAGGTAATCTGGAGGAAATTCAAGATTCAGCGATGACAGCAAGCATGTGCTTTTTTTGTGAGAGTATTTCAGGAGAGCGTTTCACTGATTAATATCAGGCAAATCGATCTAGCAGCTTGCAACTGGCTTGTTGTTGGGGCCATTTCATCCCCTTGCAGCTCTTTATGTTTCTGCTTCCCTTCTTCTTCTGAAAAGTCTTGCCAATACTTCTCCAGGTCGCTGCCTCAGTCAGTTGTCATGTTGTGCAAAATCCTAGATACTTTTGCTGGTTAGTAGGGCAGGCTGCTCTCAAATTTTCCCAAGTACCAGATTCCAGAACTGCTACTTCAGAATCTCTATTGTGTCCTCTATGACAGTGCTGGTGGAGGCAAGTTGATCAGGGTAGGGCCAGAAAATGCCCTTCTCCACCAATGATGTCTGTGCTCCCTGTTATTCAGGTGAGCTTCATGCATTTCCTAAATATCTTCAAACCTCATAAGCCAAGTATAATGGATGCCCAAATATGCACCTATTCTGGTGTCAAGGACAGACACCTGAAGGACAAATTCATTACTAGGGAATTTGTATTCAATAATACAGCTGTGAAAACTCACTTATAAATCAGAAACTCACTTGTGAAATGATTCCTGTCCATTCCTCAAAACTGCAGCCTTTCTCCTCTGCCCCTGCTTTTATCGAAGCAGTCTGCACACAACTTGCATATGACCTCTGCCTGACATAAGCAGAGGAAAATTGTGGGTAAATGCTGACAGCATAATCAAAATGTACTTTTATTCTGATTTAACTGGTGTCATGACCAGGTGAGATAGGGGTCTAGGGGTTCCCTCTCAGCCTTTGCTTGGTCTAACCGTAACAGGGTTTAATTTAGAAACACCATGTTTTTAGCTCCCCTCAGTGAATTCTTGTTCACTGCTTTCCAATTGTAAGGCAAAGAAATCAGACAGGTTTTCTTAGATTTAAACAAGAAAGGTGGAAGTTTTTTAATCTTAAACATTAATTCGATAAACAACTACGAATATGTGACGCAACCACGCTAGCATTCATATGTGATAGAGATAGATAGAGATAGAGACCAAAAAAGGAGAAGGAATAAAGAGGCAATATCTGGTAGTTATTTACGGCCCTTTGAGTTCAATGTGGAGTCTTTGGTTGCCGATCAGTTTTGCTGTTCGTTGGGGCCCAGTGCACACTTTAATTTGTTTCGATGTAGGAATCTTCTTTCTTTTGAGGTTTAAGTGACTTCAATGGGTCTGGAGGTTTGTGGGAAAGTGAGAGAGAGTTAGCCAGGAGAGAGGCTGTCTTGTTCCAGCTTCAGTTGCAATCTGCAGTCTGACTTCAAACTGCCATGTGTCTAGTTCAAAAAGCTTGGACCAGCCAGTTAGTCACGTGACCAGCTGGCTTAACTGGCTTTTGTGGATTCCAAAGCTCTCGGTGGGGGTGGGAGGGATGTAGTGCTGTCTCTTACCCTGACAAGATGTGGATCACCATTGCCCAGCCAATCTCTGTTAATTGAATCAGTGGGCAATTCTTTTGTCTCTCCAAGCACTGTCTCTTAGTATGCAAATGTCCTCCAGCCAAATGTCTGGTGATCTCTTTAAACAAGTCATTTCTTCACTCCAGCAGCAGTTTAAAACGAATGTTCACATGACAAAATTAATATGCCTTAGTCTTGGCAGGTGGGGGGTCGTCATGACACTGGAAATGCCTCGTTCAAGGATGACTACAATTTTAAGGCCATTGGAAATGCTGGAGCAGCACAAAACTGGAGCAAAATGAGCATAATGGATCAGTATCAACACACAGTTGTACCCCCAAAACAGGTGTATATTAGAAGACTAACAGGATCTACACTTCCTCTCTGTAACAAATGACACAATATAAACATAATGTGGATTTTCCCAGGCCTGGTTAAAATTAAAGCAGAGCTGGGCCACAAGGTGGTGCTTTCTTATTTCTATCACACCCTATGGTTTTTTCCAGACAGCCTGTGGCATTTTACTGAATAGTGAGAAAAACTGTATGAGATATTTAGCTCAAAACCAGATTTAATTGTGCTATGGATCTCATTTACCATCATTTAAATTTTATAATAAGTGCACTGGACTATGATCCTGCTGCTGAGTTTCTGCAATCTCTTGCTAGACTGTAACTCACAATTCAGAAAAACAGGGTTGAGAAATGTAGCAGCAATTTTTTTTGGTTGCAGTTCAAGATTCTTGGTGTAAACAGAACTGCCAAGTTCCAGAATTGATTTTCAGTGAGATTATTGCACAAGGTGGAACAAACTTCCCCTTCCCCCATTCTGGCTTCATTTCCAATGCATACCATTTTTGGAGATGTAGGTTGTCAAAATCCCTCTTTATATGCTTTATTTGGGTTCATTTTGAAGTTGAAAGAGGTGCTTGTATGTGATTTATTTAATTTAATGTGGAAATTAGATTTGGGAGACAGGCCAGATTCTGAGCTGTAAGTGAGTTGAGTTGAATTCGGTTTCAATGATTTAGGTCTCAGGTTTTCTTGCTCCCATCATTGCGAACTTCTACATCTTATACTAAGGGCATTGATACAAGTGAGATGCAGCTTTGGTCTCCTTACCTAAGGGAAGATATACTTGCCACAGAGGAAGTGCAACAAAGTTTCACCAAACTAATTCATGGGATGAAGGGATTGTCCTATAAGGAAAGGTTAAATAGACTTGGCCTTTATTCTCTGAGGTTGAGACGAATGAGAGGTGATCTCATTCAAACATATATCATTCTTACAGAGCTCAACAGGGGTAGATGCAGGAAGGATGTTTCCCTTGGCTGGTCAGTCTAGTACAAGGGTACACAGTCTCAGAATAAGAAGTAGGCCATTTAGGACTGAGATGAGGAGGAATTTCTTCACTCAGAGGGTGATAAATCTTTGGAATTCTCTGCCCCAGAGGGCTGTGGAGGATCAGTCGTTGAGTATGTTCAAGACTGAGATCGATAAATTTCTACTTATTAAAAACATCACAGATACAGAGATAGTGCAGGAAAATGGTGTTGAAGTGGAAGAGTAGCCATGATCGCATTGAATGGCAGAATGGGTTCGAAGGGCTGAATGGCCTACTCCTGCTCCTATTTCTTACGTTCTTATGTTGTCACAAGCAATACTACCTCACTTTGTACCATAGTCCAATTGCTGCATTTCAAGATTTCAGGCCATATCATCTGAGGGTGTAAAATGTATTAAAAATGCTACTATTTTACAAAATTTTGCTCTTAAAGGGTAAAATTCACAGGCCAGCAGGGCTGGCTCATTAGGTTTCAGATCGGAAGGTGAATTTTAACTACTAGTGGGCTTTTGCCAGCTCAGAAGAATTAGGATCGGTGTGAAGCAGCCAGTAGTTGGCAGGCAACTCAACCAGGGCATTTTTACTACCAACCTGCCCAGTTACTGCCATGTAAGTAGGGTTAAAATCCCACCTATACGGCTGGATTTTAACAAGCCCTCTACCTCGTGATCTGTAGCAGGAGGCCTGAAGATGGCTCTGGTTGAGGCTCCCCGTGGACCTCCAAGCGGCAGGGCCTGGCCCGATCCCCCCAGCGGCGGCACCCCCCCCAACTAGGCAAATGGAACCAAAATTTAAATATGCAAATCAATAAAATTAATAAATTTAAATACACTTACCTCCAATCTTGAGGGCCCGCCGCGACCTTTGGCGCAGCAGCCAGCACTCCCTTGCCTTCAGATCCCCGTGCAGGGAAATGCGGTGCCACACTGGTGGGGAGGGGGGGAGAGGTAAGTTTGTCAGAGTGGGGGGGGGGGGATGGGGTCAAATACACATAATGGGCGTAGGGGATGGTGGGAAGGGTTGAACCTTAAACTTTGTGCAGTTTGTGCGGGGGTGGGGGAAGGTCAGAGGTAAACAGTAAGTATTTTATGGGGGAAAGGGCAAATAGTTATTGTAATTGTTAGTGGAGTGTGGGAAAGGAGCTTAAGAAATGTATTTATTTAATTTAGGGGGGTCTTTCTTTAAAAGAGCTGGCTGCCCTTTACAAATGGTGCCAGTGCCTGCGCACAGGCAGCTGACACATTGCCGGGGACAGACAGTCCACCCCCTCCTTGTAATTGGGGGGAGGGCGGGTCGCCCCAACTATTTAAATGAGCCGCTGCACTTAAGATCGCGGCGGCTCTTTGACAAGCTCGCCACCAACATCGGCAGCAGGCTCTTAAAATCCAGCCCAGTGTCTGAATAAGCATATTAGAGACAATGAAAAAAAGTTTGTCATTCCAATGATCACTCACACTCAATTCTCCTGTGACTATTCTATTCATTCGAACTCAGCGCAGGCTATTGTCAAGTTAGGCTAGTGGATCCGCTTTGTAGTAGTTCAGCTTGACTCAAAACTGACACTGAAGTCAAAGGTTTAAATGGACCAATAGGGTGATATTGGGGTTTGCCCAATATCACCAGTGAACCCTACTAGCCCTTCCCAAATAGAAGGCAGCAGTTTTATAAAATATCTATTCAAACTTGAGTCAGGCTTTTAAAAAGACAGAGACAGGCTTTTTTTTTATTTGTCAGGTAGGCTGTGATTGCAGAGTGGTTTGTTTGAAGTAAAGCTGTGAAAGTCTTTGTGAAGAAATAAGAACGGCTGGAGGACAGATGGGAGACCACCTGTTCAAGTCAAGTAAGATGACCCAGTTAGGTCAGAAAGCGTGGCAGCGTTCTTTATTCTATATCATTATGCAGAGAAATATTGTACCAATTGTAGTCAGCAAATTCCTTTGTGCATTCACTTCACTGTGGAAAAAAGCAGATTAACAATTTAGACCAAGCCTCACCTAGTATTAATTTGGCTTGCCTTTAAAGAGATTGAAGAAATCCTTGCGGATGAGGATTACATGGGGATCCCTAATTGGATCATGCCATCTTGCAAGTTGGTAGAGGGCAATATGAGTTAACTCCCAGAAGAGTAAGATGCTCAGGCCACTGAAGGGAGTGACTAACATCACTGAAGATGAGAAGATAGCGACAGTAACTATTCTTACCATGGGTATTACTGCTTGAAACTCAATTTTTATTCCAGCAAGCTACATTATAATAGCTTGCATTGCAACAGATGTCACATAAATACACCTACAAAAAGTGTTAATAATTCCTTAATTGCAGTGGAATATATTACAAAATGTCAAATTTATTATTTAGAATTTTCTAAGTTTTGTTGGATTATAGAAATATAAATTTCAAATTTCTACTCAGGTGAAAAAGAGGAACGTGCTGGGGCACCATTCGTGCCCAACCAAACCGAGTGGGCTGTCTCTGGCACAACTCCCAGTTGGTGTGAGTTTTGCTGAGGCCTATGGTAGGTAAAAAGGGTGGAATTTCCCAGAGAAGCTCTGGAAATCCCCCAGACATACCTCCTTGATATAATCGCAATAATTTAAAAGGCCAGTCTAAAAAGAGATGAATTCCACTGGAACTGGTTTCTGCCACATATCCCTGGCTACCCTGGTTGGACATCAGAGTTTCCACGCTCTGAAACGTCAGGTATTTCTGGGCCAGTTAATGGCTGGCCATCAATGGCCAGGAGGTATCACAGTGGCCTTTATACCCACAGTTTTCACCTTGGACTGTTCCTTTTCTCATAGCCTTACATGGAATCACTTCACAAAAGGGCTCACAGAGACTAATTACTTGGCGCACATAATCGTCATCATACCCTTTGTGAGCTACCTCACACATATTCACTTGGCATTTAGGAGGGGCATGAGGTTTGATCTATGAAATTACAGTTAAGAGGTGTAATTAATAATGAAAAAGCTGCTGTACTGTCACGGACTCCGACCCAGTCATATTGGGAGTGAAATCGATCTTTGACAATAGTTCAAAACAACCAACAACAAAATGGCTGTTCCATTTCTCACACTTCTTCTCTTACCCCTTCTCCTCCCTCCCAGGGCCACAATAGGGTTTCCCTTGCCCTCAGCTTCCACCCCACCAGCTTCTACATTCAATGGATCATCCTCTGCCATTTCTACCACCTCCAGCGTGTTGACACCACCAAACACATCTTACCCTCCCCTCCCCGTTCAACATTCTGAAGGGACCTTTCCATCCGTGACACCCTAGTCCACTTTCAATCATCCCCAACACCCCTTCCCCTTCCTACAGCATGTTCCCATGTAAGCGCAGGAGATGCAACACCTGCCCTTTTAACTCCTTCCCACTGTCCAGGGCCCAAAGTCTCCTTCCAGGTGAAACAGTGATTTATTTCTACTTCTTTCAATTTGTATTCGTTGCTCATGGTGCGGTCTCCTCTACATTGGGGAGACTAAACACAGATTGGTTGACTACTTTTAGAACACCTCTGTTCAGTCCACATGCATGACCCCAAGCTTCTGGTCATTTGCCATTTTAATTCTCCACCCCACTCTAACTCTGACTTCTCTGTCCTTGGCCTCCTACATTATTCCAATTAAGCTCAATGTAAGCTTCAGAAATAGCACCTTAACTTTCGATTAGGCACTTTACAGCCTTCTGGATTCAACATTGAGTGCACGATTTCATATCATAACCTCTGCCTCCAGTTTTTCAGATGGCAGCTGTTGGTGATGATTCTGCAATTCCCATTTAACACCTCCTCTAGACCCATTTTTTGTTTCTTTTCTTGTCCCATCACCATCTGCTTTTGCCTTGTCCAATCATCCCATTTGTTTTCTAATCTTGCCTGCCTCCAGACAGTCACAAACCTTCCCTTTTGCTCCTTCCCCCAACTCCTGCCTTTCCCTGCCTCTATACTTCTTTAAAACCTGTTGCATCTCTAACTTCCTCCAGTTCTGACAAAGGGTCATCCAACTGAAATGTTAACTCTGTTTCTCTCTCCACAGATGCTGCCAGACCTGCTGAGTATTTCCAGCATTTTCTGTTTCTATAACAAATTAGCCGACCGTTACACCTTGCAAAATTTTCTTTTTCATTCACTTCAAAAGAAAATCGATGGGAGTAAAATGTAAAATGGGCTGCTGATTCGCTATTGCCCATTTTATGCCATTGCCAATGACCAATTTCACCCCCATTATTTTGTTTTTCCTAACACCCAACACCCCCGCAAAAAAATCTCTATTCTACAATGAAATTCTTAATCCTTTGTCTCTCTTTCCCCTGTTCAATTTCTCCCCAAAGATTTGCTGGCCACCACCACATGCAGGCAGAATCACCTGACTGACAGCCTCGTTGTGGTGAGCAGGATGCAATGCAAAGAGTGAACTCAAGACAGACTTTATCCAAAATTCAGGTACTCAGCTCAAGTGTTTTATACAAGCTTTAACAGGCCAGATAACTAAGACTTACAGGTTGCAGATGGTCTGTGATTCATCTTTTAAGTATGTTTGGCATGGAAAATCTGAGTGAAACTGAAACATCTACTTATCTATAGGTGACAATTCTACAGTATGCTCCAAGACAGTAAACCTCACTGCAGATTCCATGGTAGAAATCAAGTTGGAAGATTGCTACTAGAGGTGCCAGATAAACAGGATTCTGATTTATTTATTACCTATGAAAATGAAGCACAGGTAAATCTTTTGCAAAGTGGATAGTGAATGTGCCTGTTGCTGCTATCAGTTGGCAAATGTTGTGATTGCCTTTAAGAGTGATCTTAAAAGATCTTAGTATGCTAATGAGATGAGTACTAGGATGCAGTCATGTGACTACATGCCAGTCTCACTCTGTAACTGTAACACCAAGAGGCAACTCCTGTAAACAGGTAGCTCTGTACTGTATATATTAGCAGCTTAATAAACCTTTTTGAGATCTTCAATCAAATGTACGTCACACATCTCATTTATGTTGCATCAGAAAACATAAAAAGCGTCTCATTACAGTAGACTGCTCCTTATGTACGTCAGCACATACAAGGGCAACTATTGAATACAAATATGTGTACAGGAAATTTGTATAATTGAATAACCAATTCAATAAGGACTCTACTTATTGATATGCTTTCTATTTCTGTGCAGTTTATTTTATACCCCAATGGGTCTCTGAATCATTTGATGTTGGGGATTGATGTGAGTGGGAACTGAATGGTAGAGGAGTAATTATAGAATCATAGAATTGTTGCATCACAGAAGGAGACCCTTCGTGTTGATGCCGGCTCTCTGCCAGAGCAAGTGAACTCCCCTGCCCTTTCCCCTTGGTCCTGCAGTTTTTTTCTCTTCAGGTAATTATCCAATTCCCTTTTGAAAAGCAGGATTGAATCTGCCTCCACCATTCTCTCAGGCAGTGCATTCGAGATCCTAACCACACACTCTAAAAAAGCTATTCCTTATGTCAATTTTGGTTAATTTGCCATTTACCTCAAATCGGTGGCCTCTGGTTCTCAAATTTTCCAGCAGTAGGAAAAGTTTCTTGCTATCTATTATGTCTAGATCCCCTCATGATTTTGAAAACCTCTATCAAGTCTCCTCTCAACCTTCTCTTCTCTAAGGAGAACAGCCCCAACTTCTCCAATCTATCCATGTAACTAAAGTTCCTCATCCCTGGAACCACTCTAGTAAATCTTTTCTGCCCAGAATTGGATACAATACTTCTATTGAGGCCAAACCCATGTTTTATAAAGATTTACCATAACTTCCTCACTTTTGTACTCTATACCTCTATTTATAAAGCCCAGGATCCTGTATGCCTTATTAACCCATTTTTCACTTTGCCCTGCCTCCTTCAATGATTTGTGCACATATACTGCCAGGTCGCTCTGCTCCTGCATCCTTTTAGAATTGTATCCTTTATTTATATTGCCTCTCCTCATTCTTCTTACCAAAATGAATCATTTCACGCTCTCTGCATTAAATTTCATCTGCCATCTGTCTGCCCATTCCACCAGCCTGCCTATGTCCTCTTGAAGTCTATCACTATCCTTATGGTTAACAATACTTCCAAGTTTTGTGTCATTGACACAAGTCTAGGTCATTAATACAGATCAAGAAAAGCAGTGGTCCTAGTACCAAACCCTGGGGAACCCCACTGTATACCATCCTCCATTCCGAAAAACTGTTCACCACTACTCTCTTCTAATTAATGGCCACTTAAGGGCCATTTCCTGCCGTTGCTGGTATTTTACCAGCAGCTGATGGGAGCTCCATCACGTGAGGAGACTGCCCAGTAACTCTGTGGCCTCCGTCCGGGTTTGGCGGGTGGGCCCTCCTCCAATGGTAATCTGTGGCCCACAGAGGGCCCTTGGCAACAAAGGCCACCCCTGTGGCATCACCTATCCCCCTGCCCTCAGTAACCCACAATCAACCCCCTTGCCGGGGCCTGCCTGATTTACCCTGGTGATTCCATCCCCACTTACCTTCAGTCCAGGCTCCATGGCTGCTCTTCTTTAAGTGATTGCTGCAGTTCTAGCAGAGGCTGCTGCTCCCAGTGGCACTGCTGGGACTGCCGAGCTGCCAGCCCTCTGATTGACTGGCAGCCCTTGGAGGCGGGATCCCCGTCCTTAAAGGGGCATGGACCCCGGCACTGGGCTTTTCATCGCCCATGCGCCCTTAAATACAGCTGGGGGGGTTCCTTCAAAAGGCCGAGGCGCTGTTCCCCTTGCCTTTAGGGCTTAGCATCGGGAACTCCGCTGGCTACATAAAATCCAGCCCATCTTCTTTTTGGTCCCTAATTGGCCCCACCCCTCCTTTTAATACCTTTTTACTATTTATATGCCTATAGGAAATTTTTGGATTCCCTTTTATGTTGGCTGCAAATCTCTTCTCATACTCTCTCTTTGCTTCTCAATGCTTTTTTCATTTCCTCTCTGAACCTTCTATATTCGGCTTGTATTATCACCCTGACTCCTAACATATGCACTCTTTTTCTGTTTCATCTTCTCTCTATTGCTTTTGTCATCCGGGAAGTCCTGGCTTTGTTTGTCCTACGTGTTCCCCTCATCAGAATGTACTTCAACTGTACCTGAGCTATCACCTCTTAAAAGGCAGCCTATTGTTCTATTACAGTTTTGCCTGCCATTCTTTGATTCCAAATTATCTGAGCCTGATGTATTCTCAGCCCACTGAAATGGCCCTCACCCAATTAATTATTTTTATTCTGGATTGCTCCTGGTCCTTTTCCATAACCAACCTAAATCTTACTGTCCCCGAAATGTTCCTCCTACTGACACTTGATCCACTTGGCCCATGTCATTCCCTAGAACCAGATCCAGCAATGCCTCCCTCCTTGTTGGACTGGAAACATACTAATGTAGAAAATTCTTCTGAACGCACTCTAGAAACTCTTGCCTCTCTCTGCCCTTTACGCTATTACTATCCCACTCTATATTAGGATAGTTAGTGTCACCCATTCTAACTACGCTCTAATTCCCGCACATCTCTATAATTTTCTTGCAAATTTGTTCCTCTATACCTTTCCCACTAGTTGGTGACCTATAGAGTACTTCCAGTAGTGATACCTCTATTGATTTTCAGCTCCGGCAAAATAGATTCTGTCCTTAAATAAAAGCAAAATACTGTAGATGCTGGACATCTGAAATAAAGACAAGAAATGCTGGAAATACTCAGCAGGTCTGGCAGCGTCTGTGGAGAGAGAAGCAGAGTTAACGTTTCAGGTCAGTGACCCTTCATCAGATTCTGTCCTTGACGCCTCTAGGACATCCTCTCTCTCCAGCACTGTAATATTCTCCATATTCAATACTCCACTCCTCCTTCTTTCTTTTCCTATCTTTCCTGAACACCTTGTATCCAAGGATATTTAGTACCCAGTCCTACCATTTTTTGAGCCAGATCTCTGTTATTGACACAGTGTCATATTCCCCTACATCTATTTGTGCCTGCAGCTCACCATTTTTATTTACCACGCCCCATGCATTCACATATGTGCACTGTAAATCTAATTTAGACCTTATTGTATTCTCTTTAACTTTGACCCCACCTAATGCCTTACTATTTCTTACCCTAGTGCTATCTGTCTCTCACAGTCCTTTGTGCACCTTGCTTTTCCTTTCTAATGTTACATCCTGTTTCCCATCCCCCTGCTAAGTTAGTTTTAACCCCCCTCAGTAGTAGCAAATTGCCCCGCAAGGACATTGATTCCAGCCCTGTTGAGGTGCAATCCATCCGGCCAGTACAGGTTCCACCTTCCCCGAAACTAGTCTGCTTCCTAGCTCCCTAAAATCACCCTGCAGGACCTCATCCCTCTTTCTACCGATGTTGTTGGTACCAATATGGATCACGACCACTGGATGTTAATCCTCCTGCCTCAAAGTGCTCTGCAGCCACTCAGAGACATCCCTGAACCTGGCACCAGGGGGCAACATACCATCCTGGATTCATGTCTGTGGCCACAAAAATGCCTGACTGTTCCCCTAACTATAGAATCCCCTATCACTATTGATTTCCCAAGCAAAGGAACATTACAAGACACTGACCCAGTGGGCAATCACATTACTTTCATGGTGGAATCTTGCCGGAACGACGGGATTATTTTTGGGCCAGGAACCTGATTTCCTCATGGGGGGGCTTTGCTGAGGCTCTTTCCCAGAGCAACAGCATTAGCATCCCGCCTCCTGGTTCCCTGACCAATTAGGGAGGGCAGGCAGGATGACGTGTCCATTCTGTCAAAGGAAGGATTTCTGATCAAAGGGACCACAGCAGAGGTTACCAAGGCTCACCACACTTGGATTTTTGATACTGCAGCAACCACAGGAATGGAGAGGAGACCTAGCAAAGCTGTTCCCTGAGTGTCTCTCTCTTATTTGGGGCTCCTCCTGCAGGATCTGAGGGACTGCAGTGAGGTGAGCCCTCCCAAGCACAGGAGGAAGCGGCAACCTCTCCAACCAACCAAGCATGGATGGAAGTGGCCGAGGAAGTCAGCAGCAGGAGTGTGCTCCCTTTAACCTGGAGCCAGTGCACCAAGAGGATCCAGGACCTCAGGAGGGCACTTCAGGTGAGTGGAATAACACTTTCAGGTGCTAAGCCCACACTCTGACCTGCCCAACATTCGCCTGCACAGCATTCCTCAGGTCAACACCTGAGGAATGCAACTCCATTCATTTCTCTCTCTGCCGGCACCTCACATCTCCATCTGAACAGCCAACACTCACTCACCCTCATTCCATTGCCGTCTCGCACCCATGCCTCACAGTCACCCTTCATAAATGGTGTCCTTCCATCCTATCCACACAAGCAATTACAAACTCTCACACATCTCTGCTTTGTCTCCTTGCAGAAGAGAGCATACTGGTTGGAAAGAGGCAGAGACCTGTCGGGTGGGGTGGGGATGGGGGTTGCTGGATGGGGTGGGGATGAGTGGCCTTCGAGTGACAGACACCTTGTCATCCATTGGCAACATGTGCCCATCTGCTCCACTGGGAAGCAGGTCTTGTTCCAGGAGGCTGCAGAATGACCTGCCATGATACCCTGAGCCACCTGAGGCACCATGCTCAGACATGTCAAGAGAACTCATCCACTGCCTATAGATCCTTTGTTGGGTGTCTTGCCTCTTTTCAGCTGGATCTTGATGTCCATCTGTCCTCCGAAGAGACATGCAACTGAGGAGAAGTTAGCTCATGTGATTCTAGTGTTGCTCCTGCTGCTGCTGTTGCCGATGGTGTGGCTTCTCCCCTTGTCCCTCATCAGAGTTGGAAAGTGGAGCCGTATAAACTGCTCCCATGCCATGGTGAAGGCTGGCAGCAGGGAAATGCAGCTGAAGATGAGTGAAGTGCTGGACAGGTAAAGTGCCTTCCAAGAAGTTGGCAATCACCTGTAAAGCAGTGAAAGCACTCTCTGAATGAAGTGCTTTGAACAGCAGTCTCTCAGTGGCGTTGGCTGGACCTTTTCAGTGTTACTGATCAAAGCCTTCCCAGCTTGTCAGTTTCACTAAAGCAGCTCTTCCCACTGTGAACTCACCGCAGTGCCCCAGGTGAAGTGCTGACACAGTGTGGAAACCGTGTGCTGTTGGGAAAGAAGGTATTCATAGTAAAAAAGGCTTTTAATTGCCTCTTTAATCACCCCAAGACCTACAGGGGTTCCTTGCAGGACTCGGGGAGACCTGGAAGAGGGCACGAGGATGTTGGGATCCCAACCCAACTCCATTTTCCAGCACTTTCCCACCCTGCATGCACTGTAACCTGCCTCCATCTGACAGGGAAAATTCTGCCCTCAGTCTCTAGACCTATCCATTGTGTGAGGCTTGCTCACAGTGAATGTAATGTTGAACAATGTATTGTAACCAAAAACAATTGCCACAAAGAGATACAATAAAATGAATAAAAATATAAACCAGGACTAGTTCAAAGTTTAAGTCCATTTCAGCAAATACCATTCCGAGAGTTTATTATGGGTGAAAGAGATGGGATTAATTTGAGTAACCTATACAATACAGTAGTGTATTAAACAAACAAGAAAGTAAGCTTTATCAGATAACTAGCAGATCCTTTGCTGGGGAAAATTGTTGGCATAGCACTATGGTGGTGATGTGGTTGGTACATTTAATTGCCTCTTTAATCACCCCAAGACCCACAGGGGTTCCCTGCAGGACTCGAGGAGACCCGGAAGAGGGCACGAGGATGTTGGGATCCCAACACAACTCCATTTTCCAGCACTTTCCCACCCTGCATGCACCGCAACCTGCCTCCATCTGACTGGGAAAATTCTGCCTTTATTCTCACTTTATTTGAAATAGATTATTAACACATTCTAAGACGTTTGTTATGTGACCATGGGCCATTAATGAAAGACTAATGGTCTGACTATAAGTAAAGTGTGCAACAATGCTTTAAACCACTGTGAGTGCACTGGAGTCAAAAAATAAACTGTTTATAAGTGAAACAGCTTGTATATAACAGAAATCTGGTGCCAAAAAATGAATGAGAAAAATCCATATGTACACTGACCAAACTTGCTGCTGCGCTTGTTCTCTGACTGGTAAGATCCTCAAGGGAATTCTATTTTTAACTTTAATAACATGTACAATTATATTAATATTGCTGCAGCTTTGTAAAAGTTGTTTATCCCTGCCTTTGCTAACTAAACAGCTATGGTATCACATGAGGGCTAGCCGTGAAATGTTTACTTTTTGAGTCATGAGTCCTGCCATGGCTCTGATGGTGCATCTTGACTTCCTCCATCGAGAGATTGGTGACCCTCATGGAGACCGCTCAGTGGCGCTGGAGATGCATGCAGACCTGCATGCCTTGGCCATGAGCTTAATGCAGTAGTGGCAAGGGGAGAGGGGGTCGAGATGCCTGGATTCTCCACCAGGTCAGCATGGAAGTACAATTGTGCCTTGCAAGAGGGAGGAACGAATGTCTTCCACTTCTGAGGGCTCCTCTCAGGGCACTCCTGAAATGGGCAGCGGCTTCACAGCTCATCTGCTGGTGGTTCCATCACCTCAAGAAGCCACAACGACAGAAGAGGGTCCTGCACCTGTGCAGGAGTGCCTTAACATGCTGGGGACAGGCCTCAGGCAGCCAAGGATAGCCACCAAGGTCACCCCCAAACCACAGGGCAAAACGATCAGCAGCCTGCCTTCATCTCAGCTGCAAGTGCAGGGGTGGCACCTCAAAGGAACACCCATAGGAGTGTTAAGAAGAACACCTAGCTGCTCTTGGGGGTTCTGGGTGATTTAACTATCTAGATGTTAAGTTCCTTTTCTGGTATGTACCTCAATAAACCTTTCACTCAATCTTCCTGCTTCTCATTCTAATTCTTGGTTCCCTCTGAGATCGCATCTACACCCTTTCTCCCTCAATGGGCTTGAAGCAGTAGAATAAGGCACGTCTGTTCATCTCCTCAGCCTTGACACTGAGCACTGTGCAGCCGGGCACTGGGCGATAGTGTGTTAAATGAAGGAGGTGAGATCAGGGCTGATTACAAGTAAGGCTTTATTGGTATGTCTTTGAAAGGCACAAATGTCACAGGAAATGGTCATGTATTAGGGTGTCCCGAACCTCCCTTGCATGTATCTCATTTTGCCTTGCCTTTAGTCCAAGGGGTTCCTTACCTTGCATCACCTGGTCATTTGGCTGCTCCATTTCTTCATCATCAGAGAAGACACCACGATCAGCAATGTCCTCATTGTTCAATGCCTTCCTCCTCTGCAGTACTAGGTTGTGCAGTGCACAGCAGACGACCATGATTCATGAGACCCTCGCTGGTCATACTGAAGGGCACCACTGGATTGATCAAGGCACCTGAAACGCATCTTCAGAAGGTGAATGGCCTGCTCATGGGTTGCTGTAGTTGACCCGTGGCAGATTTTGAACCTCTCCTCTGCATCCGTGCATGGGTTTCTCAGAGACATGAGTAGCCATGTGCTACAATCAAGTGAGCAGGGCTCAAATGGTTCCTCTCTTTTCCCTCTCCTTGTTTGACCACAACAGGTTTAATTCTTTTTTGAAAAGGATATGCTTGCCAATTCAGTGGGTGCTTAACTGTTTACACACTGTAATCATAAAAAGAACCCACCATTAACAAAGAAATAGGTTAGCTTTATTGTACTTAAACTGATCTAAGCAAAATAATAAAATTATCTCTGACTTTCATACACGCACTCAAAGTTCACATACACACACAAATAGATTACAGAATGGGGAAGGATAGATTGGTCAAGTTATAGTCCAGAGAAATAAAAGGGGTATACAGTCTGTGGAGGTTGGTGACTCGCTGGCTTCAGGCTGAATTCGGTGGTCGTGCAACTTTTCTTTGGCAATCCTGAGGCTTTCAATTTGAAGATGTGGGTAGCCAATTTGGTGGTTCTCCTGGAGAGTGTAGTGCAGCTACATTCCTTCAAGGAGTTTCTGTCTGCAGCAGGGGCATCCCTGGTTGGTCATAGTCAGCAAATGAGGTTCAAAGCTTGCAAGGTGGATTGGAGACAGAGAAAGGAAGGAGGGACCCCACTCAGGTCTTCTCTCATCAGCATCTAGCTGCTTGTCTCCTTGCTGCAGAAAAAAAGAAGCTTAAGCACATGAAGAGTGGGCCTGTCACATGACCATCACACAGTGTTTCAAGCATGGTGGTTACTAGTGTATTCCCTCTTACAACTTAATCAGTTCATGTCTAGGAATTTCCTTCTCCAAGGGTCCCATTGTTCAAGTGATTAGGTTTGAGTGGTTCGTCTCTATCAGTTGAAAACCTCAGGTAATAGCCTTGCCAACTTGCTAATGGGAACAGGATAGGTGGTTCACTCAGATTACCCAGCTCATTATCCTTGATGGGTCCATGCAGACATGCTATCTCCATCTCAATGTATTGGAATGTGTAAGGTGCAGTGATGCAAATTGGAGTAGTCATCTTTAGCTGCAAGCATCATGTCACCTTTAATCTCTTTTTAAAAAAATTCAATTTGGCTTTCCAGCTGGTGGATTAAAAATCATCATTCAAAATAAAGCACATTTTTGTGACATATGTTTTTACTGGATAGCCCTTGTCTCCAAGTATCCATTCCTGAAGGCGTGCAGAGGGCCAGAAAAGCCATAGCACCTGGGTCTGCCAGAGTATATAGGCATTGTGGCTGCTGCACGGGAACCATGTACACATGTGAAGGATCCACTTTCAGTGATCACAAACCAGTTCTACATTGAGCGAGTGGAGGTGCTTCCTGTTGATGAAGGTCGCTGGCTGCTCCAGGAGAGAGATGATGGCCACACGCATGCAGTTGATGACACCTTCCACCTGGGGTAATCTAAGTATGGCCCCGAACCCAATGGAGCTCACCGCCTGACTTTCCAGATCGATGCAGTATCACACATAGTCGCTGGCCTCCTTGTACATGCATTGGTCACCTGCTTGATGCATTGATGGGCTGCAGACTGGGAGGTCTCATACATGTCCCCAGTGGATCCTTGGAAAGAACCAGAGGTGTAGAAGTTGAGTGACATGGAGATCTTCATGGCCACTGACACTGGGTGTCCACCAAACTCTATGGGTCTCATCTCGTCCTGCAACATGAGGCAGAGATCAGTGACGACCTCTCTGGAGAACCGCAGTCTTCGCTGACATTGCCGCTCGGGCAGTTGGAGAAAGTTCAGCCCTGGGCAGTAGACTCTTCTGCACGCATGTGGCTGTTGCCGTGTCCCTCTGCACCCTTCTGCGACATGCCCACTCTGAGGCTGGACCTCTTGATGGTTGTGAGATTGGTGATGTGCCCCCACAGGTGCCTCCCTCCCTCCCTCTGAGCTGTCCCTTCTCCTGAACAGGGGCCTGGGTGATTGAGGCCATGGCTGGTGTTCTCTCTCTCAATGATAGGTCTTCAACTAGGATGCCTACACCTACCCCCCAAAACCAGCTTGTGAGTCCTATCCTTGGGGCAATGTGACCCTGGATCTACGGCCCCACACTCCTGGCACCTTCTTCTCCCTTCTGCCAGCATTGCCAGTGCCCTTTGCACACCACCCTTCTGCCACCACACACTGGCTTTTCCGATGGCTTCATTGGACTTATTCCCTGCTTCCTTCCATGGCCTGCTCCGCTGCCATCTCGTTTCACCAGGCAAGGCTTCAAAGCCCTGGGGTCCCCTTCCATCACTGATAAAACCCAAATCGCCCCATAAAATTCCAGTTAATTGGCCTTTTAAATACCTCAATTGGTGACCCGCCACCTTGATGTCAGACGTCCACCCTCCGTGGTTCCTGCTGCTGGTAAAATCCGGAAGGGGCACCAGACTTCTGGCCAAATGCAGTCTGCTCCCATTTTACGGCCTCCACCCCACACCCACCCCCAACATCCCTGACCTCGCACTTAGCGGCCCGGTAAAATTCCGGCTTATGTGTCTTGCTGGGGAGCACTATGTCGCTTTTATTGTAATGTTGCTCACAGGCAATGCAATGATGCATGTCAGCATGATTTACACCATCATGTTGTGTGATTACAAACAAGTGAAGAAATTGGTTTGCCAAACAATATTTCATAAAGACAGTGTAATTTTAAGATGCCAATGATATAGTAACTGGTGAGCAGCACAGTATTGCCTCAGCAATCATCATTGCTTTGTGCCCAAAAAGTAGCATTGACACAGTGGTTTCAATATTAGGTTGACAGTTCCTCTCAAAATAGATCTTAAAGCATTTTTGCAATCTAAATGAATAATTTAGTACTTTAGTAATGGGATGTGGAGTCCTGATTTTAAAAATGTTTATTTATGTGATACTAAAAGGAATAAATGATGCAACCCTAATGTCTCTGTATACATTTTAAATGGTATTTTTTATTTAACAAAAGAGGAGAAATAACTTGTCAGAGTCCATGAAGCAGTGGACTGTCTCAACATTGATCATCATCTACATCTGCACAGCTGCTGGTGGGGAGACTGTACTTGCTGTTGTTTGTTGGCATTAGCAGGGGGGAAATCTTCTCAGTCATGTTAAAATGGTCATTGCAGTCTCATAGCTGAAAAAAGGCACACACAGCAACTTTGAAATCTTCACAGCATAAAAATGCTCCAGATGTTTCTACAAAATTCCTTCAACTGTCATTTTAATGTAGGTGTTAACCAGTTAACTGGTTAAAGCATTCATTAAAATAGAGGAGGGTGCATTTCATTTAATTTCACTCCTATCCCACTAGCCCATTATGAATAACATTTCAAATATCAGAAGTTTATAGGTTGAAAGATAAAACTCAGATTCAGTTTCCACTCTACTAACTATAGAATGAGAAGTGCAGTTGGTGAAGACCTGAATTAAACTGTATATTGCAAGTCACTCTTTGCCTGCCAGTAGAGACCTCTGGAAATGTGACTGAAACTTGACTGAGCATTTTTTAACATCTGTCTTCACACCAGATGCGAGTTATACCAAATACGATGCAAAACTGAAGCAACAGCCTAGAGGAGGGATCACATTGCTTTGCTTTAGTGCACTGAGAGTCTGCTAAAACCTGACTGCCAAGTTATCCTGCCAGCTTCACACCAATACACACATGAAGCCATTTCATGCAGGCATTAAAGTAGAAACTGCAGAAAAATAGTGAAAATTGCACTACTTCAGAAATATTTAACACACATCAAAGATGCAATGAAGACGATGAGATCTCATCTAGCTATAAAGCTTATATATTTACCAAAGAATATTGCGAACCAGACATTTTGTAATGAATGGTTATCAATTTCAAATCACATATGCTATTTAGTTAACAAACATTTTTAATGTCCTTTTGGGAAAAGAAATCTGCCACCCTTACCTGGTCTGGCCTACGAGTGACCCCAGACCCACAGCGATTTGGTTGACTCCACATAACTGCCCTCTGAAATGGCCTAGCAAGCCACTCAGTTGTCAAGGGTAATTAGGAATGGGTAACAAATGCTTGTCAGCGACGCCCACATCCCATGAAAGAATGAAAAAAATTGTTATCTTGAATCATTAATCCAACTAAGTCAATGCCAAATGAGGTAAGTTGTATGACATGTGTTAATCCATATCATTTCAGATCAGCTACACGATGCTTCTTTCCAACCACACTAGCTGTTAAGGACCCAAAATTCCAATGGGTCTGCTCCATTGGCACAGGTAGGCTCCAGACCATGTCCCAAATCTTAGGGACAGGGCTGTTTACATGTTCAGAAGCGGCTGTCTGAAGCTATGAGGGCACTTTGAAGCACCTGGTCTGATCCAATGGCTGATGTCTGAGTGGTGCCATACTGATATGGGGTCCTAGGCTAGAATCTTCCGAACTCAAAATTCTTGGGCGTTGGGACAATTTCCAGTTCCAACCCCACTAGTGTCAGCTGCGTGCCCTGCGGTGCGATCTTACGGAGGCGGCCAATTAACAGGCTGCCTCCGCGTTCAGTAAAGGTGCGCAGAGGCAGAAACCAGCCCACACTTCTTCTTTCAGAATTTCCCGGACCTCACTCCCAGTCCTGCCACCTCCAAAGCTGCCTCCACAGGGCTGGAAAGATTCCGGCTCTAGTGGCCCATCTTGGGACTGATATAAAGTGTGAGTGAATTCGTTAATCAAAAATAGAAAATGCTGGAAGTACTCAGCAGGTCAGGCAATACCTGTGGAAAGAGAAACAGAGTTAACATGACATTTCATCAGAACTGCCAAAGGTTAGAAATGCAATAGGTTTTGAGCAAGTGAAAGGGATTGAGTGGAGTGGGGGAGAGGGGTGGTGGTGGGCAAGAAGAACAAGAGGTGCAAGTGAATTCTTCTGCTCCTAAGGTACCCAAAGGTATTTTCATTAAGGTATTTGATCCCTTTCCAATTGATTACTATAGGC
This sequence comes from Heterodontus francisci, assembly GCF_036365525.1. Classification (NCBI taxonomy): domain Eukaryota; kingdom Metazoa; phylum Chordata; class Chondrichthyes; order Heterodontiformes; family Heterodontidae; genus Heterodontus; species Heterodontus francisci. The sequence continues at coordinate 73,812,634 of NC_090383.1, forward strand.
CTTAATGGAACTCATGCCAAGAGAAAGAAGGACATAATGGGAAGGCTAACTGAAAGCTTGGTCAAAGATGTGGGTTTTAAGGAGAGCCTTAAGGAAGAAGAGGGAGGTGGAGAGGCATATGGGTTTAGGAAGGGATGGCTGTCAATGGTTTATTTAACTCCCAGGAAATAAAAGAAACTTTTTTTGTATTGTTAAGTCAGCAATGAATAAAAACTGTTGAATGCTCATGACTGTTTTCAAAAGAGATCACAAATCAAATACTGTCACATTTAGGGACTTTTGATAATTTTTTTCTTCAGGAAAAGGTTGTGGCATTGAGTTATTTTTGTATGTTATGTTTTACTTCCACCTCTGTAAAATTGTTTGTCTCCACCCTGTCTCAAACCATCTGCTGCTGAAACTCTCATCATGCCTTTGTCACCTCCAGATGCAGCCATTCCAATTGTCTGATGATCTTCCGTGCTCTGTAAACCTCAGCACATCCAAAACTCTGCTGCACATATCCTATCACGCACCATGTGCTGCTCACCCACCCTTACTTGCTGACCTAAATTGGCTCCCAGAACTCCAATGCCTTAAATTTAAAATTCTCATTTTCATGTTAAAAATTCTTTATTGCCTTGGCCCCTCCCAATCTCTGTAACCTCTCCCAGCCCTATTACCTCCCTTAGCCCGCTGTTCCTCTAACTCTAGTCTCTTGTGCATCCTTCCATCCCTTCACTCCAACACTGGCAGTTGTGCCTTCAGATATCTGGGACCCTGAAATTCAATCCTTCAAACCTTCTGCCTCTTCACATCCTTCTTCTCCTTAAATCCCATGACTTTGACCAGGCTGTTGATTACTCCTCTTAATATTTCCTTCTTTGGCTTTGGTATTCATTGTTGTCTGAGTATGCCTCTGTGAAGCAACTTGGGGCATTTTTCGTTGAAAAAGATGTGACATAAATGCAAGTTGCTGTGCCAAAGTGCTTCACAACCAATGAATTCTGAAGTGTAGTGTCATGCAGGCCCCCACCTGCCAAGAATGAAGCATATTAATTTTGCCACATGGACATTAAATTTCAAATTGTTGCTCGGATGAAGAGAAAGACGGATACAAGGGGTTGCCGGGCCTCTGGCTGGAAAGTCATTTTTGCATATTAACAGACAGGCTTGTAGACGAAGGACCATTCCCTGACCCACCCAATGCACAAAGCCAGAAGTGGTTATACCAATCATGTGACTACCCTGCTGGCCAACTTGGGGAGTTTTAAGTTGTAGAGATAGTGTTTGAACTGGCAGAAAGCTCTTTGTTCCTGGACTGAGAAGATATCTCTCCTGTCTGCTCCCATCTCTTTCTCACGGAACTCCAAAACCTCCTGAAGACACATGAACCCCAAGAGAGAAAATTCTCCTACAATAAAAAAGGTTTAAAAAGAATACTGGGCCCCAACCAAAAGCAAGATTGACCTACAATCAAGGACTACAGCAAGTTTGAAGCACAGTAACAAAAACAACCCTCTTCAGAGATTGTCTCAAACTTTTCCACTTTATTTTTCTCCTGCTCTTTTCTGTCTCTATCTACATGTGCTTATCACGTATGCATGCTAGCGTGGGGCGCGGCATGTATCTGTAGGCGTTAACCGAATTAGAATTTTAAGTTTAAGTTTAATAAAATTTCACCTTTCTTCTTTAAACCTAACAAACCTGCTTGTGCTTGTTTCTTTCCCTTATAATTGGAAAGCGGTGAACAAGGATTCACCAAAGGGGAGCTCAAAACACTGTGTTTAAAAATAAAACCCTGTTACAGTAAGACCAGGTGATGGCTGAAAGGGACACCTAGACCTCTTTCTCATCTGGTCATAACAGTAGTTCCTGTTGTTACATTGGCAAAGTATTAGGATCTAGAATGTACTGCCTGACAGTGAGGTGGAGACAGACTCAATCGTGGTTTTCAAAAGAGAATTAGATAAGCACCTGAAGAGAAAATATTTGCATGGCTACGAGGAAAGTTCAGGGGAGTGGGACTCACCAAGTTGCTCTTGTAGGGCAGAGTCTTCCTGAGCCCATGGAGGCAGGCTTGAAGGCAAGTCCGGGAGGAAATTGTGATACGAGGCCGTCAGGTCAGTGGTCTGATGCATTCTAGTCTCTGGGTGATCTTGCCAGAGGCAGGTCATCAAAGGCAGTGACAGGGCCACAGCTGCTGCCATAGGCTATTCTGTGGAGGGAATCCTCCTCCAGAGGGGTGGCTTGGCAGCTGTGGCCACCTTTGAATTTAAAAATGTAAATACCTCTTCAGAGGGCACCTCAAGATGGAGGCGCACTTGCGGTCCCCATACTGCAGCAGCACCGCCTACTTCCGCTGGTGGTGTTGCTGCCCTTCCAAGGCTGCAAGCCCTCTGATTGGGCCTGCAGCCTCAGAAACCGGCCCGCCATCCTTAATTGAATGGCGGACACGGAGGCACCTAATTAGGAGGCCACCTCTCAGAAGATCACAACGGCAGGCACATTTTTGGCAAATGCAGGGTAGAGACCTGGAAATGAGCTCCCTCCACGATTGTTTTCAAAGGGCATAAAAGGGCCTGCAGAGTGGCAGCATGGACATGACGGACCAAATGGCCTCTTTCTGTGCTGTAACCATTCTGTGATTCTATGAAGCAGCCAATTTGCATACAGCAGACTTCCATAAAGATCGATAAACCAAATGACTAGTTAATCTGATTTTGGTTGAGTAATAACTGTTCTCTAGGACACTAAAATATAACACCTACAGCAGTAAAACGCTCCCTCAGTGCTGCACTGAAACATCTTTCTACTTTCGGCACTCAAATGCTGGAGTGGAGCTTGAACCCATATTATTCTGACTCCAAGTTGGCAGAGTCATCATTCAACCAAGTTAGCCCTTAAAGTACACAAAGAGTCAAGGCCCTTAAATTCTTTGTAAGAAAAGTCCTATTTCCCCCTTTTTCTTGCTTTTTTCCCCATGTTGATTGGTATGCTTGGTAACTTGAATCTGCGCAGGAGATTTCCCAATCATTCCTAAATTTCTCTGAGGTCGCTGAAGATCTTCTGCTAAAATTATGGCAGATGAGCGGGAGATCAAGCTTAATGGCATTGGTGTTTATCAATTTCTGATCATGTATCAGAAATGTAACAGTTGATTCTGGCAACTATACTGATAAATGTTTCAGTTTTGGCCTCAATTAAATGGTGGGGCACCTGTGTATCAGAGATGAAAGGAAGATATACCTACTCTTAGTTTATTTTGGATCAGCATAGCTACTGAAGTTACAACCTGTCAACTGCTGCTTCATCCTCTCTTCAATTGAAGGTTACTTTGTGAAGTTAGAATCCTTGAGGGGAGAAATTTAAAATAAAGTGGCCTATAAACATATTACGTGGAAGCCTGTTTTACATCTCGTCAGATTTTTATTTCCATTGTCTTCACTATCCCACAAAGGCAAGATCTACCCCTGTGGGTTAGCCATTATATTTTCACATGTAAGTGAAAGTAGACCAGACTGAGATAAAGGTCTATTGCTGGCTGTCATGGTCCTATGCCAAATACATTCAGATAATCTCAATCCAATTCATAATGGCTAAGGCTGCATAACACAAAACTGCCCTGAAATCAGCACTAAATTGGCACCCTCTTTCTCATAAAAATATTGCTCTTGAGATGTGAGTATCATTGGCAATACTGGCATTTATTTCCCATCCCTATTTACCCTAAGAACCTGGTGGTGAGCTTTCCCGTTGAATTGCTGCAGTCCTTATGGTGATGCAGTTCCCACAATGTTGTTCACTAGAGAATTCAATGATTTTGACCCAAAGATGATGAAGGATCAGCGATCAGAATGGTGTGTGACTTGGAGGGGAACTTGGAAGCGATGATATTCCCACAAAATTGCTTATTCTGAGATATCATAATGGTGCATTGGAAATATTGTACTGGTGCATTAAGCAATGCACTTCATTATGGTCAGGGCAAATTGTTGGGACTGACTAGAGGGACCTTTGACCTGCATCTACTTCTTGTCATTTGCAATTTGGCAGTGTCAAGCAGTTGAGAAACCACTTATTGTTGAATGATAGGCCAGTTAAAAGTCTTTCTTAACATTTAGGCACAGTGAAATAAAATTGGCTGTCTAGACAAGAATGGCAAAACAACTTCAGCATTCTACATCTCTGCAAATCCAATTGCCAATACTTGGTCAGTATGAACACAATTGAATTATAAGAGATTTCTCTTGTAGAAACGTCTTGACTTTGGGCCATTGTGGCATCAGTAATTCATATAAAGCACATCAACATCTACACCTCCATACTGAATTTTATAAAACCTTTCTTTTCACAGAGCCATGTTTCTCAGCTGTGCGTACAATCTCATTTTTTCACCACAGAAGCCAAACCATCAATTTCCAAATACAAACTTCTTTCAGTATGGCTTAGCCTCAGCTGTAAGCATTTGATTGCCAAGTGTGAGCCAGACAGAGCTCAAAGAATTCAAATGGACATTGTGCACTCTGCAGAATGGGAATGCTGGTTATCTTGCTACCAAACTAATTAATTCAAAGGAAAAATAAAGACTGCTAGAAGAATTGGCTTTCTTAAATACAGTTAATTGTTATCACAGTGTAAACATGTGGAGTCAGTGATTTATGAGTCATTCCCCCCAGACTGCCTGGTGTTATCAACTAATTGTTATTGCTTTTATTTTTCTTGTCTATTTATGTCACAAGCAGTGTGTGAGAGTTATTTTCCTTCTTAAGCTAAACAGACCTATTGCTCACGCACAGCATGTTATGTACTTAGTCCAACTTCAAGATAAAAGGGTTCAAGCTGTCTCAAAACATCAATTTATTTATTATTGGATTTCATGTAATAAGTGTGTTGCGGGGGAGCTGGTGCTTTTTCAAAGCATTGTGGCTGCAACTGTTATGTGTTTGTGAGAAAGGAAACTAAAGGAAGATCGATACATCCTCTACGTAGATTTTAAATTACTTCTGACGTACACCCACAGAAGCTGTTTTTAGTGAGGATACTCCAATTATTATGGGTTTGACATGAACTTGGCACTGGGCCCCAGGGAATGCTATGTATGCATAATTTAGTCTTCCTGTGATTGTCTATTTAACTTGGCAATCCAGTGCAATTTTTTCCTGTAAAAGAGCCGGGACGTCAGCAAGGTAATGATCAAATTAATGAAGCATAATACTTGTATATTAAGTCATTATATTATGTCCCTTCCCATAGGAAAGAAACAAGTGGCTGCACATAATCCAGATTTTTAATCGTCTTTCAACAACATGTGGGCAGTATTTTTGTTACCTAAATAGGTTGGTTGAAAAGAAAGTAAAATAATAATTGCTTTACCACCTGTTTGGCCACAGCCTTGACTTTTCTTCTCGATTTTTCCTTCTTTAATCTGGCAGGAAATTCATTTTAAAAACATAGCATTCCCTAATAAATCTAAAGTAAACATGTTCATAGACTCAAATTGGGCCAACTTGAAGCAACGCAGTCCTGGTTCAGCAAAAGAAATATATCAATGAAACATTACTAAATGCTAATTTAGTATATATAATACCACATCAAGTAGTCTATAGCTCGCATTCTCTGCCATTCAGTAACTGCTCTCTATGCTGTGTCTTTTATACCCTTTTTTTGTATGATAATCAAAGTGAGAAATGACAGTTCTGGAGCAATGGAAAATTTGTTCTGCTGTTCATACTGTTCCAACATCAAAAACTCCTAGGTCAAGGTTATAGCAGCAAGCCAAATGCAACATTGAGTTCCCTATGTCAGCCTGACATTCTACCTCAAGCCTAGCCCCAGAAATCGCACCCAGGAGACTTCTATTCTCTCACAAACCCGTCTTGCCAATCTTTATTGTACCTGTGAGTGAAATGATCAGATCTGTGGCAGTTAAATTAATGATGATTCTGAAAGAGATTTTGCATTGTGGACTGGTCTCAGCAGCCATGAGACAAATGATTCTTATTCTGTCTGGGCTTGATTCAAATTCAGATCCCAAAAGTGAAATAACAGCATACTAACAAATGGCAACGTCTAATCTCCACACAGACACAGCTTCTCTACAGTTTTCACAAAAGTACTAACAAGGCAAAAAACCTCTAATCAAAATGCCCACACAAATCTACAGAAAGTTAATACAGCTGTCCAAGAATATATATCATTCAGGTATTCTGCCAATGATTTATTTAATTTAAAATGAATGGAATCTTAAAATATCTTGCTGTCAGGACATGAACTAAATTGTTGAAATCTCTGAAGAGATGCCACATCTTTTTACTCAAATGAATGACTGCACCAATAGTCAGCTCTAGACAGCTCATTATTGGTATGGCCATCCAGAAAAAGAAATTGTACACTGATAAATACAAAGTTTAATTATAATTTTAATTATAATACTAAGTATGCTAGTGATATTCCCACTGCTTAAAAGTTAACACAACTTTTAACATTTTCAACAATTCTCTTAAATTCTGGCTTATACTCAGTTGACATGAAAGTAGCAATTGTGAAATAAAAGTGTCTCTCACATGGATCTGTGCTGGGTTTTACATGTATAAGAGCAGGAAAAAAAGGGTAATGGAGAATGCTTGTGTATTTCTCACATGGCACAGTCCTCCAAAATTCACATATTCCCCCTTTAGAATTGACTTCTATCTGCTATATTCACACAGTTCAATAATTTCCAATGGAGGAGCTACTTCATAAAGCAATCTAACTCAGCACTGAATGAGTCAATTAGAAATCCAAGGATGCCTTTTCAATCCCATGATCCAATTATATCTCAAAACGCAAATGTAGTTTCACACTATATTGGAAACCCTCGAAGAGTCAGGTTCGAGAAACAGAAGATCCAGGCATCCCTTTTATAACCAAGTTTTTTTTCATCTACATTGACAAGGAACTGGTAGCATAGAAAGTGAAAAAATATTTACAGTATACTGCGAGGACAGTCTTTGGTGCTGTCAGTGGAACCAATTTGGTTAACGTTTTGAGCTTTCTGAAGCCAATAAACCAAGCTTTATCTTCTGTAGTTTCTTCCCTGGCACTTACTGTGGAAAATTATAGTATCAGACATTATACTGTAAAGATCTGCAAGCCTGAAGTTAATAGAGCACAATCTGCTCTAACAGTCCAGTGTTTCTAATCTAGCTGCTAGACCACAGAGCTGAAAGCATTAAGTAGCCCTGTACTGCAGATCATCTATGAACCCTTCAACTGTCTTTACTTCTCTTCAGTCTGAAGGTATCAGTCAAAAATAGTGAACTGAGACTTGGAAGCTTCTTCTTCACTGTGTAGAAACTTTTGGATCATACAATTAAGACTCAAAGGCCCATACATCCTGTCTTATTATTACTTTTCCATGTCAAGGCGCTATAAATTTTTACTCTTTATTGTCAGACCAGATGAAACTGATCAATCTCACAGATAGATGAATAGGTGCGATTGGGAGAGAAAATAGTTTCCCATCAGGATTTAAAGGATATTTAAAATAGATAAATTAATCACTAAAGGAAGTTTTCCTGCTTTGATTCTTGCAGTTGAAAATTTATTTCTTGATAGGAAAATAGTTGGTTCTTCTGAGAGACAAAGGAAGCGGCTAACTTATTGGATAATGCTCAACTGAATGAATTGGTCTTTTCCACTAGATTACATTCACAATGAAAATTCCCACTAACATTTTCTTACCTTCTGTGATAATATAAAATTTGCCATCATTACTTTCTCTATTAATGTTTATTCTTGATATCTCTTGCCTTCACACACACACAATATATATGTTAGGATCTCCAGCATGCACTATAAGACTCAATGGCTCAGGTATACATAAGCTTTCCAATGCCATGGGGCATGAGTGACAAGTTTGAATGTTGTGTGAATTAAACAGACCCAATTTACTCAGTGGTTTATTTTTCTATAGTATTTATTAAAAATGAATTTAATAGATTCTAACCATTGTTGGAGATGGTTGTTGGGTTTATGTGGCAATCCAGCTTAACTGTGAGGCTATGCAGATCTTGGCTAGTTCAGTGTTGGAATGCCCTATTTGTTGTGCACACCATGTAGTGGTGTAAAATAATGACCAATATCTCCATATTCTATTATATCAGTAAAGTTCAAGCAACAGAAATGTCCTAGCAGCAGTATCCCTTGCTAAAACATAATAGAGATTTTCACAGGGGCAGACAGGTAACAGAACATACAGAGCTGTGTGAAATAACAACCAACAAAAACAGGATTTTTCAATCACTATTGTGAGACGTGTGAGAAGTAATAACTAGATGATAATAAACTTCAATATTATAGCAAATATTTATGGACCATGATTTCTGATTAAGTGTTTCCCTAATAGGGCAATTAACACACTATCTCTTCAAGTAAAAGCTCAAAATATGCAAATATAAGCAACCTTGCGAAAGCCATATTGTAAAAGGTGCTGAATGTGACTTGAAAAATACACCTGCAGTTAGTACTGGAGACTGACCAAGTTTTAAATAAGCAATTGCATGAATTTGTCACATCCAGCCTTTCACATATTATTTCCATAATTAAAAAAATAAATTCAAAAAGATGATGGGCTGGTTTTTGTGATCAGTGGTGAAGCAACGGTGCTGGCCATTGACCTCGAGGAAAGCTGCCCGCAAAGTTCTAGTAATCCCTGTGACCTGATTTTCCCTTTTCCTGACGGCAGTTTACATTTGACGCCAAGTCAAGGAGACCTCCAGGCGCCCAACTGCAGTGATGTCAGCAAGCAGGATAAGCAGCCAATCACACTGAAGTATTCGCATAGACAGCAAACCAGGAAGTTAAAAGCACTGATTATCCTTCACTTATAATTCAAATGTTCAGATAGGGAAATACATGATTATGATTGAATTAAGATACAAGCTACAATATCATAACAAACTTTAAAAAAAATATTTTAAAAATACATAGAATTCTTTATCATACTGGAGAAATTTGACATTCCACAAATATAAAATTAGCTTTACAGAACCAGTGAGGGTGCTTAGCAGTAATTCTGAACTTTGTTTACTAAAAACCCAGTCACATCTTACTGAGCAAAGTGTAACTTTATCAAAGGTTTTTACAGCGAGACTAATAACGTGAAAGTGGAAGTTTTCATCAATTCACTGATTACTTAGGGATTGTACTCTGGAGGGACCTGAACAGTGCATCCTCTGGAGGAGTATGGAATCACTGACAGCTACTTCTGGATTTCTGCTTAATTTTGCATATGTGTGGATTCTTGAAGTTGCTGTCAGTTACAGTGGAGCTGTGATGGCGAACAATGGCAATCTTTTTGCAACTACCCTGCAAAATCGGGACCAATGATAAACTATAGCTTTTCAATCCACAGAAATTCAAAAATATTTCAAACCTCCAATCAGGTTTCTGCCCTGCCACAGTACCAAAAGAGCTCTTTATCAAAGTCACAAATGACATCCTATGTGACTGTGGCAAAGGTAAACTTTCCTTCCTCATCCTTCTCGACCTGTCTGCAGCCTTTGACACGGGTGACCACATCATCTTCTTCCAATGCCTCTCCATTGTCGTCCAGCAGAGTGGGACTGCTCTCACCTGGTTCTATTGTTATCTATCTAATCGTAACCAGAGAATCACTTGCAATGACTTCTCTTCCTGATCCTGCACCATCATCTCTGTTGTCCCCCAAGGATCTATCCTTGGCCCCCTCCTATTTTTCATCTACGTGCTGCCCCTTGGCAACATCGTCAGAAGCACTGGGTTGTTTGTCACATGCCAACGACACCCAGCTCTACCTCATCACCACCTCTACCTCACTCTCGACTCCTCTATTGTTGCTAAATTATCAGACTGCTTATCTGACCTCCAGTTCTGTATGAGCAGAAATTTCCTCCAATTAAATTTTGGGAAGGCTGAAGCCATTGTTTTAGATCCCCTCTCCAAACTCCATTCCCTAGCTACCAACTCTGTCCTCTCCCCGGCAACATTTCAAAATTAAGCCAGTCTGTTCACAATCTCGGTGTCACACTTAACCCCAAGATGAGTTTCCGGCCTCATATTCGTGCCATCACTAAAACCACTTATTTCCACATCCGTAACATTGCCCGACTTTGTCCCTGTCTCAGCTCATCTGCTGCTGAAACCCTCATTCCTGCCTTCGTCATCTCTAGATTTGACTATTCCAATGCACTCCTCACTGGTCTCCCACATTCTAGCCTACCGTAAACTTGAGGTCGTCCAAAACTCTGCTGCCCATGTCTTAACTCGCACCAAGTCCCGCTCCCCTATCACCCTTCTGCTCACTGACTGACATTATCTCCTAGTTAAGCAACATCTTGTTTTTAAAATTTTCATCCTTGTTTTCAAATCTCTCCATGGCTTCACCCCTCCCTACTTGTAACCTCCTCCAGTCCCACAATCGTCACAGATAGTAGCACTCCTCTAATTCTTGCCTCTTGTGCATCCCTGATTTTAATCGCTCCACCATTGGTGGCTGCGCCTTCTGTTACCTAGGTACTAAGCTCTGGAATCCCCTCCCAACAGAACCCTGCCTCTCCACGTCACTTTCCTCCTTTAAGGCATTCCCTTAAAATCTACTTCTTTGAGCAAGCTTTTGGTCATCTGACCTAATATCTCCTTGGGCTGAATTTGATTCGGGCGCCACGCTGCGTGGCGTCACCCTTTCAACTCAGTGCGGTGCCCGCATTTAGCGGCCGTCACAGAACCCCCGTGATATTATGCGCAGGGGCTCATTAGAATCATGGCGCTGTGCCGCCCTCCCCATATTATGTGGGGAGAGGCGGGATATTTGGCGCAGTGAGAGAGTCTTTGACAGCTGTGCAGCAGGTGCTGGAGCCCTATTTTAAGTGCCCCAGCACCTGCTTGCTGACTGCTGTCAAAGAAATACTTACCTGACTGCTGAAGGGTGGGGTTGTTGTCAATCTGGCAGCAAAGCAGAAAGTGCTGCAGAAATCTAACAGGTCAGGCAGCATCTGTGGAGAGATAAGCAGAGTTAACTTGTCCAAGTTCACAGACTTGAAAGTTAACTCTGCTTCTCTCTCCACAGATGCTGCCTGACCTGCTGAGTTACCCTACCACTTTCCGCTTTGCTGCCACATACTTACCCTGCTGTGTCCCAGTGTCCTGTGAAGTTGCGATCCTCTTCTCCCACTCAAGTGTAATATTCCTTCTTGTAGACGGGCCGCACCTGGGTCAATAATCTTAAATTTGTACATTCCAGGACTTGAAACTTAAATGGACCATAAAAGGTACTACAGAGAGCACACTGACACAAATGGGTGTCACAGCAATGTAAATACATCTTTCACTAAATGTTCCTCACCAACATGTGTGTCCTTTTCTCTGTGTGAATGATGTGTGCCAGCATGTAGCGCCAATGTCACATCTCTTTGTACCATTGTCCCTTCAGGAGAGCCAACCTATGCAATAACATCATTGCCATGCCACCATTACTCATGAGCATATCCGTGGATGCAGTGATATGGACATTGGTTCAGTCAGCTGCTGCCTCTAATGGTTTACACAGGGATGCTGCAGATGTAGACTGGTGCTCAGCAGATGAGCGAGGGTGATGTGTGGCTTGCAGAGCTCATGTCGGTTCCTATGGTGCAGAGAGCCTTTGTCTGATAAGCCACTTCCGTCCATCCCTAACTCACTGCTAGCCCTGCGTGCAGAGCCTGGGTGCCATCTGACCTCCCCTGTGTCTTTCATGTTGTAGGTCCTCAGCATCTTCATAGTCCAAGGAGGAATCCTGTTGATGTCTCTCCTCATTGTGCCAGGCCTGGCCCTTATTGGGAGCGTAATTGTGCAGAGCAGCAAAGAAAGGAGCTGGCCTTTTCGACCCGTAGTACAGGGCATCACCCTATCCATCCAGGCATTGGAGGCACTCTTTCAGCATGCCGATCTCCTGCTCAATGGTGGCTTAAGTAGCTCAGTGGCTGGTGTTGTATCTCTCCTCTGCAGCAGTGGTGAAATCTCTCACTGGTGTCGGCAGCCATGTCTGCAAAGGACAGCCCTTATCTCCAAGAAGCCAACCCTCCATCGAGCCGTTTCAGTGAACAGCAGTGGCAGCCAAGACTGGTGCAAGACTTGGGTGTCATGGCAGCTGCTTGAGAAGCGGTCACCCTTTCGCTGCAAGTATCTGCGGTGTTCACATACCAACTTTACCTAGATTGGGAGGGCTCCATTGATGGTGACGTCTGCAGGTGGTAGCTTGGCAGTAGACCTGATGGCCACATGAGTGCAGTCTATGAACATTACAACCTATGGTTCTCCGGCAATGGTGCCAGAACCACTGGCCCTCTGGGCCTGGCTGTGAGAGTCTGTCCTGAAGCGGACATACTCACTGGCCCTCCTGTGCAGGGCATTGGTGACCTCCCTGATGCAGCGGTGCACTGCTAACTGTGTGACCCCACAAAGGTCTCTGGTGGGCCCCTAAAAGGCTGCAGGGGCGTCAGGCTTGAGAACCGCAGCCACTATGAGGAATAAAGGCATGGGATGTCCACCGGAGCCCATGGGCTGCAGGTCATCCTTGAACAGGACACAAAGATCACCCTCTCTATATGCACAATCTCCTTCTGACACTGGTGCTCTGACATCCGATGGCATGTCATTTGGGGCCTGTAGATGCACGGCAAACATAATGGCAAGCTCCTCTTGGGGGCTGCTGCTCACGACCGGGGGCCTCTACGTGGATCGCACCTGCCAGTTATTATTGCCTCTAGCGCATATGGATCCTCACGTGCAGAGGATCACTCAATGTAAGATGAGCCATACCTATTTCCATGTGATAAATAAGTTTGAACCTTACATGTATTTGAAGGTTCCAAACAGGGCAGGGATTGGTGTTGACGGGTACATCCGCTGCTTTCCTGGATCAACTATGTGGCGTGCCATGACATTGCCCATCTTGGCCAACACTCAGAGTGGCACAACATGACCACATTAAGATCCTATCAGCTGAATCGATTGCCACCACCATCCATATAACCTTAATGCTCCCGCCCATTCTGGCACCCTCCCCACACACAGGGTGCCTAGTGTGCCATTACCCCCTCACAAACACAGAGGGTACACTATTAACGGAGGGATGGTAGATGGTACCTCACTTCATCTCAGCACAGCTTTCCCTCCAGTAATCCCTCCTCCCTCCACCCTTCTGAAATACAGAGTGAGACCCCTGAATAACAGAACTTAACTTTGCTGGCGACAACTTCTGCCTCTGAGGTCCCGCTGGCTTTTCAGATCCTGAACGGGATGGCACGTGATTAATGAAAAATCCGGGAATGTTGGTGGGGAGGTGGCGGGCTGCATAATCAGAAAAGCTAAGTAATCATTACCATATCTTAATTGTGGTGCCACCGCTGTGCAGCGGGAGGGCCACACCGAGGTCCCACCGCCGCCGGTAAGATATGGCGGGCCCTTCTCGACGTTGCAGGTCGAGGTGGGCTTCTCCCGGTAGCCTTTTACCAGACCCCGCGCTGCGACGCGGTGTTGAGGGGCTGATAAAGTTCAGCCCCTTATGTGGCTCAGTGTCATATTTTGTTTTAGAATGCTCTTGTGAAGCGTCTTGGGATACTTTATTACATTAAAGGCGCTATATAAATATAAGTAGTAGTTGTTGTTGATTAACACATTGGTTTTGAATTGTTACACGCAGAAGGAAGGGATGAAAAATTTCAAACTAATTAGTTCTTGAATGTTATGGATTATGATTTAAACAAAATCATATTTATTAGTAAACATTTTGACTCCTTAAGAAAGCATACGCTGTTAAATTCTGCGAGCAGGATTTGGAAACTGTTTAAATGTTGCTTCTCTGACCTCCAGCATTCCTCACTCGTACTTTGAGTCCTGTATAATAATGCCCATGGGGAGCTCTTTTTGAAAGAGTGCTTTTGCAAGCTTGTACCATGAAATCCTGCATTTGGTGCTCATCCATGTCACCCTTTCTTTCTTCATCTCACATCATTGGCTGCAGCAGAGCGATCTCATAAAGTGACATCTGTCATCAGGGTCCATGTTTACTGCAGCATTGCTGCTCCCTCACTTCCCGCACTCCTTGCAACTCCTCTCATCCCCCTTGAGTATACCCACCACCTGGTCCTTCAGTCACCACCCACAGCTGAGGTGGGATAAGCTAATCTCCTGCATATTTTCATCACCGAACTTCAGAAGAATGAGCTAATTATCCCACAGGCATGGTGGCCATGGCTATGTAAATCCAGCCCAATTTGTCAGGGTGGCTGTTTGCCAAATACAATTCAAAATGGTATTTGTAAGTATTGGGTAACGACAGATCTCTTCCATTATTTAACTAATATAATTGCCAAGGCAAGTTTACAGACTCATTATTCTTATGGTTATATTTCATATGAATAAGTCAAAGGTCAGTAAGAAGTCTATTTGTAATAAACAGATTAATGATATATCATGAATGTCAACTTTTTTTCAAAAGCATTGTATTTTCTAAAGATATGTTTGTAGTAGAATCAGTCTCTGACAAAAATCACAACCTTTTTATAATAAATATATATTTTTATTTTATGATTAACACCTGAGAGCAATTACAAGTCAGAAGTCTAATCAAGGAATTCAGATGATGTCATTAACCAGCAAAGAGAAGCTTGAATGATTTATAACCATCATCTGAACCCTGGCATTCGACAAAAAAGCCTGGAAATCTGTTCCCGGTATCTGTTACTGTTTGTAATATGTACTGTTTTATTTATTTTAAATTATCTTCTTTTCCTTTCTTGAAGGCACTGACTCATGTTAGGCTACAGTTCAACTTTCCAAAGACCTGATAGTTCAATGGGTAAATCTACTGCAAGGGCTTGTGGTGAGTCATTTAGACCAGCAGGGTCCCACACTACATCTTTGTGGAGTTAGCTGATCTCAGCTCGGCAGTGGTGGGTTGGGGGAGGGGTACAACAATTGACTTTACTGTTCATGACTAGCAAACATCTGAAAACACAGGATAAGAAAAGACAATGTAATCCCTGCTTTCTTTTCCAAAGTGTATGTGCATGAACGTGTGGTTATCTATGATGTGACTCAACTATATTGTATCACGTGGCAAAATAATTTGGTCCTGAATTTTCGTTACGCTGTTTCTCGGGAGGTGTCTCCAATCTCCTGCCAGAGACTCCCCTGCAGAAATTCTAAGCCCCTGTGTCTATGCTCACATTTGAAGAATGAGCATGTAGTTAAAGTACCTGGGGACTGCATTGAATTGTAGAAGTTCATCAGCCGCAACATTCAGAAGTGAGAGAAAAGGATTGTCAACTGGCAGGAAAGCACTTTCCAGATCATTTTGTCTTAGAAACATAACAGATGTTTCTTTATAGTTTTATAGCCCAGCTACAAAGCTATATCTCTGTGAAACCATCTTTCCCACAAGGCATTTAATAGAGGAGTAGCAATGGCAACCATTGATGTTGAGAGGACTGCAATCTCCCCAGCTGCACTGTTCCACAGCACAAATCTTGCTGTAAAAATAATGGTGTTAAGAATGCTGCCACTATTGATGTGCAAATTAAGAAATGCAGGATGAGTTGTGAATCTCTAGAAGTTACTGGTTGATTTATATCGGTCTGCCATTTGCTTTGCACCTAGGCACCTCGTCCTTAGGCTTCCCATTATTTTTAAGAATTTGCTGGATTTGCATATTAAGTTCTCATTAAACTCACCACAGAGAGTTAAGTATGATAATTAAGAGCGTAAGTGTGATCATTGTTAATACAACGTTAATCAACCTCTCTGGCCCATAAATTGAAGAAGTTAAACTGTAGCGTCTCATTCATTCAAGTGGTAAATTATTCTTAGAGATTTTAGAAACTTCAAACTTAAATTTCGTAAATTATTTACTTGCATCCCTTTCTTTTTTTCTCTCTTTCTCCTAATCCAATCTTTCTTTCCCTCTCTTTGGGCAGATTCTTACCCACTTTAAAAATAATCCCTGGTTGGGATTACTGGATTCCTGAGGTTGCAGGCTCAATCAGAGGGCCTGCAGCCTTAGAAGGACATCAGCCCCATCAGCAGAGTTGGGCGCGGCCACTGTAAAACAGGGATTGCACAGCAATTTCCATCTTAAGGCTTCCTCTGAAGACATCACCATTTAAAAATAAATAAACAGTGGCCACAGATGCCAGGCTTCCACTGTGGAGGGGCAACCCCTCCAAAAGATGGCCTGAAGTCGTAGCTGTGACATGCCAATCCCAACAGCTCCCGTTTGGAGGGGGGGGAGGTATAGGAGGACACGCAGACTCCAGCCAGCTGCAAGCATGCTGATTCTAGACACCTGCCAGGCTGTGGCCTCAGCAGGAGGCGCATCCGCAGCTGGGAAAATTCCTGCGGCGTCCCCAGTCTGCCCACAGTAAGCACTTGCATGTTAAAATTGGCTACCCGCCACTGCCAGGCAAGTAGCCCTTGCCGTTTCCACCCCACCTCCAGGAAAACTGGCCAGAGACGGAAACTCATCGGCCCACTGACCCGATGCCCTCCCATCCTACCTTCCTCCCGGTTCTGCTGTTAAAACTGCCTCAGCGGGACCGGTAATATTCCGCCCTTTATTTCTCTTTCTGTACCTGATTTGACTCTCATTCACCCTACTATTCAATCACTTCATTTCAATCTTAAAAATCTTATTTGTTAAGTAGGTAAACTGTTGATCCCACCGTTAATTAAGGTCCCAGATGCGCCATTGCCCACGCCACCTTGTTATCAGCTTACATTTCCTCAAGTTACAGAGCAAAAACAAAGTCTAACAGGGCATACGGTGAGATGCCCTGTTCCAGTAAGATCTGACCCATGGTTGAGAACAATTAGCAGGAGGCATATTAGATTAGAGATACAGCACTGAAACAGGCCCTTCGGCCCACCGAGTCTGTGCCGAACATCAACCACCCATTTATACTAATCCTACACTAATCCCACATTCCTACCAAACATCCCCATCTGTCCCTATATTTCCCTACCACCTACCTATACTAGTGACAATTTATAATGGCCAATTTACCTACCAACCTGCAAGTCTTTTGGCTTGTGGGAGGAAACCGGAGCACCCGGAGAAAACCCACGCAGACACAGGGAGAACTTGCAAACTCCACACAGGCAGTGCTCAGAATCGAACCCGGGTCCCTGGAGCTGTGAGGCTGCAGTGCTAACCACTGCGCCACTGTGCCGCGTGAATAAGTTATTGAAATGTATAACTTTCATTAATAAGGTGTAGATCATCTTTGGCTTAAAAATTCAAGCTTCATGTTATATTTTGGAAGAAATTTTCATGCAGAAATATATGTTTAATTGCATTATCCTTTTTTGTGTTTGATGTGAATGCTGCTGTATCTTTAGCCCTTTTGAGTTCCCACAGGCATCAGAAAACTCCTGATGCTTCACCAACTGGCCATTTTTCATCTGCTACTCTAGACAATGAGTATCACTGGAAATTCAATCATATGAAGAATCAACTTAAAGCCTGGCTTGGGTATAAAATTAAATCCCGACCCGGGCCCGACCCGACCACAGCCAACCCGAACACGACCGGGCCCAAGTCCTTTAATTTTTTTTCAAGCCTGACCTGACAGGAATATCGTTCATCCATTCCAGCAGCAGGCTATTCCTGCAGATGGAGTTGTTTGAAATCATGGGAAAACATGAGGAAAGCCTTAGATTACAGGACGATATAGATAGGTTGGTAAGATGGGCGGAGCTGTAGCAAATGGAATTTAATCCTGAGAAGTGTGAGGTGATGCATTTTGGGAGGACTAACAAGGCAAGGGAAGATACAATGGATGGTAAGACCCTAGGAAGTACAGAGAGTCAGAGAGACCTTGGTGTACTTGTCCATAGATCACTGAAGGCAACAGCACAGGTAGATAAGGTGGTTAGGAAAGCATATGGGATATGGGTGGCACAGTGGCACAGTGGTTAGCACCACAGCCTCACAGCTCCAGCGACCTGGGTTCAGTTCAGAGTACTGCCTGTGCGGAGTTTGCAAGTTCTCCCTGTGACCGTGTGGGTTTCCGCTGGGTTCTCCAGTTTCCTCCCACAGCCAAAGACTTGCAGGTTGATAGGTAAATTGGCCATTGTAAATTGCCCCTAGTATAGGTAGGTGGTAGGAGAAAGGTGGGGACATGGTAGGGAATGTAGGATTAGTATAAATGGGTGGTTGTTGTTTGGCACAGACTCGGTGGGCTGAAGGGCCTGTTTCAGTGCTGTATCTCTAAATAAAATCAATAAAAATAAAATAAAACTTGCCTTTATTAGCCAAGGCATAGAATATAAGAGCAGGGAGGTTATGATGGAGCTGTATAAAATGCTAGTTAGGCCACAGCTGGAGTACTGTGTATAGTTCTGGTCACCACACTATAGGAAGGATGTGATTGCACTGGAGAGGGTGTATAGGAGATTCACCAGGATGTTGCCTGGGCTGGAGCATTTCAGCTATGAAGAGAGACTGAAAAGGCGAGAGTTGTTTTCATTAGAGCAGAGAAGGCTGAGGGAGATATGATTGAGGTATATAAAATTATGAGGGGCATTGATAGGTTAGATAGGAAGAAACTTATTCCCTTAGCGGAGGTGTCAATAACCAGGGGACATAGATTTAAGGTAAGGTGCAGGAGGTTTAGAGTGGATTTGAGGAAAAAAAATTTCACCCAGAGGGTGGTTGGAATCTAGAACGCACTGCCTGAAGAGGTGGTAGAGGCAGGAACCTCACAACATTTAAGAAGTATTTAGATGAGCACTTGAAACGCCATAGCATACAAGGCTACGGGCCAAGTGCTGGAAAATGGGCTTAGAATAGATAGGTGCTTGATGGCAGGCACAGACACGATGGGCCAAAGGGCCTGTTTCTGTGCTGTATAACTCTATGACTCTATGGGTAAGCCTGATCCCGTGACTTCCCGGAAGCAGCAGTGTTCAGCCTGACCCGACCCGAGCCCGAAGGCTGGACTCGGAATATAGACCCGACCTGAAGCCGACACATGTAGTTGGGTCTCGTCGGGTTCGGGTCAGGTCGCCAGGCTTTAACTGTTACTTGCCAAATGTCCATACATGTGCAGTTTCCAGTAGGGATGATTGCAGGACAGCCAAGAGTGGGATTCCTACCAGATTTTGTTCAGCTCAGGGCAGCTAAAACTAATTGTTTCATTCATAATGCCACGTCCCATGAGATCAGCAAACACAGTACAGAGCAGGTTTCGATTATAGAACCTGCCTGATCTGTATGACTCAGTTCCACACTGAAAAGTGCATTTACCAACTGAAATATCATAAAAGTTCATTAACTTTCACTTTTACCCACTATGGGTCTTACACAACTCCTTTGACAAACAGGTAGGGCATGAGAGCTGTAAATGCCTTTATAACTTCAGTGTTTAGCTGACTAAAGTCATCACTAGTCATGTAAGGAGATGCTTTCTGCTGCTTTTTTCTTTCCTTGGAGGTGAAATGCTGCACTTAGTGGCAGTTCCACCACACAACATAGGTGAGATCTGATTCAACCCACCATGTCTCTGTACGTGGCAATGGTACTCAGAGAGCTAAATTTTAGTTCCAGGTTCCCGATCCCAATGCTGGGTTGAATTTGGGGTCAGGAACCCTGAAGTGGCTGTGGTGGGATCCTGGAGGAGATCTTCGAGAAGGTGACCAATTAAGAGGCCGCTTCTGGGAGCCCTGTCAAATTAAGGCCCAACAGCCTTATGGCTGGGCCTTTTTTTTAATTTCCAAAATATACTTTATTCGTAAAAAACTGTAAAAAATACATTATAAAACAGTTCAAAACAGCACCAAGTCAACAATAAAAAAAGAGTGCAAAAGAGCTCAGTTTCCTTCAATACAGGAGTGAGTTGCCTCACATCCCTTCCATTTCATTTTACCTGCCATGTACTTTTTGCAGCAAACAATTATTTTCTGGATACAGCCCGAGGGGTTTTCCATGGATCCAGCCCCTCAATTCACCTAGGTGGGGGTACGTTACACAGTGGTCTTTCCCCATTGAACCTTTGCCGCAGCTGCCCCAACTTTAGTTCGTTCCTCAGCACGTAGTCCTGGACCTTGGAATGTGCCAGTCTGCAACATTCGGTCGTGGACAACTCTTTGCGCTGGAAGATCAGCAAGTTTTGGGCAGACCAAAGAGCGTCTTTCATCGAATTGATGGTCCTCCAGCAGCAGTTGATGTTTATCTCAGTGTGCGTCCCTGGGAACAGCCCGTAGAGCACAGACTCCTGTGTTACAGAGCTGCTTGGGATGAACCTCGACAAAAACCACTGCATTTCTTTCCTTATGGCTGGGCCAATTTTTTTTTTCCAAAATATACTTTATTCATAAAAATCTGTAAAAATTACATTGCCAAACAGTTTCCAAACAGCACGAAAAAATACAAACATTGCAAAAGAGATCAGTTTCTTTCAATAATGTCATGAGTTTCTTCCCAACCCTTCCGTTTCACAATTGTCATGTCAATTACAGTTTTGCATTTACAGCAATTGAGAATATTAACGATACAGTTCGAGGGGTTTCCCATGGTTCCAGCCCCTCAGTCCAGCTTGGTGGGGGAACCTTACACTGTGGTCTTTCCCCATTGAGCCTTTGCTGCGGCTGCCCCAAGCTTTAGTGCGTCCCTCAGCACGTAGTCCTGGACCTTGGAATGTGCCAGTCTGCAACATTCGGTGGTGGACAACTCTTTGCGCTGGAAGACCAGCAAGTTTCGGGCAGACCAAAGGGCGTCTTTCACCGAATTGATAGTCCTCCAGCAGCAGTTGATGTTTGTCTCGGTGTGCGTCCCTGGGACCAGCCCGTAGAGCACAGACTCCTGTGTTACAGAGCTGCTTGGGATGAACCTTGACAAAAACCACTGCATCTCTTTCCACACCTGCTTTGCAAAGGCACATTCCAGGAGGAGGTGTGCGACCGTCTCTTCCCCACCACAGCCAACGCGGGGGCACTGTGCGGAGGGGGCGAGACTTCGGGTGTGCATGAAGGATCTGACGGGGAGGGCCCTTCTCACCACCAGCCAAGCTACGTCTTGGTGCTTGTTTGAAAGTTCTGGTGATGAGGCATTCCGCCAAATGACTTTGACGGTCTGCTCGGGGAACCATCCGACAGGATCCACCGTTTCCTTTTCCCGTAGGGCCTTGAGGACATTCCGTGCAGACCACTGCCTGATGGACCGGTGGTCAAAGGTGTTTTTCCGCAGAAACTGCTCCACGAAGGATAGGTGGTACGGCGCCGCCCAACTGCACGGAGCGTTCCGCGGCAATGTGACCAGGCCCATCCTTCGCAACACCGGGGACAGATAGAACCTCAGCACGTAGTGACACTTGGAGTTTGCGTACTGGGGATCTACACATAGCTTGATGCAGCCGCACACGAAGGTGGTCATCAGGATGAGGGCCACGTTGGGTACATTTTTCCCGCCCATGTCCAGAGATTTGAACATCGTGTCCCTCCGGACCCGGTCCATTTTAGATCCCCAGACGAAGCGGAAAATGGCTCGGGTGACTGCCACGGCGCAGGAGTGGGGTATGGGCCAGACCTGCGCCACGTAGAGCAACAACGTGAGCGCCTCGCACCTGATGACCAGGTTCTTACCCACAATGGAGAGAGATCGCTGCCCCCACATGCCCAACTTTTGTCGTACCTTGGCTACTCGCTCCTCCCATGTTTTGGTGCACGCCCCGGCCCTTCCGAACCATATCCCCAGCACCTTCAGGTAATCTGACCTGACGGTGAAGGGGACAAAGGATCGGTCAGCCCAGTTCCCAAAGAACATCCAATGGGAGTGCTCAAGGCTCTGGGAGGTTGGCAGCCCCACTGGGAGAGGTGGGCGCTGCCACTGTAGGTGGAGTTCATCAGGGCACCTCATGGTGGAGGTTCCTGCTGAAAACTTGTAAATAGTACAAAAAGTTCTGTGACCACAGCTGCCAGGCCATCATTGCAGAGGGGAAATTCCCCCAGAGGATTGCCTGTGGCCACAACAGTGCTGGGCTGCTTTGCTGGATGCGTCTCAAGGCCCCAACCCAGCCTGCCACTGGGAAGCCGCCACTATGCCATCTATGGGCTCCTGCCACGTCAGGGGGAGCCCATCCACCATCTGGAAAATCCAGGCAGCGTGTGAAGTGTGCCTACAGTTGGCACTTTAATTGGCCTAATTGGCTACCCGCCACTGGCAGGCAGTTAGCTGTTACCCCCCAGAAGCCACCTCTCTGGAAATAGCCTGAAGGCAGGAACATGCTGGCTGCCTGGCATACTGCCCAGTAATGAGAAGTTGCCAGCATGCCCGCCTCCAAACACGCCACTGCCTCAGGATGAAAATTCAATCCAGAGTGTTGAACCACAGACTGGGACTTGATTAACAACTGAGAGAATGTGAACATGTTTTAACTGCTCCTTCACAATGCTAACCATAGCCAGGTTAATTTTGCCCAAGGAATAATTGTAAAGAGTAAGCGGGCTAAATTGGAGAGCTGCCAGAATTGGACATGGTGAAAACGATGCGTGATTACCCCCTGCCTCTTCAGTGTAATGCGAGTAGCACGCCAACTTCATGCTGCCTACTCATTATAATAACTTCTCGGTGCAGCCAATGCTAACAATACTGTTCATTGGCTGCACACATCACCAGGGGACAAATATCATTACTTCCTACCTCTACCTGAAGTTAGCCAGCATTGCTTAAAGCTAGCCTGTATCTCTTAAAGGGAAGGTGTATTATGGCTGCTGGAGGTTATGCGATCATGGGGTATAGTGCTGTGTAACAATCAACAATGGCTACCATGGAAGACAGCATTACAACAAGGTTTCAGACGCTGCACTCTAGGGCCAAGGGAGTCTTGCCATCCAGCAAAAGTGACACCGAGAACCCTGCATCACCGCTTCTGTGGGAGGCTCGCTGAATCAATTGCCATTTGGGCACTTAACTGGACAGCGGCAGGCCTTACACGGGATCAAGGACCACAGAGACAGAAAGCCCACCCTCTGAGAGCTTCTAGCCAATCAGAGGCTGGCAGCTCACTAACTGAACAGCAATGGCTGCTGCAAGTGGAGCACCCACCTGTGGCCTGGGAGCAGCACTGGACGCAGGCCACAGACAGGTCAGGCGGGAAGGGTCTTGCGGGATGGAGTCGCAGGAGAGGGGAATGTAGGGGATTCGGTAGCAAGGGCAGGGGGCTGGCCCCCACATTCCCGATGCCAGGTCCCTCGTTTAGGCACTGTCCCTTTCAACGAGGGACCCACCCACCACCACCCAGAGCCAGCAAGCAGCCCAACCAATTTTTCCTGCCCTGCTTCCCATGCTCTGCTAATTGTGGCAGTAGCTGGATGAGGACCTTAATTGGGCATTAATTGCCCAGTTAAGATCCTCAATTAGCGGAGGGGTAGGAATACAGTTCACAGGCCTTCTCACCCCAAACAATTTCAGCAGAGGCGGGATAGTGGTGGGGTTACTCCTCACCACCATCTGACCCAATTATATACTTTCCCCACTTCCAAACCCACCGCTGGGGGGGGGGGGAGCATAAAATTCGCCCATAAGTTTTGTTTGGGGAGGTGGAAACGAGGAAGAATGTCCTATATTCGCAGCGGCAGCAGGAGGCCTTCAAGATGCATGATGAGAAGGCAGTGGGAACAGTTAGTTGTGCAGGTCATTGCCAGGAGTTAAGATCCAAGGACCTGGATGCAGTACCACAAGAAGTTGAATGACCTCACCCGACCGGTCGAGGACAGTGAATGCATCTTCAAGTGCCCTATGCTACCAACTGCACCACTATTCTCAGCTAATACTCAATTCACCACATCGCCATCACTTACTTTCCAATAATCTCTATCAATCATGACTCATATATACCATTTATAGGCTGCACCTCACCCTCATACACTTAGCACTGTTGCAAACCTCAAACCCACATCTCATGGCTTGCACACATTGCCAACAATTCAATCATGACAGCCACATCACCTAAACAGATCGCATGACATTCACTGACACACTTCCCTCTCTCTTGTAGGAGAAGGTAGCGTGCAACCAGAGGCAACATGAACTTGCCACAGGGGAACAGGCGCAGCTGCATGTCCTGACCCCCTTGGAGGAGATGGAGCTGGCCATTTTGGGCAGGGCCATTGCTAAGGACCTGGCCAGCAGCGGGCCTGAAACTTCTGAAGATGACAATATCGTCATTTCTAAACCTCCTCTGCAGATCTCACTTCCCATTCAACTCACAATTTCTTCTGACTTACAAGTTGCAGATGGTGTAAGCAAGCATTTATGATTTTCTCCTCTGCCCTCACCACAAGCTTACACTTGTGCCTTTCTACTTTCAGATTTCCAAGAACTGCAATCTGCCCAAGCTGTGGAGGAAGACCAAGAAGACAGTGATGATAAAGATACATTGCCACTCGATTTCACACTCACAGCCAGTTCAGATATTAGCACCGCATATATCTCAGAGGATGGCATGTGATGTCACAAGTCACAAGTACACTGCGGCCAGGGCAGGAGGCAAGGATATAGCGCAAGTGCCAGCACAGGAGACCGCACACTAGTTCTGCTACAGAGGACTCAGATGAAGAATTTGATGGGTCAGACTACTGAAAAAATATACTGGGTGTACACGGCAAAATTCTTGGTACATTGGAAGCCTGGGGTCAATGTCAAGGAGCATGGAGAAATCTGGTACCAACTTGGCAGTGGACTTTATGCAGAGCTTGGAGTCATAGAGTCATAGAGTCGTACTACATAGAAACAGGCCCTTCGGCCCACCGCGTCCATGCCGACCATAATGCCTATACTAATCCCACCTGCCTGCATTAATTCCATATCCCTCTATGCCTTTCTCATTCAAGTACCTGTCCAGATGCCTCTTAAATGTTGCTACTGTTCCTGCCTCCACCACCTCCTCAGGCAGCTCATTCCAGATATCCACTATTCTTTGTGTGAAAAATTTACCCCTTTGATCCCCTTTAAACCTCCTCCCTCTCACCTTAAATCTATGCCCTCTAGTTTTAGTCACGCCTACCATGGGAAACAGACTCTGGCTATCTACCCTATCTATGCCTCTCATAATTTTATATACCTCTATCATGTCCCCTCTCAGCCTCCGTCGCTCCAGGGAAAACAGACCCAGCCTATCCAACCTCTCTTTATAACTCAAGCCCTCCAAACCAGGAAACATCCTTGTGAATCTTTTCTGCACCCTCTCTAGCTTAATCACATCTTTCCTGTAGTGCGGCGACCAGAACTGCACACAGTACTCCAAGTGCGGCCTAACCAACGCTATGTACAACTGTAACATGACGTCCCAACTCTTGTACTCAATGCCTCAGCCGATGAAGGCAAGCATCCCGTACGCCTTCTTCACCACCCTGTCTACCTGTGTTGCCACTTTCAGGGAACTATGTACTTGCACTCCAAGGTCTCTCTGCTCAACAACACTCCCCAGGGCCTTGTCATTCACTGTATATGTCCTACCCTGGTTTAACTTCCCAAAATGTATCACTTTGCATTTGTCTGTTGTATCTTTTGCAACATGGAACTGGTGGCCAACTCCATCAACACATTTGTGGAAACAAACATGAGGCAGTGTCTATTGGCCTGATGTCTCAGTCTCCATTTTGCCACAAGCAGCAGTCATTCAATGCTTGAGTGCTGCAGTGGAAGCTCAGACTGCTGCCATCATGGCTGCAGCTACCAGTGATCAAAGGGGCTTACTGGGTGTCACAGCTGTCCAGCGATCTGTCCTCAACAGATTACTAGGATTTTAAGGCATCATGAGGCTCCATGAAGCATGAACCTGGTGCCCATAGGAACATAGGAACAGGAGTAGGTCATTTAGTCCCTCAAGCCTGTTCCACCATTCAATGAGATCATGACTGATCTGCAGCTTAACTCCATATACCTGCCTTTGCACCATAGCCCTTATTACCTCTGGCTAACAAAATCTATCAGTCTCAGTTTTAAAATTAATAATTCATCTGGCATCAATTGCCATTTGTGGAAAAGAATTCTAAACTTCTACCAAGGTTTTCATGAAGAAGTGTTTCTTAATTTCAATCCTCAACAGTCTGGCTCTAATCTTTAGACTATGCCCCCAAGTTCTAGACTCCCCAACCAGTGGAAATAGTTTATCCCAATCTACCCTACCTGTTGCCCTTGATATCTTGAAAACTTCAAGCTAATTAACCCAAAACCTTTTAAATTCAAGGGAGGAAATCCTAGTTTGTTTAATCCCTCCTTGTAGCATTCCCTCCAAGGTCAATATGTCCTTCCTAAGGTGTAGTGCCAAGAACTGCTCACAGTACTCCAGGTGTGGTCTAACTGGGGCTTTGTATAGCTGAAGCACAACTTCTACCCCTTGTATTCTATTCCCCTAGGTTCCATTAGCCTTTCTGATTATTTTCTGTACCTGGTCATGACATTTTATTGATCTGTGTGTGTGGACCCCCAAGTTACTTTGGACCTCCGCTGTTTCCAGCTTTTCACCATTTAGAAAGTACCCTGTCTATCATTTTGTTCACATTGAAATACATTTGCCCAGTTTTGCCCATTCACTTAATCTATCAATATCTCTTTGTAATCTTTCACTTGCATCTACACTGCTTACAATACCACCTATCTTTATGTCATCTAACAAATTTGGATATATGGCTTTCTATTGCATCATCTAAGTCATTAATGAATGCTGTGGATAGTTGAGATACCAACACAAATCCTTGCACAAACATCACTAGTCACATCCTGCTAATTAGAGTACCTGCCCATTATTCCTACTTTCTGTCTCCTTCCACTCAGCAGGTTTCCTAACCAGGTCAATAATTTGCCTCTTTCAGGATGACAGCATTTGTGCTCCCACCACTGCCACTCTGCCAGTGCCCTTGCTGTTTCCTGTTAGCCAGCTAGCCCAGACTATTGCTGCCCATGCCAAGATGGTGCAGTCTGAAATCAGGTCATCTAGACTCAGAGTTGCTTGAGGTTGTCCTCAAAGGCCGTCTGCAGTCGCCTTCATTGAAAAATCAGCAGCCATGCTGCAGTCACTGAGGTAGTACTGCTTCGGAGCACTAGGACAGGCAAAGACAGATGGAAGACAGGCATTAATTGTGATTAGTTTAATTTTGTATGCAATATGACATAACTTCATTGATAAATTTGGTTTGGAATGTGTATTTTGTGTTGGCTTTTATTTTTCCATTATGGTCAAGAGGACGTGTCATGATCAGTGACAGAGGGAAGGTAAGGAGTGTGGGATTTTTGGTGAATGGGGAATTAGGGTTGAAGTTACTGGTATTGCAGTTGAATTAGTTCTTCATTTGCAGCCCAGGCAGAGAGGAGGTGGCTCGATTGTCATCTCCCTTCCTCTTCCTTCTCCTCCTCATGCTCCTGCTCCTCAGTATCTCACCTGATAGGTAGTGGAAAGGTTGTGCAGTATCGAACCATAGAACCATAGAAAAAGTGCAGCACAGAAGGAGGCCATTCAGCCCATTGTGGCTGCGCCGGCTGAATAAACTATCTGCCCAAACTAATCCCACCTTCCAGCACCTGGTCCATAGCCCTGCAGGTTACAGCACTTCAGGTACATGTCCAGGTACCGTTTAAAAGAATTGAGGGTTTCTGCCTTCACCATCATTCCTGGCAGTGAATTCCAGACACCCGCCATCCTCTGGGTGAAAAAGTTTCCCCTCATGTCCCCTCTAATCCTTCTACCAATCAGTCTGTGTCCCCTGGTAACCGACCTCCCCGCCAGGGGAAACAGGTCCTTCCTGTCCACTCTATTTAGGCCCCTCATAATTTTGTACACCTCATTCAAGTCACCCCTCAGCCTCCTCAGTTCCAGGGAAAACAATCCTAGCCTCTCCAATCTTTCCTCATAGCTGCAACCTATACCTCAGCCAATAAAGGAAGGCATTCCATATGCCTTCTTCACCACTCTATCTACCTGCCCTGCCCCCTTCAGGAACCTGTGTACATGCACTCTAAGGTCTCTCACTTCTTCTACCCCTCTCAGTATCCTCCCGTTTATTGTATATTCCCTGACTTTATATTCCCTCCCCAAATGCAATACCTCACACTTCTCAGGATTGAATTCCATTTGCCACTTTTCCACCCACTCAACCAAAACATTGATATCATTCTGAAATCCATGGCTATCCTCCTCACTATTAACTACATGGCCAATTTTTGTGTCATCAGCAAATCTCCCAATCATGCCTCCCACATTTAAGTCCAAATCATTAATATATACCACAAACAGCAAGGGACCCAACACTGAGCCCTGTGGAACACCACTGGAAGCCGCTTTCCATTCACAAAAACATCCGTCGACTACGACCCTTTGCTTCCTGTCCCTGAGCCAATTCTGGATCCAACCTGGATATTATCCTGTATCCAATGGGCTTTCGTTTTTCTGACCAGTCTGCCACGCGGGACCTTGTCAAATGCCTTATGTATGAAACATATCACCACAAATCTTCAGACTTGCTCAGCTGAGTACTGCAGGGCTCCCCCAGAGTGGTCCAGGCAGTGGAATCAGGAGGTTTACTCTGTCAGATTTCTTGTGGCAGCATGGCTCTCGCTGTATGCCTGCTGTACACATCTGCATGGTTTGAAAACCGGAGTCATGATCCACGTCGTCAGCGGACAGCCCTTGTTGCCCATTGGCTACCCTTTGGGTTTCCATGGTGGCTGAAGTGCAGCTGGCATAGCAGACAGCCACAGAATGAAGGCCTCATGACTGTTGCCAGCTGTATAATTCTTCACCTCTGGTCACACACCAGCTGGACTTTGAGGGAGTGGAATCCCTTTCAGTTCAGGTACCTGGCAGAGTTGGCATGAATGTGCATGCAATCACTGGCACCCTGCACTATGCAACGGAATCCTTGCAAATGCTTTTGCTCGCTTCGCCTGCTTCTCTGTGGCAAGAGGGAATAAAATGAAGATACATGTCTTTGAATAGAATGCTTAGTGACCTGTCTTATGCAACAGCGCACTGCAAATTGAAAAATATTGTTAATATCTCCAGTACCAACTGTGAAGGAGCCAGACATATAAAAATTAGTTGATCTGCTCGTTAACTCTGCTTCTCTATGTACAGATGCTGCCAGACCTGCTGAGTATTTCCAGCATTTCTTGTTTTTATCCCTGAAACCCTGATTGGATATGATCTCCTGCTGAGACCCCTTCTCCTCCTCCTCCTCCTCCTCCTCCTCCTCCTCCTCCTCCTCCTCTTTCCTCTAGCAGCCTGTTCTGCTCTGCATGACCTCTGTTCATTCATTCTGTCATGCTAGATTTCAAGAGGAAGCCCTTTTAGTGCACAAATGTCTGGGAATAAGTGTTTTGCACAGAAGCCTTGAAGTCAGCAAAAACTCCTTCAGTACCTGCCACGCCACTCTCTGTAGACTATTGAAACTTGAAACAACAACAGAAAGTACCAAAAACATTGTAGAGACTGGCAGAAGAAATAAACCAGCAACCAACCTGTAAGGATCCCTTTAAATAGATCCAGTGGAGAATTCCTTCATGTTGCTTAATACATATTCAGCTATGCAAGATTACGAGAAGACAAAAGCTGGAGTGTGGAGCTCCAAAATGGTAGCGCTGGCATCAAATGATTGTTGCACACTGATTGACGTCATGATCTGCTTGCTCTGTATACTTCTAGTGGATGTTAAGTGGGCGCTTCCCCATTTACCAATATGGCATCCGGTGAATTGTGGGCTGAATTTTCCCATGGATGTTGGGAACTTGACGTTAGGACCATTTGCGAGAACCCCTCCATAAGAATGACTTTAGCCCCGGCTGTGGCCATATCAGCCTTGCGGCTTCATCATAGAGGCATGGAGAGCAGGCTGTAGTTGCCCTAAAACCTCCCACCAGGAGGCTACCTGCAAATTGTTACCAGGCTCCAGACACGGTGAGGGGCTTGTCTGATGCTGGGAAAGTTTCATCAGTGTGGAAAAGTTACTCTTAAGTAGGGCCTTATTTGCCCTGCCTCTGTGGAGTGTATTGCCAATTTCCATGCCAGCCCAGCCTTGAGAATCCCAACCAGAGGAGGAACAGCATTGGGGAGCTATCCTGATGTGATTTTCTGCTACATTCCCAGCTTCCCCCTTCAAAACTGTCTCGAAGGGGCCGGGAGGATTCAGGTCTTTGTGTTAGAAGTGTGTGTGCATACCACAGACGCCATTTGGGAACACTAAAGGGCCTTGTAGCCATAAAATGGATGCTACTGAGTCCAATTTTACCCCCACCCCATGTCTTTGGTTAAAACATTCATTTTCCCACAACATGGTATTTTTCCACCTTAACCAACACACATGTAGCACATCACTCAACCTTAAGATTCAAGTTCATGCTCTTTGTTTAAAAGAATATTTAGGTTTCTGTATTAAACCAAAGCAAATGGAAACTCATTTTTTATCTAGATGGCAGGTCAGTGATGACAGGTTACTAGTCACATTACAGACTGTACATTGATCATATTCTGACTATTATGCCATTAATATTTACTACATTCCTGAATACTTATACATTCCTTCTTTCACTAATTTTCACCAAAAGTAACAGACAAAACTATAGAACAACTTTTCTTATTTCATTTTGTCATTTAGTGATGATGTTATTTTTCTTACAATTTACTTTCAGATACTTGCAACATTTTTATTCAGCCTAATTATTAAAAAAGATGGTTATTATCCAATACTACGGGTCATGATCAATATCAAAAAGGAACAAGTTGCATTAAGTTAACATTTTTAATCAAGAAAAAATCCAAAAGTGCTTTATTATCGGAAGCTATAATGGAAAAGATGTCAAGATATGATGAGAAATTTCGGAGAATTAGCTAAAAGTTTGGTTGACAAGATGGATATTTTTTATTCATCATGGCATATGGGCGTCGCTGGCTTGGCCAGCATTTATTGCCCATCCCGAATTGCCTTTGAGAAGGTGGTGGTGAGCTGCCTTTTTGAACCGCTGCAGTCCATGTGGGGTAGGTACACCCACAGTGCTGTTAGGGAGTTCCAGGATTTTGACCAGCGACAGTGAAGGAACAGCAATATAGTTCCAAGTCAAGATGGTGTGTAGCTTGGAGGAGAACTTGCAGGTGGTGGTGTTCCCATGCATTTGCTGCCCTAGTCCTTCTAGGTGGTAGAGGTCGCGGGTTTGGAAGGTGCTGTCTAAGGACTCTTGGTACGTTGCTGCAGTGCATCTTAAAGATGGTACACACTGCTGCCACTGTTGATGGAGTGAGTGAATGTTTCTGGATGGAATGCCAATCAAGCAGACTGATTTGTCCTGGATGGTGTCAAGCTTCTTGAGTGTTGTTGGAGCTGCACCCATCCAGGCATGTGGAGAGTATTCCATCACACTCCTGACTTGTGCCTTGTAGATGGTGGACAGGCTTTGGGGAGTCAGGAAGTGAGTTACTCGCCTCTGACCTGCTCTTGTAGTCATGGTATTTATTTGGCTACTCCAATTTAGTTTCTGGTCAATGGTAACCCCTAGGACGTTGATAGTGGGGGATTCAGCGATCGTAATGCCATTGAATTTCAAGGGGAGATAGTTAGATTCTCTCTTGTTGGAGATGGTCATTGCCTGGCACTTGTGTGGCACGAATGTTACTTGCCACTTATCAGCCCAATTCTGGATATTGTCCAGGTCTTGCTGCATTTCTGCATGAAACACTTCAGTATCTGAGGAGTTGCGAATGGTGCTGAACATTGTGCAATCAGCAGCGAACATCCCCACTTCTGACCTTATGATTGAAGGAAGGTCATTGATTAAGCAGCTGAAGATGGTTGGGCCTAGGACACTACCCTGAGTAACTCCTGCAGTGATGTCCTGGAGCTGAGATGATTGACCTCCAACAACCACAACCATCTTCCTTTGCGTTAGATATGACTCCAGCCAGCGGAGGGCTTTCCCCCTGATTCCCATTGACTCCATTTGAGACGGCTTTCAGCAATGGGAGGAGAAGAGGAGAGGTGCAGAGGATTAAAAAAAGAAGCACTGGAGAGGGAAGCAGAGGCAGTTGAAGGCTTTACCACCAATAACGAGGGAAAGGGAGGTGAAATATACATATGGCGATAATCAAAGCCCTGGGCGGGCATAAGGCTGAAGGACATTGCAAAGATATCCTGGGCAAAGCCAGGGAGGAAATTGAAGAGGATGAGGATATTAAATTCCTTATATTGGGAGACAGAGAGCCACTGAGGATGAGAGAAAATCACACTTAGAGTGGCACAGGATATGACTAGCTAGGTTTTGGAGTTAGAGTGTATGGCAAGAAGAATATTGGCACAATAGAATCTAAAGGTCACAAAAGCAAAAGATAAGGGGGCTAATAATTGATTTACACCATTATTCAGGTGCATGGGTCACAATTCATGACCTGCCCCTGCCATTGGAGGTGGCGGTTGGCAGCACACAAATTTGTTGATGTCACCTCACTGACATGATTGTAGCACATGGCTGAACATCAGCTGCACTGCTGACTGCCTAGAAGTCAACAGGGAGCCCAGCTGCATGTACTAACAGCATGTGGTGCAGCCAACCTTCTGTTCTTAAAGGCTGTCTGTCCTTCTTTAAGGGAACCTGCACTGAATTACAAGAGGATGCTGCTGAATACTATTGCTGCAATTCTAAACAAGGAAATGGAACACCAGGGCAGAGAGGGGGCTCCAGGGTCATGGATGCGGTACTGCAGGCCTTAGTGGTGGAGGTGGATAGGAGGATAGTTGTCAGTTCCGGGGGGCCAGGAGGCCCTCAAGATATCCCTCAGAATGGATTGGGAACTGGTAGCCAGGCAGATCAATTCCTAGTGTCTGGACTCGAGGGCTTGGCAACAGTGGAACATGGAATCTAATGATTCAGGTGGGTGATCAAGGTCAGTGAATACTCATGCTGCTCAATGCACCACACCTCATCAGTCACCCAGCAGCATTCCCTGACACTCAAGACTCAGGCCTAACAACCAGATACTCCACCTCACCCTCACACAGTTACCAATGCTGCCAGCCTCACACCCACCTCTTGCTGCACATACCTCCAATTATGCAGCTATGACAGGCACATCAGCCAAACACAGTGCAACACAGTCACTGACAGCTTTTCCTCTCTCTTGCTGGATAAAGTTGCACACAATAGAAGAGGAGAAGAGCAGAGAAAGAGGGGGGACAAGGGCGCCTGCATCTCCTGGGCCCAATGGAGCAGATGGTTCTTCACATCATGGAGACAGCAGTGACACAGCCATGACATCCAAAGTCACTGAGAACATTGAGGATGATGGTCTGTTCCTGCCTTATGCCCTTTCTCAACTCCTGGCTACTACCTAGCATAATGAGCATGCTGCAGATGCTATCATCATGGAACTCTTACTTTCCAGCCCACTCCCCTTCCCTCACTCCATCCATCTTCTCATTTTCTGCTTTCAGATGAGGGCTTCAATGGGGAGGCATATAGGAGAACCCTGATGGACATGCACTCAGATATGCTCGGGTCATTGGCTGGCCTGCCAGACAGCCTTTTTTCACTGTCAAGGAGAATGGAGGAATTTGGCTCCACTTACCAGAGGGCATCACATGGAACCTTCTCTCTCAACGGCATCTGCTCCATCTGCCTGTCATGTTGCAGACCCAGAGGCACTATAATTGCAGCCCCTATACCTGTTCCAGCCTTTGTGTGGATGGGCCACCAAATCCTCTGCCCTCCCTGTGAAGCTGCAGCGACACTCCCTACCAAATCCATGAACTCACTGTAACACCTCCAAAAACACTCCACAGTACTTCCAGATGCTTTTCCATAGCAGAAAGTTTTCAAAATTACCTTACCTGCAAGTTGCGTGCCTGGCCCTTTAAAGTACACTAGTGCTGGGCCCCTCTTGCAGCTGAACTCTTGCTCTTTAGTGAGTGACGTGGGAATTTTTTGAATGGATCTGCACGGTCGAAGTTTGTAAAATGGGCGTCACATCAGCAGGTAGGGCTGTGTGACATCATGATAGCACCACTTCAGCTGTGTCCGGCACTCACGAGGGATGCCCTCATGATCACCCTTCTCAAGATGGTGCACCGTATTGAATGCGCTGGAAGAGGCTAGTGGTGCAGTGCATACCCACAGGACAGCAATCAGCTTCTGTAGCTCCATCTCCAGCAGCGCTACATATCCAAATTACATGCCCAAAGGTTTGGCAGCTGTCAGGCTGAGCTAGAAGTGGAAGTGGGATATTGTTTGGTTGAAGTAAGCAATCATTATGATAGATAAGATGTACAGTTTAAGATTCAACTCTGGGTCAAATAGCACACCAAGGTTTTCCATAGACTGATCTAGTCTCGACAAGTTACCATAGAGGAGCAGGTAATCAGTATCAAGGGAACAGAGTTTTGCTCCTGATGTTCAGTTGAGGGAGCTTTTGACTCATCCATTATTTAATGTCTGTCAGGCACTCTGACAGCAGCAAGGTGGTTACAGGGTTGAGTAAAGTGGTAGAGAGTTAGAGCAGGATGTTGTCAGTATACATAGGGAAGCTGACCACGTGCCTGCAAATCAGGTTACTGAGGGACAGTAAGGAGGAAGAGGAGGGGTCCATAGATAGATCACTGGGGAACTGTGGAGGTTTGTACAGGCTGGGAAGAAAAACCATGACTGGACACGTCCTAGTTGCATTTGAGACATGCATCAGCAATTTCATGGTAGTTAATAGCAAATGATGAAGGAGGAAAATGGCATGGTTGACCATGTTGAACACTGCAGTGAGATCTTGGCTGCAGCCACAAAAAATGAAATGTGTTACTTTGGTAAAGCAGATCTTGGTGTTGTGAGCAGGGTGAAAGCTAGACTGAAGGGATTTGAACAGAAAGCTATGGAGAAAGCCATAGAACTGGGAGATGATAACATATTCAAGAGGAAAAGGAGATGAGAGATGGGGCAGTGTTTAGAGTGAACAGATTGGTCAAGGGTGGACTTTATGAGGTAGGAAGTGATGTTTGCAGTTTTGGGTGGGGAAAAGACAGTACATAAGGACATTAATAATGTTGGCAAGCAGGAGAGCCAGAAAAAGTAATTGAGTGGTTAGGAGGGAATAAAAAGATAAACAGTGGGTCTTCTGAAAGAGCTGAGTTTGGAGAGGGGGAAAAGGGATAAGGAAGAAATTACAATATGATAGGAGGTAAGGAAGCAGATGAAATTATTGGAAAGAGAGATCGGTCAGGGTGTGTAACAAGCAGACAATCCACCACTACCTGTTTAGCACCCCCTGCCCTCCGAAGTTGAATTTTATTCCAAATGATTCCCATATCTCATTCACAGTTCTCCTCTCCTCCCCCAGTCTCTCTCAAAATCTCAAAGAACATGGAATTATATTGTTCCAGCAACAGCCATCTCTGCCAATCCAGCTAATCCAAAAGGCATACTTTTGAACACATTTTAACATTTTACCCTTCATTCCTTTCACTAGCCATGTCCTGACAAAAAAGTATCTATCACTCTCATAAAATTGATAATATCTTCCACTCTCACTGCCTTCCTTTGTAGGCCTGATACGATAGCTGGCACAGTTATCCTGTTGACACTTTGATGAAGCACATTCTTCTAATGCACATCTGCTCACTAAAGTTTTCATTGCACCTGTTTTTCTGTCTATTCCTTGGGGAATGGGTTGCACCTTGTGGGGTGTTCACTGACCTTTCCTCCATGCTCCTCTTATGCTCCTCCTCCTCCTCCTCCATTGATAGAGCCATAAACAGGTATACTCATAGGGAA
Source organism: Heterodontus francisci (assembly GCF_036365525.1). Classification (NCBI taxonomy): domain Eukaryota; kingdom Metazoa; phylum Chordata; class Chondrichthyes; order Heterodontiformes; family Heterodontidae; genus Heterodontus; species Heterodontus francisci. Next base: position 73,848,404 of record NC_090383.1, read on the forward strand.
TGCCATACCTACGCCTGAGAAGTCCTTATATTTCCCATTCCAATTTATTCCAAGTGCATTGCAAGAATAGCTACAGGAACTTTGGAGGTGTCTATCCAGCAGAGGAAATGTAATCTTGAAGAAGCACCCCCGTGTAAGGTGCATTAACGGAGGCCTCTTTTACTTCCATGTTGTTAAACTCAGAATCAAATGCAATTGATCCTTCCAGGTTTGTTGCTGTTCTGCTCTTTCCTGGTAGCTTTTCAGGCATAGATAATGCAAAATCACATGGCAGCACATCTGGGAGCACCTGTAGACATAAACTGAGTTGGGTACGTGGGAAAACGGATGGAACAAATGCCTGCCTTTCCCTCAATTTGAATTATCTGCACTGAAGGAGCAGTAAATTGATAAAGTCGGGAACTGCCCAACATTTGGTCCTCCTGCTGAGCATGTGCCCAAACTCTTCCACACGGAGGTGAGGAATGCCTGGGTAGTGTAGGTTTTGTGCTTTATTTAATATTTTGATTGACCTGTCTGTTTAGCTTCAATTTTCACCTGCACCAAAAATAAACCATTATTCTTTCAATTGACCCAGACTGTGCAGGGAGTAATTGTGTCATCTGTTTGTCTCTCCTGTAACTGAAACAGGGTAGTTTTGCCAACAGAAATAGAAGCTTCAATTAGCCAATAATAAATGCAGTAGATTACTGTTTATAACATACAGGAGCTGACAATGAGGTGCTGTGCTCCAGTCGCTCTCCTTTATTATCAGGTACAAAAGCTCAAGGTCTGTTGTATTCACACTGCATTTAGAATAGTATAATGCAAGGGGGGAGTACCTTTGCTGCTGAAGGCTTGTTCACAAGTTAAGAGCAAGCCTCACTAAAGCCTCAAATTTCAGACAAAAATACTTAAAAGTGCACATTATGCCAAAATGTAGTATTTGCACCAGTTTCGCTCTTTCTTTCTTCAATAGCCATTTGAAATTCAAGCAAGAGAAGCTCCATGAATGTATGAGTTCTTAAAGCAACAGTAGCTTTGTATTTTTGTTACTTTTTTAATGCTACAGAATATTATAGCGCAATGTTTCTGTTAATACAGATTCTTTCTGTACATTCAATATTGCAATATTTTCATAATTTATTTATTAAATATATTTGGAGTCTGTTTCTAAATCCTTAAAGAATTTGTTTTTTTTTAAAAAGCCTCAAATTCAGTGCTTTCTGGGTTATGTGGTACAAGGTGTAAAAAGGTTGCTGGAGGTCATCAGGCCCTGTAGCAAATGTGAATGTTGACACACCTACCTGTCAATGACCAAGGACAGCTGCCTCAGCTTCCTGTGGGTCAGCAAGGTACCTGTGCCAGAGCTTTGCCATCTGCAACAAGCATACCCACAGGGATGACATTTCCCTCAAACTGTTTTGTTTATGACTCATTGTCAGCTATCGACTAATATGCTGCTCCTAGATCAAACAGGTGACTGATGGGTTGGTCAGCACGGGCCACACTTTCATCTCTTTCCCACTGATTAGTTTGATATGGTTACCCACAGTCACCATGCTGATGTATTTCCCAAAATACAGGGTGTGATTAATAGCTGTTATATATCCAACCAGAAGACCATTCTGGGTGTCTTTGATACAATAACTTGATAGCCTTGGAAGATGTGAATACAGCAAGACTTTCCATTGTGAGTCGCAGTTGAATTTGTACCCTGTTGGAATGTGGGTATCTGTTAGCTGCAATAAGAGGGCTGTAAGAATGTATGATGGGTTTGAATGGAAAAACGGTATATGTGGAACAGATTGAGTAGCATGCACATGGTACTATTGGGTGGTAATTTGCGTGGAGTCCTTTATTGCCTGCCATCTTCTCCCATATCTGTTTCTGGATCCCACGCATATTGTATAGTGTTCAGCCAGCCCATTATCTTCAGCCTAGCATATAGCTCACTGCCTTCTTCTGGGGAGTTTGCCGATAAGTGTCCTAAAGCAGCCTCATGTGCATTTGATCAGTCATCAAACAAGGGTCAGCACCTGCATCACTCCTTATTGCCCACTTGTTTATTCACAGCCATCTTCATTGCTCACCTTGGTGTTACATTAGGTCAGACAGTTTTCTGCAAATAACCCTCCAACTTCATCAGGTATGTCACCCTACAGTTACTGCCAAGGGCATTAGCTTCATGGAGCTGGTGAACTCTCTCTTTATTGGTGGGATGCATCTCTGTATTATAGAGAGTATTTCTCCATATCTTCATGCCATCTAGAATGAGCTGCATGTCATCATTGTTGAATTTGGGTTTATACTTGCTACTCTTTCCTTCCATTTAATTCTGGAAAAGGTGTAACTGGGTACAATATTGCAAATGTTTTCCAACACACCCAAGCAAACAAAGTGCATGCAAGTTGTGTATTCATTTTAGGGCATTAAAGAATCAAAATATTGAAGCCATGAAATTGGACAAGGCTCAACAATGACTGCGGGTATTGGAATGCATAAATAACCTGTGCCCTTTCCTTCCAATGCAGGCAGCGCGCAAATTTCCTGCTGCCTGCTGACTTGCACGGTAGCTGCATGCAGCCAGCACTAAACACGCTGCTGCATGCCTCAGCAGGTGGCCCAAGCTCGTGCTAGGCTAACACCATTTAAAGCTCGCCTACCCTGCTTTAAGCCAGCCTGCGCCTCTTAAAGGGGAAGATCGTTTTGGCTGGAACAGGTGCTGGAACTCATTGCAGAAGATAGCGTGGGCAAGAAGAACACTGAATTATGGCAAAACAGGACCGAGACTGTGCTCCGAGATTCACTAATGCCGTGCTGGAGGCGGTGGTGAAGGAGGTGGACAGGTGGAGAGAGGTTCTCTATCCGCAAGGCCCTCCAGACAAACTATGTGAAGGCAGTAGGACCAGATAGCTGTGGCAGTTAATTTCAAAGGTCTAGCCGAGAACCTGGATGCATTACCTCAAGAATTTCAATGACCTCACACAAGTGGTTAAGGTTAGTGAATTCATCTTCAAATCTCACTAACTGCTCCACTAGCCTCACACACTGCTGAATGCACCACACTCTCATCACTCACCTACCAACAATCTCCATCAATCACAACTCATAACTCACATTCATAACTTCACCTCATCCTCACACACTGCTGCAAGCCTCACACCCATATCTCACAGCTTGCATGCATTGCCTGCTATTCAACCACAACAGCCACATCACCCTAACGCATTGCACCACACTCAATGACACAGTTCCCTCTCTTTCGCAGGATAAGGTAGCACATAACCGGAGATAGAAGCACGTAAGCAATGCAGAAAGTACATGGTTGCACGTCCGCATCCCAATGAAGGAGACGGTTGTTGCCATTACAGAGCCCGCTGCCAGTGGTGAGGCTGAAAAAATCGTGGTGCCAGTATCCGCATATTGGATGACAGGGCCCTCAACCGTGTCCGGCCCATTTCCCGCACCTCTACCCTCACCCCTTCCCCTCCGTCCCAGAATCGCGGCAGGGTTCCCCTTGTCCTCACTTTCCACCCCATCAGCCTCCATATCCAAAGTATCATCCTGCACCATTTCCGCCACCTCCAGCATGATGCCACTACCAAATGCATATTCCCCTCCCTTCCCCTGTCAGCATTCTGAAGGAATCGTTCCTTCCGCGATACCCTGGTCTACTCCTCCATTACCCCCACCACCTCGTCCCCTTCCCAAGGCACCTTCCCCTGCAATCGCAGGAGGTGTAATACCTGCCCATTTATCTCCTCTCTCCTCACCATCCCAGGTCCCAAACACTCCTTTCAGGTGAAGCACTGATTTACTTGTACTTCTTTCAATGTAGTATACTGTATTCGCTGCTCACAATGTGGTATCCTGCACACTAGGGAGACCAAACGCAGACTGGGTGACCACTTTGCTGAACATCTCCACTCAGTCCGAAAGCATGTCTCCAAGCTTCCGGTTCCTTGCCATTTCAACACTCCCCTCTGCTCTCATGTTGACATCTCTGTCCTGGGATTGATGCAGTGTTCCAGTGAACATCAATGCAAGCTCGAGGAACAGCATCTCATTTTCCGTTTAGGCACACTACAGCCTGCTGGTCTGAACATGAGTTCAATAATTTCAGTGTATGACGGACCCCCCATTTTACTTTTATTTTTAGTTATTTTTTCTTTTTTCTCTTTTATTCTTTTTGTGTTTATTTTATTTTACCTTAGTTTGTTCAGTTTGCCTACCCACTGTTTTTTTTTCATGTTTGTGCTTGTGGTTGTTCAGTTTTCAGTCCATTAACACCCTATCTGTACTAATGCTTTGTCTTTCAACACACCATTAACATATTGTTTGCCTTTGCTGCATGATATTCTGGTCGGTTATTCTCTGTGACCTTGTCCTATGACCTGTTACCTTCTCCTTTGTTATCTCTTGCCCCACCCCTGCTTTACTTGCTTAAAACATTTCACATTTCTAATGTCTGTTAGTTCTGAAGAAGGGTCACTGACCTGAAACGTTAACTCTGCTACTCTCTCCACAGATGCTGCCAGACCTGCTGAGTATTTCCAGCATTTCTTGTTTTTATTTCAGATTTCCAGCATCTGCAGTATTTTGCTTTTATCCTCATATCTAATCCTCCTTCTCACATCCCACTTCCCCCTCATCACAAAACCTGTTCTGATTTACAAGCTGCATGTTATGTAAACATGCACCTCTGGCTTTACCCCCTACCCTCACCTTTCTCATTTCAGATACCCAAGATCTGCAAACTGGCCAGGCAATGGTGGAAGAGGAAGAATTGGAAGAACAGAAAGACAGTGATGAAGAAGAAACATCATCACCTGCTCTCACAATCACAGTCACAAGCATATATAGTGACAATGCAAATACTTTATAGGATGGCTTAGAGATGGAATCTGCACATGGCGGCACGCCAGACCCAAGTGGCCTGCATCTAGGGCAGGGGACAAGGGTAGCATAGATGCCAGCTAGCTTGGGGTGAGGCCACACATGAGTTCTGCTGCAGGGGACTCAGATGAGGACTTCAATGGGGTGGCCTAAAGAAGAAGGCTGATGTATATGCACAATGCATTACAAGCCTGCGGTAGATGGCAAGAAGCATGGAGGAGATCGGCACCAACTTTGACACAAGGCTTTGCACAGAGCTTGGAGCCCATCCTTCCTACTGTGGAAACCTGACCAACTCCATGAGAATGCTTGCAGATCCAAACATGATGCAACGTCTGATGGACAATGTCTCAGCTGCAATTGCAGCACAAGCAGAAGCCAACCAGCATCTGGTTGCTCCAGTGGAAGCTCAGACTGAAATCATGCAAGGCCAGCTTGAAGCCATGAATGCTCAGACTGATCTCATGCAGGCTCAGACTGCTGCCACCATGGCTGCGGATACCAGTGTTCAAAGGGGTCCGCAGGGCATCACAGTAGTCCAGCAATCTGTTCTCCAACAGATTACTAGGATTGCTGAGGTACTGCCCCAGGGGAATGGCAGTGGCACTGTGGCACTATTGTGTTCTCTCAGGATGACAGCATTCATCCTCCCAGTTCTGCCTCTCTGCCAGTGCTTTTGCTGTTGCCTGTCAGCCAGCCAGCCCAGACTGTTGCTGCCCATGCCCAATGGTGCAGCCCGAAGCCAGACCTGCTAGGCCCAGAGCTGTTCTAGGTTGTCCTGCAAGGCCATCTGCAGTCTCCTCCACTGAAACTCCACCAGCCTTCCACCAGCCATGCTGCAACCATTAGGGTAGCAAAACATTTGAACATTAGAACAGGCAAAGTCACACAGAAGATAGGCACTAAGGGAATGCACAAGTGTGATTAGTTAACATTTGTATGCAATTTTGGATGCTTTCATTCATAAATTCGTGAAGTCATGTGCTCGCTCTGCCTGTTTCTCTCTGGTAAGAGAAAATGAAACATTCAGCTCTCTTGGAATACAGAATCTCTGTGATTTCTCTTATGCAACAATGGACGGCAAACTGGGAGATATTGCAAATATCACATGGTCTAACCTGGAAGGAACCAGATGCATAAAATTTCATGGCTGCAGTCACTTTCAAAGGCACTGGCAATGATGTCCTCATCCTGCTCTAAGGTTGCAGATGAGACGGCAGCAGCTGGCAGATTTCAATGAGAATTCCTTAGTGAAGTAGAGATATCTGACACACTGTTCCTTGCCGAGGTTCAGTTAGGAGAATTTCTGCTCCTCAGAGTCCTTCTCCACCCACCCCTCCTCCTCCCTCTTTGAGTAGCTTGTCCTGCTCTGTGTCACCTCTGCTTATTCTCCCTGTCATGCTGTATTCTATGGGGATGCAAGCTAATGTGCCCATGTCTGGGAGCAAGTGGTTTGTGCAGAATCCTTGAAGGCAGGAGAGAACATGCGAACACCACTCCCTGTACACTTTAGCAACCTTAAACAACTCGAGAAACCACCAAACACTTCTATAAACTCAGCAACAGCAAATAGAAATCAATCAGCAACTAAATTGAAGTTGATGATCCTTTTAAGTAGCACTGGTGAAGGGTCCTCCCTGTTGCTGAATGCATGTTCAGCTGTGCGAGGTTAAGAGAGGGCATAAGCTGGTGCGTTGAGCTCCAAAATGGCAGCGTGGCATCAAATCAACGTTACACATTGATTGATGTCACGATCTGCCTACTCTGCATACTTCTGGGAGATGTTCTTTGCGCCTGCACTAACACTCTCACCAAAATAACATCCCGCGCAGCTAGAGCCAGAATTGTGCACGTGTGTCATTGATGCCATTTTGTGGCACAAAAAAAACAGGTGCTACAGAGGTGAAATTTGTGGCCTGAACTTTCATTTATAATTACACTCCCTATCTAATTTTGTCAAGATCTGGGGAGCTAATTATCTTCACTAATTATTTTTACAATTGTCACAAATGGTCAGGAAGAAACATTCTATTGGTATTTAATTACACCTCATACCAACCATCACACGACCCTGCTACACATTCTTTTGTCAGACCTCCCAAGTCACTCTCCAAACTCTGAAAAATAATATTTTTGAATGCACCACCACATTTGACAGTTTAAGTAAAACTAAACACATTGAGGTTGAATTTCCATGGGGGGGTTCTCCCAATCATGTGCTGTATTTTAAATGTTTTAGGGGACAATTGGAGAACCATTCTGGAAATTAATGGAGCATCATAATACATATGCTCATGACACACAAGAGAGATAAACAAAGGATTTATTTATTAAATTACTGTAAGAACCCATTTTACACTATTTTTTCCTGCTCTCTGTAATGCACAGCTAATTAACAGGTTCATCTGATTATTTCCATGGGAATTTTCAGCAGATTGTCCCTTATCTCAGGGCAAATAGCTTGTAGCTGACCTACCGGATGGTGCTCATTAACCACTGAGTCCCAAAGGAATACTGAAAGCTCTTAATTAGGATGTTAGAGTAAGGATTCCAAGTGCTTAAAGATGGCAGGAGGAAGCCGGCTGAAAGACACAGGCTGCTCATCTCTCTAAGTTCAAGGCAAGCTGCAAAATGATACACAATGAATAATCAAAGAAGAAAAGGTTTTGACCGGAACACACTGTCCAGAACAATCAAATGTGCAACTGGGAAAGTGAGATGTCTGATCAGTAAATCAAACCAATTTTTTTCCTAATCACTCAAAAAAATGTTACATATGAATACAACACTCTTAAATGTTAACATGTTTGGAAGTACTTTGCCTCTAATAATTGAAATGAAAGAAACTTAGTTGTCAGTAACTGACAAATGTGGGGTGATGCTTCTACTTTGTCAAAAATTGGGTGAAATCATTTTAAGGTTAACAAACCACTAATGAAACCCAATGAGCATTCTTGCTTCTCCTGACCACAGAGAAATAATTTTACTTTTTTAGTCACCTTTGGCAGTTCACTGATGAATGCACAAAATTTAACTCCATTTGCAATTCTTCACATAATGAAGTAATCCAGGGTCTGGACAACATTCAGGCTTGAGCTAATAAGTAACAAGTAACATTTGCACCACACAAGTGCAAGGCAATTCCATAGTCCAGTGGTACAATTCCACACATCCAGTGATATTATACCACATCCCAGCTGTTTAATTCCACAGGTCTAGTTGTACAATTCCACAGTCCAGTTGTAAGATTCCACAGTGCAGGCTACTGTCATGTACCTCACCGAAGTAGCCATTCTTCACGAGTGTACCTCAGCATTGAAGCACCAACTTTCCATGAGGTTTTTGGCACACTGGAATTGTTATTGGGCAGGTGGGCGCCTGCTAGGACAGGACAAGGAAAGAGGTTCTGCATAGTATGAGGAGCTAGGCACCAAATTAAGAAGCAGAACCTCAAAGGTAATAATCTCTGGATTTTTACCTGAGCCATGTGCAAATTGGCACAGGGCAAATACGATTAGAGAAATGAATGAGTGGCTCAAAGACTGGTGTGGTAGAAGTGGGTTCCAGTTCATGGGGCACTGGCATCAATACCGGGGAAAGTGGGGGCTGTACCGTTGGGGCGGTCTACATCTGAACTGTGCTGGGACTGGTGTTCTAGCGAGCCACATAACTAGGGAAGTAGAGACGGTTTTAAACTGAATAGTGGGGGTAAGGGATCAAATTTGGGAAGATGTGGTAAATCAAAGAGTAGAGACAAGGCAAGAGAGAAAAGTATTAATATGGGAAATGATAAACAGACCATGACAGGAAGGGACAGAGAGTACAAATCTAAGAGTAAATCGGCAGATAAGGCTGACTCTATGACTCTGTATCTGAATGCACGTAGCATTCGAAACAAAACATATGAACTGATAGCACAAATAGAAATAAATCGAGAAACAATCTGATAGCCATTACAGAGACATGGGCCAGGATTTTTCCCTTGGCGGAGGGGAACCATCCACCGACTGAAAAGTCAGTGGCGAACCCGCCTCCGCCTGGCCTGGGGATCCATTCCGCATTTTTCAGTTCCCCGGCCTTTAATTGGTCTGAGGCGGGACGCCCACCCACTTGAGGCAGGAAGTGCCACCTAATGGAGCCTCTGGCCAATCAGCGGGCCTGCAGCTCTTAGACCCAGCAGCGGTACCAGGAGTGGGGGCCACTGCTGGGACTGCGACCCAGCCATCGGGAAGAAGATGTCTCAGAGCCCGGAGAATGAAGGTAAGTTTTTGTTGCCTCACCGGGGATGATTGGACGGGTGACAGCGAGGCAAGGGTGGTCGATTGGGTGGACTTGGGGGGCGTGTTGGGTGTTGGGGGTGGTTGGGGCAGTGGGGGCAGCCCTCCGTCGTCCACAGGATGCCTGCTCAAGAGGGCCCCCCTCCAGGCCATCAGAGAGCCGCCTGCTTTTGCCAGGCGGCTTCTCTCGGGCCTGGGCTGCCCAACCAGCCATGGGAAAATCCCGTGGTGGTGGGCGGAGGCCCTTAAGTAGCAACGTAAGGGCCTTGATTGGCCTGGGCTGGGCGGGCCATTTATCGCCACTGCCACCCTGCCTAAAGTGGCAGCGGAGGTAGGAGCAGGTCGGGAAGGGCCTCCTGCTCCATTTTACATCCCTCCACCACCTTCCCGCTCTTTGTGGGAGGCGGGGGGGGTAAAATTCTGGCCATGGCTACAGGATGACATAGATTGGGACCTGAATATTGAAAGGTACACGACATTTCGGAAGGACAGGAAGCTAGAAAAAGGTGAAGGGGTGGCTCTGTTAATTAATGATGGTATTAGCACAATAGAGAGGGATGACCTAAGTTCAGGAAACCAGGATGTAGAAGCTGTTTGGGTAGAGATGAGGTTGGTAGGTAAATTGGCCATTATAAATTGCCACTAGTATAGGTAGGTGGTAGGGAAATGTAGGGACAGGTGGGGATGTGGTAGGAATATGGGATTAGTGTAGGATTAGTATAAATGGGTGGTTGATGGTCGGCACAGACTCGGTGGGCTGAAGGGCCTGTTTCAGTGCTGTATCTCTAAACTAAACTAAACTAAATGATAAATGCAAGAAGTTACTTGTGGGAGTGGTGTACGGGCGCCCTAATGGTAACCACATGTAAGGATGGGGTATAAAGGAAGAAATAATGGGAGCTTGTCAGTAAGGTACGGCATTAATCATGAGGGATATTAATCTACAGACAGAACCATAGAAAATTTACAGCACAGAGGAAGGCCATTCAGCCTGTCGTGCCCGTGCAGGCTGAAAAACTAGCTGCCCAATCTAATTCCACCTTCCAACACCTGGTCCATAGCCTTGCAAGTTACAGCACTTCAAGTGCATGTCCAGGTACCTTTTAAAAGACATGAGAGTTTCTGCCTCCACCACCATTCCTGGCAGTGAATTCCAGACACCCACCACTCTCTTGGTGAAAAAGTGTTTCCTCGTGTCCCCTCTAATCCTTCTACCAATCACCTTAAATCTTTACCCCCTGGTATTTGACCTTTCTGCTAGGGGAAACAGGTCCTTCCTATCTACTCTATCTAGGCCCCTCATAATTATGTACACTTCAATTAAGTCACCCCTCAGCTTCCTCTGTTCTAAGGAAAACAATCCTAGCCGATGCAATTTTTCCTCATAGCTGCAACTTTCAAGCCCTGACAACATTCTTGGACATCTCCTCTGTACTCTCTCCAGAGCAAGTTTGCCCTTCCTGTAATGTGGCGACCAGAACTGTATGCAATACTCCAATTGTGGCCAAACCAGTGTATTATACAGTTCCAGCATTGCATCCCTGCTTTTGTATTCTATGCCTCGGCCAATAAAGGAAAGCATTCCACATGCATTCTTCACCACTTTATCTACTTATCCTGACACCTTTAGGGACCTGTGGACATGCACTCCAAGGTCTCTCACTTCTTCTACTCCTCTCAATATCCTCCTGTTTATTGTGTATTCCCTCACTTTATTTGCCCTCCCCAAGTGCATTACCTCACATTTCTCCGGATTGAATTCCATTTGCCACATTTCTGCCTACTCAACCAAACCATTGATATCATTATCATATAGACTAGAAAAATCAGATGGGCAAAGCTGGCCTAGATGAGGAGTTCATGGAATGTTGTCGGCATAGTTTCTTAGAATAACATATTATGGAGTCAACCAGAGAGCAGGCTATACTATACCTGGTATAGTGCAATGTGAAAGGATTCATTAAAGACCTCATAGTGAAGATGCCCCTAGGCAGCAGTGATCATAATATGCTTGAATTTTACATTCAGTTTGAAGGAGAGAAGAGTGGGTCTAGGACTACTATTTTAAACTTAAATATGGGCAATTATGAGAGCACAAAAGCAGAGCTAGCTAAAGTGAACTGGCAAATTATGTTAAGGAATAAGTCAATAGTGATGCAGCAGCAGACATTTAAGGGGATATTTCAGAATACATAGAATAGATGCATTCCAACGAGGAAGAAAAATTCCAAGGGGAGGACCTACCATCCGTGGTTAACTAAAAAAGTTAAAGATAGTAACAAACTTAAAGAAAAAAACATATAATTGCACAAAGATCAGTGGCAGGTCAAAAGATTGGACAAAATATAAAAAACAGCAAAGAATGACGAAAAGGTTAATAAGGAGGGAAAAATTAGAGTACGAGATAAAGCTAGCTCGAAATATAAAAACAGATAACAAGAATTTCTTTTGATATTTAGAAAAGAAAGGAGTTAACAAAGTGAGCATTGGTCCTATAGCAAGTGAGTCTGGGGAATTAATAAGAGAAAATAAGGAGATGGCAGATGAATTGAACAGGTGTTTTGCATTGATTTTCACCATAGAGGATACAAGTAACATCCCTGTAAATCAGGAAATGGAAGGGAGAGAGGAACTCAAGAAAATTACAATCACCAGGGAAGTGGTACTGAGAAAACTATTGGAGCTGCGGGCTAGCAAGTCCCCGGGTCCTGATGGACTTCATCCTAGAGTCTTAAAAGAAGTGGTTAGTGAGATAGTTGATGCGTTGGTTTTAATTTTCCAAAATTCCCTAGACTTGGGAAAGGTTCCATTAGTTTGGAAAATAGCGAATGTAATACCTTTAATCAAAAAGGGAAGAGTTAGAAAGCAGGAGATTACAGACCAGTTAACTTAACATCTGTAATAGGGAAAATGTTAGAAGTTATTCCTAAAGACCTTATAACAGAGCACTTAGAAAAATTCATGGTAATCAGGCAGAATCAATGTGGGTTTGTGAAAGGGAAATCATGTCAAACCAATTTATTGGCATTCTTTGAAGAAGTAACATTTGCTGTGGATGTACTTTCTGTAGATTTCCAGAAGGCATTTGATAAGGTACCACATCAAAGGTCATTGCGGAAAATAAAAACTCATGGTGTAGGGAGTAATATATTGGCATGGACAGAAGATGGGCTAGCTAACAGGAAACAGTAGGCATAAATGGGTCATTTTCTAGTTGGCAAGATGTAATGAGTGGTGTGCCACAGGGAGCAGTGCTGGGGCCTCAACTTTTTACAATTTATATAAATGACTTGGATGAAGGGACCAAAGGTATGGTTGCTAAATTTGCTGATGACGCAAAAATAGGTGGGAAAGTAAATTGTGAAGATGACATAAGGAGGCTACAAAGGGATATAGATAGGTTAAGTGAGTGGGCAAAGATCTGGCAAATGGATTTTAATGTTGGAAAATGTGAAATTGTCCATTTTGGCAGGAAGAATAAAAAAGAAGCATATTATCTAAATGGTGAGAGATTGCAGAGCTCTGAGATGCAGAGAGATCTGGGTGTCCTAGCGCATGAATCGCAAAAGCTTAGTATGCAGGTTCAGCAAGTAATAAGGAAATCTAATAGTATGTTTTTGTTTATTGCAAGGGGAACTGATTACAAAAGTAGGGATGTTATGCTTCAGCTTTGCAGGGCATTGGTAAGACCACATCTGGAGTACTGTGTACAGTATTGGTCTCCATATTTAAGGAAGGATGCTGATGCATTGGAAGCAGTTCAGAGAAGGTTCAGAGAAGGTCTACCAGACTAATACCTAGGATGGGTGGATTGTCTTATGAAGAAAGGTTGAACAGGCTAGGCTTGTATCCTCTGGAGTTCAGAAGAGTAAAAGGCAAGTTGATTGAAACATAGAAGATCCTGAGGGGTCTGGACAGGGTGGATGTGGAAAGGATGTTTCCTCTTGTGGGAGAATTTAGAACTTGGGGGTCACTGTTTAAAAATAAGGGTTCGCCCATTTAAGACAGAGATGAGGAGAATTTTTTTCTCTCAGAGGGTCGTGAGTCTTCGGAATGCTCTTCCTCAAAAGGTGGTGGAAGCAGAGTGTTTGAATACTTTTAATGGCAAAGATTCTTGATAAGCAAGGGGGTGAAAGGTTCTCAGGGGTAGGCAGGAATATGGAGTTGAAGTTACAATCAGGTCAGCCATGATCTTGTTGAATGACGGAGCAGGATCTACTGAGAGACCTACTCCTGCTCCTAATTCGTATGCTCATATGTAAAGTGGAGCAGGACCCATTTACTTTGGATCTTCATCTTGCTTTTGATGAATTTATATTGCCTGGAGGGGACAGGCAGTTCTTGGGCCTGACTCTTATGCCACTGATGTATGCAAAAGAAGCAGGTCTGGTGGGATGACACCATCCAGTGGAATTACTGCAAGTTCAGCCTTCGCCTCTCAAACATGCATATGGTGCTTGACAGGTGGCAGAAATGTGGTCCATTAAGTTTGGAACAGTTTATTTTCTTGTGACAGCCATTCACAGAGTGATCAACTGCTGTAAGAAAAGTAGCTTTTTGGTAATGGGCCAATTCTTTTCGCTACCAAGTTCTTTCAACTGGACTCTTCAGTCCAACAGTTGAGATGTGCTGATATTTTTTTTCCCTCCCTAGCTGGAGACTGCTTGGATGTTCTAGTACTGAATTAGGCACCGATCCATTTTATACAAATATCCTGACTCTGCGTATTCCAATGGGGTCAGAAGTGCTTTGGGGCCAGTGGGCAGAGGTTTAATTCACCATGGTTACGCAAACCTTGCAGGACTCAGAGACATTTAGGGCCAGAGATTTCGCAGGCCATTTAATTGTTGGGGCAATCTAGCCTCAGCGAGCATAGACACAGCTGTATATTCAAACAGGGGCCACTGAACAGTGATAAACAGCAAGAACCCTGGCTGCTTTTTCCCCTTCTCAGCTCAGGGACTGTGGACTATATGTAATGCCCCGACTGACTTCCAAGTTCTAATCAGCTGACTCAACACAGATTGGGAATTGAATCTGGAATCTTCCTGTTTCATATGGCTCAGTCCCACACATCAAGGTAGCCTTTACTAAAAGTATTAAATCATATATATTGATTAAACACAAAGGAAAAAGGTCTGAGGTAATGGCATCAAATGTATTAATTCTTCAAAATTGTTCTGGGTAATGGCCTCTGTAAACTTTATCAAAAGTGAATTCCAAAGCCAGGCTTCAGGATTTGAAACACCACTAATAATTCTACAAGACAATCAAATTGTAGTGTTATTCAGGAGTGGCAAGCTGCCCAAAGAGTCTGTAAACAAGCTGGAACTGGCTTGTCAGTACCAAAAGGGTTAAAGACGTCAGTGTCTAAACTGACTGCCTATATTGCAGCTGTTGGTGGATCAGGTTTCAAAATCACCTGCAATGGCTGTGAATACAGGAAGGGACTGTCAGAGAAGCAGGATAATTACCACTAGTCATCTGCACTTCTTCTCTGCTGGCTAATTGAAGTTTAAATGGTATCAGCGCAGTATTTTCTTACAGTTGTAAATAAATCCATCTCATTTGAACCGCAGACCTACTCTTTTAAGTATTTGGATGCGTTAAACATGACCCCTTTTTAATCTTCAGATCTACTTGTTTCATTAAGAGTGCTATTCTTTATAGACAGGTTTTTCAGGAAGCATTAATCATGTCAGATAAAACTCCTGTTTAATTTTGTGACCTGAAAGAATATGACTGTTAAGTTTGTACTGACGCTAGAGCAGGTTGTTCCACTGGGAGACACTAAATTGAAATTAAGGCTGTTACTGCTGACCTACAGGATGTGTCTGTGAATGTAGCAATATTAGAATGGTGAAAAAGCCTGTTCATGTCTATTCAGACTAGGTGAATGGCTAGTAATGTTCTTTATCCCATGGGGATGGTGGTTGCATTGCGAATGAGGAAAGAAGGCAGGAAGAAAGGAATGGATATGACATAACTTTATTTCAGTGCACTACAGGTTCTCTCCTCCCTGTGGTCTAGTGGTCTGCTCCTCTGAGTCCTGTTAGGAAGGAACAGACTGAACCCCTGCAGCTCTGGTTAAGGTCTGCAGGTTAAAGATCTGACCAAATGTCCTTGGCGTGCCACCTTTATAGCTGTCTGAGGTACAAGAAGAGGGTGGACTACCTTGAATTCTTTTGCCAATTCACTCATTTATTTGAAGAAATAGCATTTGAGAGAATAAAATATATTTGCAGTCAATCTGACAAGTCAACAGCAGCTTGCGGTACTGTAATGAATTTTATAAAATGTAGATTTTATTATCCTCATAAAAAGGGTGCAACTACCTTGCAAGGTGTTGGATTTCACAAAGAGTTGAGAAGGTCTTAAATAACATTTCCACAAATGTCAGATTAATGGCCTGGGATATTAATGTATTTTTCTTTTAGCAGCAGCTTTTTTCCTCACATTTTAGCCTGCCAAGTGCAGCAAAATGCAGTTCAAATCATCTACTGTCAGTTCCCAGTACATCTGCATTACATGCACAAGCAACATCATTTATGAATTTTACAGTGTATATTGCCCTCTAAGCTCATGCTATAGGTTAGCAATAAATGTTGCCATCGTTCAAGAATAATCTTTTGTTCTACATCACTTAAAAGATTTAAAGTTCTTAACTGCAGAGTTGTTGTTAAAGGTGCAGAGTTTTATTACAAGCAGACATTTCAGAGCGATTTTAATCTAGCCCGCCTGTCAGTAACAGGGTAAGCCAGTAGTCAAAATGGCAATCGGGTGCTTCCCGCTACGTTCCCACTTCCATTTTAACTGGTGGATTTGCGGCAGCATCAGGGCCTCCCACCATAGGGAAGTGGCAGCCTCATAAATATGTAAATGTTAGAGTGTGATGGTATCATTCGGACCCTAACGTGATTTTAACTGTTGATCATGGCAATGATGCCTGGTGCTGGAGCCTGCCAATGAAAGCTGTTGGCAAGTAGGCACAGAGCCAGAAGAGCCCAACAACAAAGGGGGTTATTTTGGCCAAAAGGTGAAAACAGGCGCTAAATGTGTGCAGTGCTAATAAGACTAGCCAGTTTAAAAGTCTGGGTTTAGCACACAACTTTGGTCCTAATTGCTGATCATGATAATTTGAACTTGCCTGCAGCTGCTAAAGCAGAAACTTGCAGATTTAGCACTCAAGTGCTGATTAAACAAAATTTTTGTAGAGTGGTATAGGTAGACTCCTCAAACCCACTTACACTGAAGGTGTGGAGTGCTTAGCTGGCACACAGTGATATGTTGCAGGATGGCTCAGGGACTGAGGGAGAGGGTGCTCAGGTTCTTGAATGCAGCACTGGAGGTCCTGGTAGAGAAGGTCCAGAGGAAGAGGAATGTTATACACCTGTGGGGAGAAGGATGCCGCTCACTCCCCTTGCCCTTCTGTCCCTCCCTGCTGCAGCAACTGGTGCTGTTTAGCATGACCTTATGCCCTCCTGCCATTCCTCATCCAGATCAAGGGGTCCCTTTGCAAGATGCCCATGGCTAAGCACGTCCTTTCTCCTGGTGACCCCTATAAAATTCCCATAAAGTGGAGTAGCACAGCAATTACGCTTTTAAGGTGACATCCTCAGAGAATTTCTGAAATAAATGATGTTAGAGCATTGGTGAAGTCTTGACAAAGTTCAAGAAAGTCTTCCAATATGTTTCAGAGGTCCTTTTCACAGCTCCAGCAGCAATGACCATGAAATGGTGAGTAACCCTTTACGTAGCACTTTTAATGTCATCAATGCCGTGTTTACTCCCAAACAGCTGGTCTCACTGTTCGGAGAGGGGGTTGAAGTGCCAGCCATCAAAATCCTGTGTGGCCTCTTTAATAAGCGCTAGCAGGCATTTTAAGTGGCAATCAGCTGTTTGATGAGCCTCCGGGCGGCGATTTCTAGCACTGGCTTCACTCCCTTTATCAAGATGGCATCTTTCACTAAATGCAGGCTAAACCGACATTTCAGCTTCAGTCCCCAGCTTGGCTAGCTCTTTACCACTTTGGTGCCTAAAGCATTCACTGAAAATTATCCCCGCGTTGTTTAAATTTGTTTTTTAAGTTTCCTTGTAGACGGAGAAGAACAGGAGTCTAGGCCCACAAGGAAACCTAGCGCCTTGTACTGGGCCTTCCCCATATCCTCCAATCGTGACCAGCTTTGGACACCACCCCACCCCCAACCCAGAAAACCACCTTTGCCCTCCTACCACCCAAAATCCCACTTCATATGCTGGCCAGGTAAAAAAATCCAGACAGGTTCAGGCAGGACTTTGTGTTGATTCATTTAAATGAGGCCTAGGAGTTAATCTTCTGGGCCACACGCTGCAACAGCCGGATTCATTTTTCCTAATGTTCAGTCTTTTAAATGCAGTCAGTCCACTTTGATTGACACTTTCCAAACCTTATAACTATTTTGCACCATCTATGTTTCATTCAATGTCCTCAGTTTTAGATTGAATTATTGAATAAATTTTTCACCCGGAGAACGATTATAATGTGAAACTTGCTACCACATGGAGTAGTTGAAGCGAATAGCATAGATGCATTTAAGAAGAAGCTGGATCTGTCCATAAACGGGGAAGAAATAGAGGGATAATGTTGGATAAAGTAGGGTGGGAAGAGGCTTATATGGAATATAAACACCAAAATAGACCAGTTAGGCCAAATGACTGGGTTTCTGTGTGTAAATTCAATGTTTTTCTACATGCATTTTAAATTCATGTTGCAAAGATCACAATCAGCTATTTTTTTTCTTATTTTGAATGTTATGCTCATCAAGGTGATTTAGTTTAAGTAAAGTCCTGGAGAATTAAACATTTTCCCATTTCAGTCTTATGGTTTGAAATAATTGCAATCTACTGCTTTAGACATACATGTGAACCTTCTCTTTCTGATATCTTAACCCATTTAAAATAAGCAGGCTAATTCTACTAAAATAGCTGAAAGGGAACATCAGATGTTAAACAATCATGCACTCACGTCCCATAGTTGTTGTATTATTACCTTTAAGAGTGATGTCCCTTTAAGATCTTAGTATGCTAATGAGCTAAGTACCAGGATGCAGTCATGTGATTCAGAGCCAGAGCCACTCTGCAACTGTAACACCTAGAGGCAAGTTCTGTAAATAGTTAGCTCTGTACTGTATAATAGTTTAATAGTAATAAACCTGTTTTGAGATCTTCAACCAACTGGACTCTATGCATCTCATTTATGTTGCATCAGACAACATAAAAGAACTCATTATATGGTGGCAGCTCATTACAATGGTGTAATTTTAAGGTCCTAGTGTCAGAATCAAGCAACACTCGTCCAATGTAGCACTGGTAGATGTAGAGTAATCTGCCTCAACATGAGAAGAACATCAACACAATCTCCACACTAACCATCCTGTGTCTTGACTAAGGGGACAGATGAAGGAGACGTTCATCCTATCAGTCTGAGCTGAATTTGCATTGAGAGCCCAGAGATGGTAAGTCAACATCAAACAACTGCACCATGCATTACAGTAAATTATTTTTTTCAGGAATTTATAGAAATTATAATTTCAATATAAATGAGGGACCAATTATTTATGAAAGAATGAGGATTGAACTATTGTTATTTAGTAATACAAATAGTCGTTTGGGAGTACAGAACTTGAGTATTGCTGAAAATAGAGACATGTTGTCAAAGTTTTTCATCTTGCACTCACAAGGACAATCTGCAAGAATACGAATATAAGGGAAAACAATGACTTTATACTGTATGAGAAGAGAGTGCTGATTGGTTGGCAAGTGAACTCTGATTGATAGAGGCGTTACCATGGAGAATGTACCAGATTACGGTGACTGACAGTTAACTGGCAAGCTTTATTTGAAATTTAAACCAGGAAGCTTGACTCTGATTGGTCAAGGCATTGCCCTGAGGAATGAACCAGCAAATGGCTCTCACTTATTTTGTTTATCTGAAACATATACAAACATTGCGCCTGTTTCAGATAAACAAAATAAGTAACAGCTGGTTCATTCACATTGTTGGGTAGATGCCAGTGTTGCAAATGATGGTAACCATGTGGTCATGCTGGGCAGCAACTTCCTGTTCCTACTCTGCCACCGGCACTTTCTTCTCCTCATTATTCATGATGACTCACCTGGTGCTACTTCCTCAAGCTTACTAACTGCATCATCTGGGATGCAAGCATATAAAAAAAATAGGTAAACACCAGGATAGGTAAATACCAGAGGTAATGTTTCAGGTCTGTGACCTTCCATCAGAACTGAGTTCTCAGTTCACTCTTTCCTTCTCCACAGATGCAACTAGACTTTATTTCAAATTTCCAGCATCCGCGGTATTTTGATTTTGTTTTGGTGCAGGTAAATACCAGACGATCCATCAAGCGTGCTCTGTACTGGCACAGTGCAACATCATCACAGGAGAAGACAAGTTTTCAATAAAACCTCAGCCAATTTAGAATAAAAGGAAAAAAGAACTTTCATTAATTTAGCACCTTTCTTGTCCCAAAGCCCTTCACAGCCAATGTAATACTTTTGAAGTACAAAATAAAAACAGAAAACTCTTATGTAACTTAAGTTTCTTCCCCCTTGCCTTCCCACAACTTATCCAGGTTGAATACCTTATCCACTTAGGGTGAGTTTATTTCTTTCCTTCTTTTAAAGGGCTCAATCATATTTTCTCAAAGTCTGTGCTTTTCTAGAATAACAATCTTTTGCTCTCTAAGCCTATTGCAGTAACTGAAAACCTTTGAAGTAGGTATCAATCCAGGGACGTTTAGCTGAACCTTTACTAGGCTGCGATATCAAGCACCATGTGATGGGACCAAAGCTGGACATAGTGCACAGAATCTTCTGCTCGTAGGATATGAATGTGAGTTGGAACAATTTCTGGGTTTCGACCCTGCTCTGACTTTGAGGACACCCATCTGCGAGGCCTTCCCGGAGCGGACAATTAAGAGGCTGTCTCCGGTTCCGCTGTTCAATTAAGGACACCGAATGGGTTCCTGAGGCTGCAAGCGCAATCAGAGGATCTGCAGCCTTGGAAGGTCGGCGGCCTTGGCGCCAGAGGTGGGCACTGTCGCTGTCAGAGGGGGCACAAGAGGGTACCTCCATCTTGAGGCATCCTCTGAACAGGTTTGGAGCTGTTTAAAAAAAACTCTGGCCACAGCTGCAAGGCCACCCTCGTGGAGTGGAAACTCCTCCTCAGGATGGTCAATGGCCACAGCTGTGGTCCTCAGATGGCTGCGGATCTGGTGGGGGGGTGATTGTAGGAGGTCTCGGGGGGGATCCACCAGGCCAACCACCAGCAGGCCGTCTCCAGGCACCTGCCGGGCTTGGCTTTCAGTGGGGGCCCTGTTTGTCACTGGGAACATCCCGGCAGCATGCCCAGTCAGCCCACAAATAGAGTTAATTATGCAGATGTGCTACTTGCCACTGCCGGGTGGGTTGCCTCTGCAGATGATGACCCGCCTCCAGGAAGATCACATGGAGGCAGGAACGTGTCAGTCCACTGGCCCGACGCCAACTTCTGTGAATTTCCTCTTGGTCCCACCTTCAAGCCTGCTCCCGCAGGACTGGGAAGATTCTGCCCAGTATATCTGACCAATGCCTTAAACAGAGAGACAATATTATTTCCTGTGAACAGTTCCCCCAACTCTTTCATTCAGAACCTTGATAACGATGGTGAAGTGCAATAGCTCCAACATCAATGGGCAGTGTTATCTTGGCAACTACCTTAGCATGTGATCTACATCTGTTCTGAGGTCATGTGTGTAGTGTATAAATAGTTGAGTAAGCCTGATTAGGACTGACCTTAGTTGGTTGGGTGTAATGTTGGTGAACGGCAACTTCGCTGTGCTCTGGTCGTATTGTAGCAGTTCCAGGGACTGAAAATTTTGTCTTTGGGATGTTTTTCTATGTTAAAGATGCAATAAATGCAGGTTACTCTTGCTGCTATATGTAAAATCAAATTTTTATTTACAATGGTGAAAAATGTAAGCCCAATACCACTGTAAACAAATGAGTGACCAAATAATAATGTTCTATTCCTATTATTGATTGTTGAAAAACTCAAAAGCAAGTAAATGCCTACATCACTTGATGACAGTCAAATTAATTTAGTAAAATTGTTATTCAAAGCAAATTCTGTGCTTGGTGCGTCTTCTTAAATTGTTGTCTTCTTAACCCGACCTTTCCCTTAAGGCATTATTTCTCTATATATTTTTGAGGCATTACTTTCCCTACTGTTCTTCACTCTACTGTATTCATTTAAGTGCCTTAATGATTTTAAGCAGAAAGCAAACCACTTTAACTATTAACTTATGGCACCCAGGACAAGAAATGCATGACATCAGACATACAGTGGCAATTCTGAATGCACTACTAATAAGGTTGAAGACTGAAGCCAAGCTTCTTCAGGATGCAAAGTTGATGGTAAGTTGCAGCAGGAAGTGAAAAACTAGTCAATTTCCACAAACAGAAGGAACACTGATACCCAAATGAGAATATTGGTTGGCTTCACAATTTCAAGAACAGGTGTGGTAGAGTTTTGAACAGTCAGTGGTAAAGGCAACTGTCATACTGGAAATGCCTGAAGAATGAAGACCGACAAATATTGGACAATTGTCCCAGTAATTCAAAAGACAGTAAGCATCTTAGAACAAAAGGATTGTCACCCCAGGAATTTACTCAGTGGTCTGACAATCAACCGGTGTAACTTCAGCCGAAGCTCAATGGAACCCTGAATAGAAACACAAACAATCTTTCTGCTGATCCTGTACTGAAGTCGCAACTGCTGATCAGGAGAACATACAATAGATATTCCTGGTATTTACATCCTGCAGCACTGTGCATGTCCCCAAAATGAAAAGCTCCCAATCAGAGGTGGTAATATCACTGGGAATTCGTCTACTTAGCTCCAAATACGATGAGCCACACTCAGTCTGCAGACCAATGTAATGATAAAACATTTCAAGACAGTCTATCGGCAAACCCTAATGAGTAATACAATTGTATACGTGGGCTGGGATTTTCTGGGCCCTTTGAGGACAGGGTTGGAGGTGGGTAGGGAGGCAAAATGGTGTGGAATGGTGTCAGGTGCTGTGCCCGATGCCTTCCTGCCACCGTACCATTTTGTCAGTGGCAGGAAAGGTGGCAGACAGCCTGCCCATCCGGAGCCCAATTGAGCCACTTACATGGTCAATTGAGAGCCACTTCCCACTTCCACTGGCATTTTACGAGCGGTGGGGAGCACTCTGCCACATGGGAAGACCGCCAGGTAAACCCTGACAGTCTCCCAGCCGGCTCCGAGTAGGGGGCGTACTCATTGGCCCAGGCCATGTCCCCGGCATTGTTACCTGTTCATGTAACAGGGAACAGAATTATCAATTTTCAAATGATGATCAAAAGATGGCAGAGGTACTTAATAATTATTTTCCATTAACTTTTTTTTAAGAGATACAGCACTGAAACAGGCCCTTCGGCCCACCAAGTCTGTACCAACCAACAACCACCCATTTATACTAATCCTACATTAATCCCATATTCCCTACCACATCCCCACCATTGTCCTACAACCTACCTACACTAGGGGCAATTTACAATGGCCAATTTACCTATCAACCTGCAAGTCTTTGGCTGTGGGAGGAAACCGGAGCACCCGACGGGAACCCACACAGTCAGAGGGAGAACTTGCAAACTCCGCACAGGCAGTACCCAGAACTGTGGGGCGGCACAGTGGCGCAGTGGTTAGCACCGCAGCCTCACAGCTCCAGGGATCCAGGTTCGATTCTGGGTACTGCCTGTGCGGAGTTTGCAAGTTCTCCCTGTGTCTGCGTGGGTTTCCTCCGGGTGCTCCGGTTTCCTCCCACATGCCAAAGACTTGCAGGTTGATAGGTTAATTGGCCATTATAAATTGCCCCTAGTATAGGTAGGTGGTAGGGAAATATAGGGACAGGTGGGGATGTGATAGGAATATGGGATTAGTGTAGGATTAGTATAAATGGGTGGTTGATGGTCAGCACAGACTCGGTGGGCCGAAGGGCCTGTTTCAGTGCTGTATCTCTAAACTAAACTAAACTAAACTGAACCCGGGTCGCTGGAGTTGTGAGGCTGCGGTGCTAACCACTGCAACACTGTAATCTTATTTATGGATGCATCAAAATTAATGTTGTCTACATTTTGAACTCTCAAGCCCTCTTTTACATCCACATCTGAAGATGGAAGCTTTTCCATGTAGATTCACCCATAAAGAAAGAAAGAAAAAACTTGCCTTTATATAGCACCTGCCACAACCTTATGATGCCTCAAAGCGCTTTGGAGCCAATGAAGTACTTTTTGAAGTGCTGTCACTGTTGTAATATAGGAAATGCCACAGAAAATTTGCGCAGAGCGAGGTGCCAAAAAACAACACATGACCAGGCATTTATTTTTGTGATACTGGTTGAGGTACGTTTTTTTTCATTAAAGCAAAATACTGCAGATGCTGAAAATCTGAAATAAAAACAGAAAATGCCAGAAATACTCAGCAGGTCTGGCAGCATCAGTGGAGAGAGAAACAGAGTTAGCATTTCAGGTTGATGACCTTTCATCAGAACATTAATTCTGCATTTCCAGCACTTTCTGTTTTTTTTTGTTTGCAAAGGCACAGAACGAGTATATTCTATTAAAAAGAAGGAAACTACTAGTAGCTTTACAAAGTCATTGGAAAATAAAAAGGTTAGAAACCAATGAAAATTGAAGAAGATGGCCAATAAGGCCTATAGGAATGATAAAAAAAGGGAGTAAGAGAAAATAAGAAAGGCAGTTATGCATGATAAGGAAAGTTAGGAGAGAGTATGGGGAAAGTATTTCATTAAACATCAAAAAGAATAGTAAAGTATTTTACAAGTACATCAGTAAAAAGAGAATTTTTAAAAGCAGAGTGAGGTTTAAGATCCAACTGAAAGCAAAAATAACACAATTACTACAAGAACTAGAAGACCAGATTGGGTTAGGGCAGATTTTAGAAAGATGACTGGGCCAGATTTTAACAATGTGCAAGTGGGTGGGTTTTGAATGGGTTAAAATCAGGCCTGAGGAGTGAGCTAGCTGAGGTAAGGTGCAAGCGAAGTGGGACCCCTGAGAGAACAGCATTATCAATTTTCAAATGATGGTCAAAAGATGGTGGAGGTACTTAATAATTATAATCTTTGCGAAAGAGCAGAATATTGGAGAGAAGTTGAATCCTGAAGTGGTTGAGAGTGAGATAAGTGATATTGTGATGGAGAAAAGGAATATTGTAGATAAGTTAATTAAACTAAGTGAATACAAAGTGCCAGAACAAAATAGCAGGAGATTGCCAAGGTGCTATAGTTCAGGGCTCCATTGAGTGAGGGTGTGTACTGCAGGATTCAGGAATGGACAATGCAGTATCTAGTTTTTAAAAAAGGGAGAGAGAGCTAATTTGGCCAGTTACCTTAACATCTGAGGTAGGGAAAATGTTGGCATCTCTAGTTAACAATAAAATTACCATGGTGCGATTTGCATGCCTGTGTTTGAGCCAGACTTGGATGGTGGCTGTGCACTAGCTACCTACTCTCTGGTTGAAGTATGCCATGCAACAGATAAGCTGCACTCCTGTCCAAAACATGTGAGGGCCTTCTTAAATATACAAATTGGAGTGCTAGAAGTCAAAGAAACTGATCATTGAGCAGCCAAATCAACAATCCTTAAAGGAACCACTGCAGACCACTCCGAAAATGGGGGGAAAAGTGCTGCGGCATGGATTTTTGTCAATGTTCCTCCTAGTTCCACAGAAATATCCTGGTTGGCTGCTGGTCCATCCGTTGTCCATCATCCACCCCCACCGCACGATTACCTCCCTTACTTCCTCCTCCACTCCACGGAGGAGTTGCCTGATTTCCTGCCTGTACAACCCTGCCACCCACGTAAAGCCCCATTGCCAGCTTCATATCAGCATTGTTCAGCATAAGCAACTGATGACCAAATTAAAATGACCCATGAAAATGGCTCTGGTTTCTAGCTGATGTCATTGGTTGGTCACTGCATTCGTTGCACCCACTGTGTGCCCAATGTGCACACAAGTGAAAATCATCCCAATGTATCTAGGAAGAATTAGAAGAGGAAATATAAACTATGTGTTACAATTTTAAAGGAGGTGGAAGAACAGAGAGACCTGGAGGGTCCATCCATAAATTTTTCAAGGTGGCTTTTTATTATCTGTCCTTGGAACGTGGTCATCGCCGCAAGGCCAGCATCTATTGCCCATCCCTAGTTGCCCTTGAGAAGGTGGTGATGAGCCTCCTTCTTGAACTGTTGCAGTCTATTTGGTGTAGGTACACCCACAGTGCTGCTAGGGAGGGAGTTCCAGGATTTTGACCCAGCGACAGTGAAGGAGCGGCGATATAGTTCCAAGTCAGGATGGTGTGTAACTTGGAGGGGAACTTGCAGTTGGTGATGTTCTCATGCATCTGCTGCCTTTATCCTTCAAGGTGGTAGAGGTTGCAGGTTTGGAAGGTGCTTATAGAGTCTTATATTTTATTCACACTGCTGCCATTGTGCGTCAGTGGTGGAGGGAGTGAATGTTGAAGGTTGTGGCTGGGGTGCCAATCAAGTGGGCTGCTTTGTCTTGGATGGTGTCGAGCTTCTTGAGTGTTTTTGGAGCTGCAACCATCCAGGCAAGCGGAGAGGATTCCATCACACTCCTGATTTGTGCCTTGTAGATGGTGGAAAGGCTTTGGGGAGTCAGGACAAGCTGAGAAGGCAGTTAAAAAGGTATATGGGATCATTGTCCTTATAAATAGAGGAATAAAGTACAAAAGCATGGAAGCTGTGTTAAACCTTTATAAAACACTGATTAGGCCCCACGGGAGTACAGTGGCCAATTCTGGGCAGTGCATTTTAGGAAGAATTTCAAGGCCTAGGAGAGTGTGCAGAGGAGATTTATTAGAATGATACCAGGGACGCAGGACATCAGTTGTGTGGACAGACTGGAGAAGCTGGGATGTCCTTAATTAATAGATTATGATGTTGAATAATTGTTCCATGATACATTAAATATTTCTGACATTTGGATCAATCTTTTCCTTAAACCCTGTTAATTTTAATATGCTTCAGGTAGAGCAAGTATCCAAACATATGGTGTCAGCGGTGTCATCTTTTATCAATAACAACTTGCATTTATATAATGCCTTCAATGTAGAAAAACACCCCATGATGTTTCACAGAGGCATAAGGATAAAATAGCTACTGAAAAACAGGAGATATTAAGAGGGGTAACCAACAACTTGGTCAAAGAGGTGCATTTTAAGGAGATCTTGAAGGAGGAGAAGGAGAGATGGAGAAAGAGAACGTTTTAGGCAATTCCAGAGAATGGGGCCAAGTCTGAAGAAATGGCCATCAATTATAGATGTTTTCACAGGAGGCTGGAGTCAGAGGAAGTTACATAATCTAATACGCGGATAAAACACTTCAACTATGAGTAAAAATGCACCATTTCTGTTACACGACGTTCAATTTGCATATTCTACCTTGGTTTCATATATGTTTAACAGTAATGAACTAAGAGCACTGAATTATTGGGACCACCTCTAACTAACTTAAGTGAAGTTGCATATTTTTAACTTTGACATTTTGTATAGGAACAGTATTATAAATGATACTTAGGGTAGCCTTGAATAGTGCCGAATGCTACCTGACATTTCCACCCCCAGTAACATTTGTAATGCTATCAGAAGTGGTGTGGGATGAAGCCTGGTGCACAGAAGAAAGGAAATGGTTTTACTCCAGGAATAGGCAGCTATCAATCTTGTATGATGTACTGAGTCCTATCAACAAAGCAGAGCATGTGAATGTTCGGACTCAGGTGATGACTGGGTATCTTCAGTTACCAATGGTGTTATGATGTTATGAATTCAAAGATACTGCATTAACAGCTAAGTAGTAAAAGATGCATTTACAATTATAGAGCTGTATAAAGTGTCTTTACATACAAAACTCCAAGAATTTCTCTGACAAGACTGATATCATTCTCTCATGTCTGCATCATTCCTGGATTATCCAGTATCCACATTTGAAATAAATCCTGTGTTATGGTTTGCCATAATATATCCACAAAATGTGTAGAGCCACATGAAACTGATGCCAAAGAGATCAAAGGGCATACTTGATAAAGAGCTTTGAAAAATTCTTCTTACATTGGCTCACTTCTAGACCTTGGTCTTAGAAGAGCACCCCATACTGTAGCAATGTACCTTAACTACTTCCCAGACTGCCTTTACTTAAGTCTCTCCTTCAGCAATAATGTAACTTAACTCTTTCCCTCGCTACCCATATTATGGTCTTTTCAAATGGGATTGCTGAATAAGTGCCAGTGGTGATTAATTGAAATGAAATGAAACATGTCAAATCTTATTTAATTGAGAAATGTTAACAGCCTTTGAGAAAGAAGCATTTATTCAGCAGTCCCCTTGAGCTGGATTAGTATCCAGATGTAAGGGGTGAAAGGACAGAGTTCCAATCCATTAGCTCCCTAAATTTTAGTTAGAAGGAAATTCATGATTAATGTGATGTCAACAACCTTGGCAATATCCTCTAAATTTTGATTTGTTTAAATCTATTTATTGCACTTAAGCAGTAACTTGTTATTTTGGAATATGAGTCAGAAAATGTTCAGTCATTTATAATAGATGGAATCATTGAGACTGTAGCAAATTTTCAACAGCATTTTGTGACAACTAAAATCTATTGTGGCCTACCCAAAGATCTGATTTGTTCTTCCTGCAGATTTTAATGTGCCTTCCTCTTTGAATATATTCTTGTTGTTACACAGGGTAAGGGATGGCTGCAGCATCCCCATTAAGAGAAAAAGCTTGCCAGCAATGGACACATATGTCAGGGTACAGTACTGTAGTTTTGTTACCGGACTAGTAATCCAAAGGCCTGGACCAGAAAAAAAAGTGAGTTGAAATCCTAACATGGCTTTTTGAGAATTTGATTTCAGTTCAAAAAAGAAGTAAATAAAGCAAAAGACCTTGAAGCTATTTTTGTAAAAACCCTACTGGTTCACTTTAGGAAAGGAAACCTACTATTTTGTCTGTGACACCTCACCAATGTGGTTCATTATGAAGTGTCTTCTAATGTAGCTTAGCAAGACAGTCAATTTTATCATTCTGCTGTCAGTTCATGAAGAAGGACCACTACTACCAAATAAGGATGCTGGTCTTGCTAGCGATGCCCATATTCTGAGAACTAATAAATACATATACTTGTTTTGTTGACAATCTATTATTGTGATATCTGTGAGTTTTGAATGTGTAGAAACAGGGTAAAGCAATGTGGTGCCTACTTATGTCGATTCCCTGGGGACAGGCAGTGCCGTGGACAGCTAACTGCTTGGCCCACATGGCGTTCCTCAATGATATCAATGAAGAACTCTGTTCAGGCTGACAAATAGAGGCCTGCGGCTTTGCCTGCTCCTGGGGAATTGACGTAAAGGAGCATTGAATTTCTCCCCACCCCCGCAAGTGCATAAACTGCAGCTCGGGAAGCAGTAGCATCCGAGTGTTATGGGGGACGTCTGCTCCTGATCTGCATCCAGTTTTATTAGAAGAAATCTGGGAGCAGGCCTAAGGGGCTGCTCCCAGAGACAACTCGGGTGCTGGCCCAATTTAAACTGACCTCGGCAGCCATTATTGTGGCTGCCATGTGAGTACTGATACTGAAGAGTGAGAGATCTCAGAACGCTTGATTTGCACAATGTCTCAGCAGAGCCAGAGGCCTGGAACCTGTAACAGGTCGGCCCCTCAATTTTCAGATGCAGACCTGGAGGTCATGCTGGAGGCTGTGAGGGAGAGGAGGGAGGACCTCTTCCCAGAGGGTGGCAGGAGGAGTCCACCTTCCCAGACCAAGCAGACGTGACTCGACATAGCTGTCACAGTCAGTGGCAGAAGTGTGGTCAGAAGAACTTGGATCCAGTGTCGGAAAAGGTTCAATGACCTGAATGCAAGCACCCAACTCTCAGGACGGGTCTCTGGGTATTCACCCTCCAGCAGACACACATGCTGCTCCTGAGCATGGGAGGGGTGTGCACACAGGCCACTTACTAACCCCTCAGAATGGCTCTGAGCAATAGTGCTGCTGAGGACCTGTAACCACTGATACATGCACCTTCTAATGAATTAGAGCAGCTGCCGTTGGCCATAGAGGACAGCAGTGCCTTATCTCGCTCTCTTTTATCCTCACAGGAGAAATGATCACATAATGCCCGAGAGAGGACCCAAACGGGTGGAAGTGTCCCTTACCTTCACGTCATCACACCTCTGGAGGAGGGAGCAATAGAAGTAGCCAGGATCGCAGACCGCGAGGAAGTCGGCCATGGCAAGATGGTCACACATGGTGGAGATGGTGATTAGAGAGAGCAGTGTGCTCATTAAGGGGTACATTGCACTCCACCCAATCTGACAGCATGCCGAACACTGAGTTGCATTGGGAAGCCTCAGCACTGCAGAGTCTTCTGCTCTCCAAGGCTACTGCTCATGATCTCTTCATGTGTCTCCCACAGGTGCAGTTGTGAGCCAAGGAGATCATCTCCCTCACTTTCACCAGGCAATGAGCAGCAGCAGTCAAGCTTGGAAGAAGCACTGTCACACCTTACAAGCACACCATCCACCAGCGCAGATACAGCCACCTCAATGGGGCCTCGTGCATGGTTAGATAGGGTGGCACGGGTGAGGAGTACAGCACTAGTGTCCAGGAGGAAGTGCCAGAGGCAGAGGCAGCTGTGGGCAATTCCCCTCTGAGGAGGAAGGTCAGACACAGTCATGCTCAGCTGTGGCACAGATGCAGGCCCTCAGGAATCACTGGAAAGGACGTTCTCCCTCAACCAGCAGAAGCAGATGTGCTCCCACATATCGGAGTTCCCTGAAGCAGTGCAGGGTTAAGGGCTGAGAATGGAGGAGTCTATCCAGCTCATGTGCGCCACAATGCTCAAGGTTCTGAACGCATAAGCTACTCCATTAAGAAAGTGGCCAACCTCATATACAGCCAGATGTGGCAGCATCAGGGAATGCATGCAGGAACTGCGCACTGACATACACAGGATGCATGCCACACTATGTAGCATGGACCGGTTAGTGGTGCTGGTGCAGAGATGTTTGGAGGGGATGCTAGTTGTCCCCTGTTCGTGCTCCTATCCAGCCATCCAGAGTGCCTGCCAAGGGCTAAGGATGTTACCGCGTAGGATGAGGGCACCCTCATCCTCGGCCTCCTTGGCCCCTCTGTCAGAGGAGCATCTGTGCAGCAGGACTAAGTGACAGAGGTTGCCCCTGCAATGATTCAGGTGCAGCAGCATCTGGAGATGCCCCCACGGGCACCTCCATGACAAGGACGACTGCCATGTGCATCTCAACTGCAGGCAGAGGCAAGTGAACAGGCTGCCTCCACTTCCTTCGAGGCTGCAAGGGGAGCACCGCATAGAAGTGGCCAAGAGCAGAGGCCACCGCATCACGTTGAGCACTGAGTGGGTCACTAGGGTGTCTTCTTCCTGTAACTGTGCACTGTTTTCCTTTCTGAACACCATGTGAATAATGACACTTGAAGCTACACGTGAGATTTCTTTTATTGATGGCAGGACAAGAAAAGAGTTATGAGGTGGTGAAGGAGATCAAGGATTTCTCAATGGTGATGGCAAAACCTCTGGGCAGATGTTCATCCTTCATTGGCAGTAAGAGTTTACATATTCCAGGCTGCTTTCTCAATGGAAGTGTTAGCACAGACAGCTCAGAGTGAGTTCCAGACCATGCCTTTCGTCCTGGGTCACAGGGACTCAGTTGAAGCATTCCTGAATTAGAAGATCCCTGACATTGTGACGAGACCTTCGAGCCACACACTTGTGCCTGGCCATCTCTCTGTGCAGCTGGAGCACCTCGGTGTTCTGCATCCTCACCTTCCACCTCCTCTTCCACATCCTCCTCCTCCTCCTCTTCCTCCAATGAGTTGAGTTCTTCCAAGATCTCACCGTCCTCAAGGTCCACATCTCACTGGAGGGTATGTTATGGAGGATGCAGCAAACTACCACAATGAGGGAGTTCTTTGCAGGAGGGTATTGCAGAGGAGGACCCAACCAGTCAAGGCACCAGAACCACATCTTTAGAAGCATGATGGCCTGCTCATTGGTGCTCCTAGTGAGCAGATGGGTTTGGTTGTATCTCTTCTGTACCTCTGTCTGGGCTCTCGTAGAGGGGAGAATAGCCATCTCTTTAAGGGATATTCCTAGTCCCCTAGAATCTATCCATGGACTTTAGGGGTTAGAGTGAAAAGTTGTGGCAGTTTGGACTGCTGCAGAATGAAGGAGTCATGGCAGCTACCAGGAAAGTGAGCATACACATGGAGGAAGTAGTTGTTGTGGTCACAGACTATCTGAACATTGAGGGAGCATAAGAACATAAGAAATAGGAGCAGGAGTAGATGGTATGGCCCCTCAAGACTGCTTCGCCATTCAGTAAGATCAAGTACCTTCTACCTCACCTCCATTTTTCCACTCACTCTCCATATCCCTTGATTCTCTGAGACCAAAGATCTGTCTATCTCAGCCTCAAATATATTCAACATTGGAGCATCGACAACACTCTGGGTAGAGAATTCCAAAGATTCACAATCCTTTGAGTGAAGAAGTTTCTACTCTGCTCAGTCCTAAATGATTGATCCCTCATCCTGAGACTGTACCCCCATGTTCTAGATTCCCCAGCCAGAGGAACCAACCTCTCAGTGTCTACCCTGTCAAGCTCCTTCAGAATCTTGCATGTTTCAATGAGATCACTTCTCATTCTTCTAAACTCCAAAGAGTATAGGCTCAATTTACTCAGCCTCTCATCATAAGACAACCTTCTCATCTTAGGAACCAATCTAGTGAACCTTTGTTGTACTGCTTCCAATGCAAGTATATCCTTCCTTAGGTATGGAGACTCAAATTGCAAATAGTACTCCAGGTGTGGTCTCACCAAAGCCGTGTACAATTGTAGCAGGACTTTCTTATTCTTATACTCCAATCCCCTTTGCAATAAGAATAAACATGTCACTTGCCTTCCTAATTTTTTCCTCTACCTACATGCTGACCTTTTGTGTTCCTTGTGCGAGTACATCAAGTCTTCTGAACATCAAGAAGTTTCACACCTTTTAAAAAATATTTTGCTTTTCTGTTCTTACTACCAAAATGAATGACTTCACACTTCCCCACAATACCCTCCATCTGCCATCTTGTTGCCCATTCACTTAACCTGTCTGTACCTCTTTGCAGCCTCTGTGTCCTCCTCACAGCTTACATTCTCATCCAGTGTTGGATCCTGGATACCTAGATACATTACTCTCTGTCACTTTGTCTAAGTCATTAATATGGATTGTAAATAGCTAAGGCACTGATCCTTGTGCCACTCCACTAGTTACAGCCTGCCAACTTGAAAATACCCCATTTATACCTACTCTCTGCATTCTGTTTGTTAACCAATGCTCCATCCATGCTAATTACTGGGAGCCCTTCCTGTTGATGAATCTCACTGACCAGTCACTGGGTGTCTTAATGGCCACATGGGTGCAATCAGTGACACCCTTCACTGGGGGAATCCAACAATGGTGACGAAACCCATTGCCCTCTGTGTCTGTGAGGTCATGTCCGTCTGGAATTGAATGTACTGTCCAACTCTCGCAGAAAGGGCATCAGTGGCCTACAAGATGCAATAGTGTGCAGCCGTTTGCGAGATGTCACCAAGGTCTGCAGCTGATCCTTGAAAGGAGCCAGAAGCAAAGAAGTTCAAGGTCACAGTGACGACTGCTGTCAGAGCATGGTGACCAATGTTACAAGGTGTGAAGTCTCCAGCGATGAGAGCACAGATGTATGTGACCACTGCTGGAGAGTCGCAGTCTCCTGCAACACTGGTTCTTGGTCATATCCAGGTAGCTCCGTCTTCAGTGGTATATCCTATGCTGAGGGTGTAGCCTGTGTGTCCTTCTTGCCCCTTGTCTCTCTCCCCTGCCCTCCTGATGTCTGGGGCTCTGGCCTTGCTGTGGAGGGTGGTGCTCCTCATCACCACTGGGCCTGAAATCTGAGGGTTGTGCAGCCTTCCTTGTGCTCAAGTGGCCTTCCAATTGTGCTTAACGGCCCTGCCCCCCGCTTCAATGACCCCGTGATGCCGTTCGCACTGCCCGAGTGCTTACTGCCCACTTTCCCTACAACCTGCACTGATGCGATGTCACTTGTCTCCCAATGGGCAAGTCCCCCTCTGCACTGTTCACCCTTTTATAGAGCCCATCTAATTCCGTGGGGCGGCCATGACTGGATCTCTACTGTGTGGCTGCCTCCATTCAGCT
Organism: Heterodontus francisci; assembly: GCF_036365525.1. NCBI lineage: Eukaryota > Metazoa > Chordata > Chondrichthyes > Heterodontiformes > Heterodontidae > Heterodontus > Heterodontus francisci. The sequence goes on from NC_090383.1 coordinate 73,881,937, forward strand.
GGCCTGCCCTGGACAACTCATGCAGCCCGTGAAAATCACAACATCCCCCATTAATGAGCTCTTCAACCAGCTTAATTGGCCTTAATCATGGGGTGGACGGGATCGTAGGGCTGCCCTCCACTCACCCTGGTGAAAATGACCACCATCGGGAACATTTTCGGGAAACCAGCACGCCGGAAGGCACCTGTATATTTAACCCCACCTCCATTCCACCCCCCGCAGGACCCAAAAATTCAGCCCTTGCTGTCTATCTGCATGTAATTTAAATGACTGCGCCCTCTTTTAGCAGACCAAAACATCAAAAAAAAAAATGAAGGAAGTTCTGGGAAAGCATTATTTAGGTGCAAGACCAGCAAAAATGCAATAGTTAGGAGCAGAGTAGAAGGAAGTTCATCCTCTAATGGTTCTTAATGCAGACACATGACCAAAACCTATAATTTAAATTGTAGCACTCAAGATAGGAACACATGAACAGGAGTAAATCATTCAACCTCTAGAGCCTATTCTGCCATTTGGTTAGATCATGGCTGATCTGTATTTTAGCTCCATTTATTCAACTTGGTTCGAAATCCCTTAATTATTAACTAATCTCTATCAGTCTCAGTTTTGAAATTTTCAAACGGCCTAGCCTCAACAGCTTTTTGAGGGAAAAGAATTCCAGATTTCCATGACATTAAGTCTTCATTGCAAAGTTATGGAGAGTAAAAAAATATTTGTAGATATAAAAATACATATGCCTATAGTGATTGCTGTCAATATGGTGACTGAATGGTAACCAGAGTCAACCAAGTTTGTTAAGTTGCAAGAACACCTGAATTTTCTCACCACACTATTTTTAGCACACAGTTAAATTTGTTTGTATTCAATTCCTGTTGGTGCTCTTTTTGTGCAGTTATTAATCCATATATATTAACTAGGTTCACGTAATTTAGCAGGAATGCATTAACCAACAACATGCAGGTGAAATCAAACCCTTTGGCAATTTAATTGGGTGTCAGTACTATAATTGTGTATTAAATGAAAGCTAACTTTTTAAAAAATTCTTTCATGGGATGTGGGCATCACTAGCAAGGCCAGCATTTGTTGCCCATCTCGAATTGTCCTTGAACTGAGTGGCTTGTTAGGTCATTTCAGAGGACAGTTAAGAATCAACCACATTGCTGTGGGTCTGGAGTCACATGTAGACCAGATCAGGTAAGGACGGCAAAATTCCTTTCTTAAAGGTACTGAGTCACAAGTTAACACATTTAGTAGACCCATAAGTGCAACACAGGTGCCAGGCAATAACCATCTCCAACAAGAGAGAACCTAACCATCTCCCCTTGAAGTTCAACGGCATTATCATCACTGCATCCCCTACCGTCAACATTCTGGGGGTTACCATTGACCAGAAACTTAACTGGACCAGCTAAATACTGTGACTACAAGAGCAGGTCAGAGGCTGGGAATTCTGTAGCGAGTAACTCACTCGTCACTCCGCAAAGCCTGTCCATCATCTACAAGGCACAAGCCTGGATGAAGTGCAGCTCCAACAACACTCAAGAAGCTCAACATCATCCAAGGCAAAGCAGCCTGCTTGATTGGCACCCCTTCCACCACCTTAAACATTCACTCCCTCCACCACTGATGCACAATGACTGCAGTGTTTGCCATATACAAGATGCACTGCAGCAACTCACCAAGCCTCCTTTGACAGTACCTTCCAAACCGGCAATCTCTACCATCTAGAAGGACACGGGCAGCAGATACCCACCTGCAAGTTCCCCTCTAAGTCACACGTCATCCTGACTTGGAATTATATTGCTGTTCCTTCACCGTCACTGGGTCAAAAATCTGTAAATTCCTTCCCAACAGCACTGTGAGTGTACCAGATGGACTGCAGCGGTGCAAGGGCAATTAGGGATGGGCAACAAATGCTGGCTTTGCCAGCGACGCTTACATCCCAAGAAAGAATAAAAAAAGAAGCACCATGAATAATTTTCTGTCACTTCAGCTGTGAACTAAATTAGAGCACTGGTGGAGAAAATCAAATATAGAAAGATTCACTTTAATAATGAAGACCTTTCCAGACTGATGTGAAAGTTATGAGGGAATGGAAAAATGTTTTCTTCAGATTTAAGAGCAACCCATCACAAAATAGAGTCCAGCAATTGTGGAGGCTATCATGTTGAAGGTCATGCAGTCTCCACTAGACACTCTTCTTGAAAGAATCTACAGGAGAAGGTAGCCAATTGAAAACGCCAAAGTAAGCAATGAAGCTCCTTGCCAATTATGTCGTACTGTTGTATATGGTTACAGCTGTCAATCATTTTACATTGCTGGATATGGGTATGAACACCAATGATCTTACATTGCTAGAATTCTCTATCTAATCACATTGTAAGTGCCAGTCACGTTGCATGAATAGTTTGATGTTGAGCTCCAAGTAGCTGACACATTGGTGATAGTCATGCTGCATCTGATAGCATTGAATCCTGAAGTCCATATCCTATGGCTGCAAACAAACTTTCCATGGCTTCCTCCCCCACGTTTGACACGGAACCCATGCTGCAGAATTCATTGAAGCACTCCTCATTTCATCAATATCCCTTACTCTGCTCAGCACTGCAGCTCTGCCAGCTCCCTCTAGTGCTTTAACACTATCATTAAAATGAAAAAATTAATATAATATTTTAATTAAATAAATCTTGAGTAAATTTGATGCATAACAACTACTTATAATATTTATATAGTGCCTTTAATATAGTAAAACTTATAAAAGCATTTCATAGGACATTTATCAAATGTTCTCTCAGGTGGACATAAAAGATCCCATGACACTATTTTGAAGAAGAGCAGGGAAGTTATCCCTGCTAATATTTATCCCTCAATCAACCTCATTAATAAAAGACTATCTGGTTACTATCACATTGCTGCTTGTGAGAGCTTGCTGTGTGCAAATTGGCTGGCACATTTATCATATTACAAAAGTGACTAACTTCAAAAGTACTTCATTGGCTGTAAAGCACTTTGGGACGTCCTAAAAAGTGCCATATAGATACAAATCATTCTTTCTTTTAAAGTTTGACACCGAGTCACATAAGGAGATATTAGGACAGATGACAAAAAGATTGTCAGTGGTAGATTTCAAGGAGCATCTTAAAGGAGGAGAAAGAGGTAGTAGAGAGATGGAGAGGTTTAAGGAGGGTAATTGCTGAGTTTCGGGCCTAAGCAGCTGAAAGCACAGCCACCAATAAAATCGGAGATGTGCAAAAGGCCATTATTAGAGGAGCAAAGATATATTGGAGGGTTGTAGGGTTGCAGGAGGTGTATGTACAGTAAAATTAGGTCAGTAATGTATCTTGACATAGGGAGTGGCAAGGCCACAGAGCGATTTGAAAATGAGGATGAGAATTTGCTGGACTGGGAGCCAGTGTCGGTTGGGGAGGACAGAGGTAATGGGTGCACATGATTTGGTGCAGGTTAGGAAACAGACAGTATGATTTTGTATGAGCTCAAGTTTATGGTGGGTCAAAGATAGGAGTCTGACCAGGAAATAGTTAGAATTATCATGTCTAGAGGTAACAAAGATATGGATGAGGGTTTCAACAGCAGATGAGCTGAGGCAGGGGCAGAGTCGAGTGATGTCACACAGGGAGAAATGGTGTGTTTAGTGATGCCATGGTTATGTGGTTGGAAGAGGCAGGGGGAAATCAGTGTGTTTAGTGACAGCATGGTTGTGTGGTTGGAAGACCAGGTCAGGGTCAAATATAACACCAAGGTTTGCAAATAGTCTGATTCAGCCTCAGACAGTTGCCAAGGAAAGGGATGGAGTTGGTAGCTAAGGAACAGAGTTTGTTCCATGTGTTCAACCTATGTGTTCAAACGTGGAGTTCTGGGAAAGATGGGCACCGATTTGGGAGGCATAAACACATTGAAGGACTTTGGAGAGGAAAGGGAGGTTGGAGATGGGTCAGTAATTTGCAAGGACAGGTGAGTTCAAGAATGGGTTTTTGGGGGAAGGGGTGATGACAGCAGATTTGAAGGGGAGAAAGACAGTACCTGAGGAGAGAGAACCATTAACAATATCGGGCTGGATTTTTTCCCCCCAGGCGTTGGGTTCTGTGGTGGGGGGAGTCCGGAAAATGGCTCTGGGTGAGGCCCACCACGGACCTTGATGCCGTGAGGGCCCGACCCGATCCTCCCGGCGGCGGGGAGGCTCCGTGACGGCCCCCCCACTGCTGGGCAATGGGACCCCAATTAACATATTCGGGGGAAGATCAGATGTAAAAGGAAAGGGTTTTAGAGGGAAAGGGCAAAAAGCTGCAGCTCTTTGGCGTACAGCCCGGGTGGGTGAGCCGCCATTTTTGAGCTTGCCGCCGAGATTGGCAGCAGGCTCTTAAAATTGAGCCTGTCATATGTGTAGCACATTTATTGCTACTCGACAAGCAAAAACAAATGTGACCAAATAGGAATTATGTCTTTCCTTTGATAAAGTTTACAGTTGGAATAACGTTGCCCCTCCTCTTGGCTCAAAATGAGAGTTGTGCAAGTTTCAAGCAGAGCCTGTTGATAAACTGGCCACGAGAAAGCTTCCCTTTGATGGAGACGGCATGCTTAAAATTTAAATGTGAAAATTTGTCAAACTGGCCATTCCAACTTTCAAGAAGTTTAACAGGCTGTCCTAAATTAGGAGAATTAGTCAACTTTCATTTAAAAGTAGTGACTGTAAACAGCAACATAAATGTTTATCTCTTCTTGTAATTAGCAATTCGTTTAAAGCTAGTTTGTTGAAACTTGATAATGGAAGGGAATATTGTCTGTGTTGGTTGATATGCAATTTCAAATTATTGTCATGTTACATGCTTAATAGAAGTCACATGGATGAAAATCCCCATTGTTTATTGAGATTCTGAACTGTTCCGATTCTGATTGCTGAACACAAGACTCATCGAATTATTTCTAAATCAAAGCAATCCAATGTATGAACATCAGGACCGATGACTATTTGTTAGTCCTGCTCAGTATGATGTTATGGTCCAGAGTATATGGAATTCTATAAGCAGTTGTTTATATAGACACCCAAATATTTCACCTTCCAAAATAAAGAGCAGTACTCTGGAGACTCACTGTTTTATGAAATCATTTCTGTTACTTCATATCTAATATTCTCTGTAATGATCAGCACATACTGTATGCTATAAGTTGCAATACTACACAATCTCCACGGATCGTCACTTTAATATGATGGAGATGCTTATGCATCACAATGATCCCTTGAGCAATCCTGTTGGGAGTTTCTTGCTCCTGATAGGGCCTCCGTGGCGGCAAGGTTGGGGCTGGTGTCAGACAAAGTGCAGTTGAAAATGTCCTCAATGGCAGAACAGGCGAGGGAAGACTGTGCGTCTCACCAACTGTGAAGGTGGAAGAAGGCTGCAGCGGCAATGAGGTCCCAGTCATCGTGGTTTGACATGTCACCAAAATCTGACTGCCAACCCATCAAGATTGTATGGACAATGATGGTGCTTCAGGGTCCCCATATTAAACAAAGTCACACACAGGCTTCTACCAGGTCCCTCTGCCAAGTCTTGTGGCAATAGGGGATTAGCGACTGGAACAGGGCTGTGAACCAGGGAGTCCCTAGTCAAGAATCTGCACACAGGTGACAGATGCATGAAGGTGGTTGACATGTTGGGACAGGGATTGGTCTTGGGCAACAGCACCTGTGAAAAAGCAGTCCTCCCCAGGAAACCCTCTTCTCACTCCAATACGGAGGGGGCTAGAAATGGTGCCCGAAAAATGGCTGTCTCACGTTCTCCTGGCTGGGGAAAGCCAACTACACCCAGACATTCAAAGCTATTTTGAAGCCACAAGTGCCATCTATACACTGAAGTCAAATGGACAAAACCCCCTTCATTCAAAGGATGGTGTTTCTCTTCTTACAGATGACAACGTAAGTACTGGTAAGAACATTTTGAACAACTCCTCAACCATGAATCCATAGTGGCAGCTGATACTCTCCAGGCTATCCCCTGTGCCCTATGGTAGAATCGATGGCTGAACCACCATCAATGGGAGAGCTGAAATAAACAATCAAATAGATGAAAAACAACAAAGCCGGCCGTCCCGATGGTATTGCAGCTAGGATGTTCAAAGCCGGAGGACTTTTGCTCACATCTAGACTCTGTGCATTCACCCTAAGGATTTGGGAGAAAAAATAACTCCCCACTGACTACAGGAATGCGACAAGTATACCCATTTTCAAGAAGGGAGATAAATCATGTTGTGCAAACTATCAAGATATTTCCCTCTTGTCCATAGCCGGGAAAATCCTGACACACATTCTCCTGAATTGCCTACTGCCTGTGACTGAGGAAATCCTCCAGAGACACAGGCCAGGATTTTGTATGGCCCCTTGAGGCGGGGTTGGAGGCGGGGGGGCATGGAGTATCATGATGGGTGGCGGGGGGGTGGGGGTTTGTGGAGGGCCCATCGCCTCTCCGTCGCCAAGCAATCTTCCCAGGGACGGGATAGGTCAATGATGGCCTTCCTGCCCAGAGACCAATTGAAGCCCTTAAGGGGCCTATTAACAGCCTCTTCCCGCCGCCGCTGGGATCTTACCAGTGGTGGGGGGGTTGCCTCCACCACATGGGGAGGATGCCTTGTAACATGTGGCACCCTCCCTGCAGACTTGGTGGTAGGGGTCCCTCTTTAATTTGTGGCCTACAGAGGACCCCTACCGGGGACCACTTTATCCCCCCCCCCCAAGATCCCCCCTTGGAGTGCACAACCACCTATAACCCCGCCTCACCAACTTCTGGTCTGGGTTCCAGTGCTGGACCTGGGTACGAGGCCTCTGCAGTTCCGGCAGTGGCCATTGCTCCCGGTGATGCTGTTGATACTGCTGAGCTGCCTGCTCTCTGATTGGCCGGAAACTGTTTGTGGCGGAATCCCCGTCTTTCAAGGGACAGGAATCCCGCCTCCTGAAACTCTGATTTAAAAAGAGCCCACCACCAGCACAAAACCCAGCCCACAGTGTGGCTTTAGGCCTTCCAGAGGAACCTCCGACATGGTCTTTCTTGCCAGACAAATCCAAGAAAAATATCGAGAATAACATCAGAAACTCTTCACTGAATTCATAACCTGATCAAAGCATTTGGCTCAGTAAATCACGAGGCTCTGTGGATTGCGCTCCAAAGATTTGGATGTCCAAGAAACTTCGTCACAATCCTGAAATTGTTTCATGATTACATGACTGCAACTGTTTTGAGTGGGAGATCTGAAACATATGCCTTCAAAATCTGGACTGGGGTCAAGCGAGGCCCAAATACTATTCACAATCTATCTGACTGTGGCTAGTCACCTCATCAAAGATCAACTGCCCTTTGGTCTCCGTATTAAATACCGTTTAGATGAAAAGCTCTTTAACCTTGGTGTCCTCTGTGCCAAAACTTAACCGACCACCATACATATACATAAGCTACATTTTGTAGATGACTGCAGTGTCATTGCCCACTCTGCGCCAGTTTGCAAATCACTCTTGATCTCTTAATTCTGCATACAAGAAACTCTGCTTGTCCTTAAATGTTGCCAAAACAAAACTCATATCAATCCAACACCTGGTTGGCCAAATATTCCACCCCCCATACATGTTGAAAGAGAGACTCTGGAATATGTTGAGCACTTCTTACGCCTTGACAGTTATCTCTCTCAAAAGGCCACTATTGACGAGGAGATCCAACACCAGATCCATTGCGCCAGTTCAGCCTACTATAAACTACAGCAGTGAGTCTTTGACAACAAAGATCTCTGCAAATCCACAAAAGTCTTAATGTACAGAGCAGCTGTCAGCACCACGCTCCAATACTGCAGTGAGACCTGGACTGTGCATCAGCCACACATAAGAGCACTAAAGAAATTCCTGAAGCCAGATCTACATGCATTCAAGCAAAATTCCTGCAACTTCAATTCTGATGGACTGTCCACTCTGTCCGCATGGCTGAAAATCATCTTCCTTGCCAGGACTTGCTCTCACAATTGTCAAATGGCCAATGTTCTAGGGAGAACAAAGAAAACACTTCAAAGACACTCAAAGCGATCCTTGAAGTATGGCTGCATTGAACTTAACGACAATCACTCAGAATGGCGACAACTTGTCCACCAAGCTGCATCACACTTCGAGTTCCAAAGCCTTACTGATGAGGCAGAGCGGTGGCAGAGAAGGAAAGAAAAGGAAGCAAATCCTGCACTCCAGATCCTACTACGTCGTGGGACATCCTGCCCCATGTGTCCAAAGATCTGCAGGTCGAAAATCAGCCTGCTTCCTCACATGAAGACCTATGGTAGAAACTCACGACCCTGAGTAGACGCGTCTTTAAATTGAGGGATAGCCAACGAATGACATAATGCAAGTCCTTTAAGGCATATGAGAATATTTGTGGTCCATAACCACTTGCATTTTCTCATATTTGAACAGTTTCCTTACATTACTGCTTTGCAAAACTTCAGCCTATTTAAAATCCATCATGAATTTAGAAAGACCCTGGGCAGGATTTCAGTTCCGAGGTCAGGACCCCAACATCACATTCATTTCCAGGTCCCGACCCCGCACCGTGTCAGCAGCACACATGCATTGCTATTTCAATTGAAAATGAATTTAATTGGCCCAGAGTCGTGTTCGCCGTTCAATTAGCGGAGGTGGGTGCAGGAAGCAGGTGGGACACAGGAAGCAGCAGGCCCGAATTAAAGAGTAAATGGCAGCCATTGCTGTGGTTGCTGTTCGTCTCAAGGATGGAAGGAGGAACTGAGCAGAGGACAATGAGAAGGAAGGGCTCCCTGCCAGAGCAGACCCCTCACTTGATGTGCTGTTGGAGGTGGTGACAGCATATAGATATGTCCTTTTCCCTACCCGCAGCAGGAGAAAGCCTGCAAGGCTGTCCAGAAAGGCAGGGATGGAGGTAGCTCATGAGGTCAGCAGCAGAGGAGTGGTGAGGAGTAACTGGATCCAGTGCAAGAAACGTTTCAATGACCTGCTTAGGTCTGGCAAGGTGAGTCCAAAGATACACCCAGATGGCTTCCCAGTCAGCAGTCTCCAGAATGCAAAAGAGAGGGGCATCCTGAGGGCACATAGAGTTCTCCTGACCATCAGAGAGATTTGTGCACAGCAGCATTGATGACCCATAAGCATAGTTCATAACCCTAGTGCTATTGGACAGAAGACTACGGTGAAAAATGAAACATTCTATGCAAACGAAAAGCTGCAAGAGGCATTGTCCTAATGGCATCTTTCTTCTCCTTGCAGGCCAAACAAGAGAACAATACCATGGAGAGCAAGAGGGCACGTTTGGACAATGGGGTGCCCCAGCTCATGTCACTAATACATTTTGAGGAGCTGGCCAGAATGGCAAGCCACCAGAACGTTGGAAACAGAGAAATGGGCGTCCAACATAGACAGGGTGCAAAGATCTCAACATCACCAGATTCAGGTGATACATGGGAATCCTCCCCGTGCAAAGAGCTGTCAATATGTAAACTGTCATCTCATTATTATAAGCAGCAGAAGTATCTGTTGATTGTGCTGATTTCTCATGACCACTTACTCTTTTGCCTCCCACAGGGCCAGTTGCAGAGGGGGAGGAGTTGACATACTGGCAACATGTTCTGAAGGAGGCAGAGGAGGCAATCACATTGGAGCCTGCATCGTTACAACTTCTTGTGCACCCTCCACCGGTGCAGACACTCACACCTCAGTCGGTCCTCACCAATTAATAGAAACAGTGGCACACGGTGAAACACACATCGCATCAGAGCTGGAGGATTCGGGGGAGGCAGAGTCGGCTGTAGTCAGTGCCCCTAGGAGGATGGAAGACAAGAGCAGAGCCTAGGGTATCAGAAATGGGTGGCTCTACCTGGAGAACCAGTGTGAGATGTGTACCCACATGTCAGGATTACCTGACGCATAGCAAGTCACAGGATGAGAATAGAGAATTCCATTCATCTCATGTGCTCCATGATGTCTCAGTACTTTGAGCACATGAGCTCCTCCATTGACAGGATGGTCAAACACATGGACAGCCATATGCAGCATCACTCTGAGTGAATGCAGGAACAGTGCATTGACATGTACAGAAGGCATGCTGCAGTCTGTAGCATTGACTGGTCAGTGGCGCAAATGGCACAAAGAAGAATGGAGAAGATGCCAGCTGCGCCCCAGATGCTGGTTCTCTCTAGCTACCAAGGGCGCATGAAAGGACTGAGGAAGTAACAGGTGGTGATAAGGGGGCCAGCCCTCACAGGGCTCCATCATCCTTATCCATCCCCACGGCCCCTCCGATGTACAAAGCATCTATAGAATTACGCCTTGTGACAGAGGCTACCCCTGCAGTGATGCCAATGTGATGCCTTTGGAGGTGACCCTGGCACCAATACAAAGAGGCTGGCCACCATGGGTGTCTCAGTCCCAGACAGGCACAAGAAAGCAATCTGCCTCTACCTCATCCTCAGCCATAGGGGGAGCAAATCGTAGGAGTGGCCATGAGTGGAGACCCCTGCTTTGGTAATGTTACTTTGTGGGTCACTTGGGTGTTTCTGTTGTAAATGATATTAAACTGTTATGTGATAAAGTATTGGGCACATTGTTGCATTAAGGCAAACTTGTGTGATTCCATTTCATCATGGTGAAAGGCGGGAAAATAGTAAATAAGGGTTAGCAAAGCAAAGGAGTGGGTTGGGGAAGAGATTGTCAGGTGGAGACGCTGGAGCCTTGCAGTGTTTCTGCCTTTGGAAGGTTGTTGACTTCTGTTGTTAACAGATGCTTGCTCTCACTCAGATAAAGGAGAATCTCCTCTCCAAATGTCCTGCAGACTGACTATCGCTCAGGTGAGACATGTCTAGATCAGAGTGGCCCTGGCATCCTTGCCATCCTAATGATCGCTCTGCCTCCTGATCCTATCACAGCGACATACCTGCAAAGCATGGGGGCCGCTCTCCTGTTCTGCTTCAGCCTACTCTTTGTCCACATCACCCTCCTCCTTTTCCTCACCCTCTTTCTCTTCCAAAGAGCTGTGGTGTTCCGGCCCTTTTTTTCTGGAGGACCATGTTATGAAGTGCACAGCAGACCACCACAATGTGTGAGACCCTTGAGGGAGTGTACTAGAGGACGCCACCGGACCAGTCAAGGCACCTGAATCTCATCTTCAGGAGGCCAATGGCCTGCTCAACGATGACCCTTATGTTCAGGTGGCATCAGTTGTAGTGTCTCTCAGCCTCCGTGACAGGGTTATGCACCGGAGTCATCAGCCATCTCTTCAAGGGATAATTTTATCTGCTAACAGCCATCCACGGATATCCTGATGGCTCCATGACGAACTGCAGCAGCTATGATTGCTGAAGGTTGAAGGTGTCATGGCAGCTTCCAGGATAGCATGTATACACATGCATGAAGCACATGCTGTGGTTGCATACCAGCTGAACGTTTAGGGAGTGAAATCACTTCCTATTAATGAATCTCCCTGACTGGTCAGTCGTGCCTTGATGGCCACATGGGTGCAATAGATGATCCCTTGTGCCTGAGGGAATCCAGCGAGGGATGAAAATCCCACTGCGCTTTGAACTTCAGTGCCAGTATCCACCCAGAATTCAATGTAATCCCCTGCCCTTTCAAACAGAGCATCCATTACCTCTGTGATGCAATGATGTGCTGCTGCCTGTGAGATGCCACCAATGTCTGCAACTACTGTTTGGAAGGAAACGGTTGCAAAAAGGTGCAAGGCCACTGTAACTTTTACAGCC